>NC_133449.1:30807197-31410412 GCF_048565385.1 Saimiri boliviensis
AGGCTAGGAAGGCCTCAGGAAACTTACAGTCATAGCAGAAGGGGAGGAGGCATGTCTTATGTGGCAGCAGGTGAGAGAGAGTGGTGGGTAAATGAGGAAAAGCCCCTTATAAAACCACCAGATGTCATGAAAACTCACTTACATCAAAAGAACACCACCCCTGTGATCCAATCACCTCCGACCCGGGCTCCTCCTGACACATAAGGATTAAAATTCTAGATGAGAGTTGGATGGGGACACAACGCCAAACCAAATCAAGAGTCCAGAAGCAGTGGGGCCTGCTTATTTTATTTTATTTTTGAGCTATTTGACAAATGGCATCTGGAACAGTGAAGGCTTCTGGGGATGGAAGGAGGGAAATGAGTTGGTGAGGAAATCTGTGCAGGTTCTTTGAAATGATGACAACAAAAAAGCACAACTAATTTTACTCAGCAAGCGGCCCTCATGACCTTTCATTGTGGCCTGCAGGCTCAGCAGCCCTGTGGTCAGGCCTGTGACCTCTCCCTAGCACAGGCCCTGCAGGGTACAGAGTGGTCATTGGACAGGAGAATGAATGAGTGACCCCGGGCCCCCTCACAAATGACAACATGAAGGGGCTGGTTATGGGGACTCAGTCGTCTCCAGGGACTATGCTCAGGGCTTTAATGGACATCATCTCACATCATCCTGAGAACAACTCCATGAGGCAGGGGAGGTTAAGTACATCCCCAGGGCCACAAGCTGATACAAGGCAGCCAGGCTTAATACAGAGCTCCTAAGTCAACACTCTGCATGTCTCACTGCCTTGAGGATGGGGACTGAAGCCCCAGAGTAGGCACCTCTCAGAGAGGACAGAGCTGTGAAGCCTCCACTCAGCCCTTCTGCTGAAACTCTCTTTCAACTTGAAATAATGTCATCTTAATTTAAATTCTAACTTGGGTTGAGAATTTGTTGATATCAGAGTTTATTTCCAGTGGGTTTTGCTTTATTAATTTTCATTTGAAAGGAAGCCTTCCTTCTGGAAGTGCAGAGCCTAGTGCCTGACACCTATCTCACCTGCCCCTTCCAAACTACCATTTTGAGGAGACTTAGGCTCACCCATTCATTCTCTTGTCTAATGACCACTTGCTGAGAAGCTCTCTGTGTTCTGCAGGCCCTGGGCTAAGCAGAAGGACATGGGCCCACCACACAGCCCCACAACCCAGTCCTACCTTCAAGGAGCCTACAGTCATGAGGATTATGGCAAGCAGGCCCAGGAGGAAACAGGGTTTCTCATGGAGGTTAAGTGGCTATCGCTGTCTTTCCAGAGTCAGGCACTCAGGCTTCAGCCTGGAGACTGGACCTTGCTGGGGGTGGCAGCTTGAGACAGAGGAAAGAATGAATACCAGATTCTAGTTCCAGGTCTGAACCACTCACTGTGTGACCCCAGAAGACCTGTCTGGAGCCTCAGACTGTCCCTCTGCAAAATGGGCATCATGATTCCTGGCCTGCCTAGGTCACAGGGTCATTGTGGGAATTAAGTGAAAGGATACCTGTAAAAGGGCCTCAACCTAAGAGCTTTCCGCAATAGAGAGGCTTACTCTTGGACCACAATTTAAGTATGAAATTGCACTAGAGCAGGCGTCCCCAGACTTTTTACACAGGGGGCCAGTTCACTGTCCCTCAGACCGTTGGAGGGCCGCCACATACTGTGCTCCTCTCACTGACCACAAATGAAAGTGGTGCCCCTTCCTAAAGTGCGGCGGGGGGCCAGATAAATGGCCTCAGGGGGCCACATGCGGCTGTAGTTTGGGGACGCCTGCACTAGAGTAAGGGGCAAGCGGTGGCTTGATCTACCCTATAAATATATCTCTGCGAAAGCCGATTACATGCTTATGACTCCTCTCCAGGGATAAAACCCACTTTCCACGTGGCCAGCCCCTTCCCCAGCACACCCTGGCTTATCTCAGCCACACGGCCCCTTCTGCCCATCACTGCCATCAGAAATGAGCGAATCAGTCAGAGACAGGGGAACACGAATGTTAGAGAAGTGTGTTTCACAGCGATCACACAGGAAAACAGTGTTGGATCATTATCCAGGAGATGAAAATATACTCTATCCATAGAACTGTATTTTTTAATTGTGTTCATTAAAAGGGTATGGAACGAAAAATGAAGCTAAATTGAAATCTAATTTTGCTAGAACTTTTCCATCCAAAACACAGCTATAGTTTGTAGTATTTTCATGTGGGTAAATGAAACCCCAGGGAACAAAGAGGTTTAGAAAGAAGCAAAATACCTTGAGCAGCCCCTGGTCCCCCTCAGGTAAGTCAGAGCACTCTCTCTCTGTAGCACAAAGCTGGGGGTGGGGCACAGCCCACCTCTGCCTGAAACTTAAGATGACCTCTGGAATCACATAAGGATGGGCTTATCTATACACCCAAGAACTATTTTTAATCTTCTACTCCTCAACTTTTGTGCTCGACCTAGGAATGGCCTCCCCAGGCCCAGGCCCACTTTCCTCTCTGAGAGGGAAAATGTGGTTGCTGGTAGGATCAATCCACCTTCTGTCTTGCCGTAATCAGCTTCTTGGCTCCCACACATCATACAGCTTACAGAGATCATTTAGGACAAGTGGGTGTCCACCTGCTCAGGCAGGATCCATCTAGGTGATCCCCGCTCTTGGTGAGCCAGCTTCAGCTGCTCTGAAGGGAGTATGGTATGCAGGAGAAATAGGCTTTCCAGGAGCCTGCACATTTTATAATGCAAATTACATGCTTATGACTCCTTTCCAAGAATGAAACTCATGTCCCATGTGGCCAGCCCATTCCCTAGCACACCCTGGTTTATCTCAGCCATGAGGCCCCTTCTGCCAGCCACTGCTGTCAGAAAAGTATAGATGGGATCTTAATCACTTGCCAATGGGCCTGTAGGGAAGGCAGAAGCCCAAATGCCCAACTTGCAGCCAAGAGAGACTCACACAAGAGCTTGAACAGCCAGGAGGTACTGCACAGATGGGCCATTTTGGAGGTGTGGAAGGGATGTTCTAGGGGCCATGTGGAGCTGTGGTCACCAAAGGGGGGCAAGGTAGAAGGCAACTTTGGAGGCGGCCTGGGGTCTTCTCCCTCAGACCTGTGGGCTCAGTCTGGCCTGCAAGCTGCTTTTATAAACATAAGTTTCATGGAAACATAGCCACACCCATTGCTTGGATACTCTCTGTGACCGCTTTCTCACTACAACAGCAGAGCTGAGTATTTGCAACCACTCTGCAAACCATTCACAAAGCCCACAATATTTACTGTCTGGCCCTTTATGGAAAAAGTTTGTTGAGTCCTGGTGCAGCAGAAAGAGCACAGGCATGGGAGGCTGGAAGTCAGAAGACTTGAAATTAAACATCTATTCTGTCCCATCCTGGCCATGTGACCTGGATAGGTCCTTTCACTTCTCTGGAAATCAGTTTTTCTCATCTATAAAGTGGGGATGTAATAACTACCTATAGGGATGTTGTCTTAACCAATAAAAAGGAGGTACATTGTGAATGCAGTGATGGCCGCAAAGGCAGACACACCAGTACACAATTAGACAGACAGAAGAAAGATTCCATTTGCCCTGTGGTTCCGGAATACATCTTTGCCTCCCGGTCTTCTATTCTTTGTGGGCAGTGTCAGAGTCCCTGCATGTGTTTTACAAAAGTGTGTACAGACGGGAGGTGGGGGTCAGAAATGAGAGGAAGGGAGGGAAGACGGAAGAGCTCACACAGACTTGATTTTCTCAGAAGAAATAATGACAGGCAGATCAAAGCCTGCCTCCTTTTCAAATATAGACACTGTCATACCCCAAATATGGCCACGTGTCCCTCAGGGGTTCCCGCTCAGTGGGGGATGGTAAAATGCTCGGTCCTATCTCAATACCTGGCTTAGGGGTCAGCCTCCCCTTGGGCAGAGTATTATGGGCTTTGACCCAATATGCAGGCCTATTCTCCTTCTCCTCCCAGTTCTGGAATAAGGCCTTTTTCCCCCAACACTCTACCTTCCCCATGTCAGAATCCCATCCCATGCAGGGCCTCCAGTTGCCATGTCACATGGCTACTAAACAACATCTTCCCACTTAGTACACGGATATTTAAGAGCTAAGGGGGTGCTTCAGGGGGCCCAAGACTGGTGGGACCAATTCCTGCTCAAGAAGCATAGAGCTTCCTAGGGAACTGTGGGGCAAGCAGGGCCAGATAAGGATCACTGGGGGCTTAAGCACACAAGAAATCATGGTACTCCCTAAGATGTAATTCTAAATAAAAACAATAGGTGATATTAAGCACAACTTATGAGTATGCTGAAATGGACAGAGGTTCTCTGTAGGTTTTCTAATATCAAAATCCTGGATAAGTTCACGGGAGCTTACTTCATTTACTTCCAGCCTATGGGGGCCCTGCCAGGCTACTTCCATCAGCATGCACTCTGTCTGCTTACCCAGGAACTCAGCACCGACAGTCTGGAGCCCCAAGCAAAGGGCCCAGCTGCTCAGGAGACACCACTTCCAGCCAGAGCTATTGCGAGAATGCAGCATGGGGTGGGGAAAGGTGCATCTGAGAGAGACCTTGAAGAAGGGGTAACATTTTGACAGATTGAGATGTGGGAGAAAGTTTTCTATGACAGCCAATAGACTGGTCCAATAAAGCTATAGTGGAGGGGGGCAGGTAATAAGGTATGTTTGAAGGTTCAAACCAAAATTGAGAATAGTGAATATCTCAATTTTCTCTGGAGTAAAGGTTCCAGTGGATAAAAAATAATGCTAATAAATTAAGACCAGCGCATGGATGGCCTTCATCACCCATTGTGTGATTTGGGTCTCACCTCCGCTGGCCTCCTCGAGGAACTCTTTCCTGTAACTGTGCCTCTTCCCTGACATCATCAAAGCTCCCCTCCCTGCTGGACCACTCCCACTGGCATAGACGTGGTGAATTTGCCATCTTTAAAATACCCTCCCTCTCCTCGGCCCCAGAACCCTCTACAGCAGTCATCCCCTTTCTCAGCTTCCCTTACAGAAAGGGAATCCTGTGTTCACTTTCTCCCCTTCCTTTCTGGAGCTCCAACCCCATTAGGCTTTTATCCTAGTGATTCTACTGAAATTGCCTTCCTGAGAGTCATTCATGACTTGCACTTGGTTAAATTCAATCGGCATTCCTGACTCTCACCCTGCTTGATCTAGCAGCATCTATGGTTGGCACAGTAGCCCTATCCCTCCCCTGGGACACTTCCCTCCTCTGCCTCCAGATGCCACTCACTCCTGCTCTCCCTCCCATCTCTCTGGCAGCCCCTTCTCACCCTCCTCCTCTAACTAAGCACGAAACACTCCAGTTGTGCACCTGACACCCTACCTGACCTCATTTAGTTCCAAGGATTTAGACTCCGAGATGACTCCCGAATTTATATGCTTGATGTCAATCCTCTTATATCCAACAACTTGCCCCGCACCTCAACTTTAACGTCTAAAATATATCCTGAGTGTGTGGCCCCAACCCAGTCTTGGTTTCCCTCTGGACCTACTCCTACTCAGTTTCTCCATCTTAGTAGAGGCAAATCCATTCTTCCCATTTCCCCAGCCTTGAACAAAGTTGTCACCCTTGACTCCTCTATCTCAATCCCTATGGTCAGCAAACCCTGTGGACTTCTTGAAATATATATCCCATGCCACCTCCCAGCACCTGCACCACTGTCACCTGAGCCCATCTCTTACCTGAACTACGATCTCCTGGCTCCTCCCCTCACCCTCTAGAGATTATTCTTCACAGAGCAGCCAAGAAGAATACAAGTCAGATCACATCATTTCTCGGCTCAAAGCCTCCTCCTGGCCGCACAACTCACTTAGGAACAGGTCCTCACAGTAGCCCAAAGGCCTCAGATGCTTTGCCTCCTTCTGCTCCCCTCTCACTCAGTCTACTCCAGCCACACCAGGCTCCTGCTCAGGCCAGGCTGCTCCTCCCACCTGCAATGCCTTAGATTCTGCATGGTTTACTTCCTCCTGCTCAAATCTCATCTCTTGGTTTGAGGACTTGCCTGGACCACCTTCCCCTTATTCTACTCTGTTTCTCTTCATAGCATTTGTCACGACTGTAAGGTTAGGAACATATATATATATATATATATATATATATATATATATATATATATATATATAGAGAGAGAGAGAGAGAGAGAGAGAGAGAGAGAGAGAGAAAGTGAGTTTGTTTTCTGTTTCCTCTTGCTAGAATGTTGGCCTCATGAGGACAGGAATTCCACTGGGTATCCCTAACACCCAGTCCAGACCTGGCATATGGTTCTACTCCACAAATATTTGCTGAACAAATATCAGGCTCAAAGTATGAATTTTATTAGAGAAGTAATGGGGAACCACTAAAAAATTCTAAGTGTGACCCTATACAGCTCTAAGACCATGAGCTGGCAGAGATGGTAGGCTTGTGGAATGGCATAGAGGGAGGCCCAGACCCGAAGTCGAAACACCTGACATGTGGCTCTACTCAACCATGACTGCTGTGTGAAGCAGGCCAATCGCTTCATCTCTTTGGGCCAACTTCCTACACATTCTGTGACAATAGTTATTAAGACAGTTAAGACTGATGTCAGTACTTGTATTTGGTTAAGTACTTCCCACGGATCATCTCGTTTCACCGTTGCCATTAACTCTAAGATATAGGTATTACTGTTATTCCTACTTCAGAGGTGGGGAACCCACAGTACAAAGGTTTATAATAATGCTAGGAAGTTGATAGGCCTCGATCCCATTGCAGGAGACTTGACTCCAGAGCCGGCATCCTTCCCGCCTTGTTCTGCTTGCCCATGAGCAGGGTCTGGATCCCATGACCTGCAAGGCATCCACCCATCACCAACACTCCATATTATGGAGAGAGAGACAAGTGGAGGCAGGCATGGGGAGATGGATGGGGACAGAGAACAAGAGCGACAAATTAAGGAGGCCACTGGAATTGTCTAGATGTAGATTAAAAGAAACTGACCAGAAAATGACAAGACAGGGCTGGATGTGAGATAGGGAGCAGAGAAAACACTGGGAGGCTAGTCAGCCAACCAGACATAGGTGGAAGGAGGTGAAAGAGACCAGAGTCTGGGAGCTCTCAGTTGGGTGGGGATGAGGTTGAAGACATCTGTAACAGAGGAAAGGTGGCAATGAGAGGGTGAGTGCATTTGCATTCTCTAGAGAAACAGAACCAATAGGGTATGTGTGTAGGTACACAGAGAGAGATTTAAATGAAGTGGCTCATGCTGTTGTGGGGTCTGACAAGTCCAAAACCTGCAAGTCAGGCCAACTCCAACCAGAGTTGAGTCCAAAGGCTAGTCACTCAGGCAGGCTTTCTATGTTACAGTCTTGAGGACTGCAATTTCTTCTTCGAGACAGTTCAGTCTTTGTTCTTCAGGCCTTCACGGATTGGATGATACCCAATTACATGATGAAGGGTAAACTGCTTGATGGAAAGTCTACTGATTTAAATGTTAAACACATCTAAAAAAATTATTTCATAGCACACTGGTGTCTGACCAGACCACAGCCTAACTGAGCTTCCACATAACATTGACCATCACAGAGAGCTCATCCTCAGACGTCCCAAGTCCGCCACAGATGCCTGTTGAATGTGGGGCACTTTCAGCAAGACATTTCTTCCAGTGTTGTTGGTGGGGGGGCGCTCCTCAGAGTGTCCATCTTGATTTCCTTTTCCTTGTATTACTTTGCCAAGTCTCTGAGGCCTCATAGAAGCTTTACTCTTCCCATGATTATGGCTGTTATTATCCTTCTTAATCTTAGCATGAGGATGCTCTGGCTGGCTTCCAAGAAGAAGAATTACTTTCTGTCTCCCTTACACCCTCCTGTTGCTTTTAATTAGATGCAGAGCGTCATGTCTTCTCTCCCCAGACGGACAATGGAGCGTGGCCTGTGATAGTTTAAGGGGCCATCCTGCCCCGGCTCAGAGATGAATTAGTCCTCGGTCAGGGTGATGCCAAGTCACCCTGGCAGCCACATGAAGACTTTTGCTTCTAAAGAGATTCCTGAGGCTCTTGTGCTTATTGTTTATATGGAGCGGGGCTGCCCCAAGAATCACAAAGGGGTCTAGTCCTGACACTACTGTGCTGGGAAACTGTGGACCAGTCTTTTCCAATCTCTGGCCTTTAGTGTCCCTACTGACCTGGGTAATCTCCAAGGTTTCTTCCAACCAGACATTTTCCCATGCCATCATGACAGGTCACTGTTGTCCTGCTCACATACAAAGAAAAGGGACTCTGCTCCAAGTCTACAGTCTTTCCAGGGCCGCCCACTTTTCTGAGTGCAGCCTAAGGTAAGAAATACATTTCACACTACTGTTTAGCTAGTACACTACACAGCACGCACACCTACAAGCACAATGGAGACTAACATTTTATGAGTGGAACTCCTTTTTTGCTTGCAATGTTTTCTCCTTCTGTCTCATGCCTTTAAAAAGTATAATTCATGGATGCATCATGATCCATATTAAAACAAATGCTGGTCCACCTGGCACTATATCCAGGTATGGTGAGAAACCAGAAAACACAGGCCCTTGCATGAGCATTAAAAACAGGCCCTGGCCAGGCGTGGTGGCTCACAGCTATAATCCCAGCACTTTGGGAAGCCAAGGTGGTGGATCACCTGAGGTCAGGAGCTTGCAACCAGCCTGACTAACATGGTGAAACCCTATCTCTACTAAATACAAAAAGGTTAGCATTTTCTTACTCAGAGACCACACACCTTCAACCTCAAGGGTCTTAGCACAGTGCAAAAGATCCTGGACAAAAGGGGTTATGTCTGAGATCAGCAAACCCTGGCAACTTTAGAAAGAAACCTGTACGTGGAGACCAGTGGAGTGATATTATTATGTCCCAAGCATTCCTTTCGGGGTTAGTACATAGTATTAGTTGCTCATTATTTGTGTTTATGTTTATCACCACAATTTATGTCCCCACCCTGTATGGTGAAATAGCAATGTAAATTAAATTCACATCTACTACCATGTACTCATATAGACTGTGCAACTCTATAAACAATAGTTTTTGCCCCTGGAAAGCTTAAAGCAATAATTGCTGCCTGGGGGATATGATATTCTAAGAAGGCCAAGGTGTGCTGTGTGTGTGTGTGCGCGCGTGCGGGCTCACATGCATGTGCACATGGTTGGGGTAGGGAAGCCTTTGTCGGTGGCATCTTCATCAAGCAAGAGGCTGGCTTAATCCATAGCTAATGAGCGTATGTAGTGAGGTGTGTAATGCATGTAAGTGCGCTTGTAAACCTTACCTTCATCTTTAGTGCTAAATACCCGTTAATAATTGCAGTCGTTCTCACTGTTACAGGCAGAAACTTTTTATCCTCTTCTGCCTGCTCCTCAGTGCAGGAAGTCGAGCTCCTCACCCACGAGGTTGCTCAGGTGTCATCCAGGTGTGAGAATGCCTGGCCTCTCTGAGGGGCTTTACAAGTATCCCAGCCACTTCCTCTGAGATGATGATGAACCTCTCTCCCAGGACATGACAGGCAGGAGCTGCTACTCACCCCAAATCTCCCTCTTCCTCTCAGCATAGTCGAAAGCCAGATCAGAACTCTCAGTCTATCCGGGGCCAGCTCTGTGCTGCACTAGACAGAGGCCCTAATTCAGCCCTGCTGGGATGAGGGCACCAACATTCAGGACTTCGGGGCAACTGCCCTCCCACAGGTCCAGTTAGCGGGGCCCTCTCCATCTTAGCTAGAGCCGCCACCACCTGCCCTGCCCCATGGCATGCTCCCACACATAACGGTGTGTCAGAAACACTGCCGCTTTATTACCAATATGCAAAGCCTCCGAGGCAGCAGCAGGGAGGGGGGGACTGTGAAACACCAGGGGTTATTTATGAGCCTCTGACTCCCACGCTGGGCTTTATTTGCTTAATGAATAGCCGGGGCCAGCCATCAGCCCAGGGATTTATTTGTCACTGGGAGCTGAAGACACTAGGATGTGGAGATGTAAAAATGACAAATTCTCCAAGTAAGCCAAGATGGTATTTCATTGACGTGATATCTAGTGGGGAAGTGAAGGTGAGGAGAAGGGAAGGATGGCTCCCATGCTAAGCAGCAATGGCTGAGGGTAGCTTAAAGGTGAGGGATCGGTCATGTTCAAAAATCAAGAAAGCTGCTTTTTAGAATGAAGAATGAGGGCTGGGATGAGAACATTTATTAGCAGTTCTCAGGCACTCTTCCCTACCTCAGTTCCCTGAGGGTTGTTCCCTGAGCCTACATTTCTCAAACTGCCCCAGCCAACAAGAACTCTAATGTGGGCAGAGGGAAGAGGACTGGCCTAGAAGAAAAGAGGATTCAGTTTGAGTTTCTGTTCTACAAACTCACTAGTGGGGTGACCATGAGCAAGTCATTCGTGGGATCTATTTTGTCGTTAGTAAAAGGAAGGGATGGACAAGCTCTGTGACTCTTATTTAAAGTGGAGAAATATAAGGAACTAAAGTCAGAGATAGCAGACTGTTAAACAGACCTCGCCACCTCCACATTCACTGTCACAGAGGCCACTTCATGACGTCTGCAACCAACATCATCTCACTGCCTCCACCACCATCATCTTCATACACATCATCTCCACCAGCATCCGACCATCTGGTCCTCCACAGAGCCAATCTCACATGGAGATAGCCTTATTTCATTTATAATACAATATAATATAGTTACACGTCTCAACCTGCCTTACAACCAGATTGAAGTACATAGCTGATGGAAGGTTAGTGGAAGTTATATGTACAACACACAGGTCACAATCTTTACAATGAAAATGAGCTGTCCTCCACCCCCCTCTTCCCCCTTCCCCTGCTCTAGGACACGGATGTGATGCTGATGGCCAGTCTCAATCATGTGGACAAGAACAACACTCTAAAGCCCAGAGCAGCAGCAATCCCTGGTTCTCCACATGACCTCCTGTTGCAGAGCACTACTCACCCTGGACCACCTTTAGACTGTTTAAAGAGAAAATCAGCAGCTTCTATCTTGGTTGACTGCTACAATTTTTTGTATATATGTTACAACAGACTAACCCACATCCCCACTGGATATCATGCCAATGAAATACTGCCTTGGCTGAGTTGGAGAATAAGCTTTCCATTACCCTTAGGAAAGAGTGAATCTTTCTCCGCTCTGCGCAGGCACAGAGCATCATTCCTATGACAGCCTTGTGCATATCATACAGAATTATTTGATTATTACTTTTGTGCCTTCTAGACTGTGAGCAGCTGGAGAGCAGAACTTGTGCCTTCTTCATTCAGATGAAGTTCAAGTAGCCTGACCAAAAAGCACAAGAGGAAAACAGTGGGGCTTCCAGTACTGAACTGATATGATAGGGAGGAAGCCCCACAAGATCTGTGGGGACTACTGTCATTCTCAGTTGCCAGTGTAAGAAATATCAGCTGTAACAGCAGTACCTGTCCACTCATCTCATGGAAATCAAACAAGTCCAGGGCTAGACAGAAAAAAAAAGGCATTTGATTTTGCTAAACATACCACTCTAGGTTTAGCAACCAACCACTTAATAGAGACACTTAGAGGCTTATAAAATTGTTGAAAAAACTAAGGAAGAAAAAGTCAAGAAAGTTCACTGCTAGCATTTAAGAAAAATGTAGGAATTGCAGGAGACTGTCACGAACGGTCTCAACTACACACAGCAAAGAAGTGGGTGATGCTACTATTACCATTCACAGGAGGATACCCAGGAGCACTGGCAAAACCTCAAACCCTCATGTCTGCCATCTGCTGACACCCATGAGCCTTCCCACTGACCTGTTGGAGCAACAGTGACTTCTGCTTCTTTCCATCCTTCCAAATCTCAGGCACAGGCTTATCCCTGGTGGATTTTTTTAGTGAGAAAGTCTGAGAAATGTTTGTAGGCTTCTAGCCCCTGGAATATGAGAGACAGCCAAGGACAGAGACGGTACTGATCACCAACTGTCAGCATCTGTCACAGCCTAGATTTAGACATGGTTTAAGGCTCCGCGCCATCAGCAACTGTTTCTTGGGTTGCCTACTTATCCGTGTATTTTCCATTCACTGGGGACTGAAGGATTTAATAGCCCCAGTTTAAGGGTAGAAAGCCACTAATATTCAAGTATCATGAGAAAGTACATGTGTATAGTGACTATAAGTTTTTTCTCAAAATTGTAGACATGCCAAGTCCTACTTGGATGCCATGTGATCACTTAAAGGGTGAATCTCTGAATTATCTTAGGAGTCCTATCAGGTCACCCTAGAGAACAGGTAGCCCCAGAGGTTGGGGAGAAAGTCCCATAACTCTCTGCCCTAACAAACCTTCAAGCAGGTGGCAGGGAAACTTTATAAAAGAAAGCACATGATTTGCTCACATTTCAACTCTGAGATTACTGGACCATCATTTCCAAGCAATTACTATTAGATATGAGTCTATCATCACAGAATTAGTCATGAGGAAATGATATCTAGGCTCACTAAAATGACTAAAATCTTACTTTTGGTCCAGTCTATCTTTGCATTGCCCTGCAAATCTTTCGACAAGACTCTCTCTTGTGTACCAATGCCGCTGGTACCTCTGCTTACTTCGCTCACCACTTCCCCCCACCCCCAACCCACCATGTTGAAAAAAACCTAGCCCCAAACTGCTACAGCTTGTTGACACATTCACAACACTGATCCATCTAAACAAGATCAATATGGAGAAAAAAAATAAGAGCCTTTAAGTGCTCTCCCTAAGCCGTGAAAATAGCTACCATCCTTAGGATCCCAGAAGGAAACGTATAGCAGGCTCTTGGCTATACATTCCAACTTCCATGGAAAAGCAGAGGCTTCCACTTCCCCTCCACCCTCCACAGAGAGGCAAGAGCATGGCTGGACACAGAATGCTGGGTTACAGTGTTCTCTCTCTAGCAAGAGTCTTCCCGTTTTGTAGCTCTGACTCTGGAATGACTAAGCTGTGCCTGTGGCCTCTTCTCTGGGAACTTCTCATGGCTGCCACAATCAGCTGCAGAGGACCCGCCTCCCTCCACTTGGAAGGAGGCATATTCGTCCTTATGGAAAGTCATGATGAAACCATGGTGGAGTTTTCAGAGGAATATGCAGGGGGAAGACTCTTGTGGATACAAAATGGGTCCTTGAGGCCTATGGTCATGAGGCCAGCTCCCTGATACAGGGGACCAGCCAGGGGTTGGGGCAAAGCCTTAACCTACAAAACTGATTTTTCTCAGGTGGTTGGTCCTCTGTGTCCATGATCCCTGGGGAGCTGGCTGAGGATCCACTCACTCAAGATACCACCCAGCCACTGACATCCCAGAACACCCAAGTCCAAGGTTGGGAATGAGAAAGATGGGAGAGTTGCCGGGAGGGAGAACAAGAGTGGTTGCAGGGGCTGCAGCAGGAAGCTCCTGAAGGCCACTGAACTGCAATGAGAGGCAGGCTATTTTTCATCTCCAGGCTGCAAAAAACAGATGAAGTAGGCAGAGTACCTGGGCTCAATTGTTGCTGTTTTACTTTACTGGTGTTTTCCAAGGTCAAGCATGTTAAGAAGCATCCTGAGGTAGTGAAATGACTGAGCAGACCAGAGGTCCATGTGAACAAGTACGCAACTTGATTCTACAATCTTCCTACCAGGGAAGCTGTTGAGATTATTTCCCAACCACCACATACTCCTCTTTCCCAGCACAGGAAGTCCCTCCTCAGAACAACTCCATAGCATTGTTGAGTGATCAAGGTCAACTCCATGGCACTGCTGAGTGATCATGGGTCTGCAGTGAAGAACAGAAGGTGTGATGTGCACATGGTTTGCAAGAAGCTCTTGCTCTGTCTCAGGCTGTACTATGCTCAATGCTGGAGAAACAGCTGGACTCTGTAGGAGAAGGAGCTGGGCAGGTTGCACGCCATGTCCTAAGGAGGCCCACTGGATCAGTCAGCTGCCGGAGCAGCCCTGAGCTAGAATCACACCCCAGCCCAAGATCAGTGCCATACTGTCATCAATGAACATCCTAGGGTCCTGAAACTGACTGGGCACACTCTGGCTGGCACCACAGGGGAGAGGGCAGATGCTGAAGAAGAATCAAGCCTCCAAAATGAGCTCTACTAGCTTGAGTGGGCTGCTTCTCCCAATACTCAGGTTCAAGTCATTAAAAAGTGACTGACAGACACCCCGGGGTAGCTCTGATTTGCTGGGCATCCCTCTCCTGCTTCCATGAATAAGGGCTCCCACCTATCTATCATGTGTGGTATAGCTTCCTATTTGCAAAACTCAAAGCACCAGAGGCAAGCCCAAGATGAGGTCCCCATCTTCCTAGTGGCTTCCCTCATGGCCCTGGCACTTCTACAAACATCAGACCACACAAATAAAGAACTCTGAAATCTCAACACAAGACTGAAATTGTCCCAATTCTCTTTTCTTCAAAGCCAAATGTTTAACATGCAGAGTCTACCCTGTTGCCTACCTTTCCTTCCTCGTGATCCTCCAGCTAAATTCTGATAATGTTATTTTTGCTTCCTTCATTTCCTAAGGAAACTCCTGTGTGTAGTTGACATAAACTTCCTCATCCCAAGACCAGCTGTCTTCTCTCTTTCACGTCTCAGGTTCTGGCGACCTGAGACACCGTGAAGCCTGTCCTGAGCCCTTGGCTCCTTCCCGCCCTGGCCTGCCTCCATCCATAACCATTTTGATTTCTCCAGTGAGTCTTTGTCCCTCCCACTCCCAGCCCACTCCAGCCTCCTCTCCTTTCCCTGAGAGAGGCAGGTGACAGCCACATGTTAGTTCTGGCACTAATTTCTCTCCAGAACACCCTCCCATGTTTTCAGCTGCCCATTCAACATTTCTGCTTGAATGTTCTCACTATTGAAAAGCATGTCAAAAACTGAACTCATGACAGCAGCAAACAAATCCTTGTATTTATCAAGTGTTTGAGAGTTCACAACTCCCAGTTATGTCTAGTTTATCCACAATATTTTACTTAAACTGTACAAAATCCTGTGCTGTAGGCCAGGCAAGCATTGCTATTCTCATTTCATAGTTGAGGGGACTCAAGGCTCAGAGAAATTGCCTAAGACCAAATAGCAGTATGGAGCCAGGACTCAACTCAGTTTCTTTCTGACTGCTCAGACCAAAGGTCCCTATGGAGCCAGGACTCAACTCAGTTTCTCTTCTTTCTGACTGCTCAGACCAAAGGTCCAAATAACCATCAAATCCAGTGATGTCTCTCTTCCTTCTTAATCTCGCTTATACCAACCCTGGCCTTCTATGCCACTACTTCATTCTAGGCTTCTGTCTCTAGCTGTCTGGATTATTACATGGCCTTTTGCTTCACCTTACTAATTTTATTCTTTTGCTACTTATAGTGCATCTGGAACACTGTCACCAAAATAATCCTTTATGATACTTATTTTGTTTATCTTTCAGAAGAAAGTTTCAATGTCTCCTCCCAGCGCACACTTCAGAATAAAATGCAGCATAGCCCCAGGGCCCTTCACAAAATAGCCTCACTCACTGTCCTTTGCAGCTTTACCTGACTAGACCCTCTGGCTCCTAATGGTGAATCCAGTCACACCTTTTATCTTTTTCTAGTTGTTTATTTTTTTGATTCTGTTTATGTCTGCTCCAATCTTTATTAATTTTCTTACTTCTGTTGTTTTAGATTTAGTTTGTTCTTTTTCTAATTTCTTAAGGTAGAAATCTAGGTTATTGATTTCAGATCTTTCTTCTTTTTAAAGCAAGGCATGTACGGCCATAAATTTCCCTTTAAGCAATGCTTTACTTCAGCTGCATCTCATGAATTTGTGTATGTTGTGTTTTGTTTTCACTTGTCTCAGATTATTTTCTAATTTCCCCTGTGATTTCTTCTTTAACCTTTTAGTTATTTAGGAGTGTGTTGTTTAATTTCCATATATTTGCAAATTTCCTAAATATCCTTTTGTCATTGATTTCTAATTTCACTCCATTGTGGTTGGAAAATCTACTTTGTATGATTTCAATCCTTTTAAACATAGTGACGTTGTGTCATGGTCATTTGTTAGAGAATGTTCCATGTACACTTCAGAAGATATAGTCTGCTCTTACTGGGTGGACTGTTCTATGGGTATCTGTTAAGCCGAGTTAGTTTACAGTGTTGTTCAAGCAGTTTGTAGTATTACTATTTTCTTGTTCTTCTGTCTAGTCATTCTACCTATTGTCAAAAGTGAGGTATTAAAGCTTCTGCCTGTAATTATTGAATGGTCTATTTTTTCCTTCAATTCGGCCAATATTTGCTTCAGTATTTTGGGTCTTTGCCATTAGATGCGTATATGTTCACATTTGTTAGGTCTTCTTGATAGACTGACCCTTTTATAACTATAAAATGTTCTTGGATCTAGTAAAAATTTTGTTTTAAAGTCTATTCTGTTCAATATTTATATGGTTCTCTTTTGTTTACTGTATGTATTTTATATCTTCAACATTTATCCATTTATCCCAAGCTTTTCGTGTTTTTGAATCTCAAGCATGTCTCTCAATAGCAAAGACATGGAATCAATCAATGCCCATCAATGGTAAACTAAAGGACATGTATATATATTTATACCATATATATTGTATATATATATATATATATATATATATATATATATATGTATATAATGTATATAAATTTACACCAAAATGTGTATGTGTATACACACACACACACACACACACACACACACACACACAATGAAATACTATGCAGCCATATAAAAGAATAAGATCATGTCCTTTGCAGGAACATGGGTGAAGCCAGAGGCTGTTATCCTCAGCAAACTAACGCAGGCACAGAAAATCAAATACTTCATGTTCTCGCTTATAAACAGGAGCTAAATGATGAGAACACATGGAGACCAAGAGGGTAACAACAAATACTGGGGACTACTGTAGGGTGAATTGTGGGAGGGACAGGATCAGGAAAAATAACTAATGGGTACTAGGCATAATATCTGAGTGATGAAATAATTTATTCAACAAACTCCTATGACACAACTTTACGTATATAACAAATCTGCACATGCATCCCTGAACTTAGAAGTTAAATTAAAAACATAATAAAGTATATCTCTTATAGACAGCAAATAGATCTTAATTTTCAATCCATTTTACCACTCTGTTTTTTTATTGAAGTGTTCATTTATATTCAATGTAATTACTAATAAGGTAGGATTTATATCTGTCATTTTGCTATTGGTTTATGTATGTCTTACGTCTTTGTTCCTCTATTTCTCCATTACTGCCTTCTTTTATGTTAAATGGGTATTTTCTAGCATATCATTTTTATTCCCTTGTTGTTACCGTTTTACTTATTTTCTTAGTAGGTCCCTGGAGATTACAATTAACACCTTAGTTTAAAAGAGTATAGTTTGAGTTAATACCAACTTAATTTCAAAAGTATATAAAAACTTTGCTCATATCTCTTCCCTCCTTTCCACTTTGTGTAGGGAATTGTCATATAAACTATATCTTCATGCATTATAAGCCTATCAACATAGTTATAATTATTGCTTTATGTGGTTGTCTTTTAAGTCAGATAGGAAAAGAGTTACAAACAAAAATACATTTATATTATCTTTCTGTTTACTTCTGTAGTTACCTTTACTACTGCTCTTATTTCTTCATGTGGATTTGAATTACTGCCTACTGCTTTTTCACTGTAACTTGAAAATTTCTTTTTAGTAGTTCTTGTGAGGCAGTTCTAAAATAATTTCTCTTAGTTTTTGTTTATTTGAGAATGTTTTAATTTCTCCTTCACTTCTGAGGAATAGTCTTTACTGAATATAAAATTCTTGATTGATAGTATTTTTCCTTTGGCATTTTAAATATGTAAATAACACTGCTTTTTGGCCTCCAAGGTTTCCAATGAGAGGTCAGCTGTTAATCTTATTGAGAATCCCTTACAAATCTCTTTTCTCTTCCTGCTTTCAAGATTCTGTCTTTATCTTTGACTTTAGACATTTTTACTATGATGTGTCTAGGTGAAAATTTCTCTGAGTTTATCCTGTCTGCAGTCTGTTGAACTTTTCTATATGTAGATTAACATTTTCATGAATTTGAGGAGTATTTGGATATTATTTCTTCAAGCATATTCTCTCTCCCCTTTCCTTCTGTTATGCCCATTATGCGCATGCTGGCATGCTTTATGGTGTTCCACAGGTCTTTGATGTTTTGTTTATTTTCATTCTTTTTTCATCCTGTTCCTCAGGCTGCACAATCTCAACCTATTTTTAAGATTATTGACTCTTTCTTCTGCCAATTTAAATCTGCTGTTGAGTCCCTCTAGTAAACTTTTCATTTCAGTTATTGTACTTTTCAACTCCAGAATGTCTATTCAGTTCTTCTAAAAAATTTTTTTAGCTATTTATTGGTATTCTTTAATTAATGAGACAATGTTCTCATACTCTCTTTTAGTTTTTCTAGACACGACTTCCTTTAGTTATCTGAAAATATTTTTAAATAGCAGATTTTAAAGTCTGTGTTTAGTAAGTCAGAAGTGTAAGTTTCCACATGAACAGTTTCTATTGACTGCTTTGTTCCCCTCTTTGTATAAGTCATTCTCTCCCATACTTTTGTATTTCTCTTAATCTTTGTTGTTGTTTAAAATTAAACATTTCAGTTCATATAATGTGGAAACTATGGAAGTCTCTCCCCACGGTGTGTTTTTGCTACTATTTGTGGTTGCTGCTGCTGTTATTGCTACTTGTAGTTCGTTGACTCTCCTGAACTAGTTCTATAATGTCTATATTCTTCATCAGTGCAGTCACTGAAGTCTTGATTGAACAGGGATTTCCTTAAATGTTTTGAATCAATATGTCTTCCACTGGGATTTCCTTAAATGTTTTGAATCAGTATGTCTCCCAGATTTTTCTGAGAGGCTCTGCGTGTGTGTTGGAGTACACATTCAACACTAGCTGTTTACAACTCTGCCTCATTCTTTACTTCCTGATTGCATGGCATTAAAATCAGCCAAAGGTGAAAGATTAGATCATTCTTAGGGCTTTCCTGGGTATGTGTACAGTCCGACATGTGTGCATGGCATTCTAGATTCTTAGGAATTTTTCAAAGCCTTTAAAAGCCTCTGTGGCATCTCATTCTCCAGATTTTTCTTTTCATTGTTTTGGTCAGTCCCTTATCTGCCCCATTTTGTATCACTGCATCTTTTAACAGTGATGTTAAACACTTACCATTGATAATTTCACACACACACACACACACACACACATACATTTTAGAGATAGAGTCTTGCTCTGTCACTCAAGCAGGAGTGCAATGGCATGACCTCAGCTCACTGCAAGCTCCGCCTCCCAGGTTCAAGTGATTCTTCTACCTCAACCTCTTGAGTAGCTGGGATTATGGGCACAACCCAGCTAATTTTTTGTATTTTTAATAGAGACAGGGTTTGTGATGCTGGCCAGGCTAGTCTCAAACTCCTGACCAGTGATTCACTCACCTCAGCCTCCCAAAGTGCTGGACTTACAGGTGTGAGCCACTGCACCCAGCATTACCATTGATATTTTTGACAAAGGCCATGGTGTTAGGGCTGTATGAACTCAGTAAGCCTGGAGTCTGGCAAAATAAAGACGAGCCCAAAGAATAGGGCATTTCCAGGGAATTGCCAGACAGGCCATATAGTAATAACTGTCTGGAGATGGAGTTTAGGGGGGGGGGTTCCAAGTCCATTCTGCTCCCTCTAGTGGCTACTAGGCTGCTGATTTTCACAGCTATTGTGGTTGTGAGGCTGTTGGTTTTTAAGACTACTGCAGAGCTGGGGAGAGGTGAATAGGGAAAGGACAAGTTAAAATCCCATGAAGCTCTTTAATCTTACTGAGATTCAGCATTTTATTTATTTATTTATTTAGAGACAGAGTCTTGCTCTGTTGCCTAGGCTGGAGTGCAGTGGTGCAATCTTGGCTCATTGCAACCTCTGCCTACCGGGTTCAAGAGAGTCTTATGCCTAAGCCTTCCAATGGCTGGGACTAAAGATGTGTGCCACCATGCCCTGCTAATTTTTTGTATTTTTTGTAGAGATGAGTTTTCACCATGTTGGCCAGGCTAGCCTTGAACTCCTGGCTTCAAGCAGTCTGCCCGCCTTGGCCTCTGAAAGTGCTGTGATTACAGGTGTGGGCCACTGTGCCTAGCCAATTTAGCCTTTTTTCTTAAACAAATGCTCCCCAGATTGTTTCAAGTCTTTGATTAATTTCTAGGGTTAAAAAAATTGTTTTGACAATTTTTGCCAGTGTTCTGGTGCTTTTATGGAGACAGGGTTTTTTGGAGGTACTACTCTGTCATTCCGGAAGTGTTTTAATCACTGACTTTTGAATATGTTTTGTTCATTCTTTGCCAAGATTTCTTTCATGCTGTTTTCCTGTCTCAGATGTTTAACTTTTATAACTACAAATGGTTACAACAATGATGATAAGCAGCATTTCCTTAGCAATTCTCAGTTTTCAGAGAACATTTTAGTGCACAGAAAAAGCACTGAGGTAGATAATACTGTCCTCATATTACAGTTGAGGAAACTAAATGACTTGTCCAAGTTCTCACAGTCAGTAAAGATTTGAATCAGGCCTGCTTACCAATCTCACTCATATTCGTATACCCCACAATCTCATAGTTCCCATCCAGTGGCCACTCAGCTTTCACTGTCCTCACCGAGGCTCCAATGCACTCTTCCTCATATGTCCCGTCAACCACTGGCAGAACCTCAGGCCTGTTTCTAGTCCTGTCATCTATGAAGGGAGAAGAGTCCACATTAGAAGATCTTTTTTCTTTAGATCTGCATTATTCATGAAACATAGGAGGTAACTTAAAAGAATGTGCAGGCCCACAGGCATACTTAGCCTCCTAAGATGTTATCAGGAGGCACAAGCCATAAGAAGCAGAGATCTTCATGCAATCATCTAAGAATTTTATAGAAGACTTTTTGCTTGTAATCTACATTATAAGCCTCACATCAGAAGTGTATTTAGACCCAAGTAACAAGAAAACTATGCTCATTTTGATAAATGGATTATTTCTCCCTGGCTAATGAGAGAATCGTGAAATCTCCCCTTCACTTTGGCTACCAGAAAGCTAGGAGACAAATATAAAGCTTAACTCTAACAATTAGACTTAATGAAATTTTGGGTTCTTTTTCAAACCCAAAACTATCCACACTTTTTCTTGGAACAAACTGTTTACTTCTATTGCTATATTGTCATAAAGCTATGACAAATGTACTCAGTATAAGTCACTTTCTTGAGATATGTGACAGAAAAATAATTCAGATAGTAACAGTAATGTTTTGGGGTTTGTTCTTGGGTTTTGCTTTTGTTTTATATTACTGAAAGAGGCTAACAGGAAAAAGAGGTATTTTCCTTCCCTTGTCTAGAAAACTGTATTATCTCCTGGCCTCAGAGGTTATTCTCAATTTGTCTGGCTAAAAGCAGAAGCTGCTGGATGCTAAAAGACAGCCTCATCCAGTGTTGAAGGGGCAGGAAACCAACTTAAGGAGGGAGTAGGTCTTGAGAAGGGTCCCTGAGACTGAGAAGGAATTGAAGGAATCTGGTTCCTTGAGGTACCGTGAGTGGCAGAGGTGGGGGCTTTTCTCACAGTACTCTGGAAATCTGAGGGATCTCAGAAGGGACGAGATGTTCCAAGCCCGAGCTCTCAAGCTCTCTTAAAACGGAAACAGAAGAAACACTAGCCTACAGACCACATGGGCTAGGAGATGACCAGTGCGATCCTCAATTCAAAGAGTTCTTCCTCAGCTCTTTAGAACTGATGAGAATCCCTGAGGCTTTTGTACAATCCTAGGTGGATGGGAGCTCTCTCAAAAGACAGGCTGAATTTCCTGCCAGCCCCACAGGTGGAAGCTTGGCACTGATTAATTTGATTTAGAGAAATAAAGAAATGTTACATTTCTTGTACCCTACTGTTTTGGCCTGAAATTCATGCCAACCACATGGACTATAAATAAATGAATGAAAAAATAAACCCAAAGCCAGAGTGCCTGGGATGAATTCCCAATTTGTTGTATATCCAACATCAGGGTCCTGTAACCTTGAACACACGAGGGCTAATGGAGAATTCAGCATTAGCATAATAGACACTGTCTGTGGGGACTGTATGGGAAGAGATGGAGGTAAGAAAGTCAGAGAAACCGCTCCAGACCTCACAAAGCTTACAATTCAACATAGCAAGTGTCAATAATAACACATCAATAAGAACAGGGACATTCATATAGCCATTGGCACATTTTTATTAAGCACTCACTGCAGACACTATAAGGCAAAAACATAAAGGAGAGGATTAAGGCAGTACCCAGGGGCAGGAAACGTACAGGTTGGTGAGGAAGATATGAGAAGGGGAACAATAATACACCAAAAAAGGGATATGTCTTATAAAAATGATTTGCCTAAAGTGCTATGGAACAAGAGTTCATTTCTGCCTGAAGAAAGAGAAGGCTCCAAAGAAGATGAGGTGCTTGGGCTGGTCTTGGAAAGATAGACAGGATTTGAGCAGAGTGAGGTGTCTGAGGGGCACTGCAGGCCATGGGAGATGAAGTTACAGGGCCTTACCTGTCACACTCAGGGTTGCAGGGATAGAGTAAAAGTTTCATCATGGCTTCCCTCATGGTGCAAGAGGATGTATGCGATGGTGATGAGTAGTGGTGATGAGGTCAGAGAGGTGCATGTATGGGTCGCAGGCAGGGCTTGGGACCCCATGCTATAGCGTTCAGACTTGAACTATAGGCAAGATGATGGGAAGAAGGTGAGGAGGAAGGGGAATGATAAGAACCATGCTCTTGGGGGTTTTCTTGAATTGCTGAATGTGGGAAGATGCATTTGAGAAGATGGAAAAGTAGTCACGGGAGAAAAGTTAAGAAGCCCATTGCAATGTCCTGGGCACCTGAACTCTAATAGAGGCAGAGGGTCTCAGAATGAATACTGGAGATATGAGAACATTCACAAATGTGAAGCAGAGACAAGTTTTGGGGAGAGTAAAGAGGGCAGATATCAAAAGAGAAACCTAATGTTTCATGCCTGGGTAAAACAGGGAGCACAGGAAGAAGAGAATTTAGGGGAAATTGATGAACTCAGCATAAAATGTCCTGAACCTAAGGTCCCAGTGGACTACTCTGATGAGATGCTTAGCAGGTACCGCATGAAGAGAGACATGTTATATAAGCATGCACTCAGTTTTATACATTCTAACCTGATCTTTTCAAACTGATAAATTAGTGGAGATCCATAGTCATCCAGCAAAAAGATTCTTCACCTGAAAAAAAGCATTAATAATAGGGTACTTTAAATAGTTAGCTCCCCTGGGGAATATAAAATAGGCTTTAATACTTTTTAAAGGTGACTTACACCTCTCTTTTCAAAAACTCATCTATTGTATTAAGTAAAGCATATCTATAAATGAACATGGAATGAACTGGGAGACCTGAGCCAGGTAAAATTAATCGAGGTGGGTGCCATGAAGGAAGTGATGAATCTTAAAGGGAATACTGACAGGATGACATCTGAATTGGTGAAGAAAAAAGGAGAGCTCAGACACAATGTGGGGTTTGCAGTGTCCCTGGGATGTGAAGCCTCCCATAGTCTCCCTGCTCCTCTTTCATCCCTGGGATGAGACTACATCTGGATGGGAGGTGAGAAATCCAGCTCTACTCACAGCCTGGTCCATCTCCATTGATGGCAACTCCACCCATCTAACTGTTGAGATGCAAACCCTGGGGTAGCCTTCAATCCCTTCCTCTTCCTTACTCTCTGTATCCAATCCATCAAGAAATCGCATTGGTTCTCGCTTCAAAGCGTATCCAGTATCTGACTCGCCACCTCCGCTGCTACTACCACCTTGATTCCAGCCACCATCCCAGGCCTGGATTATTTAACAGCCTCCTAATAGGTCTCCCTCCTTCCTCCTGTGCTCTCCCAAAGTCTATTTGTAATACAACAGTTACAACGGTCCTTTCTAAAACAAGTCAGATCATGTCATTCCTTTCCTCAAAGCCCTTGAATGGCTCCCCATTTCCTTCTGAACCTAAGCCAAAGTCCCTTTTACAGCTTACAAAGCCATGCAGAATATGGCCGTGGTCACCTGCCTCACCTCACCTCCTACTTCTCCCCTTTCTCTGCATTCCAGCACACTCCAGGCTGGCCATACCCATCCCTTGCGGTTGGTCAAACATTCCAAGCAATCTCTTACTTTGGAGCCTCCACTGCAGTTTTCTCTGCCTAAGCATACATCTCTGAGGCATCTGCAGGACTAAGCCCCTCACCTTCTTCAAGTAAGTGCTCAAATCTCACTTTCTCACTCAAACCCAAATGCTGCAGTCTGCTCCTGCCTCAATAGTCCCCCAGGCCATGCTTTTCCTTCTCTGTTTTTTATTTATATAATTTTATTTTTATTTTTTATTTGAATAGGTTTTGGGGAACATGTGGTGCTTGTGTACATGGATAAATTCTTTAGTGGTGGTTTCTGAGATGTTGTGCACCCATCACATGAGGATCACTGGTGATATACCCTTTATCATTTTTTATTGCGTCTATTTGATTCTTCTCTCTTTTCTTCTTTATTAGTCTGGCTAGCAGTCTATCTATTTTGTTGACCTTTTCAAAAAACCAGCTCCTGGATTCATTGATTTTTTTGAAGTGTTTTTTGTGTCTCTATCTCCTTCAGTTCTGCTCTGATTTAGTTCCTTCTGTCTTACATAGGATTTACCTCTTTCTGACTTACCTTGCTAATTATGCTTATTATTTATTGGCTATCCTCCTTTGCTAAAATAAAAATGAGTGGGTTTTTTAAATTTGTTTTACTCTGTACCTTCTCCAAAGTAGCTCCTCAATAAGTAAGGCAGGAATGAGTTAATGAATGAGAAAGAAACAGTGTTGACAAACAAGAGGGGAAAATCTGCAGCTCAAGGACCCCAGCCAGAAACACCGTGCTTGAACATGGGAGGCAAAGGATCTGGTCCCTGCAGGGGCCATGGTAGGCAAAGGATCTGGTCCCTGGAGGGGCCATGGTCTGGCTGTAGGGCTCCGGACAAGATATTAAAACTCTCTAGGCTCCTCAACATTACAAGGAAGGGATGGATCGGGTGATTTGCTTTTCCATAAATTTTTTTTTGAGACAGAGTCATACTCTGTTGCCCAGGCTGGAGTGCAGTGGTGTGATCTCAGCTCACCACAACCTCTGCCTCCCAGGTTCAAGCAATTCTCCTGCCTCAGCCTCCCAAGTAACTGGGACTACAGGCACATGCCACCATGCCCAGCTAATTTTTGTATTTTTAGTAGAGACAGGGTTTCACTATGTTGGCCAGGGTGGTCTCAAACTCCTGACCTCGTGATCTGCCCACCTCGGCCTCCTATAAATTATTTAATTCATTCAACAAGTGTACATTGAAGGCCTGTTACCTACTAGGTCCTGTGCATAGAAAGATGATTAAGATACCACACCACACTGGTCCCTCCCACAGTCCAGAGAAAACGATCTGTAAACAAAGAATGAAAATACAATATGACAGCAGATATCCATACAAGGTACAGTGGAATCACAGATACAACAGTGATGAAGTCAGTGGCGGGGTGGGCAAGAATAAAGGGTGATCAGAATGCCTCTGCAGTTACAGGGTGCTCCCTGCATCCCAGAAGCCAGCACTGGAAGGCGCCGCCCTCTGTGCTGTTGTCAAGTTTGCAGACTGCCAATTCACGTACCGTACTCTGTCAAGGAACGGTGAAGAACTATTTTATTAGCAGACCCTTTAGTCATCCAAAGATCAACTTTTTCATGTAACTTTTTCTTCATGTTCCCATTAATAAGCCTTTTAAAGCCACAGGTTGATACAGAAAGACAAGCCTTTTGTCCTGACACATAAAGAGTTCCCAGAAATATTTGGAAGGACACAGCAGCAAAATAATACACCACTCATCTGACCAGGCCGTCGCATTGTGTTTGCAAACTCAGTACACCGCCCTCTTAAAATAAACACATCGAATAGGGCTTTCTTTCCCTGAAAACTAAGGTTGCATTCAAAGTAAGGAAGGTTTTTCTCTTGCACTCTCGATTGTTATCATCTACTGACACCACTATCTTCATCGGGACATTGATTTATTAAGTGTCCTCTGTGCCTAGGATGTAATTCAGAGCGAGATAAATAGATATGCAGTCTCTCCACTGTAGGAACTTGTACTTCAATACCCCCTATTAACAGAGCACAAACTAGAAAAGATTCTTCTAGAATTACATCCTGGCTACACTTGATTCCAAGTGTTTTTGGATAGACAGAAGTATAGGGCAGCAGCTATAATACTGGTCCGGTGGCTCATGCCTATAATCCCAGCACTTTGGGAGGCTGAGGTGGGTGGGCTGCTTGAGTCCAGATGTTCAGGACCAGCCTGGGCACCATGGCGAAATTCCATTTCTACAAAAATACAAAAATTAGCCAGGCATGGTGGTGCATGCCTGTAGTCCCAGCTACTCAGGAGGCTGAGATGGGAGGATCGCTTGAGCATGGGAGGTGGAGGCTGCAGAAAGCCGAGACGGCACCACTGCACTCCAGCCTGGGCAATAGAGTGAGACCCCATCTCAAAAAAGAAAAAAAAGTATAGGGTAGCAGATTCATCAGGCATTGGGAATTCAAACCAGGTACATTCACAGGAAAGCACTGTCTGAGAAACCTTCAGAAAAGACTTCAAGAGGGGAGGTGGAGGCAGAGGTCAGATGTCAGAAGCCATGTGCATGCAAGATAGAGAAAAACAAATGACCAGACTGCTCAGGGAGAGGGTTAGGTATAAGGTGCAGGCAGGGATGAGACTACTGAAAGATTTAAGCAGCATCCATGATCTGAGGCACTAAGGAAGATGAGAAAACTGGTCCAAATCTTGAACTTCAGAGGCCTAGCCATTTCTGAGTCCCAGAATCAAGAGACCAGCTGAGGTTTAACAACTACTGTGCCAAGCTGAGCTCAGACGTGCCAAACTGAGGAAACACGGGTCTCCAACATCCACACACTGAGGTACACAGGTACACTCATAGCCCATGAATCAAGGATCAAAGTCTTTTCGACTTCTTTCCTTGGACAAAGGTAAGAATGGGCCAGGAGGAACTTCCATGACCCGTCCCCCATTTTGATATACACTGATTTTATTTTATTTCATTTTATTTTTGTTTGTTTGTTTGTTTTGAGAGAGAGAGAGTCTCACTCTGTCACCCAGGCTGAAGTTCAGTGGTACGATCTCGGCTCAACACAACCCCCACCTCCCGGGTTCAAGCAATTCTCCTGCTTCAGCCTCCCGAGTAGCTGGAGTTACAGGAACCCATCACCAGACCTGGCTAATTTTTATATTTTTTGTCAAGACAGGATTTCACCATGTTGGCCAGGCTGGTCTCGAACGCCTGACCTCAAGTGATCTGCTCACCTCAGCCTCCCAAAGTGCTAGGATTACAGGTATGAGCCACCGTGCCTGGCCTTGAAAAGCCGATTTTAACTGGCCATTTCTCCCTGTCTCCTGAGGTTATCAGGAAGCTTAAAGTAAAACGTAAAATTTTACAACAGGAACCACATGAAACCTCTGTGGTCATGTCTGTCTGTTCCTAAGTTTCTACTCTTTTTTACCTGTATCTCTTATTCTATACTACCATCCTCTTACCACTACTGCTCATGTCACTCCAGTCCTTCATAGAATAAAGTAGAGAATAATAACAACAACACTATTAAACTTTTATTGAACAAGTTATGAGCATCCATGTGCGAATCACTTTTCATGGATTATCTCATTCAATCCTCATAGGATTCCAATGAGGTAGGTGCTGTTACTATCCACATTTTTATATATAAAAGAAAAAAATGAGAGCAGAAGTTTAAATAATGTGCCCAAGTATCAGAGATGGGGTTTGAACCTAAGTAGGCTGACTCTGGAACCCGTATTCGTAGAGCCACTACACATACATACATGCAGGCACAAAACACTCTGTAAGGCATTGGTTGGAATGTTGCTATGTTATAGTCGATGGACGTAGCTATATTACAGTTGATGAACATAGTATGAAAACTACGTGGCTTTTGAACAATACTTTGCAGTATAGGTTGATGGTCTATGGGCCCAATTTGGCCCATAGATGTGAGTTATTGGGAACCTCTAGTATTTTATTTTAAAATCAAATCTAACTTTGTTTTCCAGGTCTCCTCAGCTCCCACTGTTCTTAACTGCCTGGCTCACTCGTTTATGTTACTCATTTCAAGTTCATGGGTCTTGCTTTAGAATTTTCAAGATATTCTCACATCTGTCAGCTCATTCGGTCTTTGAAAAGTTCCTATAACTGAGGCAACACAGAAATCAAAATCTCCTTTTACAGATGGAGAAACTAAGGTTCCAGGAAGCTGGACTCCTCACATGGGCTCAAATGCCGGGAAGTGGCTTGGCTGTAAGCAGAACCTTCTTTATGTGAGGAGCAATCTCACAGCATAGATCACCTTCCCCATAGAACCCTGAAAAACACAGGTTGCCTAACAGCAGTGATTAGCTGGGGAATGCACACTCCTCTAGGAGAACATGGAGCAGGGCTTGACAGCAGGTGGCTGAGAACAGGGGGGCCAGGAAGCCTCACCTGTAGCCCTGACCCTACTCTTAATCAGACGAAGCAAGTCATGGTGGGAAGTGAAGTAGGAAACTCCTGACATGGTATCTGCCAGTGGGCTGTTTGCCAGGCTTTTCTGTGGTGTGGCATCATTTCCTGGGGAAGTGGGTTAGTTTGATGGGAGAATCCTAATTCATCCCAAGTCCCAGACCCTCTCATCGTCCTCATGCTGCTCCCTACCTTACAACTTTACCAAAAGACAGGGCATTCCAGGGCCACAGATTCCCATTTGGAGCTACTCTCTGAGCCCTGAACAGCTTCAAAATTGGTTCTTTCTGAGGACCTCAGAGGGATGACGGTGACGGATGACGGACACTACAAGCAACATTTCTTAGGCCCCAAGGCATTCCCTAGTCTCCCTTCCAGACCCAAAGTCATGAGACCCTGAGCTAGTGACCTTGAGGGGTTCCTTTCTAGAAGAGGAGGTGCACTCAAGCAAGGGTTCTCAATGTAGCTGCACATCAGGATGGCCCAGGAGAGCGTTTTCAAGATGCAGAGTCCTGAGCCATACCCAGGATATACTGAATTATAAACTCTGCAAGCAGGTCCTGGAATGTGCATATTCACCAGCTCTGCAAATGAGTCCTGTGCCTTAAGGGACAAGGCTGTGATGGAATATTCTTCCCAGCCGCAATCGCAAAAGGGATGACACACCAGGAGCTGTAAGGTGGGTGCCGAAGCTAGTCCACCCACCTTCAACTCCAGCTCATTTCAGTGCCGGTACCCAGCCCGTCCTGAGCAGCATCAGCTCTCAGCCAAGCACCAGCCCCCTGGGCTCCAGCTTAGGGTTTATAAGATTCAGAACATTTTAATCCCAAGCTGCTGAGCATGTGAGATGCCTCCAAATGCCCAGGATCCAGCTCCAACCACTCGGAGTGAAAAGGGCCAGACCCAAGGGCCATGAAACCATTTGCTCTGAGCCCAAAGGAGGATGTGCAAAGTCAGGGATAACCCCATCACCTGCAAGGACCACTAAGTATACGTTTTGCCCACACCAGGATTGAGGATATGGGGGCAAGAAGCCCATATTGATCTTTATGCTCACTTTCCGTTAGGAACCGAAGACTTGGGGCCCTGCTGGTCCCATAGCTTTTGAATAGGGGACACAGAAATGCCTAAATATGCACCAGCCACTTCTCCCCATGAGGAGCCTGATCAAGGAGTTCAGAAAAAGGGAGACAGGCTTCTACTATATTAGCAGAGAGCCCTAATGGTGGCGGGTTGCAAGACCCAGCCTAGAAGCCTGAGGTTGGGAAAGACCTCTCCCTAGAAGCTAAAGCACTGAATGGATATATTCTTAGGAACAAAAATAAGACACTGCTGGAGATATCCAGGTCCTGGGACTGCCTCCCCATCCCCACTCATGCCTCACCTGCCTCCCCACCCCCACTCCTGCCTCATCACCCCCACTCCTGCCTCACCTGCCTCCCCACCCCAACTCCTGCCTCCCCTGCCTCCCCACCCCTACTCCTGCCTCACCTGCCTCCTCACCTCCACTCCTGCCTTACCTGCCTCCCCACCCCTACTCCTGCCTCACCTGCCTCCCCACCCCACTCCTGCCTCACCTGCCTCCCCATTCCTACTCCTGCCTCACCTGCCTCCCCACCCCCACTCTTGCCTCACCTGCCTCCCCATTCCCACTCCTTCCTCCCCTCCCTCCCCAAAGCAGCAACTTCACCATCCTTCTATAGAGCTCTGCCATTACCCCTCCAGGCTGAGCTGCCCATCGAAGCCATGTCTCACCTGTCTCCCATGCCCACATGATGTGCCAGAAGCTCTATGTGACCTCCTTGCTCTGTGCTGCTGTCACTGCTCTCTTCATTGTAGGCCAGGTCAACTCTGTATCTCAAATCCCAGAGAAGTGCCCCACATCCTTGAGATCAGGGACTGAACTTGACTTCCCCACCACTCACCAGGATTCAAGCCAGTGCCCTCTGCCTGACCTGCTCATTCCCAGAGGGGCCCGTCACTGGCCAAATGTCCCCTCCGACCTTCAGTCCCACCTGTTCCTTCCCCCTTGCCCTGTCCAGTCAGCCTTTCCTCGGGAATGAGAAGGGAGAGAGCACCCTGCCTTCACCCTGCCTTTCTTGCCTTGCAAGTCCCTCCAGTTCCCATAACGTGTATTTTATCCAGCGATTCTCTATAGCACAACACCCTACCCTACTTGCATGTTTTCTTTGCAGTCCTCATCTGCTCTACTACAGATGTGGATGTCTGTCCGTCTTCTTTGGTGTCATCTGTCTTGGACTCCCCTTATCAGTGGCGGGCTCTGTGTCTTCAGCGCATTCTATGGTATCCCATGCAAGTTCACACTAATTAAATGCCCAAAGCAGGAATGACTTCTGCTCAAGACTATCCGGAAAGATGACCCAAGGCTCCTCAGGCATCTCCAAAGTCTAGTCCAGTGTTCAGGGCTCCTGAATGCTCTAAGCCAGCTTGGTTCAGCTGCTGGGCTCCCTGGTCACCAGGGGACAGCCAGGCCAGGGCACCTGCTAGGCCGGAGCATGAAACCATCTGAAAGCTCATTTGCTAGCCCTCAAGTGATGGAGAATACCAAGACTCATGATGTGTGTGGCAGCTCTTCTCAGAGTAGCAGGCAAGTAGCCTGGCTGGAAGGAGGGGGACCCAACCACAAACCTGTAGTCTATAAAATCCATCTCCCCTTTTTTGGGGCTTCTGCTCAGCCCTCCCTCACTGATTCCCTTCTGATTTCACATTAAAGTTTACTACAATGCACAGCTTGTAAACGGCATCAAAACAATTTATGGCAGCCTTTATGTGCCTTGGTTTAAATAATAAACATTTTTATTTCACTCTTCTGTGAAATGAAATTCTTGGGGGGCAAAGTATGGAAAAGTATGGGACCAAGAGGTAGGCGTGAGAGGGCCAAAGGAACAGAAAATAAACGCAATGGGCAGTGATAGGGACGCATGGGTTCCCGGACTCTGACCATGGTGAGCAGTCCTGTCCCACTCTGTTTGTGTCGTGTGTTGAGCACCATCCTTCTCATGATAGACAAGAAAGGCATGGTCCTCAGGGGCAGGGGGCCATGGTGATGGGCATAGGACATGCGGTGTTCCAACAGAGAGCAGGCATCACAGATTCAGGATGGAGTCCACAGCCCTGCAGTGGATGCCCCCAAAGGAAATAGGCTGGGAGAGTCAGTTAAGGAGGAAAAGACTATGGAAAAACCCATCTGGGAATGTGATTTGCAACAGAGACACTTAGGCGACAGAGCTCAGCAGCGGCCTAGCAAGCCCCAGTGAGTCTGAGGCCACAAAGACCCTGGCTCCCATGTCCTGGCCACTCGGGGCTTTGGTGGCCAGAGTCCTGCCCCAAGAAAAAGCAGAAGTGAACCTTCTGGGATGTTCTAGCTGTGGGCCAGTATGACTAGTAAGTGGAAATCTTTCAAGCTCCCAGGCCTCTTGCTAAACCTGAACCATCAGCAACAGCCAGCTTGTTACTTTCCTTAACTAATGTTTTTCTGTTTCCTGCAGAGTAAACAACCTGATTCCATTAGATGTTGTAAAATATTTACCAAGCAGCCGAGGCGGCTCCCTTCTTCCCAGCATGTTAAGAGGGAAGAGAGCCCTGGGTTAGGCCTCTGAACACAGATGGACCGGCAGCACCAGGAGCTTCCGGCCAGTGTCGCGCAGACTGGAGAGGAGTGGAGGAAGGACTGGAAAGGGGCAGAGTGACAAGGAGCCAGTGGCAGGCAGAGAAAGCCTGCCGCGAAAGGGAAGGAGCACTAAATGCAAAGTGGGGGCCTGGATCAGCTCCTGGAACAGAACGGGGCACCGGGAGGGAAACGAGTAAAATCCGAATGAAGTCTGGAGTTCAGTTAACAGTGAGGCAGCTGTGCTGCTGTTTGACTTGTGACAATGTGCTGCAGTAACCTAAGATGACAACGTCAGGGGAAACTGGAGGAGGGGTGTGGAGAAACTCCCTATTCTCTTTATTTTTATTTTATAAAATCATTATAAAGTAAAAAGTTTTTGTTTTTGTTTTAAGTGAATGTGCAGCCTTCTTGTGATCCTCCGTGACAGCTGTTGGCATTTAGGGATAGCACAACACCCATGGGGAACTTCCCTGTGTGGGTCCTCACCAGAGAGACAGCCTGTGAGTCACGGCCAAATTATAACTCAAGGAGAGGGGGGCAGAAGACAGAGAGGGGACGTTCCTCTCCCAGAGACATAAGTAAAGGAATCAGGCCGAGATGCTGCGCCATCTCGGAGAGAACACCTTCGGGGCAAGAAAGTCCGCTGGATGGAGGCAATGAAATGAACAGGGTGGAAACCTTCTGGCCTGCTGCAATGCCCCCAAATTTCTGTCTGTGGGCACATGTGGTTATGCCCTTCCTCGGCTCTCTTCTCACTTAAGGCAACAGTCAGGGAGTTACGGGCACAGCGGATCAAGATGGTGCCATGGGAAGGCATGACAGTGAATGCTTGGCATCCACTGGGCTAGCCTGCAGTGCCCAGTTGTTTGGTGGAGCACCAGCCTAGATGTTGCTGTGAAGGCATTCTCAGCTGTGATTAACATTTGCAATTAGTAGACTCTGAGTCAAGCACATTACCCTCCATAATGTGGGTGGGCCTCACCCAGTCAGTTAAAGATTTAAGAGCAAAGGCTCAGGTTTCTCAAAGAAGGAATTTTGCCTCAAGGGTGCAACACAGAATCCCTGAGCTTCAGCTTCCCAGAAGACTACACCAACTCTCACCTGCCTTTCCAGACTGCTGGCCTGACCTTTGGATTTCAGAGTTGCCAGTCCCTGAAGTTGCATGAACCAATGCCTTAAACGAGAATGGCTTCACGGCAACATCCAGCCTGGTGCTCCACCAAACAACCGGGCACCGCAGCCTAGCCCAGTGGATGCATAGCATTCACCGTCATGCCTTCCTGCTGCACCATCTTGATCTGCTGTGCCCGTTACTCCCAGTCCAGCTCTCTCTCATACTGGCTCTGTTTCTTGGGAGAACCCTGACTAATACCAGGGAAGCAGAGGGCCCAGAGAGCATGGGCAGGGATCAGAGGCCTCTTCTCTGCTGCCCTGCTGTGACCATCTTTGTGGGTTCAGAGCCTGGGACACCCTCTACTGGGGCTTCCACCACTTCCTCGCTCAAAATCACCAAAATAAAGACTTCACATTGATTGTCTTAGAGGATGTCTTTCCCTGTACTCAAAAGTGACAGCAAGTGACAAAGATTTCAGGAATAGCTTAGTGGACATTTCCCCTCCCCACCACCCATGCAACTCTCATTTTCAACTTAAAAACAACATGTTGCTCAACTTCCTGCCCCAGTCGTGTGAGCCCTGGGCTGACAGCATTTCCTCAGTGATGATCCAAATGTGCCACCTGACAAGGAGATGCCCCACTGAGTGCTGAGCTACCCGATGGCACTCCAAGGGACTACCAGCTGGAACAGGATGATAATCCTGAGGCATCCCTTAGCCTGAATGTCCTCAGCAGCAAAATCAGAAGTAGCTTCCAGGACACTGCCCCGGCCTGTGGACTCCAAGCTGAACTAGGGGTCCAGAGGTGTGAGCTGCAGCATCAGTGCTCCCCATGGTACCAAGTCACTTGTCTCCCTGTGCTTCTGTGAGCCTCAGCTTCCCCACTCTGCAAAGCACAGAATCTTCACCTGGCAGAAACATACGTGACCCTGGCAGCTGGGTGGATGACATCCCAGAAGTCACATCCTAGGAGTCGCTAGAGCACACACTAGAGGTTAAACAACAGAGTGGGAAGCTGGGCATTGTCCCGGGCTGATACCACCCGCACTTGGGAGTTTTTCAAAGAGCAGTGGCCTGCTCCTCACGGAAGCCTGGCCTCCTGCGGGACACTAGGGCATCCTTCCTCTGCTTGGCCAAGACACCCCTTCCCACTGCAGCAGCCAGGCGCTCCAGCTCCTGTCCTTAGCTCACCACTGACCCAGGAGGGACATGTGCTCAGGGAGGTGGGAGAGCAACTCCAGCTTCAATCACCCTCCACTGCACAGGATGGCATTGACGTCAGGCACTTTAGAAATCCAGGGCCTCTTTGGGAGTGTCTGTCTTTTGCCTTCAAATGAGGATTGCCAGATTTAGCAAATAAAAATACAGGACACCCAATTAATTTGAATTTCAGATCAACTACAAAACATCTCATGCAATATTTGAGATACGTAATAAAAATTATTGGTTTTTCTGAAACAGAAATAGAAATGGGTATTCTATATCTCATCTGGCATCCCTTCTTCCAAAGGATGAGAGCCGTGAAGACTACAGCAGCATTCCTCGCTTGTCACCAGCCTCTGAGAGCCTTGTCCCAGTTCCTCATAGCTGGAGCTACTCACTCTGCCCGGCCTAACCCCAAGCTGAGGCAGAAGGGGTTTAACCAGCTCTGGCACCACGTGAAAGCAGTCCCAAACAGCTCACTTGCCCCCAAGCCCCAGTCTTGGGTGGCACTTCTTGGACCTTTATGCCCATGCTGGTGTTCCACTGGGCACCCCTTCAAGGCCCGGGACCTGCCTGATAATGCCAGATTCTTTGCCTGTCCTCACATTCAGTGGCTATACTCGAACATAATAGGTAGGGAACCCTGACTCAGGGAGCCGGGGAGGCGGCATCTGGTAGACCCGAGACTAAAGACAACTGTAATGCCGGAACCCCGCACTTATAGGTGCTAACTCACCGGCTAGCACCTGCAGGTGGGTGAACTCTCCACCCAGGAGAATGGGACTCTTCTAAAATCCCAGTCTGTCATGCCCTCCTGTTCTGCCCAGCTTCAACCCTGATAACCATGGGTCAGATCGTAGCTAAGTCTGGTTTCTGATCAAGACCACCCTTCAAAATAAGGCCAACAAAAATGCAACCAGGGACCGTGCCATGCCAGAAATCTCACCGCCTCCTCTGAGGCACCTGTTCCATTTTTTAGCCTGAATCCCAAGACGGTTCTGCCACCAAGAAAAAGCAGTTTCCTGCTTCCACTACTAGATTCTCCTACTGCTGCTTCCCAGGAGTTCAAAGTCCACAAATACTTAGCTTCTGATTATAAGGGCTTATTCACTATGCAGCATCCACACTTTCTAATGAGAGACAAAGCAGGGCATTCATATTTTACCGAAGGCTACATCTTTTCTTCTCATGCTGGTCTTTAGATCATAGCATTTAAGTCTGATCAAGGTTGGTAAGACCCTTCTGGGCTTCTCTTACCAGACCTTACACACATACCCATGAGCCCCTGCCATTGTTTGGCAAGAACCCCACCATAGTGTCATCATGCAAAACCCAAGGAGAGTGAAAATCCACACAATTGATTCATCTTTTCAGGAACGCCTCCTCTGTGCCAGGCACTGCATTAGGCTCTGTGGCTATCAGGGAGAGCAAGTCAGCATCCCTGCCTACAAGGAGATTACAAGTTGCTTAGGGAGAGAGTAAGAGTAAACAGGCCACTTCGAGGAAGTCCAGGGCGTGCTTTGATCCCCTGGGGAGAGCTGTCTGCTTAATGGCTGTACTGATTTTTTTCAAAAGTGGTTTGAGATGAGACTGAAAGCACATTTACATATGTGTGAGCTTACTCTGGTCATTCTGTCGATGCCGCCAAAGATGATCTTAGCATGGCTGACTCCTACCTGTCATTCCAGTCTCATCATAAATGTCCCCTCCTCTGAGAATCTTTCTCCAACTGCCTGATCTAAAGTGGCCTGTCCCTCTGTCCCCGCATCTTGTTTCATTGTTACTATGGCATATGTCCATGCCTGATCTTTTCTTGCTTGCTCATCTGTCCTCCACTTAGAGCAGATTCCTCTCTGTCCCATTCAACACTACACCCCAGCACCCAGCACAGCACCTACCCCAACCAGGTTTGCTGCACAAATGAATAAACAAGTGAATGAACAGAAAGAACACTAACCCTGTAGTTTCCAACTTCCAGGGGCCCTTGAATGACATAACAGGTCACTGCAAGCTATTTTCAATATATTCCGAAGCCTAACAGGCTTCATTTGTTTGCTTATCCTTGACAAAGTCCCACAGGAGAAACAAAATGTCACATTTCTTTGCCTTTGACTGGAATGATATCAACTCAGCATTACCAGTCCCCATGCTAATCAGATACTCTAATTAGAAAATATACTTTGATTATTAAAAGTGGAAAAACAAAAGCATCATAACATCGGAGCCATTTATTTAGTGGGTAACATCTTTCAACACCATGGAGCAAAATATATAAAGAACTAAAGGGTTCTCCTGGGAGAGAAGAGGCTGGGAATAGTTACCCATTTCCTGGGTGGCTAGGCTGAGGCTAGAGGTCATACAGAGGAAACCCGGGCCAGAGTTCAGCCCGCTAGACCATCTGAGCAAAGGAGGATGAGACTAGATCATAAAAATATTGCTCATAAAGGAAATTATGCTCTGGAGAAGGAGCAATTTAAATGAAAGCTGGAATTATTATTCGCAGCACAGATACTGTGTATCTGCAGGCTCACTGCTCTCAAATGGATCATCCATATAACGCTGGCAATCTTCAGAAGCGCTAATGAAGATCTGGAAAGTGTAAACCCATCAGTGGGGCGCCAGCATACTACTTTTCATTTATCCTAATATTTTAAAAAACATAAATGGCATGGGCACTTATCCCTTTGGAAGCTCTGACCTTTGGACAGCACTTTAAACACTTGAATTAAAGGCACTATATAAAACCACAGCCTGGTCATTTCACTTGATCAAATGACTGACCTTGGAATGCAAAACTTCAGGGGAAAAATAGAATAGTCCAGGTCAACGGAGACTCCAGTTACCGGAGGCCAAAGAGGCTGTTACGCTATTATCTAATCTCTGAGCTCTGATGTGCCCCTGCTACCAAGTGTCTGTGCCACTGACCCAACTAGGGCACTGGGTCCTGGCAGGAGCCCCCTGTTATAAGAAGAGGGCTTTGAGCAGGCTCAGTGAAAGGACAGTGGATCCCCATTGGCCAGTCCTTGGCAATGGATCCCTAAAGTAACCACTTGAAAAGGACTGAACAGTAGAAACGTTACTTCTTCTGCCTTCCAGGGCAGCGGGGGAAAGACCCTGGTAGTATAGTGACTGGCTGCTTTATTTCTCTCATGAAAAGTAGCCCAGCCAGAGAGGACAGCAGCCATAGCTCAGTCTCATCACAGGACCTCTAGTAATGCTGGACAGGTGCAAAAAGAGACCTGGACAGTGCTTAAAAGCAATGATTCTCTTCACTTGCATTCTTTCAATCTGACCAGAGTGCAGCTTGGTTTAGAAAATTAGGTATGTTGTTTAAAATTCAATTAAAACTTTGAACTTAGAGTCAAATTAAAAGTCCCAGGGGCACAGGGAACCTACAGCAGTAGGTCTGGTTCTCAAACATCAGTGTGCCCCAAATCACCCAAGAAGCTCATGGAATGCAGATCCCCAGGCTCTGTCCCCAAAATGCTGATTCAGCAGGACTGAGGGTGACACTGTGGGAGCCTACATTCTAAGAAGCTTCCCAAGTGTTTCCAAAGTAGGCGGATGATGAGTGGATTCCACTTTGAGAAAACACCAAGCTGAAGGCGATCATCTTCTGGTTTACCATTGTCGGTTTGGTAGGTTCAGGTTCATCTGTCCCCATTTTCCTTTCTCAGGACACTTGCCTCAAAAGTGTGGTCATGAAAAAGGATCAGTGTTTAGATAAGTGAAATCAGACACAGAAAGAGCCAAAAACCATCACAGGCATACTCCTGGAGGCTGGTCCAAGTTCCTCAACCTCAAAGTGTGGAGAGCCCCTGGCCAAGAACTATGACCCCGATCTCTGAGCCATCACCCACCACGATCTAGTGCCTATGATTCAGGTCAATGTATCAGGGTCTGAAATCATCCAGCCCAGGGGTTCTGAGTCTTTTGTGTGCACCTGCCATGGGGCAGCCTATGCATCCCTTCTCAGAATAGCACTTATAAATGCAAAGAATAAAACGTGTAGTATTATAAAGAAAAACCATATTGAAATCGGGTATTTCAAAATATTTTTTAAACTTACGATACAGTAATACATGTGTTTCTTAATTGATGCATTAAACAAGATCTAGCAGCAGGTCTAATAACTGCTGCAGTTCAAGGTAGTGGCAGGATAAAAACGTTTCAAAATACTTGCAACACTACACACAGCAGCAAACACAGAGAACCAACTTAGGTGCTCATCAGCAATGGATTGGATAAAGAAAATGTGGTACATATACTCTATGGAATACTACACAGCCATAAAAAAGAATCATGTCCTTTGCGGCCACATGGATGAAGCTGCAGGCCATTATCCTCAGCAAATTAACCCAGAAACAGAAAATGAAATCTGCATGTTCTCACTTATGAGTATGAGCTAAACATTGGGTACTCATGGATATAAAGACAGCAACAATAGACACTGGGGACTACTAGACAGGAGAGGGAGAGAAGGGGGCAAGGACTGAGAAACTATTTGGTACTATGCTCACTACCTGGGTGATGGGATCATTTGTATCCCAAACCTCAGCATCACATAATATACCCCATGCAGCAAACCTGCAAGTGTGCTCCTGAATCTAAAATAAAAGTTGAAATTACATATATAGCATATTATATACATAATCCCTGCAACAGCTGCACCGTGCAAACGTAAAGCTAGAGGCAAGGCTGAGAGACCCAGCTTAGCAGCTAAGGCACCAGGCCTGGCTCCAGGACCACACAAGAGGCAACTTCTCACGAGTTGTCAGCGGCCCTTCTCACAGTCACCAGGGGGAAAAATCATCGGGTGCGTTACTGTTTTTATTCATCCAGCTTGAAATCACCATGTGACAACTACACTCTATCTAAAAGTGGATAACGCTAGCTCAGCTTAGTGAGATGGCAATGGGCCTGATCTTGATTGCTGTCAGGCTTAGGTTTACATGATGGCTGTGCTCCCTAAGCCCCTTCCCCCATATGTTGCCTCTGACCTTTTCCACCCCTCCCTGAGTCTGGGAAGCTGAGCATTACTAACCCATCCCCATGGGCTCTCGGCCTCAGGGTTCAGCCTCAGCTGGTTGGAGGCACTAGCAGGAAACCTTAATTAGGGAGGAAAGAAAGATGAGGCATTTACTCCTCACCTTCTCCTGCTCAACACCGCACCCCTGGTAGTTACAGCTCCTGTCAGGGCCTCTGCCCAGGCTCCAGGGTGGCTCCCTCTACCAGTAACTCCATTCCCTGCCCTGCTCCCCCAGCTCTAGGTGGTAACTGCTTTCTGCTGGTGTTAGTCCCTGAGCAGATTCTCTTACCTCTGCCCGCAGAGCTTTTCAAAAAGTCCCTTCCACAAAAGTCCCCTCAGTCACCCCCACTGCCTGCCCCAGCTGTTTCCCACCAGGGCCCCCACTGGCACAACCCTTCACTAGCTATGTGACCTTGAGCAAGTAATTTCACCTCTCTGAGTCTCAGGGTCCTGGTCCATGGAAAGGGAGCCACAGTGCCCACCTCCTAGCGGCCTGGGCTGGGAGGATTAGGTAGGACAGTGCGAGTAAAGCAGGGAGCAGGGCGCCTGGCGAGAGCATTCTCAGTGAGTCTGCTTTCATTGCAGGCTGGTACTGGGCTCTGAGGACAGGCTACCCTGCAGTTTATTCTTAGTAAACACACCTAGCATGTCCTTTGGCCTGCAGGGTCAGAATCATTTAGGGGAGGTATTTGGGTGGACTAAGGGCTCCAAGACCTCTGCCCACAGAAGCACTCAGCAGTCAGTAGGCCGCACCCTAGAAGAGGAAAGGAAGAAGTCAGGTTGGCCTCAGGAGAGAGAGACAAGACACGTGTGCTTAGGGCACTAGATGGTACTGCTAGATTTCCTCTTCATTTACCTCCTTTTCTACTCTGGCCAAGAATCCCCACATCTGGCACATGCACAGAGCTTTTATATACAACGTCTCATGAGATCTCCACAACATTATAAAGTGGGCCTTGTGACGCTACTTATTTTTTTGGATGAGACAAAGTTCAGAGATATTAAGAGACTTGGCCAAAGTCAGTTATCTGCCAAATACCAGAACCAGGCTGAGTTGTCAAGTTTTCTAAGCAGTATCTCAAATTCTTTTTCAATACAAGATACAAGATAGAAGATACAAATGGCTCAATCAAAACCCTGCTCCTCCAGTAGTTTTGGGCTAGAGAGTCCCACTGAGAAAAAGAAAAGGCATTGAAGAGATACGGTCACCTGCCTACTAGTCATCAAGCATTTGTGGTTTTGGTGTGTGATTTAGTGTTAATAATTTCAGTAAAAGGCACACAGATAAAAGAAACATCTGTTTAAGTACAAGCTGGAGGGTTGAAAATCTGAACCTCCTTATTTCCCAAGGGACGATATTTCTTAAGCCTTGGTTTTATAGGAGAAAGTAAGCCAGCCTTGTGGCTCCACCCTCCTTGCCCATTTGTCATGAATGAAAAACAGTGTCAGTTCTCCTTGAATTAAGAACAGAAATCACAGCCCATTTCTATTCAGATAGAAATAGTCTAATGCTTTATTTATCTATCCTAAACTGTTACTTGTCCTGAATAAATACTCTCAGGAATTCAATTTAATATCAAATTTCTGGATAATGGACACTGTATCTGAACATGTGTCCCCCTAAAATTCATAAATAGAAATCCTAACCCCCAAAGTAATGGTATGAGGAGGTGGGGCCTTAGGTCATGGGAGGAACCTTATGAATGAGATTAGTGCCCTTATAAGAGGTGCCCAAGAGAGCTGGGCATGTTAGCACATGCCTTTAGTCCCAGCTACTTGAGAGGCTGAGCAGGAGGATTGCTTGAGCCCAGGAGTTTGAAGCTACAGTGAGCCAGGATTGTGCCATTGCATTCCAGCTTAGGCAACAGAAGAAGACACTGTATTTCAAAAATAAAAAATAAAAATGATACAGAGCCCCAAAAGAGGCCCCTCACCCCTTCTACTATGTGAAGACACAGCAAGAAGTCTCTGTTTATGAGCCAGAAAGCAGGTCTTCGCCAGACACGGACTGCTTGATCTTGGACTTCCCAGCCTTCATAACTGTGAGCAATACTTCTGCTGTTTAGAACCCACCTAGTTTACACTATTTTGTTATAGCAGCCCAACCAGATTAAAACAATAGCAAATTAAATTTTCCCTACTCTTTCAATGGAAATTCCCAACTCTCCTTGAATGTTTAGTATTTACCTTATCCCAATCCCTTTCCACTCCCTGCACTAGATATGCTTCATAGTCACTAATTTCTACAGTCAACAGAGAAAAAAAGATGTTATTACCTGTACTTCACAGGTGAAGAGACCAAAGGCAGGAAGGTTGCATGGCCTTCCCAGGGTGAGGAGGAAACCAGTACCCCAGCCAGGACCAGAACCAAGGAGATCCCAGGTCAGGGTTTTCTCTGCCAGGCTGAGCAGACTCTATCATGATGATTCGGCTTTTCCAGATCGTCTGTCTCCACCCAAAAGAAACAAGTCACTCTGGTCTCCACTTTGCCAAAAATCCACACAAGATCCCTGGCTACATACAAGCCCACGACAAGGGGCTTTCTTCAGAATAAGCCTTTTTTGACTTACACAGGGCCAATGTCCCATTCCTGCTAGAGAGAAAATCCTTCAGCGGAAGGAAAGAACTGATTATACACTCCTAAGCTTAATAGGGGAAAGCAATTCCATTCTGAATAGACTGAATCAGCCTTCACAGAGCATGGGGAACCTGTTCATAAAACATTTGCTAACCATTAACTACAGTCCTGCTTTTAAAAGCTTTAATAGCAGCTCCTGAGAACTGTGCCTCGCCAGTCTAGCTACACCTTTAATCGGCTAGCGGCTGTCAACATGACACCAGGGGCCCAGCCACAGCACAGCTGGGGTGATGTCTTTAAGTTAAACAGCTCTCTCAATTAGTTCCGGTACTTGGGGCCCAGCAGTTCACCTCCCTCCAAGGGAAGCCAGTGAGAGGCCCAAAGACAGCCATTTCTGCAGAACCACCTGGCTCTCTTTTGCGTTGTCCTTCATCTTGTCAGTGCTCCACCCAGCCAAGACTTTTCTAGGGAAGCCCCAAGACACAGGAAGGTGATGGGTTTCTATTGCCACAGGACTGACAGAGGCTGCTTTCTGATTGGCAGACTTTCTTCCTAGGAAGCTTTGAAGAGAAAGCAGGACTTCCTTCAGTTCTTCCTTCTGCATTCCTGATCTTCCTTTCTATTTCCTTTGTAATTATTGGTGTTTCTCTTCTGCCTTTCAAGTGATCCCTGGATTGTTCAGCCACAGCCAGGCAGTCAGCTACCACCCATGAACCTGGCCTTCCCCCTGAGCTCAACTCCTTACCAGATGTCTCATTTGGATGACCTACAGAAGCCTCAAACTCAACACATCTACAAGCTCATCTCCACCTCCCATAACCAAGGTGCCCATTCTTCACAACTCCAATTTCAATAACAAGTTCCTGTCTCCATCCAGCTTCTCAAACCAGAAATGTGGCCTCTTCCTTAATTTCTCTTTCTCAACCATCACATTTGATATAGGTTTGTTAATTTTACTTCCAAAATCTCTGGTATCCACCCTCTTCCTCTCTTTCATTTAAAATAAAATAATGCCATCTTAGTCTGGGCTCCCACAATCACTCCCAAAGACAACAGAGTCCTCTTTCTGCTCACTCCAATATGTACTCTCTAAAATACCATCAGACTGATCTTCCTAAAACTGAACAGTGACTATAAATTTCCCCTCGTGGAAACAAACTCATCATCCTATAGCACATATGGCCTTTCCCACTTGGGCTCCAAACTCTCTGGCCACTATAACATCCAGGTACTTTCTCTAAGAAACCTGATACTCCAAGTACCCCAGACCACTGTGCAACCTCAAGAAAAAAGGCAGGCACAGCAATGCCTGCAAGTGTTGGCTCATGTTATTTTCCCTGCCTAGTATGTTCTTTCCTTTATTCCTTATCCTTTAAACCAAGTTTCTTGTCCCTTTCAGAATAAAGTCCTTGCAGCCTATTCTCCACCTGCTGAGACCTCATTACCATATCTTATAACCCTCTCATCCTACCCCAAGTGCCTACTGCTACCACGTACACTGAACAGCCCTTGAAGACAGGATCAGTTTACATGTATTCATATCTCAGCATTTAATATAGTGCCTAAAACAAATAGTTTCAATAAATTCTTTTTTGTTTGTTTTTGGAATCAAGTAGTACTTTTTTTTTTTTAATTCACTTTAAGTTCTGAGATACATGTGCAGAATGTGCAGGTTTGTTACATAGGTATATATGTGCCATGGTGGTTGGCTGCTCCTATTAACCTGTCATATAGGTTTTAAGCCCTGCACGCATTAGGTATTTGTCCTAATGCTCTCCCTCCCTTTACCCCCACCCCCAACAGGTCCCAGTGTGTGACGTTCCCCCTCCCTGTCCCCATGTGTTCTCATTGTTCAACTCCCGCTTATGAGTGAGAACATGCCTTTCTTAGTTTTCTGTTTCTATGTTAGTTTGTTGAGAATGATGGTTTCTAACTTCATCCATGTCTTTGTAAAGAACATGAACTGATTCTTTTTTATGGCCTCATAGTATTCCATGGTGTATATGTGCCACATTTTCTTTATCCAATCTATCATTGATAGGCTTTTGAGTTGGTTCCAAGTCTTTGCTATTGTAAATAGTGCTGAAGTAAACATACGTGTGCATATGTCTTTATAGTAGAATGATTTATAATCCTTTGGGTATATACCCAGTAATGGGATTACTGTGTCAAATGGTATTTCTGGTTGTAGATCCTTGAGGAATTGCCACACTATCTTCCACAATGGTTGAGCTAATTTACACTCCCACCAACAATGTAAAGTGTTCCTATTTCTCCACATCCTCGCCAGCATCTGTTGTTTCATGACTTTTTAATGATCACCATTCCAACTGGCATGTGATGGTATCTCATTGTGGTTTTGATTTGCATTTCTCTAATGACCAGTGATGATGAGATTTTTCTCATGTTTGTTGGCCATATAAATGTCTTCTTTTGAGAATGTCTGTTCATATCCTTCACCCACTTTTTGATGGGGTTATTTTTTCTTGTAAATTTACGTTCTTTGTAGATTCTGGATATTAGACCTTTGTCAGATGGGATCGATTACAAAAATTTTCTTCTATTTTGTAGGCTGTCTGTTCACTTTCATCATAGTTTCTTTTGCTGTGCAGAAGTTATTTAGTTTAATTAGATCCCATTTGTCAATTTTGGCGCTTGTTGCAATAGCTTTTGGTGTTTTAGTCATGAAGTCTTTGCCCATACCTATGTCCTGAATTGTGTTGCCTAGATTTTCTTCTTGGGTTTTGATGGTTTTAGGTTTTATGTTTAAGTCTTTAATCCATCTTGAGTTAATTTTTGTGTAAGGTGTAAGGAAGGGGTGCAGTTCTGCTTTCTGCATATGGCTAGCCAGTTTTCCCAGCACCATTTATCAAATAGGGAATCCTTTCCCCATTGCTTATTTGTATCAGGTTTTTCAAAGATCAGATGATTGTAGATGTGTGGTGTTATTTCTGAGGTCTCTATTTTGTTCCATTGATCTACATATTTGTTTTGGTACCAGTACCATGCTATTTTAGTTACTGTAGCCTTATAGTGTAGTTTGAAGTCAGATGGTGTAATTCCTCCAGCTTTGTTCTTTTTGCTTAGGATTGTCTTGGCTATATAGGCTCCTTTTTGGTTCCATATGAAATTTAAAGTAGTTTTTTTCTAATTCTGTGAAAAAACTCAATGGTAGCTTGATGGGAATAGCATTGAATCTATAAATAGTTTGGGCAGTATGGTCATTTTCATGACATTGTTTCTTCCTATCCATGAGCATGGAATTTTTTCCCACCTGTTTGTGTCCTCTTTTATTTGATTGAGCAGTGATTTGTAGTTCTCCTTGAAGAGGTCCTTCACAGCCCTTTTAAGTTGTATTCCTAGGTATTTTATTCTCTTTGTAGCAATTCTGAATGGGAGTTCACTCATGCTTTGGTCTCTGCTTGTCTATTACTGTGCAAGTTTCAATAAATTCTTGAAAATGAATTGCATTTCTCCCTGGTAGTATCTAGAGATGGAAAAGATTTGAGAAGACAGCCCTACAGAGAGGACTTCCAAATAAGGATTTCGTTCTCATTTCATCCTATTGGGCAAAGATTTGTCTTTACAGATGGCAAAGAAGAAGACAGCAAGGCTCATGGCTGGCTCCACAAGGATGCAGAAGAGATGTTACATCGAGACTGGTGGCTATTGGCTCTCTCTGCCAGACAAACTGCTGCAAACACTTGATTTTAGTGGGGATATTGACTGAAATTCAACTGGGTACCAATCTGCTGCTGTGTTCCTACGGTGTGCAAGGACACAAATGTAAAAGAATGTCTCTGCCCACACAGCTGTCACTGGCTCCCAGAAAAGTCCAGCCACAGGCACAAAACAAAGGAGAATAATGTAAGACGGTAAATTTTTAAAATATTAGCTCTAGAAATGGCCTTCTAGAGCTAATATAGTCAACTACCCCAGTGCTTTCCAGATCTCCCTCAGAGGCCCAGATTCTAAGGTCATGTTGTCCCAAACCCTGTCCCCTAAAACCAGAAGAGCTCCACCTTGATTCAACCCATATCAGGGGACTAAATTTAACTCAAGGGATTCCACTGGAGAAATCATTTGGAAATGAATGTCTATTCTAATTCCCTCTGGTTGTTTAACTTATAGAATGCCCAAGACTGGATGTTCACATGCCAAAATATATGACACAAATAAATTGGTGATTTCGGTTGGACTGGTAGAAGTGAGATCATCCTATTGGACTTGCCAGACACAAGTGCACCTGGAGACGAACACCAGCAGTCACAGCTCACCACCTGAACACCGCGACCTGACATCGCTTCTTGGAAATGGCTCTGTTCTCAATAAATGCAATAGGAGAAGGTGAGGAAGACCAGGGAAGAAGGAGTAAGTATTTTAAAACTACATAGCCAGGTCCTCTCCCGGAAATAACTTCCCCATTGCCTGTACTGATCTTCAGAATAAACAAAGATGAGAAGGGATAGAGTGGTAAAAAAAACTCTTTGCACGTTTAAAGTGATTTGTCTCCTCCCTCCTTGCTGGCAGATGAAGTGCTCACACTTTCAGGCTGGCTGAGCTTCTCCTCTGGCAATGGAAAGTTGGGGAGATGGAGAAGTGGCTGGAAGCAGGCCCCAAACTGGTCTCTCCTCTCCAGATCAGCCCAGAAGACCTCCTAGCTCTGTCCACTCACAGAACATACAGCCCAGGTATCCATCTTGGTCTTTTATCTTCCACTCTTTGGTTTTATTATTTTAAATATTATGTGGATACTTGAAGTCTTCAGAAGCCTGAGGGCAAAGATGATGTCTGGTGTTTTACACTCTTGCTTCAAGCCTCCTGCTTCCTCGCTCCTGCTCTACTGAGGGTTGAGATGATGGTGGGAAAAGCACCCCTGTGGGTCTGCCCTAGTCCCTCCACTGATGGAATAGCCATGTGAATTTGGGCAAGTCAGTAGCACTCTCAGAGATCCATTTTCTGCATCATAAAAGTGAGGAGAATACTTTTCAGGAAAGTGGTAAGAATTAAGGCAAATTAGTGCTACAGGTACAGCATGCAGCTTAGTGGCTGGCAAAGATGAGCAGACATGATGATGAGCAGATGGCTTCATGCTGGGGAGGGGAGTCAGGGCCAGCAAGAGGCCAGGAGGAGGGCCTTGGAATGAGCAGACACAGCTGCACACCTTCCTGCCAGGTCAACTTGATGACGGTCCAGCAGGGCCTCAGATTTGCAGACCGTACCGAAAAAGTTATGTGTGACTTGAAGCACTAGGGAAGGCATCACATTCAAATCATGCTAGGAAGCCTCCAACCTTGAGACAGACCATAACTAGCCCTGCTACAAATCCCCACTGCTGGGTGCACGGGAAGAATGAAGAGCCGGGCAGAAGTCAGGAGGCAGACCTGGGCAGGAATTCCAGCTCTGAATATATTCATACCTTGTAACTTACCTAAATATCCCCCAGAGACCATCCAAAAACTTAACCCATGGGAATACAGTGTGGCACAATAACAAGAGCATAGGCCTTTGAGTCTGGATTCTAATCCCTGCCCCACCATCTTCCTAGCTGTGTGACCTAGAGCAAGTGGCTCAACTTCTCTGATTCTTACCTTACTTTGCCTGCAGGGTTGATACATGAGAGAGATGCGATCATAACTGTAGGTGCCCAGAGGAGGAGGCACACATGGCAGGGCCCTTTTTCATGGCCCTATCGCTCTTCTCCATCCCATGGAGGTTCCATTCTGCATGTGCCTGCTGTTCCATGCTTTGCATCAGCTCTTCAGCTGAGCTGGTTGTAGACCCCCCAGAGGCCAGGGCATGACTATTAAGGGAGACCAGTGAAGAATTCCTAGCAGCCTCCCAGCTGTAAAGTACCCAGGCACCTGTCAGAAACCAGAGGAGCAAGGCTGGGCCTCAATAGGGCTGTGACTCACCCGCTCCACTGGAGACTCCAGCAGGGGTGGTGTCCAGCCACCTTTAAGGGTCTGGGTTTGCTTGTGAAAAAGAAACAACAGGCTTATTTATGTCACTCAGGCTGAGCAAGCAGGGAGGGTGTGCAGGGAAGCCTTTAATGAGCACTCTTCCCTCAAAAGTGCTGACAGGAGTTGGACACGAAGCACATCTCGGCCAAAACATCATCATCTCCGGGATCCCAGTGGAAAGATAAACCCGGCTGCAAATATTGGTTTCTGTGAAGAGCCGGAGCCCAGAGCAGGCAGCCTGCAGGGCTCGGCTGCAGGTGCACAGAGATGCCCACCCAAGCCACCACTGCCACCACTGGAAGTGCCCCCACCAAGGCCAGCCTGCTCCCCCAGTACCACATAATGCCAGCCTCCTGAGCTGGCCTGTCCTCCAGAAAAGGACAAATCTAGTCACATGGAAAGCTGCCCAGGCAGTGGAAAATTTCCAGACCCAACCAAGCTGGGAAAGGGGCAGGCTGCTGTACACCCACCCGCCTCACCCCGACATTGTCCAGGGGCCTGGACACCAGCCCTTCCCTGCCCTCAGCAACCCCAGTGACACAGTAGGGTGGGGACATCCTTCCTTAGCCAAGTATCCTTCTCTCCCAGCAGGCTTGGCACCATCATCCCTCGGTGACTATAGTATCTGCCCTGCCATTACCTTGCACCAGCCCCTGGCCCTCTCACCCCATCACCCAGCCTCCCTGGCCTTTGTCCCCTTATTTGTCACATAGGCAAAGGCAGGGGCCAAGCAGGAGAATCCCACAGTCAGTCCCAGTGCTCCGTGCTGCAGAAAGGAATGGCAGCAGTAACCTCTGAACTTGCAGCAATGCAGTGAGCCCAGGAGCAAGGGATACACGTCCTCACAGGGGCCAAAGAGAAGATGAGACCTCCTCGGTACCCCTGGAGAAGCCCTGAGAGGCTGGGAACACCATGCTGAGGGCAGAGGCACAAGGATCACCGAGAGACTTGGGCTGTCTTCATGGCATCTGCAGACTTTGCAGATTTTGAGCATCCTCCTCTGAGCTAGTTTCGTGCGGGCAGACAGTCCACTTGCTCAGGAAAGCAGGGTGTGCTCAGGGCATTAGGTCTGCTGTAAAACAGGGCGCCTGGCTCTGCCCATGGTAGCTCTGTGACTGAGGTAGTTTTCCATGCCTCAGTTTATCCAGCTTCAAAGACAGGAGAGCCTGTCCCGCTAGCAGAGAGAGGACTTAAGAGTTGGAGCCAACTTGCACGGCAAAAATAACCCTCTGTCATTTCCATACAGTGCTCTGCTTTTACTACTATCATCTCACTTAATTTTCATTAAAATGTTATCAAGGGCTGGGCGCGGTGGCTCAAGCCTGTAATCCCAGCACTTTGGGAGGCCTAGGCGGGTGGATCACGAGGTCAAGAGATCGAGACCATCCTGGTCAACATAGTGAAACCCCATCTCTACTAAAAATACAAAAAATTAGCTGGGCATGGTGGCGTGTGCCTGTAATCCCAGCTACTCAGGAGGCTGAGGCAGGAGAATTGCCTGAACCCAGGAGGCGAAGGTTGCGGTGAGCCGAGATCGCGCCATTGCACTCCAGCCTGGGTAACAAGAGCGAAACTCCTTCTCAAAAAAAAAAAAAAAGAAAAAAAAATGTTATCAAATGGGCATGTCTCACCCCATTTTCCAGACAAGGATCAAGGCTCAGAAGTGCTCAAGGACTTGCTCTAAGTCACTCTGGCTAAAGCAAGTCAGGTAGTCTAGGTATGCACATGGTTACTCCTCCTGTGACCTAGAATCTTGGGGAGGAGTAGGCAGGAAGGCCGCGGACACAGCCCCCTGATTTGGAACCTGCTCTTCCTTCCCATGGCCTTGACTGTCCTCCTCCGTACCTGAAACAAATTTCAGGAGCCTCCCCTTCCTCCTGCCTCAAGACAGATTGTTATCCTTTCCCCAAGCCCTGCCCAGAAAGGGACTCCAAGTCCACTCCCCAAACTGGAAGCTCTGGTCAGAACCCTGGAACCCAGACCAGCAGGACCCCATGTTCCAGTTGCTTCCGAGAGAAGGCAAAGGCTATAGACTGAAAAAGGTCCATAACTGGCTGGGTGCAGTGGTTCATGCCTGTAAATCCCAGCACTTTGGGAGGCCAAGGCAGGTGGATCACTTGGGGGCAGGAATTTGAGACCAGCCTGGCCAACATGGCAAAACCCCTCTCTACTAAAAATTCGAAAATTAGCTGTGTATGGAGGCACATGCCTGTAATCCCAGCTACTCAGGAGGCTGAGGCACCAGAATCACTTGAACCTGGCAGGCAGAGATTGCAGTGAGCCGAGATCGTGCCACTGCACTCCAGCCTGGGCGACAAAATGAGACTCCATCTCAAAAGAAGAAAAGAAAAGAAAGAAAGGTCCATAACTAATAGCAAACGCACTTTGAATAGTGCAGAGCTACTCCTGTTCTACCTCCCCCTGCAAAGAATCCACACTAGAGACAGTTGTGGGACAAGCTTTCTGAACAGAGCCGCTCACCACCACCCTAGGCAGACAGGGCAACAATGGGGCCCCTAGGTGTTTAAGATGAGACTGGAGGGCTAATAATAAAGTGGAAACAACACAAACGTCCCTCAGCTAATGAATGGGTAAACAAAGGCAGCACATCCATACAATGGAATATTATTTGCTAAAAAAAAAAAAAACAAAAAACAAAAAGGAATGAAGTACCAGCACATGCTACAGCATGGATGAACCTTCGGAACATCATAGTAAGTGAAAGAGAGCAGCTGCAAGAGGCCACGTATCATCTGATCCTATTTACATGAAATGTCCAGAGTAGGCACATGTGTAGAGCCAGAAAGCAGATTAGTGGTCCCTTGGAGCGGGGTGGGGCATGGGAATTGAATGCTACTGGTGCAGGGTTTCTTCTGGAGGCCAAAGGTGTTCTAAAATTAGATTATGGTGCTGGTTGTATAACCCTGAGAATATGCTAAAACCATTGATCTGTACTTGTCATACGGGTAGACTATACGGTATGCAGATTATATCTTTAAAAAGCTATTTTAAAAAATAAAAAGATGAGATCACCACTTTTATCTTCCTTCTATAGAGAGGGACAAGGAGAAGGCCAAGATCTCAGAAACAGCATTATACATTCTTGTTATTTACCACAAGGCCACTTAGGCCACTCAAGGAAGGTGACATTCTGTGTTTGTGAGAGTGTACTTGTCTACCCACGGGTTAGAGAGCTTGAATCTGCCCTCTAATCACCATATTTATCATTTATTGCAGTCCCGTTATGTAGTAAGCACCTTGCTTTTATCCCCTCAGTCATTCTTCACAATAGCCCCATGAAGGAAACACTGTTATAATCCCCATTTTACAAATGAAGAGATGGAGTCTCTGAGAGGTCGAATGTAATATCTTACCCAGGGATGGGAACACCATGAGTGCCGGCACTGGAACTGAAACACACGCAGTCTGTCTCCAGCCTTCCCTTTTAGCCCTGACCCCAGGAGCCTTCATTTATGACAACTCAGGACCACAACCTTCCTGGAGGCTTGACACCCAGCAGTAAAAGCTGAACTCACAGCAGGAAGATGTCTTTTTCTTCCCGAGAGGCCTTGGGCAACAACGAGATGGATTTCCTTTTAAATGACTGTCCACTGTTGTGTGTGATAGCTCTTTGGTTTTATCTAATCCTGCTCAGTTCACGTTACTGCTGTCATTTGTCTCCTCCATCCCGATAGGGTGATGAACTGTGGTGCTCAGGGAGAAGCAGGAGCTGAGACAGGAAGGAGAGAAATGCATCAAAGCTGGCCTGAACTGAGAGAAGAGGAGGAGGGTGGCTTAATCAACCAGGGGCAAAGTCACAATCCTTCCTGCGTCCACTTACCCTACCCTCCGAGTCCCACAAAGCATCCTCCAAGTACCTCTGGGAGAAAAGAGAAGAAGCTGGAAGCCACCACTAGAGGGATGTCCCAGGAAGCTCACTACCCCATAGCAGGGCATACCGTGGGATCCCTTGACCTAGGCCTTCTTCTCAGGTTGACCCTGGGCTAGTCCACCATCCACTCATTCACCAAGCGCCTTCCTAAACTCAGTCAGGACCTGGCACTCTCCCCGCTTCCCTAAAGGAGCCCATAAACCTAAGAGATCAGTTCTGGTGTTAGAAAGGGGACCATTTAGGTCCCATTGGTCCTCTGGAAGAAACCTAAACATGGCCACACCATCTGGGTCTTGCCCTGGATCTTGTCCTCAGGAACAGAGATGCCGAAAGACCCCAGGGTATGCCCCTCCCCTGAATGCCACCTCCTTCCAAAACCTGCCCATTTTACACTGAACTCAAACAAGCTTGCAGTTAGGCTCCCAAAACCCTGTGACTCATCCATTTTCTACTAGCCTGAAAAATGTTCGGCAGCAATTTATCAGCGTGCCCAAGGGGAGGCAGCTGACAGCCAGGAGCCAGCAGAGCCGAAACAAACAAGGGCAATGCTGTGAACCACACTTCCAATTTTAATGCGAAACCTTGCCTCCTGAAGTCTGAATGTTTTTTCAAGTTCATCCAAATTCCAATGTGTAGCCACATGCCCAAATCATTGCATTGGTGGGGATGATCCAAAATCCTTTGTCTAATTGCAAAATGGAAAATTTGGAAGTTTGAGTAATTTGATGTTTACAGGATGCAGAGAGGCTGGTCCTACCTAGCAGCAGGCACTGTGCTTGCAGGAGCAGTAAGGGCTGGACTGTAGGGTCTTTTTGTTGTTGTTGTTGTTGTTGTTGTTGACGGAGTTTTGCTCTTGTTTCCCAGGCTAGAGGACAACGGTGTAATCTCAGTTCACTGTAACCTCCGCCTCCCAGGTTCAGGCAATTCTCCTGCCTCAGCCTCCCAAATAGATGGGATTACAGGCATGCACCACCATGCCTGGCTAATTTTTTTATTTTTAGTAGAGACGGGGTTTCTCCATGTTGGTCAGGCTGCTCTTGAACTTCTGACCTCAGGTGATCTGCCTGCCTTGGCCTCTCGAAATGCTGGGATTACAGATGTGAAGCACTGTGCCCGTCCTCTGGTCTATATTACCAAAGAGGGACCAGGGCCTGCTCAGACTTGGAAAAAATGAAAGTAGAACTAGAGTCATGACATTGGAAACCATTATTCTAAGTGAAGTAACTCAGGGATGGAAAGCCAAATATTGTATGTTCTCACTCATAAGTGGGAGCTAAACTATGAGGATGCAAAAGCAAAAGAAGGACACAATGGACTTTGGTGACTCGGGGGGGAAAGGCTGGGAAGGGGGTAAGAAATAAAAGACTACGGCTCAGTGTATACTGCTCAGGTGATAGGTGCACCAACATCCCACAAATTACCACTAAAGAACTTACTCAGGTAACCAAATACCACTGGTTCCCCCAGAATCTATGAAAATAAAGAATAATCATAATAAAAAGAAAGTAAAACCAGGTTCAACCAAGAATTTGCATAAGTCTGAGTTCCTCTCGGACTTGACCTTTTTCAGTTCTTTTTTGAACAAAGTCCAGAGGACATCAGAGCATCCAGAGGATAATAGAGAGCCAGTGACTTTGAGGAGAGCAATTAAGAGCTGAAATCATGGGTGGTTGGAGAAGCTTCATTCAGAAACTGGTGTCAAGTAATATCACCTCCTTCACTGCAACTGTCCTAGCCCCTTTCCCTGTCCACCTAGACAGGGAGGGCTCCACACAGCCAGACCCGAAGTGGTGGAGGCACTGTGAGTTCTGTCACTGCGTGTCCCAGGCCTGCCCCTCCTGCCTTGCCTGAGGACCTGGCTCACCTGGCCACAGGAATCTGTCCCTCGGTTTCTAAGCTGCTCTGTGGCTCCTCCTTCTCATCTGAGTCTCCCTTCCTCTCACCCCTGTTTGCCCCTGAATTCTGACAGCTCTCTCTTCCTTCAGACCCAACAGTGGATTTCTGGGCTCTGGGGCAGGACCAACTGCAGAGTTTATAAGGCTGAATACAAAATGAAAATGCAAGCTTCTTGCTCAAAAGTCATTAAGAATTGCAAGACAGCAACCATAGAGCATAAAACCAAGAGCATGCCCCCCATGCAACTGTGTGGCCACACACCCAGAAAGCGGCCTGGAGATGCTGACTTAGCAACCACCAGTGGAGACAGTGCCCAGGGGACAGTGAGGCTGTAGAGTGGGGGCCACCCACGTGTGGGAGAAAGGAGTAGAGGGGATGGGGAGGAATCAGAAAGGCAGATGTGCTAGAGACACATGGAAGAACATGAGAACTCAGAGCAGAAAGGAGCATTTCAGGATGGAAGAATTGAAGGCACGATCTTCCCTCTGCTGTGGGGTGCAGAGGTGGAGGGTGAGGGCAGAAAAAGCTTGGTGGCCTTCCTGACTTCTAGTCAACTTCCCCAGTATGTGTATGTCTCCTCTCTCTCTCTCCTCTCTCTCTCTCTCTCTCTCTCTCTCTCTCTCTCTCTCTCTCACACACACACACACACACAAACACAAACACAAACACAAACACAGAGATATACAGGTCAAAATTTTTGTCCCTCTTGCTCTTTTTTCTCTTGTTCCCTCATTGCTTTCTTCCTCTCTCTCATTCTCACGTTCGCCTGGCCTCTCCTCTCTTTCATCCTCTTTCTGTCCCACATCTTTCCTTCTCTCATTTCCTTTCTGTTTCACAGCCCCTTGCTGTGATTTGCTTGGAAAATTCTGCCTTCCTTTCCCTCTCCCTTACTGGACTTGCTGCTTTACAATCTGGAACTCCTGGAAGTCAAGAGGTGAGAGACGGAAGCTGTGCAGACTACGGCAGCACGCAGAGATGTGCCAGACAGGGTGGCTCAGTCTAAAAGACTCCTAGCCCAGTGTTCCTTCTGTGACCACATGTGACTCCTCTGCCTTGCTCTGGGCTTGCTGATTGTCTATTTGTGCCCTATTTGAACTCTATATTTTCTATACATAATGATAAATTGGTTTTTGCTCCTTTTTTTTTTCTTTTGAGACAGAGTCCCGCTCTGTTGCCCAGGCTGGAGCTGGAGTGCAATGGCACAATCTCGGCTCACTGCAACTTCCACCTCCCGGGTTCAAACAATTCTTCCACCCCAGCCTCCCGAGTAGCTCGGATTACAGGCATCCGCCACCATACTCGACTAATTTTTGTATTTTTGTAGAGATAGGGTTTCACCATGTTTGCCAAGCTGGTCTTGAACTCCTGACCTCAGGTGATCAGCCCACCTCAGCCTCCCAGAGTGCTGGGATTACAGGCGTGAGCCACCATGCCCAGTCTGGTTTTTGCTCTTAAACAGCTGAGTGTTAGATGCACGGAAGATAGCAACAGGCAAAGAACCAAAGTTCAGGGGAAATACTAGGAACTTTAGGGCACAGGGAATCTTAACAGGGAGAACTCCTCCCCGGACTGCTTGAGTGATGGCAGCAAGTGGTCACCTGGAATAGTATGTAAGGGCTTCCCATCCGGAATCAAACACCCCAGCTCCAACACTAACCAGCTGCATGATCTTGAGCAAGACACACAGGGTCAGTGCTCCAGGGTCCTCATCTACAAAACAGGAATATGAATAGGGACTCAGCCCATGCGATTTTTGTGAGGTTTAGATATAGAAATAACTTTACCCTATGCCTGGCATATGATATGCACTCAACACATGTTAGTTATGTACTTGGAACTTAAATGTAAATATTTGTTGCATGTTGACTATATGCAGAGATTGCTCTAGGCACGAAAAATAGAGTAGTCAAGAAAACAAGTATTTTGTTCTTGTGGAGCTTGCATTCTAGTAGGAGTGACAGACAAATCAGTTGATAAAGTACCTGTACTATGATGAAAAATAAATTTGGGGAATAAAGAGGAAGGGGAGCAGCATTTGAGGTAGGATGCAAGGGAAGGCACCTCTAAATAAGGTCATCATACAGCTTTCTGGAGGAAGAACAGCTGCAAAGGCCTGAGACATGCTGTGGGTTTAAGGACCAGCTAGGGGCCAGCAGGACTGGGGCAGGAAAGTGAAGGAAAGAAGAAACGAGGTCAGGGCGGCAGCGAGGGAGGTGCTAGCTCATGTGCAGCTTTAGAGTCCTTGATGAGGACTGTGCATTTTATTCTAAGTGTGGCAAACTGGAGGGTTGTGAGTTGGGGTTTGACTTGGATTCACATTTGAAAATATCATTAGCCTCTGTGGGCAAAAGACTAAAAGGACACTGTTAAGGACTGTTAGATGGTCCAGGTGAGAGAAGATGAGGGCTGTGCTAAGGGGAGGGGCAGAACCTTCTCCTTCCATTGCCACACAGGGCCTCTGCCTTAGACCAGGCTGGCTACCTGTCTACCTGTATATTGATTTGGGCCCTGAGTTCTCTGTGCGTAGTAATAATTACACGGGGTTTTACACTGAACAGTTGCCTGTGAGTTGAGGACCTAGAAGAGGTAAATGTGAATGAGAAATGACCCTGAGGTATAGAGGGAGTAGGAGATAGAGGACTAGAGCTCACTGCCCAGGAGAGGACAGAGTGAAAGGAGACAGTGCCAAGCAGACAGTGCCAAACAAAGCACACAGCTTGCAGAGTCAGCCCTGATGGATCCAACTCTGAGCTGCGTGACCTTGGAGAAGTCGCTTGACAGCCCAAGCTTTGGCTTCCTCATCTGTGAAATGGAGCTAACAAAGGGCAGCTGCTGTGAGTGCCAGTGACCGTCCATACGCAGAGCTGGGCACCCAACAGGGATCCAGCTGCTCCCGTGCATCTTTTGGGGATTCTGGGGGCTTAAAACCACCACTGTTTTTTATTTCCCACATCTCTAGGTCAGCTTGGGATACTGCTGAGCTGGGCTGGGTGGGTTGATCAGGGCTGGTTTCACTCACGCTGTCTGTGGACAGCTCACAGGTCTGCCTGGGACTAACTGGTTCAGGATGGCCTCCACTGGGAAGTCTAGGCTCTGCTACCCACGATCTTTCATCCTGCAGCAGCAGGCTACTATACTTGTTCTTAGGCAGTTGCAGAGGTCCAGAAGAGAGACAGAGAGAAGAGAGACAGAGACAGAGACAGAGACAGAGAGACAGAGAGACAGAGAGAGAGAGAGAGAGAGAGAGAGAGAGAGAGAGAGAACAGGCATGCAAGCCCTCTTGGAACCCAGACTGAGAATTTTCATATTGTCACATCTACAATATTCTATTGGCCAAAGCAAATCACAGCCAGCCCAGACTCAAAAGGTGGAGACATTAACTCTCTTGACTCAGACTATAAAGGCTGTGGATACTGAGAAGGATAGGAAAACTGGGGCCATGCTGTCATCAACCTATGGCAACAGGACCTAGGATGTAATTGTGGTTTTGCCCACGTATCTCAGTATAGTTGGGATGTTTGGCCCTCCCAAATCTCATGTTAAAATGTAATCCCTAGTGTTGGATGTGGGGCCTGGTGCGAGGTGTTTAGGTTGTGGGGGTGGATCCCTCATGAATGGCTTGATGCTGTCCTTGTGATAATGAGAGCAAGTTCCCACTCTGAGTTCACACAAGATCTGATTGTTTAAAAGACTGTGGCATGCCCTCCCTTCTCCTGCTCCTGGTGTGGCCATGTGAGATGCCTGCTTCCCCTTTTCCTTCTGCCATGATTGGAAGTTTCCTGAGGTCCTTGCTGGCAGTAGATTCCAGCACCACGCATCCTGTAGAGTCTGTAGAACCTTGAGCTAATTAAACCTCTTTCCTTTATAAAGTACCCAGTCTCAGGTATTAGACTAGATAAAGCAAAAGCAAACTAGCACACATCTTTTATATGCAAATGTGTCTCATGCATCTCTGAGTCTCCACCTACCTAGAAGCTGCTCCTAAAAGGTTTGTTGACTGATCTGGAAGCAATCAGAAATAATCTCTGTGTCCTGGAGATCAGCTTGAAAAGTGTTTCTTGAATGATACAGAATGTGTGTCACAGCTGGATATGGCAGCATTTCCGAGAAATAGAGAGGCACGGCTGGGAGAGGCTGAGCTGGACTGCGCCCAGCCCTGAGAGTGACAGCATGTTTACAAGAGCTATTAGGGTCTGCTGCTTCTCTGTGCTCAGGGGATGATTTACTCCACCAGGACTGCCAGGCTGCTGCTTTTCCTTTCACTGTTGAATTGATGATTGAATCACACATATTCCATTTCGATAACATGATTTCACTTCGAGGCAGACAGGAAGTTCAAAGCCCACTGTAAGAAGACCCTTCCCCCATGCTGGGCTCTGCGACTCTGGCAGGTTCTACAGACACATTTGTGAGTTAGGGAAAGACATCTCTCTAAAGCACCCTACAAACAACTCTGACAGCCCCAAGTCCCACAAGAGCAGGGACTGCGTCTGGTTGTTTGGCAGAGAATTCCTTGAGCACAGTGCCTGATACCTACTTCAATAAATACTTCTATACTGAATGAATCAACCTGGTGAGAAGCTGTCTTTCGAGAGCAGACACAGATCACCAATAGACTTGGAAACCTCTGTGTATAGATAGCTGGAAGAACTGGAGAAAAGAGTTAAGTAGGAAGGAGGCCAGGACATGATGCTGCCCACAAATATTAGTGAATTGTCCCACTCCAGTCTCCTCCCATTTACTGAGTACCCACTATGCACCACACAATACAATCCTTCTAACAAGTCTTCAAGGTCTATGACTCACATTCTCTGTACAAAGAAACTAAGGCTCAGAGAAGTTCAATGACTGGTTCATGAGGACGTAGCTCCTAAGTGCCAGGCAAGGATGTCACTCAATGTCCCATCCACAGCTGCACACTTCAGAACCAACTCTGCTCCTACCTCCACTCCCTCTCTGAGACCACCATCCTCTGGAGATCCCTTTTCTGTGAGAAACCTGTATCAATTAGCAAAATGTGACAAGGGGCAGGTCCTACAAAAATGGCCACTGGAGGATGAGGTTGCCACCATTTCTATAGGGTAAGCCCTATTTAATCCTGGTTACAAATCCAAAAGAAGCACCAGATAAGGTTGTTTTTTGTTTTGTTTTGTTTTGTTTTGTTTGTGTGTGTGTATATAGCATATATACATCTAGTGGCCTCAAGAAACTAATAATCCATTTGAAAAAATTGGAAACTATGAATAATGCAATAATACTATCTTACTGATTTAGACAGTAAACACCAAAGGCAGGGAACAATATGATTTGTCACCCAAACTGGAACACTTTTAAGAATAAAGAAAGGCACTGCTCTTGGACAACAGGGGTAAACTCGCACTAGCCAAGATGAACCAGGGCTTAAGATCACCATAGCTAGATGATTGTAAGCCCTGAAGTTAGGTACACTCAGCTGTCAGGTGCATTATACAAGTGCTGAATTTTGCACAATGCCATTCCATCCCTCACAACAACAGTACTAATTGTAGATGTCACAGAGAAAGAATAATGAATACTGTTGCTATTTACATTAGTATAGTAACAATCCTTATAATAATTGCAGCTTCCGTTTATTGGATTCCGCAGAAAATATACTATGCTATTACAAACATCACCTCATGTGGTTTCTCACAGTGATAAGCAGTGGGCATTTTTAGACCCACTTTATAGATAAGCAAAACGGATATGAAGAGGTTAGGATAAATGACATGTCCAAGATCACAGAAGTGAGTATTCCAACCCAGGACAGTCTGATTTGAAAGGATCTCATCTTAATTCCAAGCCACCGGTCTTCCCATTATTTCTTTTTACCTACATTCCTCAAGGAACTTACGAAATCTAATATACAGAACCCATCTTTTACCATTCACAGCTCAACTCCTGTCATCTCCAGCAGTTTCTTTCTCTTCATTTTAACATCTGTTCCCCTCTTTAACTTCTGTCTTTTTCCCTTCAATTATCTCTGGAAATATTTTCTCTTCTCTCTAAATATTTCTTTCCGCATCTTTATTGTTGCTGCAAACCTCCAAAGATACTATTCTTGTCTGATAAGTCTAAGAGCCCCTTTATCAAGGTAAATGAAAGCTCAGGTTGCAAAATAAAATTTTAAATAATAAACAGTTTTATCATTCAATAATGACATTGAAAGTACCCAGAAGACCCCTTTCGGAATCGCCAGAAATCTTCATTTACCTCCTTATCTGTCTCTAATTAAACCAACTTTTCCCTGAGCACCAGCAAAATACACACATTTCTCACTCAATTCTATCACCTTTGGGTGTCATTCCTTAGTTAGCAAGGTAGCCACATCACTTCCCAGTTTCCATTGCACATCTATAAGCTTTTCAGTTACAGTCTAGGTTAAAAGGCCATTATGGGCTGGCCGAACCACCTGATCAAGATTTATCACGTTGTGTCCTCAGGGTAATGTATAGCAGGTTACAAAATGGAGTTGTGGAGCCTAACTTAATCAAAGAGTGAGACCAGGCCAGGCCAAGAGGCTGGAGCAACTTGAAAGAAAACAGTTCAAGTCGGAAGTTGAGGACATTGCTATGTGCCAGAGGTGAAAATGCAGGAGGAAAAGGAAAGAGACAGAGGTGATCTTGAGAAGAGACTGGCTCCAGTGGAGACTGCTGTTTCTAAAAGGAGCAGGCTGGAAAATAGCCCAGCACCAATTATGTTTATTAGTCAATAGGGACAACAGCTGAAAAGTATCAGACGTAAGCTATTGCAGGGAAAGTTCAGGCTCATTAGGAGGAGAAAACTTGAATGGTAATGATCCTCCTGGACAACTTTCAAGTTTTAGCAAGGCTGTGAAAATGTTAATAAGGCTGGATAACATTAGATGATCATAAGTTCACCTGGTCAGGCCCCCGACCCCGTCTTAATAGGCCTTCCCCTTATTAAAAGAACACAGTGATAAGAAGACCCTATTATTGTTTTAAAGGCTACCAGAAAATTGTCCTCAGAGTTAAAGTCAACTAAGTGGGTTACAGAATAAAGGATCTAAGTCTGAATTTCTCATCAAAACAATCCTACCTAGGTAGATTTTGGCCTTCTGAAGGTTTCTCTTCCCACTCCCTGGAGCCAGATCAAATCAATCCCATTCACCCTGCGCTGTGTGTGCCTGGCTGATGTGAGTTGTCTTGGGGCTGGCCCTACAGAAGTACGAGAACCAGGGCACTCTCAGGCCCTGGGGCCACACCGCAAGCTCAGGACAGGGCACAGCAAATATTCAGAAGCTGGATCGCATGGTGAGAGCATAGGCTGGAAAGCAGGCAAGCAGGCAGTGTCCGAGAACAGCACAGACATACAAGATCAAGGCAAGGGGTGAGATACAGGCCTGGGAGAACCCAGGCACAGGAGAGCAGGGGAAAGCAGGGCAAAGCAGGGTTCAGAGACCAGGAGAGCAAAGGACTACAAATTCAGTTCTGACTCACTGGACATGCCTCGTCTTGAGGTGTGGCTGTTCCAAGCCTGGGACGGAGAGCAGGGGAGCTACACTGAGGTGCTGAAATTGCTTTCAGAATGAAATGGGTCGATGCAAAGGTCAGCTGCAAACTATTTTCAATTCCAGAAAACATAAATACATGAAAATGCATGTTATGATATTTGGCATAGGTGACCACACCTTTGGGACACCAGCTTATTTGAACCAAGTCCCACTGCCCAGGTGCCACATCAGCATAGAAGTTGGATGTCAGGAAGGATTCTCCTCCAATTAGGAAGCCATGCTTCCAGGGATGATGGCTTCTGGGTAAGGCTCCCATTCATTGGCTGTATGGTAGACGCACTTGACAGCGTCAGGACATACCCTGAAAATGACCCTGTATGGAAGACGCATCTGAATGTGTGTTCAGAGTTCTGAGCTAAGAAATCTGGGGGTGGCCAACCTGGAAATTCATTCCTTACCTATGAGGAATAGCTCAGCCCTCGGCCTGTCCCGAGGAACTCGGGCTGTACAGGCAATCAAGGCCCTACATTTGGGATTAAATGAAGGTTGCCAAGTGGAGGTCATTAAGGGAAGGGTGCTAAGTGAAAATGCTAGATAAACAGCATGCTTTTTGCAAGTGGTTGTGATTCTCCTGCCCAGCCTGCTGCCACCAGGCCTTGCTGTAAGTTGCCCTTCTTGCCAATAAAACTCTACATCTCATTCACTAGCTCTGGGTCTCTTCTTCAGTCTCTTGAATATGGTGTCATCCCTGTTGAGGTTAAACGGGGTCTGGCACAACACCAACAAAGTGGTGGTATCAGATAAGAGCATCCCACGGGCTTCCTTAGTCATGTACAGTCCCACAACACAACACAGGTCTTCCATTCTGGGCAGAGTAAGCCTCAAGTAGCTCAGCCCCTACTGCAGCTACTCCCTCTAGTGGTCACTCCACAGCTCCCCAGGCACCAGGCCCTCCTGCTACTCCCAGGGAAGGCAAGGGCTGGACACTCGGGGAACTGCTTCGGCTTCCAGCAGTCCTGAATTTGGCCAGTTCCCCTGCAACCTGGCACCCAAACAGGTTGGCTTAGGCAGGCATGAGCCCTGCAAGCATCAGGATGCCTACTCAAAGGGATGCAGTGACACACATTAATGTGCATGGGGCAAAATCACAGCTGACCAAAAAGAGTTTAATAAAACAGGACAAAGAAAAGCAGAAGATGCAGTGAAAACATTAACTCAAGTGTGTCCGGCCACCTGAAACTTGGGCTATGATACTCAGCACCTTAGGTCAGGATGAAAAACCAAACCAAACACATTACGTTGAATAATAGGGAGAATAAGGTTATCAGATAAAAGACAGGACACTTGGTTAAGTTTCCATTTTAGATAGACAATAATTTTTTAGTGTGTCCCAAATATCACAAGTCATACTAAAATTATTTGTTGTTTGGTTAAAACTCCAGTTCAACTGGGCATACTCTATTTTCATTTACTAAATCTAACGTCCCTGCTAGAACTAAGTAGTGTCCACTCCATTCCTGGACTCTAAGTGCAGTCCTAAGTCCAGCAAAGGTCAGCTGCAAATGAATAATAGTTAGATGTTTGTACATGGAGAACAGTTTTCTTTAAAAACAAATCACTACTTTGCAGAGAGGAAGCTGAAGAGAAGAGGTTATCTAAATTCAGGAATGACTTTATAAAGGAAACACCCTGTTCTGAGAGTCTCAGATGACGTGGTTTCTCATCTCAGCCTTCGTGACCTGTGCAAGTCACTTCATTTTTACATGAAAGAGTTAGTTTGAGGATGGAACTAGGAAATCACTGTGTTCTATTAATCCCTAATGTTATGATTCTATTCAATTACAACTATGAGAATGGGAGAAACTGAATTGATGCTCTAGATCTTAGGAAAACAAAACTGGAAGATGCTTTTTTTAGCTTGAAAGATGCAAATACTTGATTTTCTGGCAGGTACAGAATATACGTGGCCACATTCTCAGAAAAGATGTCATAGGGCTGAGCCAGAGACAAGCTCAGAAAGGACAGAGGTAAAGCCATAAACTCAAGATTGTGTTTTGCCTCAAGATATAAGAGCTTCCTCTCAAATATTCTGAGATTGATATGATGGAAGAGAAGCATGCCCTTCCCTAACATACCCCTATCTGAGACAATATCTCATTCCAAACGTGTTGTTGCTGTGAAAATGCTTTCTGAAAATAAAACCCAGTGGATCCTAGTAAAGAGAATCTGTTTCAGATATGGTAAAGCTCAATTAATCATGAAAGATACTGATAAGGCCTCCTGAAGGTCACACCAATAGCTGGTAGAAGTCAAGTACATGGATCCATGGCAATGATGAAGACAAATACCAAGTTTGTCATTATAGCTATTTCTTCTCTACACATAGCAAGAGTGTCTTTCAAAGGATACGGATTTGGTCTAAACTTGAAAATCATTTGGGAACTACGAAAGTTGAAAAACTTACCTTACTTTTCTAACGTAAAAATAAGCAGGAAGGAAAAGGTAAAGACTGAGTTAACTCCGAAAATATAACATTACAAGGGTTTTGGGTTGGACCTGCCTCAAACAGTCCAATTTATCTCAGCAAAAACACATTTGTTACATTTACAGCAAAAAATAGTTAAACATTCCAAAGTGCACATGCTTATTTTGTTGGAAAAATTATACACATTTGTTTGATTAGCTTTGGTAAATATAATAACCAAGTCATCACTCAAGACTCAGACGTGGCTGCAAAATTGATTCAATGAAATGTCAAAATAAATCACAGCTTAAAAATGCATGGTATATAACTTTTAAAAATGAAAACCACATCTATCTCTGTCAGAGTTGTGAAGACTGTGCATTAAAATTATATCAAAAATGAATGCAGTTTTGAAGGAAAAATATTGATTTAATCGACTCTTCCTGACTAGTGATTCAAATCATGATTTGAATCCATTTGATTTTAATCGAGCCCACCCTATCCAAAAGTCATTTATACATGCCTCGGAGTGCAAGATGTTATTTTCAGCAGCCTATTTGTCTTCCTAGTTATAGGATGCTCAGCCTGATATGAAAAGAGTTGTGTTGCCCATGTCACATCATCAGGGCAGGGAGCGGAGGCTTCTACAAACTTACCTAGTTGCAGATAATCCCCGCCAGGCCAACCATACACCAACTACAAGTAATAAGAGACTGACCCACAGTCTCAAGGATGACAGGACCTGAAATCAGGCAGAGTCTTGGGTCAGTCAGTGGACTGCATATGATCCCAGCAACAGGGAAAAGGAATGCTTCCTGACCTACACATAACATACAACAAGCAGGCACTTGGCCTCAGACAGGGTCAAGGCAGCCTCAGGATCCAGAATGCAGTCAGAAAGGCTAAATCTCCACAAACAGTTCAAGTGTGACTCTTGCCTCTTGCAGAATTCTGAGATGCAGCAGGTCAGGAACAAGGCTGGCCTCAATCACCAGAGGCTGTAATAGTCAGCAGGTCTCAGTCACAGATGGAGCTGAAAGTCAGAGATCAGGACAAGGCAGAGGCTTGGAGGAAACCAGTTTCCAGAACTTAAGGACTAGGAGGCTGACCTGAAGCTGAAAACATGAATTAGGTATTCAGGGCAATCATGCAAGGGTTGGTCAGATGAACTAACTATAACCTCTGCCTCTGCTGCCTGAAGGGTATTATCTACCTCGTAAAAAAAAGTGTGTGGCATAAGTCTTGGCATATGGAAAGGGCTCAGTGTTAGTTGTTGATGATATTGATAATAAAAAGGAAGAAATAATAAAAAAGAAATCTACTACTATGAATAATAATAACAATGTAGACTGCTAGGGTATCCAGTGGTCCAGTTTGCCCAGGATTGGAGGGCTTCCCAGGATATGGGGATATGCTATCACTAGAAAGAGCCAGGCAAACTGGAATGGTTGACAATTCTGTCCCTGCCATGTACCCAGCCTGATCGACAGGGCATGGGTTGGGTCAGAACCTGCAGATGGCCTTAAGTGCTTTTAGTTGTAGGGATCAGAGGAGGGTGGAGGCAGGGAGCCAAGCACCACACCTTCTTGGAGGTAGAACTGAGTTTTTGTTGTATGAGGATCATAGTCTGGCTTTTCCCTTCAAGGCACCTGGTAAAAGGAATGTAGTGCATTGATAATCATTAACGAGCTGTCTGGTCTAATCATTTCTTCCCATTAGTTCCAGTTAATAAGAAAATAGAACAAGGAGGGAGGAGGAGGAAGGTGAGGAAGCAGGTTCTGGCTGTGACTGGGTTTACTGAGTTTCAGCTGATCTCAAAGGTCTCATACTTCACCCAGTCTTAACTTCCACCCTACGACCCACTGAGTGAGTCCGGCACAAGGCAAGCACTCAATCTATATGCACAGTATCCAAAGAAGTTGAGCGGTGGGGTTGGGATTAGATCTGCTGCCTTTCTGGACATGTCTCTGGAGAGACACAGATGCCTGGCTAGGAATTACTGTGATGAAGCCATGGTTCAGTGGGCAGGAACTGCTGCCCTGTGTTAGGCAGCCCGAGGTCCAAGTCCTTCCATACGTATGATCTGAGGACAGGGCAGTTACACAACCTTGTATTCTTCTCCTGCTCATGCTGCTGCTGTGGAGTCTCAAAACAGTGAAAGCAAGGAGAAGCCAGAGAAGTCCTGGTGAAAGGCTGGGTGCTTGGGGAGCTGCCAGGGATCCCACAGTTTCCTCAGGGACTTAGGGGTGGATTTAGGAACATAATATCTAGAGGTTGCTTGTATATAGCCCAGTAGGGGAGAAACAGCACTGGATTCAAAGTCAGAACCTGGATGTTTATCTCAGCCATTCCACAAATGCAGCCTCAGCTAACACACACTGAACAAGCATCGGGACCGGCCACTGTGTGGGATACTTCCTCCAATTTTATCCTTTTATCCTCAACATGATATATTATTATCCCCCATTTTATTAATAAGGAAACAATCTCAAAGAGGTGGAAACAGGGTAAGAGAGGTAAGCTGGTCAAGACAACATACTACATACATAGTTTGGTGTGTTGGCTGAAGCTCAAAGACGCAATGCTGGAATATTGAAGACATGGGTCAGTACAGGAACTGGGAACATGTACTGAACTAATGATGGCTGATTCAAGAAACAAAGAATCTTAGGGCCAGAGGAAGAGCCTTCTTTGGACCAGGCAGCCAGCACTGCATGTAAAGCACTACAATTGATGTGTAAAAGGACTTCAGTGCCCCGAGCTGATGGCTCAGCTTGCCTGGGCCATGGGGTGGGGCTATATTCTTGGAAACATTGCTAAGGGGAAGCATGGGTGCAAACATCTCAAACAAGACTGGAATAATGGCTCTCTCTGCTCCTTGGTAGCTGAGCAGCCTAATGCAAGTCATTTAACCTCCCTGAAACTCAGTCTCTTCATCTAACCTGGCTCACCCATTGCTGGTGTGAGGATTAAAGGTAATGTGTGTGGCCAGGCGCAGTGGCTTAATTACTATAATCAACACTTTGGGAGGCCAAGACAGGTAGACTGCCTGAGGTCAGGAGTTCAAGACCAGCCTGGCCAACAAGATGAAACCCCATCTCTACTAAAAATAAAAAACTTAGCCAGGCATGGTAGCATGCACCTGTAATCCCAGCTACTCAGGAGGTTGAGGTAGGAGAATTGCTTGAACGTGGGAAGCAGAGGCTGCAGTGAGTGCTGAGATTGTGCCATTGCATTCCAGCCAGGAAGACAGAGCAAGACTCCGTCTCAAAAAAGAAAAAAAAAAAAAAAAGAAATATGTGTACTTGTGTGATACACTTTGTACTGCATAGGATACAGTGTAGTACCCCATTTAGGGGAACATCATTCAAGAAAATGTGCTAAGGTGCCAGGTAAGCCAAACAAAAGCTATTTGACTCCCCCATTAGTGCCATTTAACCATAACAGACTACTTTGTCTAACTAGAAATCTGACTCAAAATCTCCATGCCCCACTCCCTCATCTTCCAGTCCTTCAGAAAGGTGGGCTGGGATCTCCTTGCCATATTTACTACCAGGGACATTGGGACACCCCAGGGCTATCAGGACAATGGGAAGGGCCTCCAGAGAGAGGGAAGAATTGGTGCTAAAGCATGACCTTCAGGGCCTCAAAGAGATGCTCCCAAGAATGGCTACAGAAGAGTTCAACTCCAAGTCAATGACAACAAGGGAAGGTTAATCACAGGAAGGCACAGGGCCATGGGGCAGGAGGCACATGGGGTAGGTAGGGAAGTCAGCTTCTGCTACACCCAGGCCTGTGCACTGATGTGTTTCATGCCATGGCCCTGGGAAAACTCAGTCCCAGACCGACTTCCACCAACTCTATCACCTGGTCCCCTGCCTGTGTATCTCCCTCCACCTTCAGGTGCTCATGAGAAGTCTCTTCATTTCCTTTTGGTGCACTGCTGGGACCCCTTAGCTCCTCTGTGCTTTCTTGAACCGATGCTCAGTTTTTTTCCACATGTGACATGTGCTCTGCTACCATTACCTCCTGTTTATCTGTATGAGTCCATTTTCAAACTGCTATGAAGAAATACCAGACACGGTAATATAAAGAAAAAAGTTTAATGGACTCAGAGTTCCACGTGGCTGGGGAGGCCTCACTCAATCAGGGAAGAAGGCAAAGGAGGAGCAAAGACACGACTTACATGCAGGCAGGAAAGAGAGCATGTGCAGGAAAACCACCCTTTATCATACCATCAGATTTCACAAGACTTATTCACTATTATGAGAACAGCATGGGAAAACCTGCCCCATGATTCAATGACCTCCCACCGGGTCCCTCCCATGACATGTGGGTAGTATGGGAGCTACAACTCAAGATGAGATTTGGGTGGGGACAGAGCCAAACCGTATCATTTCCCCACCCTAGCCATAAGATCTTTCCCATATCCTAGGATCTCTGGACTTGAGCCACACACTACTCTGGACTAAAGCTTGGTTGTCAGGCACATAGAGCTGCTAGCACTTCAACTTGCTGCTACCCTCTAAGTCACTGCCTTTAATTACACAAGTCAGCACAGGCCCCCAGCCTTGGGATCACCCTGCTGAGCAGATCCCTGCAGTGCTTGGTCTCAGCCATGCTCCTCATCACAAGGCTGTATAGCTTATAGCTCCCTGGGCCCCTGACCTTTTCCTTTCCCTCCCCCTCCAGGCATTTCTACTGCAGAAGAATGTGACCTTGAGCAAGTAACTTCATCCTTCTGGATCTCGGTTTTCGCAACCATAAAGATAGAAGTCATATGAATGATATGAGCAGTTTTTCAACCTTTCACTGTGGGGAAAAAAACATAAAAGAGTGTACTTTTACATACATTAACTAAGAAAATGCATGAAGATAAAGAGGCCCTGTGAACTTAGTAATATCTTCAAATAAATGTGTATTTTATTTATTACAACCCCATCATTTGAAACGTAGTACACATATAAGTGAGATTTATTATTTAGCCCTCCTATACCTGAGCAATGATTGGTGCGCTATGGACTCCTGGACCCAAGGGTAATAATTCTACCACTCCCCCATTGGTTCACAGCCTGCAGGTTGGTGAACACCAGATCAGACAACCTCCAAGGGCCTTTCAAGGTCATCAGTTCAACAAAGATTTACCAAGCACCTGCTAGGATGGATACATTCTAATTAGGGAGACAGAAAAAATCCAAGAGAACAAATTTTAAAGTATCCAATTAATTATTGTAACTGGTAAAAACCCAAGGCCAGTCTAAAAAATGAGGCGGCATGGGGAATGTGGCCTTTTAGATAGAATGGTAGAAGGCTTCTCTCGGGTAGTAATATTTGACTGTATGACACAGAAGATGACAAGGCATCAGCCATAAGAAAGGGATGGTGGGGGAGAAGAAGGCAAAAAGCATTCCAGGCAGAAGACACAACTTCACAAAGGCTCTGAGAAGGGTGCCAGTGTGGGCTGCTGAAGGATCTCTGTGGTTGAAAATGAACACATAGAGGGGAAAATTATGAAGAGAAAAACAGCAATTCTGTCTGGAAGTATTACGTTTAGGAGTATGTATGACATCTAAGTGGGAATGTTGACACAGCTGAATGTAAGTGGAGGCTAAAATTCACAGATAACTGTGCTAGAAATATACATTTAGGAGTCAATGGAGAGAAGATATTCCAAATTCTGAAAAGCAGAGGTTTCTATGGAGGTGAGGGCAGATGACAGGAGGGGAAGGGAGGGAAGGGGAGGGGAGAGGAGGAGGGGAGGGGAGGGAAGACCTGTAGACCAAGTCCTTAGAAACACCACCACTAAGTTGGGGAGAGAAGGAAAGGGACTGGGAGAAACCAGAGAGGAAAGAAGAAAACCAGGAAAAAGGAAAACCAAGACCTGGTAAAGCCATAAAATCCAAAACAGAAAAGAATTCAAGGAGGAGGGAGCAGCCAACTGTGTGGAATGCTACTGAGAAATGGAAAAGGTCAGATTCAGACAAAAACACATCCATCGGATTTGGCGATACAGATGATGCTATAGTCAGAGTGTTTGTGTCCCCACCAAATCCGTATTTTGAAACCTAAACCCCAATGTGATGGCATTTGAAGGTACAGCTTCAGGGAGGTGATAATGTCATGATGGTGGATCCCTTATGGATGGATTAGTGCTTGTATAAAAGAGACTCCAGAGAGCTCCCTTTTCTGCAATGTGAGGACACAGCAGAAAGACAGCAGTCTGTGAACCAGAGTGTGGACCTCCAATCAGATACAGAATCCATTGGCGCTTTGATCTAGGACTTCCCAGCCTCTAGAACTGTGAGAAGTACAGTTGTTGTTGCTGTTAAGCCACCCAGTTTATGGTGTTCTGTTTTAGCAGCCCAAACAGACTCAGAGAAAAAGGAGGACCATAGGTGTAATGATTGCGGCAGAAACCACTGGAGTGGGATGAAGAGAGACTGAAAGGTAAGGAACCTGATGGGACATAATGTGTTGGCAACCCCTTCTAGAAGTCTGACTGTCAAGAGAAAGAATAAAAAATGGGCAGAAGATGGAAGAACAGGGTAGAGTATAATTCAGCAAGTACTCTGTCTCCCTCAGTCTCCATGGGAGGTGTGTATGTCCCATCTCACTGATGTTAAGTTTGGCCAATGGGATGTGCAGATATGCCCTGAGCAGGGGTTTGAGATGTGCTTGCTCCATTGGGCTTGCTCTCATGGTCCTTCCTTTCTTTGTGAGAACATGTCTGGGGTGGCCTCTGGATGAAGGAGAATGAGTGATGTGTGGTACAGGCTTGGGACACAACTCACAACTTGGAGCCCAGCTTAGATCTGTGGAACTCTAGCCAACTCACAAACCCGTAAGCAAAAACATATGCTAGTTGTATGCTGCTAAGATGCTGGGGATACTGGTGGTGTAGCATTATTGTGGATACAGCTGACTAATACAAGGGAAAGTATGCAGTCAGGTGGGGTTATGTTTAGGATGGGTGATGCTAGAGTATGTGTGTACACTAGTGGGAATGACATACTGGGAAGAGGATTTTCACGGCCAAAAGGGATGAGGTAGCTTTGGCAGGGCAATGCCCATGAGAAGAGCAAGAGGGTATAAAATCCTGAGGATGAGGGGAGGGGCTGGCTTTAGATAAGAGGAGGGTTGCATCCTACACTGGAACAAGATGAGGAATAGCAGATGTAAATATAAGAAGGTTTAAAGGTTTGGTAAGGAAAGACGAGCAGCTTAGATTGGATGACTAATTTCTCAGTGAATGATGAAGCAAGACCATCACTGGAGAATGTCTTTAGCTTGGGAAGGAGGTGTCTTGTTGCCTGCTGTTTGCCTTTCCTTAAATGCCTTTCCAATTTTTTCTGCAGATCTGAAGACTAAGCCCTTCCTTCTCTTTGAAATGGTAGCCTACCATGACCCTTCTTCTTCCTATAGTATTTGCAATCTCAACCCGAGTGGGATCTGATTAGCAAGTCTCATTGTTTGAAGCAGGACTTAAGCATGCTTTCCCTTCTGCTGCACTTGAGCTTGATGAGACATTCGGATCATGTTTGTTTTCTTCCTTTGAGTCCCCCACAATACCAATGACATAGTGATGGTCACACTGAGGAGGCTTAATAATTACTTGTTAACTGACTCAAAAAGAAAAGTATATGATTGTCACTGTTTCCTCTTATAGACTAGCTGACTTGGGTCGAAGCAAATCAGGCAAGACCAGCTGTTAAGGGGTTAGACAGCAGAACGATTGTTTCTGGAGACAGACACATTTTCTGGTTTGGGTTTATTTTTTTCTCACTTCTTATGCCAACTGAAGCTTAGTCCATTTTCTTTTCTTCACTTCTTCAAGAATTTTTTCATCAATCCTGCCTTGGAGATACTGTTATCTTCCCTAAGAAAGCAGAGGGTTATTTTTTAGATGTTCTTTAATGCCATTGCTTAGAGGGTTTTCTGTTTTATTTTTAATAAAACAAAAAGTGCCAGATCTGACAGGTAACACTAGGGAACCCATATTTCGTGCAAGGGATCCCAGAAATACCAAGTAGCTGTCGTGCTCGCTTCAAAGCTGCTATGCAGACCTTGCTTATACCTGAAAGAGAACAGAGAGAGCTTGTTCTCAAAGGCCTCCCCAGCCTCATCAGACTGGCTGAATGGACCTTAGAGTCTCAGTCTGACAGTTTCAAAAGGTTCTGTGTGCCACCTTCAACACTTATCGAAGTTACATGCAGAGGAAACAGAACTGGTCCAGAGAACTCTGTTGCCTGGCAACTGGACCACCATGAGCAAACTTGTAAGGCAGGGGTGGGTGTCCACTCCTCCATCCCCTCAAGGGCTCTGATCCACCCTCCCAAGTTCCCATGATTTCTAGACATCAAAATTATCAGGCTAACCCACCCCTCCTCCACTGATAGACCAAAGTGTCCCTCAAGAAGGTTCCCAGTTCACAGCCAACCTGGGTGAGGGCCGCCTCTTCTGAGGGCCCCAGACCACCCTACTCTCACCTTCTAGCAAAGCACTGATGATGACACTAGGTACTTCCTTCACTGCACTTGGAGCTCCCTGGGACTGAGGCTGTATCTAATTCACCTGTATTTCCTTCTCTAGCCAGGCACATGTGGATAGCCAATGAATGGCTTGTTAGACTCTAACAGAACAGATAGACAGCACATCCGACCCACGTGGAGAAAGCTCCAGCTCTGCTTGCAACTGCCTAAGCAGTCCCTTCAATTTTTTTTTTTTTTTTTTTTTTTTTTTTTACACCGAGTTTTGGTCTTGTTGCCCAGGCTGGAGTGCAATGGCATGGTCTGAGCTCACTGCAACCTCTGCCTCCTGGGTTCAAGTGATTCTCCTGCTTCAGCCTTCTGAGAAGCTGGGATTACAGGTGCCCAACACCACACCCAACTAATTTTTGTATTTTTAGTAGAGACAGGGTTTCTCCATGTTGGCCAGGCTGGTCTCTAACTCCTAACCACAAATGATCTGCCCACCTCGGCCTCCCAAAGTGCTGGGATTACAGGCGTGAGACACTGCACCCAGCTGGCAGTCCCTTCATCTTTAAGGGACTTTTTCCTCATCTGTGAAGAGAACATTAAAAATATCTACTTCTTGGCACTGGGAGAAGAGAAGTAAGTAATGCACATTTTATAAACTGGTCAGTGTTTCACAAAGTCAGTATTAATTCACATTCAAGTTTTAGAGGCTGTATTACCTCTCTCGAAAACATTTTTACTTTTAAACAGACCCTCTGATGTGTCCTTTTCCTCTTTTTTGAAGGGCAGTGACTTCCTCTTTCAGCAGTGAAGGTATTTCAGGCATGAGTGAAAAAAACTGGGTTTGCTTTGACTGGGGTCGGTAATCAACCCTTAATGACAGAATATGGACCAGAAGTCAGCAAACTATGGCCTGAGGTCTAAATCCTACCCACTACCCATTGCTGCAGGACAGGTAAGTTAGAAGGGCTGTTGCATTTTTAAATGGTTGAAAAAAAATCAAAAGAATATTTTGTGATACATAAAAATTATATGAAATTCGGATTATAGAGTCTATAAATAAAGTTTTATTGGAACACAGCCACGCTCATTTGTTTAAGCATCATCTGTGAATGCTTTTGTGCCACACCAGGATAGCCGAGTATTTGTGACAGAGACCATATGGGCTGTAAAGCTAAAAATATTTACTAATCCATTTTTTAACAGAAAAGTTTGCCAACTCCTGATAGAGACCCTCTCTGTACTTGACCCAAGGCTACTCTTGTCAAAGGATCTAGAATTAGTTAAGATTTTATTCTGGGATTTCCACTTTAGTCCATCCAGGCTGCTGTAATAAAATACTATAAACTAGGTAGCTGACAAATAACAAATTTATTTCTCACAGTTCTGGAACCTCTAGAGGAGACACCACACCCTCTCTGGAACCTGGGAAGTCCTAGATCAAGGCACCAGCAGATTTGCTATGTGGTGAGGGTCCACTCTCTGGTTCACAGACAGCCATCTTCTCACTGTTGCCTCACAGGGTGGAAGGGATAAGAGAACCATCTGGGGTCTTGTGATGATTAATACTGAGCGTCGTTTGGATTGAAGGATGCAAAGTATTGTTCCTAGGTGTGTCTGTGAGGGCGTTGCCAAGGAGATGAACATTTGAGTCAGTGGACTGGGAGAGGCAGACCCACTCTCAATGTGGGTGGGCACCATCCAATCAGCTGCCAGTGTAGCTATAGAATAAAGCAGGCAAAATATGGTGGAAGGAGATGACTTGCTGAGTCTTCCAGCCTTCCTATTTCTGCTGTGCTGGCTTCCTGCCCTCAAACATGAAGAACTGCCCTAAGTTCTTCAGCTTTTGGAGTCTTGGACTTATACCAGTGGTTTGCCTGTAGCTCTCAGGCCTTCAGCCATAGACAAGGCTGCACTGTTGGCTTCTCTACTTTTGATGTTTTGAGACTCGGACTGGCTTCCTTGCTCCTCCACTTGCAGATGGCCTATTGTGGAACTTCGCTTTGTTACCATGTGAGTCAATATTCCTTAATAAATTCCCCTTCCTATATACATATGTCCTATTAGTTCTGTCCCTTTAAAGAACCCTGACTTTTATAAAGGCACTAATCTATTCATGAGGGTTCCATCCTCATGACTCATCACCTACCAGAGGCCCTAACTCCTAAATTACCACAGTTGGGGTTAATTTCAGTATAATAATTTTGTGGAGACACAAACATTCAATCCACAGTAGAGACAGAGAGACAAAACAAATCATATTCAGGAGAACAACCAGGAACATGCTGGGACTCAGACATGTGTCATGGGAAGAATGGATTAATAATTCCAGGGTGCCTTCAATTATCCAAAGAGCTGTCATGATGAAAGGAGATAAGGCTCCTTCTCTATGGCTTCAAAAAGTAGACCTGGGAATGGAGACCCATTTCAGTCAATATAAGGAAGCAACCTCAGCTGTCTGAACTGTCTCAGGGGATGAGTTCCCTGTCATTACATGTACTCAAAGGAACAAACATACAGTGTAGTGAATATAAAATTCGGTGATCAATGACAAGATGACCATTGGGTCAGTGAAATGGGTACCTTTTGGTAGGTTGGTACAAAAGTAATTGTGGTTTGGCCCATTATGTTTAATGGCAAAAATTGCAATTACTTTTGGACCAACCTAATAGATTTCTCATTTTGCAAAGACCTCCTTAACTACACAAGGAAAATTCACAAGGGTAGGCTCCTGGATGCCATGTGTGTACAATGTGATTCTAACACAGTTTACTGAACCAGAAGTGGCTCCTGTCTGAGACTGGTTCCTTCAGGGTTCTTTACCTAAGAACTTGAGAGCAGATCAGGGTGAGAATGAGGGATAAGACAGGGTGCTCCATGTATGGTTGAAAGTGTAACATCTCTCCCCACCATGTGGGCTCTAGAGCAGGGAAGTCTGATTTGCTAGGAAAGAAGCATAAAGCAAATTTATGGAGAAGAGGGGGATGGCTTGAAGAAAGAGTTCATCCTGGGCTCCCAATAGCCTTGTAGTCCCTGGCTCCAACCTCTTCATGAAGCCTGGTTTTCCATGATCACACTTCTGGGTTACTACAGAATAGTCTCAGTTTGCAGAAGCGAGCTTGGGACGGATTCTCTTATAGCTCAAACAACTTGAAGTAACGTCATTATGGAGGAATGAGACTCAGGTCTTGACAATCTGACCAGTATCCTCAGTCTCTTTCAGCCTTGGGAATCTAAGATTTTATTAGCCATCTAGAGGAGACACCACACCCCCTCAAGAAGCAGTGTCTGGGGAGCCTGGGACTGCACATCCACAGCACAGACCACAGGCATGGCATGTCAACTTGCACACATCACACTTGTTCTCTCCTCTTTAGGAAGATAATGTGAATGTGAATCTATCATGCCATGCTGTTGTGAAGAATAATGAATAGCACTGTTAACAAATGACAAGTGCTACATTTCTTACTATTATCTATCATGTATACATCACTTTATTTCTGTAGCATCCAGAAGGTATTGAATACGAACGGACTGAAAGCACTTTTGCAGACTTGCAGTCTCCTACAAAGAAAAACATCTGTGAGCATGGAACAGTAGAGCTGCCAGGTTCTTCCAAGTCCTACACTGAAATACCCCAAGCAGGACCTGAGAGGTCCTTCTCAATCATGCTGATTCACTGGAAAGCAATTAAATCCAGGGGATCCACATTCATTTTAGTGCAATAATATCTACCCTAGCTCCAAGCTTTGACATGGCACCATTTGGAGGCCATAACTGTCTGTGTGATCAGAGAACTGCAGGAAACAGACATGGCCAATATGTGGCCAGAGGCTCTTGATCATTCTTTTTGCTCCAGCAATAGGATAGCGTTGGGCCTCCTTTGATCCAGTTTATTACACATGCCAGACTTCACCACTCACCAAGTATCTCTCAGCTTCTTCTCTTCTCTTCTTGTTTTCCACATGGAGAAAGGAAATGCATGTATTAAGTAATTTTCCCAAAGAACACGAGGCTGGTCTTGAGATTGGAAGGCCTAGGCTGTTTCTGGCCCATACAGACACCCACTGTAAGGGGAATGCCAGATGAAGGGCAAGGAATAGAGTAGGACAAACTGAGCTCTGGACCCATTGCTGCCCCAATGATATTGGGATCCAGGCAGGTCATCTCCCTTCCCTGGCCACATAACTCCTCTATCTAATGAGCAGATTTGAACAGGAGCCAGGTTACAGCCACAAGACAGGAATATCAAGATTAAAATCGGGAAGAGGCTAGGAGTTGACACCCAAGAATAACCACAGAAATGTCAAGTCTGGAGTGGAGTCAATAAACATATTCTAGCTGAGTACTAACAGTGCCAATGATGAGCTGAGTTAAAGAGGTACCAGAAGCAGAGTCAAGTCATAAAGCAACAGTGGGAGTGGAAAAAGTAAAAAAGGTGGCAACAATCCAGAGGAGACAACACAGAGGTGAATTAATCTTGATAGAGATTTGTTGTTGGATATCTCAACATCACTAACACAAAGACATGGGGTGACCAGCAGGATCCCACCCAGCTCTTACAGTCTACGAATTTCAACCTTGCTCCAGTTGTGCTAGCAAATGTGCATCAGCCTTGACAAAGGAGCAATTGCAAGCTAAGTATCTGACATAGTGTGAGTTCTGTATTAAGCCACTTCTTTCCCACTTAGCAATAATTAGACACAGAAATCATCCCAGAAAGGGGCATATGCTAGTCTCCATCTCCAATTAATAAAAACGATCCCTGCCTTGACATTCTACTTTTTACTTGCCTTTAAGATGTTCTTGGTCAAAAAAAAAGTGACTTCCTATGCATCAGGATACCAGATCACTGAAAAAGGATATACTGTATTCAACAAATCAATTCCTTTCCCTAGAAAAAGTTCTAAAGTATCTATTAGGCATATGACAAGAAAAGTCTCTCTACCTTTTTGTGCCTAGTTTTCTCATTTGTAAAATCTGAAATTGTACCTGTATTAGTTTTCCATCACTACTACAGCAAATCACCCCAAACTCGGTAGCTTCAAGCAAGGCAAATTTGTCATCCTACCTAGATTATAAGTCCAATATGGGGCTCCCTGAGCTCAAATCAGGGTATCAGCAGGAGTGCATTCCTTCTAGAGGCTCTTAGAAGAGATTCTGTTTCCTTCTCTTTTCCAGCTTCTAGGTTTGACCACATTCCTTCGCTCATGGCCTTTTTCCTTCATCTTCACCTTCAAAGCCAGCAACAATGGGTCGAGTCATTCTAACATGGAATCATTGACTTCCTCTTCTGCCTCCTCCTTCCACTTTTAAGGACTGTTGTGATTACACCAGACTCACCTGGGTAGTCCAGGATACTCTGCTTATTTTAAGGTCAGCTAACTAGCAACTTAATTCCACCTGCAACCTTAAGGTCCTCTTGTCATGTAACCTAACATTAAGTTTCTGGGACTTAGGATGTGCACAACTTTAGGACATTATTCTACCTATTATAGTAAATATCTTCTCACAGTGGCTAGGAAAGATTTCCCTCTACTAGCTAAGCGTATGGCCCTGATTAAGTCTCTTATCACTTCAGTTTCCTCCTATGAAGTTGAGGGCTTTAATCTAAGGCAGTCTTTAAGATGTATAACTTTAAGAGGATAAAACAGACTCATTAAAAGATTAGCCTCTGTCTTGTGCATTACAATCTTCAAAGCACTTGTCCATGCCTTGTCTTATTTGATGCCTGCACCAATCCTGAGAAATACATAGGGAAGATGCTGCCATTATCCTCATTTTCTAGAAGTGTAATCTGACAATAAGAAGGTAAAATCATGTGTTCACAATCACACAATTAAAATATGACAGTCTTGGTTTAGCATTGGAGTCTTCTGATAATACATGCCCTACATGAAAACCTTTTCTGAATACCTTGGAAATGTACATATGGGGAAGATGGTAACCACCAACACACTACTACTAGCACTACCACCACCATCCAGGCACATCACAACTCATCTAAGTGAAGAGGCACAGCAATGGCACATGCTGATCCCTGAAGATAACTCAGGAATCTAGGTCCCCATTTAACTTTGGATTCTCATCCTCTAATTGTGTCCCATTAAAAGTGCCCTCCTACAACTGTATTCTCCCTTCCTTGCTTTGAGACTGCACGTCATCAGCATAGTCCTCATTCTAAATAAAGAAAAAATTGTCATGATCCTCTAGCTGGGGAGAGGGAGAGGGTCTCTGTACAGTGGCAGGTGGTCTCAAGGCACTCCTGCTTGTGTGAGATAGGATAACTAGATATAGTGATGAAAGCTTCTTCCTATCATCCTAAGTTCTACAGAAGAGGAAATATAAATGGTGAAGACATTTTCTAGGAAACAAGGAAGGAGAAAAGAGCTAAAGAAGATTACCTGAAAGTCTTTGAGACACAGGGGACATTTGTTATCTTTTGGCTCTTGGCATCTCGCTACGTCTCAATGCCTTTTGGGGAATAATCCCCTCTCCCCACTCTCAGACCATGTGCTTGCTCCATCCTCCACTCTCCACTCCAAGGTCAGAGAATTAATTCTTTCCACAAGTATTTACTGAGCACCGAGTTGTGCGCTAGGCATGGGAGATATGAAGGCAAGGCAGACAAGGCTCCTGCAGTCATGGAGCTACTAAATAAACAAATGGGCAAAAAATAAAAAATTTTTTGAATGAAATACTTTTGAGAGTGTTATGGCCTGTAAGAAAATAAAATAGTTTTTGCTACAGAGAAGGACCAGGGATATTATTATCTAGAATTTTCAGTTATGTTCACTAATTCTTCTCTTGTTTAAGCCTGTTTGGGTCAGACTTCCTGTTGTTCACACCCAACAGGCTTCCTGTATTGGCTTCCTGACACAGGTGTCCTTTGCTCCACTGATGCTGAAGCTCCCCATGCTGTTTGTAGAGCAAGACTGTACTGTCTGGCCAAGACTGTTGTGTCATGGGAAATGGACAGATGGGAGAGAACCCAGAACTGGCGCTCAGAACCTCAGCTTCTAGCTCAGCTCAGCACTAACTAGCTGAGTACCTTCTACCCAGGCTGGAGCATTTACTAACTGCTGAAATGGGGACATTTCCCCAGTTAATCTCCATGATCTGTTCCACCTCCACCATTTTGTGCCCTATCCTCTATGTGATCAGAGCTTCTCAGACTTACATTATAATTGGGAACTGTAATCACAAGCTGGCCTCAATCACATTCTATGTCTCTATTAAAAAGCTGCAAAACAAGCATTTAACAGTTGATCCAGATCCATACGTATTATCAGGGGAGATCCAAACTGCATACTCAGCAAACGCACTGCATTCTGCAAACAAACACTCCAGTGCTAATAAAGGTTAGTGATTCAAGATGATGCTGACTTTACCTGCAAAACTCACTGTGGGCTCTAAGGAGTTCTACCTTTATTCTTCATGGCTTATTAGGGAAGAAAGCCTTTGGGCAATTTCATTTGGTTGGAATAGAAGCATTTATATACTTTTCCGTAGGTGGAGGACAAGGGGATGTGCATCATCTTCTAGCATGACTATCTCAGTGGCTATGTCAGAATCCTATTAATATAATAATCCCTTTAAACCACCTTGCCATGAATGTACCTATCCAACAGTCTTGCGTGATCTGTACATGTACACCAGAATCTAAAGTACAATAAAAAAAAAAACAGATTCATGTGGTTCAAAATAAAAAAGGCATACAATGAAACATTTCCCTTCCATCCTTGCCTATCCCCAGTTCACATCACAACCCTTAAGGGAACACATTGTTTTCTGTTGTATTATCTTTCCAGAACTTCTTATGTATGTAGATGTAAGTATAAATGTGGTTGACCCTTGAGCAATGTGGAAGTTAGGGGCATCAAGCCTCTTCCCAGTTGAAAATCTGCATATAACTTTTGACTTCCCCAGAATTTAACTCCTGATAGCCTATTGTTCACCAGAAGCCTTATCAATAACATAAACAGCAATTAACACATATTTTGTAATCAAATATATGTTTTATATGTTATATGTATTATATACTGTATTATTACAATTAGTAAGCTAGAGAAGAGAAAATGCTACTAAGAAAATCATAAGGAAGATAAAATACATTTACTATTCAGTAAGTGGAAGAGCATTATCATCGAGTTCTTCATCCTCATCATCACATAGAGTAGGCTGAGGAGGAGGAAGGAATGGAGGGGTTGGTCTTGCTGTCTCAGGGGTGGCAGAGGCAGAAGAAAATCTGTATGTAAGTGAATCTGCATAGTTCAAACCCATATTGTTCGAGGGTCAGATGATGTTCAAGGTTCAAAGATGTTAAGTACATCTTTCAGCAAATTTAGGGCAATTCATATTTCTTTTTCTGTGCACTGCCTATTTATATCCTTTGCATATTGTTTTCTATTAGATTGAAATTCATTTTTTATTGACTCTTTGGAACTCTTTATTTAAGTTGATTAGGCCTTTATCAGGTGTCTTTTCAGTTTACTTAGGTAGATTCTTTTTGCTACTTAGATGATTTTTTCCTCCAATTTTTATCTACCCAGATATATCAGATTTTTATTTTATGGCTTCAAGGTTTAAGTCTTGGTTAGAGAGGCAAGCTGTGTGTTTTCCTCTTGCACTTTTATAGTCTTGCTTTTACATTTCATTTTCATTTTGAATCCTATATTGTTGTATACATGGTGTGAGACACGGATCCAACTTTATTTTTCCCCACAGGGCTATCAGATATCCCAGTTGAACATATTTAATCTTTTCCCCATGACTTAAAATGCCACCTTTATCAAATACTAAATGATCATACGCATTTGGGTCTATTTCTGGACTAACCACTTGGTTTCTTTTAACTATGTGTGCGTGTCTCAGTAGCACACAGTTTCAATAAATGACACACTATAATAAATTTAATATCTAGTAGGGCCAGTCCCCCCATATGGGATTTTTTCAGAATTTTTCTATTTTTATTTACCTTTTTATTTGACTTTTAAAACAAACTTAACTAGTTTTAAAAAATGATCTACTGCTACTTTTAGATTGTATTTGATTTATAAATTAAATAGAAATATGTCTATTGTCTTTCTATCCATGAGCAATCTTTACATTTGCTTCTGGATTCTTTTATATCCTTCAGTAGTGTTTTCAAATTTTTATATAGATGCTGGATATTTTTTGTTCAAATTTATTATTAGCTCTTTTACCTTTCTTGTTGTTATTGTAAGTGGTGGCTCTTCCTCTGACAATATATGGTAAGTAGTCACTTAACATCATTGATAGGTTCTTGGAAACTGTGACTTTAAGCAAAATGATGTGCAATAGGTCCTTGAATAATATTTCCTTCACATATTTTCTATAACTTTGATGAGGAAAAAAACTGGTTTTATTAAATGTCATTTTGCTTAAAGTTGCAGTTTCTAAGAACCTAGCCTCAATGTTGAGGACTTAGTATATTCTGGTTGGTGTTTGTAGATATGAAGGGTATTAATTTCTGTTTACTAATTATTGCACATTGTTAGTTTATGGAATTATTTCATTATTTGAAACAGTTTTTCAGTGAATTATCTTTTGTTTTCCAGCCACACAACCAGAGCATCTTCATATAGCAACCATTGCCTCCTCCCATCTCTCTTTTTTATTGTTTTTGCTTATCTAATTGCATTGGTAGTATCACCAGTGCAATCATGAATAACAGTACTAATAGCATAGATCCTTTTTCTTTAATGAGAATTCCTTTAGTATTTCCTCAATAAGCATAATACTGGCTTATAGCCTGAGATTCTCCTAGACTTCTAGTAGAGTTAACATTCTGATAAACTCATCATAAGTTGAAAATATTGCAAGTCAAAAATGCATTTAATACACCTAACTTACTGAACATCATAACTTAGCCAGGCCTACCTTAAGTGTGCTCAGAACACTTACATTAACCTATGATTAGGCAAAATCATCTAACACAAAGCCTATTTCATAATGGAGTGTTAAGTATCTCTGATAATTTATTCATTACTATACTGAAAGTGAAACACAGAGTGGTTGCATGGGTACTTGAAGTATGGTTTCTATTGAATGCATATTTTTTTCACCATAATAAAGTCAAAAGATTGTGAAAAGCATCATGAGTCAGGGACCACCAGCATAACCTTAGCCAGTTGAGTTTTCTTGGGTGCATTTTTAAATTTAAAAATGACCATTGAAATTTCTCCAAGGCCTTTTCAACATCTATGAAGATAATATCTTTTTTCTTCTAATGTTAACTAATACAGAACCATATATGCATTCCAAGAATAAAACTCTCTTGATTATAATGGATTAATCTTAAAATGAACTGCTGCACTTATTTTGCTACTTTTTAAATCATCTTTGAATTGACATTCATAAGTGGGATTAGTCTTTGGATTTCTATGTGTGCCTACTTTGTCAGGTTTTGGTAAAAGTTATGCTTGTTTCTCTTCTTTATCTATGCTCTAAAACATACTGAAATTTCTGTTCCTTGGAAGTTTGGTAGGATTTTCCCTATAAACCCATCTGGACTAGTGCATTTTTCTTTGAAGAGTATATACCTGTTTAAATTTTTTTTTTAATTTCTGCCTTACAAATTTCGGATTCTCTTCTGGGATCATTTGGGTAATTTTTATTTTCTTGAAAACTAATTCACTTTTCAAATCTATTTGCATAGAACCGAACGAAGTAGTCTCATGTTCCTTCAGTTACCTGTTTATGTCACTGTTTCCCACATATCATTCCTTATTTTATGCATCTGCACTTGCTCACACATTTTCTTGATTGGGTTAACTAGTAGTTTATTGTATTGTTTGCTTTTTCCTCATGATATGGTTTGGCTGTGTCCCCACCCAAAGTTCATCTTGAATCATATGTTTCCATAATCCCCATACATTGTGGGAGGGACCAGGTGGAGATAATTGAGTCACGGGGGTGGTTACCCCATGCTGCTGTTCTTGTGACAGTGAGTTCGTTCTCATGAGATCTGATGGTTTTCTAAGGAGCTTCCCCTTTCACTGGGCACTCACACTTCTCCTTGCTGCTGTCATGTGAAGAAGGACGTGTTTGCTTTCCTTTCCATCAAGATTGTAAATTTTCCTGAGGCCTTCCCAGCCATGCTGAACTGTGAGTCAATTAAACCCCTTTCCTTTATAAATTAGTCTTCAGTATGTCTTTATTGGCAGCATGAAAATTGACTAATACACCCCAAAACCAGCTTTGAAATTTATTTTAACTGCTTTGTTTTCTAACTGATAATTTCTACTTTTATCTATTTCTTCCTCTGCTTTCCTTCTGCAATATTTCATTTTATTCTGTTATAGCTCCTTAACTTAGGTGATTAATTCATGTTTTATCATTCTTTTGTGTAAATATTTAAGGCCATCAGTTTTCCCCTGAGTACTGCTTTAGCTATATAACATCTGTTCTGTTGTTTAGTGTTTTCATTAATTGTTTTCCAGAAAATCTGCAATTTCAGTTTTTCTTTTCCTCTTTCACCCATGCATTGCATTTTTTTGTTTTGATTTTCCTTTCAGTTAAATGGCCTTCTGCTTTCCTAATTTGGTATTAATTTCTAGTTTAATTGCACTGTAATCAGAAAATATTGCCTGTCTTTTTTCTACCTTTTGGGATTTATTGAGTTTATCTATGTTGCCTAATAGATGGTCAATATTTGTGAATGCTTCATAGACCCTTGAAAGATATATTTTCTTCATTTAATCTATAGGGTTTGCAATTTATCAACCAGATCTACTTTATTACTTATGTTAATTAGAGCTTTCATATTGATTTTTATTCTTTGTCCAGTTATCTGGAGACTGAGACATGTAAATTAAAGTGATCTGTTACTTTTGCGTGCTTTTGTCTATTTCTCCTCACATTTCCTAAAACGTCTGTGTTTTCAATACTGCTGTTGAGTTTTTTTCATCATGAGATGTACTTTTTATCTTTATATAGTTCCTTTTTTATCTTATTTAAGGCATTTTAATCTGAATTCCACATTGCCTAATGCAAGATCATAACTACTTTTTATATCTCTATTTTAAATTAACCTTTTAAAGCATTTGCCTGGTGTTCTTTTACTCATCCTTTTATTTTCAACCTTCCTGTATCACTTTCCTTGAGGGGCTTCTCTACAAACAACTTAGAATTGGATTGTGATTTGTGATCCTTTCTGAAACTCTTCTTAAAACGTAAGTTAAATTCATTTATATTTAGTGATATGACAAATAGGCTTATTCTTAGCTCTCATTTTATATTATAACTTCTGGGTTTCTTGGCATTATTTTTTGTCTTTCTGTGATTGTTCTTCCTGTGTTGTTTCTTCTGGGAAGGTTTGTATTTTTATTCTAGTGGTAACATTCATAACTACAACATTATGTAATAATCTTAACCTATGTCTTTAGACAAGACTTACTATGTATTACAAACAAAGATAAATTTGGTATATTCCCTTTCGCTGTTTATTCCACAGAAGGATAGCAAAGGCACGATTGGGGTGGAGAGAGAAAGAGACATACATCCTGACAGCCAGTTGTGAAAGTGCACAGAGATGTTAACGCAAGGGCAGCTGCATATAGAGAACAACAACAACAAAAAAAACCATATTACATAGCCCCTAGGCATCATTTATTCCAGCAATGCTGCTGTTTCCCTTCCAACACCTGATTTTAGTCAATAATATCCTCTTTCTGTGCCATTTATTAAGTATAATTATGCTTATATTACTTCATTTGTCAGCTCTCAATTATATCCTTTGACTCCCTGCTATTATAGAATGAGGCAATAAGAGAACTTACTTTTTCCCCCTTTGCCTTTCAATATTTGTTGGTTGTGTCATTTCTACATCACCAGGGCACAGAACACTTATTTTCTCCTCTGTTCTTCTAATCCTCATATTTGTCTTACTCTTCATTTTAGTTTGGTTTTACAGTTAAAAATATTCAATGCTCAACCTCCATCTTCACTTTGTTGGCTGAAGTTCACCCTTTACTAGTTTGTTCAAGTAGGTCTCATGGGAACAATTTCCTGAGTTATCACATGTCCAAAAATTGTCTTTATACTTAAAAGATGGCTAGGATGGATATAAATCACTGGCTCACACTTTCTTTCTACCTTTGCTTATCTTGTAGATGTTGTTTTGCTATCTTCTGGGCATTTGGAAGTTGCTGCAGAAAAAACTGGGGCCAACTTGATATTTTTCTCCTCATAGGTGACTTGATCTCTTTGCCTGGATTCCCAACGGAGTCTTTCCTTCTGTCTTTCTTATTGTTTACTTCACCATTCTTTATTAATTTTGAAGTCATTTAAAACCTAAAGAAGAGTTGCAAGAACAGTAGAACAGCACAAATTCTTACACCTCCTCCACACAAATCCTCTAGATGGTGACATTTTATATTTTGCCATATTTTCCCCATTTTTGCAGATAGAAGAAAGAAACAGATAAAGATTATTTTTCACATGCTTCCATCATCTCTAAATACTCCAGTGCATGCCTCCCAAAGACAAGGACCCTTCTCCTAAATAATCACCATACAGCACTCCTTGTCAAAAAATCAACAATGATACAGCACAGACCCAGTCCACGGACCCTATGCAAATTTCCCAAATGTCCCAATAATGTCTCTTTTTCACTTCCCTGTCCAGGATCCTATCTACCAACTCGTGTTGCATTTAGTTGTCATGCCTCATCAGTCTCATCCAATTTGGAGGAAATCCTCAGTCTTTCTCTATTTCTGAAATCTTTGAAAGTCTGAAAGAGTACAGGCCTTTCCTTCTACAGAGCCTGTGTCCGTCTGATGTTTCCTCACAGCTAAATATGAGCTATGCATTCTTGGTACAATGGAAGTGATGCTGTGTTCTTCAGCTCATCACATCCAGGGACAAACTAGCCAAACCCATCCCACCACTAGTGATGTTAACCTTGATCATCTTGTCAAGTTGGTGTCTGCCAAATTTTTCCACTGAAATTTTCACCATGTTTCCATGTTATTTCATTACACTTTTGTGGGAAGCTTTACTAATATAGTTTCAATATGCTATTTGCATGAAACCTCCACCCACCAGATAGCATCCCTCAGCAACTAACAATATCTACCAATTACCACAGTGATGGTGGACAAGTGGTGAACATGCACCTCTATCATTCTCTCTACATTTATCAGTTGTCATTCTACTGTAAAAAGAGAGTCTCTTCTCCTGCATTTACTTATTTACTTGTTATGTATCTATTCATTTACTTATTTATAACAGTATGGATTTACAGATTCCTATTTATTCAATAGGTTGTAATCTAATACTCTGATTATTTGATATTTACTTTGATGCTCATATTGTTCTCAAATGGTCAGTGAAAAATCCTTCAAGCTGGTTCCTGTGTCCTTTTGACACATCCCCATCTTTTCTGGAATATTGCCTGACTTTCTGGCATGACAAGATCTTTCAGGTTCATTTTATATTTTTTCTGACCTATCCCATAGGTTAGCCATTTCTCTGAGGCCCCCTGGTAACTTTGAGTGTAGTGCACTATTTAGAAACCAGTATCTCAGTAATCCCAGCACTTTGGGAGGCCGAGGTGGGCAGATCATTTGAGGTCAGGAGTTCGAGACCAGCCTGGCCAATATGGCAAAACCCCAACTCTACTAAAAATACAAAGATTAACCAAGTGTGGTACCCTATGCCTGTAATCCCACCTACTCAGGAGGCTGAGGCAAAAAAAAATTGCTTGAACGTGGGAGCCAGAGGTTGCAGTGAGCCAAGATCATGCCACTGCTTTCCAGCCTGATTGACAGAGCAAGACCTTGTCTCAAAAAAAAAAAAAGAAACCAAGATGCATTCATTTGCTATTGGAGTTCCACTGCTTCCAGACAAAGAAGAAGAAAAAAAGATACACACACACACTGACACTTCGAATTCCAGTCCAGCATATTAGGTTCTTTATAGCCTTCCTTCTTTCCAGGTTTAGAAATCCCTTTCAAACAGTAAAAAACACAGTTCCTATTATCCTCTTTATATTTATTTACTTGCTCAATAAATTATTCTTTCCCTTAACCAACCTTCCAACCATTCTAGCCATGCCCCTGCCTACCACCTCCACACCTACTTTTCTACACTGCTTCTGTAAAAGAAAAGGGAGGTGAGGGGAGGGGAGGGATTATTCCCTATCCTTCGTGTCTAAAACTTCCCAAGATTATAATCTTGGTGTGAACTGTTCTGGGTAATTTCAAGTTTGTGCTCTTTCAACCTTTAGATTTAAGTCTTCTTTTATATCATGAAAACCTTCCTAATATTTTAAATATTTGTTCCATTGTTTGTGTTTTCTGTGTCTATTTTTTATATGTCTATTATTTTTTGTTTCCTTTCAACAACTAAAATTATGCTTTTGTTGGCTCTCCACTCCCTGTCTTCTATGTCAATCGTTTTCTCTCTAATCTTTATTAATGCTTCCCTTATTTCAGTTGCATTTATTCACCTTTCATCTATGTTCCACACTGCATTTTCCACGTGTCTATTTTCCCTTCAGATTCTTCCAACTCCATCTTCATTTCTGAGATAAATCTGCTTTTTTTCTTTTATTTCCTCCTTGAGTTCTGCCAGCTCACATTTCGCCACCTCTTGCCATCTTGTCATCCTTTCCCAAACACTTATCTCTGCTTGGTGGGTCTTTCTTCTCAGAAATGATTGCTTCATTGAGTTATTTAAATTCACTGTGAAATACTTGATTATAGTTTTCATCTGCTCCCTAAAATTACTTTCCTGGGAATGTTCTTTATTTGGGGGTAAACTTAGTGGCTCTTGTTGACATTTTTCCCTCTAATATTATTGCTTCTCATCTACCAATGATCCTAATTATTTTTTATTACATACTGTTGTATGAGATAGGCTTTCTTGGACCATTTCTTTGCAGGAAGTTCTGAGGATAGAAAGAGGGCTCAGGGTAGACTTTCATTACTAAGGTGAGCTTTCTTTGTGGGGAAGAGCTAATTACTAGAAAGAGGCACATGCAGACTTCTAGGCTGCTGAAAAGATTCTGTACCTTGATCTGCATGGTGGTTACACAAAAGTTTATTAAACTGAAAAATATTTGTGTGTTTTCCAGTATGCGTGTTACATCCCAAAAAACATGTTAAGGAAGGAAAGAATAAAATCTCTTTGTTTGCTGCCAAAAACATTATTTTCTTATGGACAGGTGTCTTCTGGATGATCCTTTGTATACATACACCTCCTCTGCTTCTCTGAATCAAAGCAGGCCCAGGAGGTACCTTTCTTCAGTTCTGCTCACCCTAGTCCTTATTTGCATTGATTACAAATAAGAGATGTTGCTGTGGCTTTTCAGAATGCCCCTCATATCCAGGCTGTACGTTTTTCTAGCACTCTTTGCCACCTGCTGTTCCCGAGCCCACCGGCTACTCTCCTAAACCTCCTCACTTCTCCCTCATGGCCACTTCCACACCCTGCTGCTCGGGACAACCCTTGCACACATTGCAGATTCCACAGATTGTAGCTATCCTCTAATTCCGCTTAAAACGGCATTTTGGAGTTTTCTATTGTTCTCCTTGCTTTTGTATCCAGCAATAAGGATACTGTAAGGTATCCAGGAGGAAGAGCAGAAGAGGTTGTCTTGTACAAGCAGCCACATTATACTGGAAGTCTTATTTGCCTATTCCCCTGACTCACCACTACATCTCAAATGAGTTACCTCTTGAGCCTCAGTCTCTCTATTAGCAGAATGGGCAGGGGAAAAAATGCTGTCCTTCTCGTTTGCTCCTTCGGAAGATTATCAAAAAATAATAGGGAAGGCACAGACATAAGGCCAAGTCTCTTTGCAGTTAGGAAGGGTTTCCCAAACTTCAAGCAACATGGTGCTTTCCATGGTACTGATCATTTCACCTCAGTCATGTTTCTCCTTTAACCTTCCCCTAAAGCTTGAGGCCTGCTCTTCCATAGACCATCAGCAAAAGAAAACAACAACAACAACAACAACAACAAAAACAGCTAATTCTTTAGAACTAGGATCTCACCCTACACCTTAGACTCTCACCACCTCCCAACAACCCACACACTCATGCTGAAACACACAGCAGATTCTTCAAAATACCAATTAGCTAGCTGTCCTGTCTCATATCTCTGGCTGGCTGCAAAAGTAGCAGTAGGAACATGCCACTACTTGGCACCATCTGCTTGGCTGTGAGCAAACATAGGCTCCCCAGCCAGGTGGTGTGATTCAGGAAATACCAAGGCCAGACTCCTGCCTCTGACCCCACATGAACTCTGAAGTTTCAGGCTACAGATGGACAATATCAAATCGCCAGGGTCCCAGGACTCCATCATCAATCACTACATCAGTCACAGATATTTCCCTTACTAATAGAAGTGGCAGATGGGAACATAAATTCTTCAAAAGCAATTTGCTTGCCAAGGACTAAGGAACGTATGAATGAAGTGTGAACAGTAAGTTTTTTCCAAGTTAGAGAGGCTGGACACGTCACCCGCTCAGCTACACAGGCAGGCTCTAGAAGACCTAACTCAGTTTCGCTTTCTATCAGGCCAAAAACATCTCTAGCTGACTTAAAGGCAAAACACAAGGGTTTGTTCTCTCTTCCCTAGGCTACTCCTTCAAGGAAGGCCCAGATCTTCAAGAGCAAAATGCAAGAAAGGCAACACTGGTTGGAGCATTGGGCATTCGGTTGTTCCAAAAGAATGAGGATGAAAACAATCCTTTGATAAAATAATCCTTTGAAATCATATGCCCTTTTTCAGAAGCCTCTGCAGCACAGAAATAGTGTCCTTGGGGAATGAGGACTATGTAAGCATTAATCATATGCATGCTCTGTGATGGCTGTCATGGCTGGAGGGTCTATCAGGCACCCAGCATTCCTGTCGGCAGCTCTCTGCTCCCTACTGAGCTTTGGATTTTACAGAGGCAAATACAGCACAACTTCGAACAGGCAGACTGCAAAGAGCTTGGACGAGGGGCATAGAAGCCAGGATCTAGGTAAGTTCTGCCATTAACCAGCTGATACTCTTGAGAAAGTAACTTCCCCTCCCTAGTCTCAACATCAACTACAGAGAGGGCAAGTAGACCTGGATCAACTTAAAGGCTTCCAACCTCAACAAGTCAGGATTCTGGTTAACCCCTGGCTGAGCCCAGCTGCTATCTCATTCCCAGATTCCAACCCCTAATACCATAAAGGGAGGCCTCGTGCTTGGTGTATCAGCTGCCACTTCACCCAGGCCTGGAATGCAGCTGTTAGTTACTGTGGCCAAATGCAGCCATTACTTCAAAACCAACAGCAGTGGCAAATAGCAGAGAAAATAAAATTCAGCAAACTCTCACTGCAAAACCAAGCCAGCAGATGAAAGAGTGGAGGAGGTAACTGCCTATGTAACATTCCTCTGAATTGCCCACCTTTTACTTCTCCAGCAGAAAGAGATAACAGAAGGAAGCCATTGAGTTGGAAAATGCATCATCCCTTGTTCTCAGATGAATTCAGGCTGCTAATAGCACTGATACTTTTAGAAAACTAAAGACAAGGAGCATCTAGCTTAAAAGGAGCCTGTCAGAATGTTAAATGATGCTCCCTTTCCTTCCTTGAGAGTATAAACCGGCTTAGCTCAAATTATGTCTAATTAGGATGCCATGAAAATGAAATACACATAAATACAGACACAGAGACACACACAGGAACTGGCCCCTCCGTCCTGCGGCAGTGTGGACAGATTGTAATGGACGCAATGTGGTACAATCATTAAACATCTCTCCAGCTTAGTTGCGTGCAGTGTGTCTCAATAATGTGTTATGAGGTGTGTTTGTAATTGGCTGCTGCTGATAGTGGTCCTTGAAAGGGAAATGGAGTGTGTCTAAATGCAGACAAAGCCACTTAGCACGCCAGGACAAGATGAGACGCTCCTCACAAAGTCCAAATGGGATACTCAGAGCTTCTTCCACCCATAACTTGGGAGAGAGAAAAAGGAATCATCTGTCTCAATTTTCTCAGCTCCAGAAACAATATTTATAAAATAGAAGGTGATTTCAGAGCTCATTTATTTTCCTGGTTCACAATCCCCACTCTCCGCTGACATCATTTTCTAACCAATTTTATTTCCAACAATCGCAGAAACAGCCTCAATTCTACTTGAAATCGTTAAAAACAAATCCATTCTTTCCTTGTCTTTGAGCCTCATCTTTCAAAAACTAGTTTAATTTCTGCACTGCCTTTCTTTGAAAAAGTATTCCAGGGCTCCAAATAGCCACACCAGATCCTTCCTTCTCCCTTTCTTACCTCCTAAATCCCTGTATTCCCTATAAATTTCAGAAAGCACACAGCTTCCTCCTGACACCTGTTTCTAGGCGCTATTCACTGTTCTCTGGCTAAGCACATCACTGGTTGTCCTACTTGTAGACAGTGAGTGATTCCAAAGACCGCTATCACTGTCATGGACCCACAGCCCCTGAAGTCTGCCCTGACTTCACTTCAAATCTTCTCCTTCTTGTCATCTCCAGATTCTCGCTTTGATCCTCATGCTTCACCAAGCCTTCCAAACACTATGCACCTTAGAAACCGAGTAAGCCAAAGACTTAAAAAGTCACAGAAAGAACGAACCACCTTTCTTTCCCAGAAGGCAGCCTCCAATGAGAAAAATCAGAGTCTAACAAGAAATGTCAAGCATGGTGCTGGTTTGCATGAAGACTGTTGACATATCCTGGCACAGTGGCCACTTAGAGCCCTAGGGAAGAGAATTGCAGCACATGGGAGAGATGTCAGACTTCCTAAGTCCTTCCCTGACCTCTCAGGGAAACAGCCACAGGAAAGAAGAGCCAAGCTTCACACGGCATGCTTGGTGCTTGGGCAACCCATGCTCATCCTGTACCAATCACCACATTTTTTTTTCTAAGTGCTCAGAACCATCTATTCTAAAATTGGGGGGAATTAATGTAAAGCTGATTCGTCTTTTTCTCTGAGTGGGAGAAACTGACTCTGTGATACGTATATCAACTCTCACACAGGCACTAGATTCAAGTGAAACCATTCTTAAGCCAGATTTTTTTTAAAGATATGACTCATCCTGACTCAGATGGGTTGAGAAAAATGGTGGGAACTTGAACTCTAATTCTAAATCCCTGAATGACTTGGAAGTCGAGTACTTTGGTCTTCCCTCACTCAGGAACTCCATTTGTACGACAGTTAGATATACTATCTCCTACCCCTATGGTCGTCCAGCACAGCTAGAGGATTTAAAACAGCAGCCACTCTGGCCTCTCAAAGACAGCAGCTAGACTGAGGCAAAGAACACAATCCTCCTCCCTGCTGCAGCTGTGAAGCCCCAGCAGACTACCCAGGCTGCAGATGGGGACTGCTACCTTGTTGAGCTGCCCAGCCTACAGGGCACAAGCCTGTGGGGATCAAGGACAAAGACCCAGGGATTCTTCATCAGCAAGCTCCAAGGACACCAGAACAGAGATCTTCCAGGGTGGCTAGACTGCAGGACTTCACAGGTCTCAGAGAAGAGGGCCAGGGCTTAGGCTTCTTTGCCATAATGCTGAGCACAGCACTGGACCCAGAAGGCAACCTCCAATGAGAAAAATCAGAGTCTAACTAGAAATACCAAGTATGGCACTGGTTTGCATGAAGACTGTGGACACATCCTGGCACAGTGGCCACTTAGAGCCCTAGGGAAGAGAATGGCAGCATATGGGTGATGTGTCAGCCTTCCTAAGTCCTTCCCTGACCTCTCAGGGAAACAACCATGGGAAAGAAGAACCAAGCTTCACACAGCATGCATGATTGCTAAATACTTGTAAAATTTTTGTTCACTGAATCAACAACAGGAGAGCCAAAAGGCAGAGGCAGGGAGGACTAACTGCTTATTTACCAGGCTGGTTTGACAAGGGATATTTTCCTATAAGCCCCCCATATGGCTTTTACCCATGGCTTTAAACTGTAACCCATTAAGCAGAAAATAAACTGTAACAAACCACTACAAATTGCGTAAAAGCTCAGCCCTGAACCTACCCCTATAGGGAATCCTGGCTTCATCACTGTGACAGTCTGACATGCATCATCCCTTTTTAGCCTTTTAAAGCTTTTTACCTTTTAAAATAAAGTGAGATGCTGCAAGTAAACAGACATTTGCTTAAAACATTTTTTTTTTTGCAGACAAAGGTCCTTATTCAGTGTTAATCATATTTTTCTATGTGAGATGAATTTCAATTTGATCCTTTCCCCCTTTTACTATATCTTGTTTGCTTCTTTTTGATATTTTATTTATCTTTTAATGTTTGAAACAGGCCATCAGAAGCATGGTCACCAAAGGACAGTCCTACAGATAGCTGTTGCCTCTAGTGATGGGGCTGGATGCTTTCTCCCACCAAAACTCTGTATTTGCTTTTATTTTTTCCCTGTATCCCTCCTTGTTCCATTGAGGACCCTTCAAAGTCTGGGATCTGAGCTCCCATTTTAATTGCCAATGTCATTTAAAAAAAAAAACTGTCCTCTGGGAAAGGCTGGCAGTCACACCCATCTTCCTGCTCCTGTCCATGCAGCAGAAGCATCCTCCAAAATGCCCCTCCCAGAGAGCAGTGAGCCCAGCTCCAGGCACAGGAGAGCAAACAGCCAGGGGCTGCTTTCTTAACTTCAGCACTGTTTGAACGAGTCCTGGACAAAAACCTGTGCTTTCCAACAACACTGGTACATCAGAGCCAACCTCCTGATCAGCTTGTGAGAAGTTCCATGGCATTTACTGACCTGTGACCTTGAATTTATAGACCCTTAGCTTCTCAGAGTCTCGGTCCTCAATGTAAATTATGAAAATGCTACCCAACAAAGAGTCTTGGGTAAGATTACAGGAGATGTATGGGACAGCACCAGACACATTGTTTGGTATGAAGCACATGCTAAGATGAGGATCTCTGGAATCTCTCTTCTTGACCCAATTATTTTTAGATGTCACAATCGTCAAAGAAAAAGGCCAATGTTCAAGACCTAGGTCATATTCCAGTTCTTCTCACTGGAAAGGATATCTGATGATAACATCTTGGCCAACTGATTTCCCAGTAAATCAGGATCCACTTGGTCCCCTATCCCCTGCATGACAAAGATCCGCTATCACTGTCATGAACCCAGAGCCCCTGTAGCCTGCCCTGACTTCACTTCAAACCTTCTCCTTCTTGCCATCTCCAGATTCTTGCTTTGATCCTCATGCTTCACCAAGCCCCCCTTTCTCTGATTATGGAATCTCATCCCCATGTGCTTCTGAACTCCTACTTTGTGATGGATGAAACCTAGAAGTCTCCAAGTGATCCCAGTAAGAAAGTAATTCCAGTCTAGATGAATTAGGCCTCTGCAGTAATGGTGTTACATGCAGCTACTAATAAAATCCTACAAACACTTCCCAATGAATAAAAATCCTTTCAAATTAACACTGAAACCCCTCTCTTAGAATGTGGCAGGATAGAGAAGTAAATGCAAGGTAGAAACCTTTTCATTTTCCTTAGATTTTTAAGAAATCTAAATTTTAAAAGAATATTTGCTTGGAAGTTTCTAATCATTCACTATTGAATTTTCAGAAATCGATGAAGCAATTCTGGACAATGGTGGCTTGAAGGTACCCCTGCTGATAGCTAGTGGTGGCTCTCTCAGCACCAATTCAACTGCAGAGAGCCACTGAAAGCAGCACACAGGTGTTGAGTCTAAGCGAGACCTCAGGATTGCAGGGCTGGGTGGAGAGGTCATCGCAGGGTTGAGAGAGATTCTGGAGAACAGCATCTAAGAACAGACACAGGAGCAAGATCAGATGTCCACGAATCCTGGGGAAAGCTTGGCCCAGAGTGGGAGAGGCCCCTGGGAGGAAGGCAGCTACAGCTGTCATGAATGTTCTGAGAGGATGTCTTGCCTCTGTAGCCCAGAGGAAGGGATGGGAAGCTGAACAGGCCTGCTAAGTCCTCTCTAGCCTAGAGCTAGGGTAGCTCAGGGGATTCCTTCTGGTGCCACAAAAAAAACAGACAGCCTACCTGGTGGTGCTGCCCCTACAAGGTATAGGAGCCAAGACTGCAACACACTGACAGAGCTGGAACATCATCATCTTGGACAAACATTTCCATTTTAAGTTCCAGCTCCCTTTCAAGCCTTATGCATTTCAAGGAAATCACTAGTTGAAAAGACAGTAAAACACAAATAAGACAGCTTGGTCACAGAGGGAGGTGGGGGAAAATATCTTGGGTAACTGTCAAACTTCACCCTCATACAATGGGCCCTGTAAATCAGTGGGCCTTAATAAGCACATTCCTTTCCCTTCAGGAGCACTAAGAGAGGGAAGCTAAAAACCGACTCAGTGGGTATGCCTGCAGCTGCAGAAAAATGTATGGGAACAGACACATAACTCTTCCTCTCAGATAAATACAACAAAGAAACACAGAAACAGCCTAAGCCTCTAATAAACTCCCCCACCCTGAATCCTTAAAAACTCTTAGTCTGTAAGAGAGTGTGCCTCTGATCTAACTGGGCCAGAAGCTTTTCTCAGGTTTGTTTTCTCTAAAATAAGCCTGTCTTAACTGGTGAGCCACCTTTCGTGTTTCTCTCTTCTTTCTTTAATTCTTACACGTATCACCATTCTGTCGACTTCACCTGAAGGCAGATGGTCCTAAGCCACAACAAGGGGACAAAGGAAAAAGAGCACCCCCAAAAGGACCAGAAACTGGAGAGATGAGCAAACAAAATGCTTAGAAGGGGAGGTTGTTGATGAAACAGAGCTGCTAAAGGAGACAAAGGGCAACTCAAAAAATAATAATAGCACTTAACAGTATTCAATTACAGCACATGAAAAAGAAAGACTTTCTGGGAATAAAAATCATGATTTTTTCACACTAAAATGCTCAGCAGAGGAGTTGATGAAAAGGATGGTTGCTGTAGAGACCTAAATTAGCAGCTTAGAAGATCAAGTAGAAAAACACATACACACAAGAGCAAAAATACAAAGAAAAATCAGGGGCAAAAAGATATTTGAAGAACAGACACTAAAAACCCAGCTTGTGAATAACAATAATCCCAAAAGCAGAAAAAGGAACAGATACAGAAGAGACAAGAATTAAACAAATGGAAGTAAAGAATTTACCTGACTTGAAGAAGACCTGAGTCTGCAAATGGAACTGAGCTCCTTGCAAGAAACATGGAAAAGGATATACACCAAGGTGTCCTTATAAGTCCCAAAGATAAGGAGAAAAATGTCACAAGCTCCAAACAGAGAGAAGAGGTAACTAACTAAGAAAAAAAGTAATATGACTTCAATCATATGCCATCTACAAAACTGGAATCCAGAAGACAATGGAAAACTATCCAGGCTAGGCATGGTGGCTCATGCCTGTAATCCCAACACTAGGAGGCTGAGGCAGGAGGACCATCTGAGCCCTGGAGTTCAAGACCAGCCTGGGCAACGTAGCAAGACCCTGTCTCTACTAAATAAATAAATAAAATTAGCCAGGCACAGTGGCACATGCCTGTAGTCCTAACAATTTGGGAGGCTGAGGCAGGAAAGATCACTTGAGCCCAGGAGGTTGAGGTTGCAGCAAGCCATCATCACACCATTACACTCCAGACTGGGTGACAGAGCAAAGCCCTGTTTAAAACACACACACACACACACACACACACACACACACACACACACACTGGGTGACAGAGCAAAGCCCTCTTTAAAACACACACACACACACATACACACACACACACACAAAACCATCCATACAGTGTGAGGTGTGCAAGCCAGATGTTATCCACCTGTCTAATTTGTAGAATATTTGCGGATACAAGAGTTCAGAGAAAAAATAACCCACATACCCTATCTCAAGCAGATATTCTGATCAAAAAATAAATTCAAACAAAAATCTCAAGATGGGTGAGATGAAAAGAAAACAGTGGTGTGATGAACCTTGCAATTTGTACAGTTGAATTGAATTCGGTAGTATTAAAGTGACTGGAAACAGGTAATGGAAGTGACGAATAAGAAGAGGGATTCTGCAAAGAAAAATTTAACATTTAGTTCTAGAAGTGTTAAATTATCTCAGCAAAGTCCAGGAATTAGCAGTAGTGGAGGTAAGGTGAATAAAAGTCTTCTAAAGGCCCATCTGCCCACAGTGTATGAAAGTGTAAGGAAGTAAAAGTACTCAGAAAAGGCTCAATTTACTAGGCTGTTGCCAGGCACAGTGGCTCACACCTATAATGCCAGCTACTGAGGAGGCTGAGGCAAGAGGATTGCTCTAAGTGAGTCAGAGCAACATAGCAGGACCCTATTTCTAAAATTAAAAAAAATTAATTAGCTGGGCTTGGTGGTGCACACCTCAGTCTTAGCTACTTGGGAAACTGAAGCAGGAGGATCTTTTGAGCCCAGGAGTTTGAAGCTGCAGTGAGCTATGACAGCACCACTGCACTCTATCCTGGGTGACGGAGAGAGACCCTGCCTCCAAAAAATATGTATTAGAATGATAATGAATGGATAAAACATCCTGGCAGGAGGAGGGGCATATAAAATCATCATCAATATCTTGTTTGCATAGAAATATGCCTTCAAATGTCCTAGAAAGATAACAGTCAGCATAGATAGTAAAGTGAGATGTCCAAACTAAAAAGGGCAAGAAAATTGAAGTAGTAATTGGCCAAACCAGCAAAAGTAATAAAATGGAGTAAGATAAAAATAAAATAGTATATATTCAATTATATCTATTATTTCACTAATTTTTATAAGCTGAACATTCTCATTAAAATACAAACATCAGATTGGATTGAAAAATAAAAATATGTAATCAGGTCAACAGAGAGCTATACGTAATTTAAAAGAAACATTTTATGCCATAAAGAAAGATTAAAAATAGATGGTCAAATGCAAAAGAAAACAAAGAAGGACAGACGATACTAACAACAGTTAAGGTGAAGGCACAGTTTATCAAAATATAAACCACTAAGAACAAAACAAAATAACACTAAAATATTATAAAGCCAAAACTCTTGATAACAGGAGATTTTGATTAAAATTATAGTGTATGATTTCAGAATTGAACTGATCTAGTAGACCAAAAACTGACATAAACCAAGAAATAAAGTGAGAAGTTGAATCAAGAATATTTATCTAATACATAGGTAGAGAGAGAACTATATAACCATCGAACAAAGAATATTCAGGGGCTTTCTTCCATATGTCCAAAAGATACTTTAAATATTGATTATGATCATTAATAAAAACTTAAAAAATTTGAAAAGCAGAAATTTGATAGGCCACATTCTTATCTCATAATTCAATAAAATCCAAAATCAAAAATATCAAAAATCCTAAGGATTTTGAAATTAAGAAACATGCTTCTGCATGAGTAGTTCTTCAGACAAATAGAAAATCAAAATTGAAAACATAAACCATCTAGTAAGAACTGAAGAACAGTCAGAAGGTATAGGACACAGCCAAGGCTATATGCAGAAGAAACGTACAACCTTATATGCCTTAATTATTTTTAAAACAGGAATATTCAAAAATAGAGAAAATTACTAGCAAGAAAAGTTAAAATTAATAAAAATGAAATGTAATAGGAAGGTACATAGATGCAAAAACTGGCTCTTTGAAATATCCATAAGATAAATTAGGTTTAAGAAAGGATAAAATACTTATAATTAGAAATGTGAATGGAGATGTGACCACAGGTATACAACAGAGGATTAGAAGAGAATACCATGTGCAACTCTGGTAAATTTGAAAACCTAAAAGATGTGGGTAGTTTACTAATAAAATTGATACCACCCAAACCAACCAAAGAAGAGTAGAAAATATGAAAAGACCAGTTACTGTATGTAACAGTGTAGGATAGGCTATGCTAAGAAGTAGTTCCTGCTTACACAGAAGTCTTGGGTAAGTGTTCTGGACAATAGGGAAGTTTTCCCCCACTCAGTTACTTAGAGATCAGGGCATCTTATATCATACATCATGCGATCTTGCCATCCCTAGAGTCTTGTCATCCACATTATCTGGAGGAGAAGAATAAGGCAAGGTGTGCATGGGAGATTTTATAGTGTGGCCTATAAATAGAACCCATCATTTCTACTTCATTTTATTGGACCCAAGTTAGTTACATGTGCTAGTTAATGTAAGGGAGAATGTGAAATGCAATCTTGCTGTGTGCCCAAAGAATGAGACACCAGAATTTGGTGAGCAATTAGAGGTATCATGGCAGAGATGGGAAGGTAACTAAAGGGCTACCATTGAAGAAGTCAATAGAACTGGATAATTTCACAGCTGAATTTTATATGATAATTAAGAATAAATTGGTGAAAGTTGTTTAAACTATTCCCATCTGCTAAAAAATTTCCCTAATTCATTTTATCAAAGCAATATACACTTATATCTAAAACCAAAGTACCAAAAAAACTATAAACAAATCTAACTCATAAAAATAGATCTTAAAATTCCAAATAAATGTCAACAAATACAACACAGTAACATAAATAAAAATAAATTGTCACTGAATAGTGCTTATTCCAGGAATGCAAGGATGATTCAAAACAAGAACATCAAAATAAATCACACCATCAATAAAAGAGAAAAATAGTATGATTCAATCAAAAGATAAAAAATCCAAAAAAACACTAATAAAAACTCGAAGTAAAGCAAGCATAAAAGGAAAGTTAAAATGTGAAATAGAATATTCAATAAAGGTGAACAGTAAATAACAAACACTAAAGCCATTTGCACCAAAATCAAGGGAGTCCTATACTGCACGGCATTTAATTTTTAAAGTTCTCATGAATGCAACAAAATAAGACAAATAATTAAAATAAATCTCAAAAAGAAGAGACAAATTTTGCTTATTTTGATAATAATGTGATTTTTGAACCTAGGAAATTCAATAGATTGAAAAGTAACCACTGGATTTAATAAGAACATTCTGGTAAAAAGTATGATATTGCCATAGTAAAAGACAAATAGATCCATAGAAAAGAATGGAGTTCCCAGAACTAGAACCCAATGTTTATGGGAAATTATGTGACAAAGTGGTCTTTTAGTTACTGGGGGAAGTGATGGCTTATTTAATTAATGATGTTGACACAGATAACTATTCTTTTTGGAAGAAAACAGAGTTGAATCCCTTCCTTAAACTTAACATAAAAATAAATCCCAGATGGACCTAAGATTTAAAAGGTTTTTTAAAAAATATCATATAAAAGAGGGAATTTTGGATAGTCTATATATAATCTAGGACTTTGGATGATCTTTTTAATAAAGACAGGCATTCGTGAGCTATTTTTTAAAAAGAAGTATTTGATTATATTTTTCAAAGCCAAAAAGTTATATGGAAATATATACTGTAAAGTCAATGTTATTATCAAATTGATCAGGGAAAAAAATCTGCAACACGTATGACCAATAAAGAGCTATCAATAACTGCAAAGACCCCTTTTAATTGGCAGCAAAAAGGTAAACGGCACAGTAGAAAAATGGGGAGAGGATATGAATAGATCCTACATACACCGGCAGATCCTTACAGGCAATAAACATATGAGAATATACTCAACCTCTCTGGTAATCAGAGCAATATAAAATTACAATTGGATCCCATTTCATACTCTTTAGATTGGCAAAGTGAAAATGACAGCATGTATACCAAAGAGGATGCTGGGCAAAGAATACTCTCATACTTTGCTAATGGAAATGTAGATTGTTATTCTGTTTTATAAAGCAATCTTAAAATACCGTAATATAAAAATTAAAGACCGCTTTTGCCTCCTAATCCCCACTCCTCAAAAGTTATATTTTAGAAGCAAAAGCTCTAATACATAAGAATATGTGTACATAGATTATGTCAGTCCTGTCTGTAGCAACAAGAGATGGGAAATAAGGTATATACCCATCAAATGGAGATAGCCAAATAAGTTATATCCACACTGCAGAATATTATGCAGTCATTAAAAATAATGAGCTAGTTGACCAGTAGAATTTCTAGAATATACACTTAAGTGAAGCACTCTCCTTTTTAATAACAACCAAAACAGATCTGTAAATGTTTATGTATATTTACAAACTGGTTACACAATGCAAAGAGAAAGATATGGAAATTCACATGTCCAGATTCTTACTTTGCTTACCTCAGAAGGGGTGAAGAAGAGGATGGTGAGTGAAAGGAGCAGATAGACAAATAAGTTGGAGTGAGAAATAACACATAGACAATAGTCCATTTATGTAAATCACCCATTCTTGGCTCACTGCAATCTCCCCTCCTAGGTTCAAGTGATTCTCTTGCCTTAGCCTCCTGAGTAGCCGGGACTGCAAGCGTGTGCCACCATGCCCAGCTAATTTTTGTATTTTTAGTGGAGATGGAGTTTCACCATATCGGCCAGGCTGGTCTCGAACTCCTGACCTCAGGTGATCCACCTGCCTCAGCTCCCAAAGCACTAGGATTACAGACATGAGCCACTGCACCCAGCCATGGACCCAATTTTGAATCCTACTGTTTTTTTTTAAACTTGGTACATGATGAGTATATTTCCGTGTCCACTGTGTTAGGACCATTCCCAATCCAGCTTCCCATGAGAGCAATTTGGAAAGAGGCACAGTGGATCAGCACACATCTCAAATAACATCTGCAGATCCACCAGCTTCTGTGCTTGGTATACAAAGAAAGAATTCTTCAAGTCCCTGGTCACACCAGCAGGGAAGTCTTCACGGTTCGCTTTCTCCAACCAGTGTGCGTGGGCTCAGACCTTCTGAACTTATATGCTCAGCATGCCCCTCCAAGGACGTGCCCATTCTAAGTGACTTTGGCTATGGCCCTGCCAAGGTTTCATCTGTAGGGAATCTAGATAGGCAGGAAGACTTCCCCACAGGTGATTTCCTCTAAGAGCAGCTACGCAAATTAAAGTTGAAAACACGTGATCAAGATAAGCCAGCATGAAGCTTGGTGAGGAATACAGAACATACACAGTGACTTTCATTTAGGCCAGAAGGGTAAGAGAAAGGGAATGCCAAGTTCAAATTTCACTGAATTGCCCCTTTAAGAGCAATGAACATACCATAAGCAATTAAAACCCTTAAAACCAAAACATTTGCTGAACAAAGTCCCCAGTGAATGGAATATAATATTCCCAATTGGGGAAATTTGTTTACTTTCCAACACACTCTGGTCTTAGCACAAAAATAAGCAAATGGCTTTATCTTTTAACTTTTTCTCAATCTGGCCCACTCCTGGTTTTCATTCATCTCTAGTCACTCATGCTGAGTCCCACCACGTTAGGAATACCTCCCTGCCCACCACTGCCCAATAATCTCCCTTTCTCTAAGCTACCCCAGAATCTGCCTCTTGTTCTACACAAAGGTATCCTAGATTGGGTACTGTCCTAGATTGTGTTGGTAGTGTCACCTCAACTGCATCATAACATAGTGTAGAGGTGCCAGGATAATGGGATATTTGTTTGCATTTGTTCTCACTTCCATCTACCTCCCACTCCCCTCCTCAGCCCTGCCCCAACCCCTGACCTCAGCAGATAACAAAGACCTGCATGCTCCCTGGCTTCCAGAAAGATGGTGTTCCTAAGCCTAAAGCAGAGATACCAGGAAATAGGCCATCTTCTATCATTTACAAAAGCCAGTGTTCTTTGAAAGAATAAATAGTCCAGAGGGTAAAAAAAAAAAAAAAAAAAAAGGCAATGCCTTTGAGGACTAGAAAGAGAAGGAATCCCTCCAGCTTGGAAGACGAGTGGGACACAGCCAGTTCTGAGTGGTGGATGCCCCAGAAGGTAGCAGAGCCCAATTAACATGGCTGTGTGATGCCCCATGGGAAGGCTGGTCCCTGGACACAGCGGGCTCCTGGCATCATATGGAACCCTCTAGCCTGAGATCAGCAGAATGTGAAGGGCATAGTCTATGGTGAAGCAGCCATGATGGTGATAACTGGAAGACTGCAAGCTCTTCCCACATTACCTGGCATGGAGGAAGCCTCCTGAATCGCTATGAATCTGTGAGTAGAAAAGAAATCCCCTCACCTGCTGTGAGTAGAAGAGGACTCCCCATCCCTACAAGGGGGAACGGGAGCTTGGAATAGCATTTAACTCCAAGAAAATAAGGACAAGTGGCACAGAATGTAGACCTGGTCTTTTGGAGTATGAGGCACACAAGCTTTTGTGAGCAAGCGCAACATCTAATGCAGGGCTTCTCGAACTTTAACTGCACACAGATCACCTGGGGGCTCTTACTAAATGCAGATTTTGAATCAGTAGGTCTGAAATGGACTGAGATTTTACATTTCTGGTGAATTACAAGGGACACTAACCCCCCTGACCCATGAGCCACACTGAGAAATTAAAGGTCAAGGGTAAGCAAGCATTTTCTATACATTTTTGTTTTCTATAAAAATATACAAAACATTTTCTATTTTCATAGTAAAGATCTAAGTTTTGTGGGCTACACAGTCTCCATTACCACTATTCAACTCTGCCATTGTGGCACAAAAGCAACCATCGACTTACTGTGCTCCAGTAAAACTTTATTGATGGACCACGGAGTCTGAATTTCATATATTAATAATTTTCAAATGTCATGAAATGTTATTTTTCTTTGGAGTTTTTCTCTGACCATTTAAAAATATAAAAACCATTGCTAGCTCACAGGCCATCCAAAAGCAGTAGAGAAAGTAGGGGCTGCATTTGACCCATGGACCACCTGGTCCAAGATGCCCAAAACAGTATAGAACCCATGACAGGCATTCTCAACTGATTAAATAGAAGTGGGTTGCTCAGTTAGCCTATTTCCTATCCTGAAGTTGGCTTTCCCTTCCTGTTATTCTTCCACTAGCGCTATGCTTCTAAAACAGCAGATGCTTTGGGGACAAGTAGATTCCGGCAAATGCTTCTTTCAAAAAAAATCACTAAAATGACTTTAAAAGACCTCCCTAAATCCTTCTTCTTCTAATAAGCAGCCCTGTGGAATAACAGGTTCCTATTTTAGTGAAACAGCTTTAAGGATGAGATTAAACTTCAACCACAGTTTTCTGAGCTAACAGAAGAGTGACATGATCAGGGGAGGAAATTCAACCTTGCAGAACAACGCCTGGTAAATTTAAAAGCAATTGTCTCAAACTTTTATCCCCACATACCCCGGTAAAGATTCTCTTCCTCCTCTCAGACTCACATTCCACTATGAGTCAAAAGAGAGAAAAGACAGCTCTCTATCTTGCAGCTCCTTCCACCATTAAACAGCATCCCCAGTGACACAGTTCTATCTTTCTGGTAATACAGCGATACATCTTAGAGTCTAAGAGGAAAACGGTGTTCTGCAATCAGAAGTGGTGAGGAAAATGGTGTTCTGCAATCAGAAGTGGCCAGCAGGAAGCCATTGCTCAGAATTCAACCTCTAACACCCACACCCCCACCCCCAACCCCAACCCCACTTCCCACACAGGGCTTCCCACTCAGCAATGCTCCATATGGGTTTGCCAGATGTTTGGACAAACTTGATGCAGTGGCCTGGTGAGGGCGATTTTGCCCACTCTGGCTCCCCACACTTGATAGGCACTCAAAGGGCGAAACTTTCAAGGAGCTCACCCATCTTTGCCGCTTGCCAACTGTCCAGTGGCACCCCCGCCAGGGCTCTAGCATCCTGCATCCAGTCTTTGTTCCACCACTTATTCATGGTGGAAGGAACTGCAAGATGGAGAGCTGTCTTTTCTCTCTTTTGAGTCAAAGTGGAATGTGAGGCTGCGGGGAAGAAGAGAATCTTTACGGGGATACCTGGGGATAAGAGTTTTGCCAATTGCTTTTAAATTTACCAGGCGTTGTTCTGCAGGGTGGGATTTCCTCCCTGATCATGTCACCCTTGCGGTGCTGGGCAAGATACTGGACCTTTAGGAAACTCAAGTCCCTCACTGGCAAAAATAAATATAATCAGCCAGGCGCAGTGGCTCATGCCTGTAATCCCAGCACTTTGGGAGGCCAAGGCAGGTGGATCACAAGGTTGGGAGTTCAAGGCCAGCCTGGCCAATATGGTGAAACCCCATTTCTACTAAAAATACAAAAATTGGCCAGGAGTGGTGGCAGGCGCCTGTAGCCCCAGGCAGGAGGCTGAGGCAGGAGGATCGCTTGAACCTGGAAGATGGAGGTTGCAGTGAGCCAAGATCACGCCACTGCATTCCAGCCTGGGCAACAGCAGAGCGAGACTGTCTCAAAAATAAATTAAAAATATAATCATTACACCGTCCAGAGATAATATTCAAAAAAGAAAACGTTAACAATTAGCATGGTTCGGGCACTGTTTAATGAGAAAGGCACCAGCCTTAAATAACCAGTATGACTGTACTGGTAGCAGTAGGTGAATCTCAGCCTGCCCACCTTTTGGGGTGGTTGTGAGGAATGAATGACTGACATAGATAAATCCCCAGAATTTGTCCTGAAAGCCACTCACACTCGCTTCTCCCATGGAAGTTTATTCTTTCTACATGGACTCCTGGTGAATAACAGAGGCCACAAACCAGGTCTTCTGCTAGCACTGAACGCAGGACACTTGACAGTCACTTGTGCCACTTACTGAGAGCTTGGCCAGGGCCTCCTGCTGGATGCAACTTCTCTCTCCAGACATCCTGGGGTGCACACCCAGGACCTCTGGGAGATCACCCACAGTACCCATGGCCTGCCTGGGCAGGAAAGCAGCTGGCATCTCACACTGCTGAGGACACGTAGTCAACCCACTTGTAGGAAGAACCCTTTTTAGCAAGGAGGAGTGGGCAATACAGGCACCTGAGACGCCCAAAGGCTCATCCAAGCCACCTTGAAAAACAAGGACCAAACCGCAAAGTGCCACAAGAAAGAAAAGCAATGTGGTCATTTCTTTGGCAATTAACTGCAGCACTGATTTCACAGAGAAAACCCTATGATCTTATCCCTCACAAAGACTCTGTGCCCATGGGAAAGATCTGCATCCAGCCTTGAAAGAGCCCTTATTTCTTCCCTGAGAAAACAGACTGTACTTCACCAAGGACTTTAAACGTGATGCCCAATGCATGTCAGCTTTCTCCACCCCATTTTGAGAATGGAAGGAAGAAAGAACACTTTAACTGTGGCTCAATATTTATTGACCCACAAATACGCTCAGTATGACTGGGGAAAATGGGAAGTCTTGGCACAGAAAGAAAAGAAATGCACATTATAAAAAGGAATAAGTGTAAAACGTAGAAAATAGCCTAAGTGCGCTTATTTATGGTTAATAGCAGGTATTTGTTTTTGCTGCTAATAATCCAATTAGCAGTCAATCCAATGCGTCCTTTATTATCAGCTGATCCATAATTACTGCTCCATGCTGAGTATTTTGCCCGGCACATGATAGCTTTCAACTGCTCAGCACAAACAACCAAATAATTGGTGCTGTTATGCTAAATACAGGACGATTCCTCTCTGAGGGGTGATGCTGCAGTTTTTAACAATCCAGGATGGCCTTTGTATTATCAGCATCTGTTGGTTAATCCCTCACTGTCCTCTCTTTAATCAGTCTTGAGGTATTCCTAAAGCACCTTAACACTCTCAAGAATGTGATACTTTGGAGACCTCTTTTTTTAAAGTTTAACCCTAGGACCAGACACATTCCGTCATCTGTAGCAGGATAGCATTCACAAGAGGATGCCAGAGAGCAGTGAAAGCACAAGATACTTCTCTGAAAATATTGTAAAGTTTTCTCTTTAAACATTGTTTTAAAATGATTCCTCCTGGAAGAGATAGCTTCTGCTATAAGACTATTTCATTCAACAGTTTCTGATCTAAACTATTCATTCTGGGAACACAGTGAACCCAGGCTCTAAAAGCAGGTTGTGAAGGGAAAAATATATTCAAGTCCTCCCTTCCGAGAGACCAGACTCAATGTCACTGTGAGAGGAGAGAAGGAAGTTTGGGGTGAGCATATGGAAGTGGAAAGAGGGTGGGAGCTCTGGAGGCAGACAGACCTGGTTTGGCATCTAGATCCCTGGCTTGCTTATAAACAGCATGATCTTGGATATGTTATGAAACTTCCCTAAGCCTCATGTTCATCACCTGAAAAACCAAGCTAAGAATGCTGGCTGTGCAGGGTTGTTAAAAAGAATAGATGGCCAACTCAGAAAGCACCCAAAACTTACTACAGGCTCAGATTTTTAGTTCTCTGCCTTTTGTTCTGGATGCAAAAACAGGAAGCTAGTTTTCTATAAACCAGTAGCTCATGTCACATAATTCTATTCTCTGCAATTACCTCCACCTCTTACCTATAAACCATAGGTAGATTTCATCCCAGATTTACCATGGGGCTACTATGCCAGCCAAAGTCCTACTCACAGTTCCCACTGTCCCGAATGCCACTCCACTCTAGGACCCGTCATCTTCCTATGATCCAGCACATACTTTGGTTAGCTACTGCCTGTGCCACAGCAGTAGCTAAATGTCTCTGTATATAAAAGGGAGTAAGACGTGGGCAACTAGAAAGTCAAACCAAGACCTTTTCCCAAAGACTTATTTGGGGAACAGAAACCAATGGCTATAGAAACAATGGAAACTGCTAGGCTCTGACCCTAAATGAGATGCCAAAATCTGGAGTCAGAAGCCACACGCTCAGTTCAGCTCTTTCTTTTTGAACTTTTTATTGAAGTAGAATGCACAAAGAGAAAAGAACATGTACTTAAGGAATGTCACAAGGTGAACAGACCTGTGTGATTAGCCCCCCAATCAAGAAACTGAAAAGGGCCAGTTTCCCAAAATGTTCTGTCCTCATTCAGTCATTAACCCCAATCAAAAGTAACCATGAACTGACTTACAGTGCCAGAGATGAGTTTCGCCTGTTTTTGTACTTTATATAAATGGAATCACACAGCCTGTGGGTCAAATCTGGCCTGCCACCTGTCCTAGTACATCCTACAAACTAAGAATGGATTTTATATTTATAAATCTTTGAAAATAATACCAAAAGAAGAATATTTCATGAGATGTGAAAAATATATGAAATTCAAATATCTGCTTCCCTAAATAAAGTTTTATTGGAACACAGTGACACTAATTCATTTACATATTGTATTTCAAACCACAACTGCAGAGTTAGTCACATCAGAGACCATATAACCTAAAAAGAAATAAAAATACTTACTGAACCCTGACAGAAAAAGTTTGCCTACTTTAATAAGTGCATGACATTCCCTAAAATACACAAGCCTTTCTGTTGGGCTTATATGTAGGAGGTGAATTGCAGGGTCATAGATGTACACATATGTTTAGCTTTAGTAGACACTGCCAAGAAGTTTACCAAAATATACACTCAATTTTAAGAGAAAAGCTAAAATCTGGAGCAGAAATCATAATTTCACTTTTAAGACAGGCAGGGAGAATTATAGAGAGTTGATCTGAGCAAATGATTAGAAAACCATAGGGCTTCCTGGAGAGGGAAACTATCAAGGTTATCTAGGATTACATTTCTTCTTCTTATTCCACACATAGTTTTTAAAAATGCAGTGTCCTTTAACATTGCCATGCTTAGGGAAAGGGACAAGAATAAAAAAGTCATGTTTCTGCTTGGGACCTTAGAGCACAGCACCAACTTGATTGTTTAGGCCATGTCACAAAAACACCACCATGGGCCCAGAAGCTTACCGGAACTACAGACCAAATATCCAGGGAGCATCAGCAGCCTCCTGATCTTATGCTTTCCTAAGTTTAAACATATATGTGGGCAGCAACTACATAACTCAAACCCAACCTCCAAATCCGCCACAGAGAGTCTGGCTCCTGTGCTTGGTAGAACCAGCAGGCCATCAACCAGACAAAATTGAGGAGCCATCCATCAGCTTTCAAGGCTAATCAGCAAGACATGGCAGGGTGTCCCCCACATTAGAGGCATGGGCAGGACACCCTGGCATTAGAGATGCAGGCAGGGCACCCTCTACATTAAGGTGATGTTGGGTATCTTCTAAAGTCACTTCCTGGAGTCATTTCCCCAGGAACTTGTCTTGCATTTAAAATAGGATGTGTTAGGTTCTTTCAAATGACATTTTTCCTCTTGGAAGGGAATTGCTTCCAACGGTTTAAGGACCACATTCATCAAAAGGGACTCAAACAGTTTGTGTCTTAACTTCATAACCCTGTTGATTTCTAAGTTGGAGTAGCCTAGGAATGAACAGCACAGCCTACCCTATGGGCCCAGGAGAGAGGTGGTAGTAGGGTAGCATGAGCTCCTGGCTAAGGCCAGAGTCAGTACCTGATGGTGGGACTTGTGGGGAGGGGGAAGGGCAGAGAGCCTCTCTCCACCTCTGGCACCACGAGTCTGCCATTACAATCCCAGCTCTTCCCACTCCAGAAAGCAGTGGTCCTGTGGACTGGCCCTGACTGGCCCAAGGATGGGTTAAACTTGGCCTTTCCTAAAAGAAAACCCAAACTCCTCCCAACCCTCTGGTGGCCTTCCAGAGACAAGCTCTGTATTTCCCTTAATCCCTTTTCCAGTTTCCTTCTGTAGGTTAAAAAATAAAATTGGAAAAAAAAAAAAAAAAAAAAAAAAAAAAAAGCAATGCTGATGTTTTAGCAGCAGGAGGGTATCTTTTCTCGGCAAGTGCACTAGCTTTTTGTCTGTATGAAACAAATATATAACATACACATATATATTTCATTTTCCCTGGAAAAGGAATCTTGCCGGAAGTTGAGCATGGCTCTAACAGAAATAGCATGTGCGTGACTGTCAAAAGAGTGAGTCTAAGCCCACTTGCTGGTTAGGCTAGCTTGCCAAAGTCTTCACCCTGCTATAACCTCAGATTCATCACACTTCAGAAAAAGAGAATAATAATAACACTCACCTCACAAGGTTGCAAGGCTCAAAGGAAGCATTTGTGAATATAAATGCTTTGTAAACTGTAAAACATCACACCAAGTGGTGGAGAAAGAAGCTACCTCTCATCTTCTTTTCCTGATTCACCCTTTAATTAGTCGAGTCTTTCAGCTAGTTCCTCTTCTGACAAAGACCACCTGCCCACCACAAGGACATTAGTCAATTCAGCACCCAGCTGGCAGCCATCAATTGGCCATCTATTAATAGCCAATTATCTGGGTGGCTTAATTAATCCATGGACCACGTGGCCTGATCTCCCTGAGATCTTGGAAAACAATGAGCCTGAAATACAGGCACCAGCTAATTTTTCAATGGCCATCAAGGAATTTGGCATCTATTATGTCTGCATGTTGCAGCTGCAAGAGATGGGCACATAAATATTGATTGGACCAGTCTCTATGGCTGGGAGGTGGGGGGTGGGGAGAACATGAATGATTACTGTTCTCTGAGGAATAAAAGAAGCTACATAAATCTTCAGCCCAGACAACTAAGGAAGAAAATCCTTATTTCCAAACCATAGTGCAAACAGAGAAAAGGGACAGTTAACCACTTCAGGGAGAGTTTGTCAAGACAGAGTGGTCCACCAGTTCTATAGATGTTTCAGGCTCTCTCCTGGCCTGGAATGCATGCAGATCAGGTTGCAACAGCAGAATCGTTAGGAAGACGCAGCTGGAGTGGCTGTTCTCTTCTTCTGGGCATTCAAATCCCAGGGCAGGGACATGTGAGCGTGCCCTGCTCTCCAGCATTTCCTTGAAAGATCTCTGTAGTGCTTACAGTTAAGAAGACAAGTGACATGAGGAGAATTTAATTATTTTTAAGTGCCTCATCTTGTCTCCAGGAAATGGTATGCAGAAGAGGCTTTGCACTTGAAATCAGCATTGTCTGGGATGCTGGAATGCCGAAGATCAGATGGCTCTGTATTCCCAGCCATCGGTGCTCCCGCTGATAGAAGGGCCAGAGTGGCAACCTCCTTCCTTCAGGAAAGAATTGGCTTTGTGTCCAGAGCAGTGCTTTAAGAGGAGGTTACTCCTGACCTTGGGGCCTGCAGGGCAGAGGGCAGAGGGCTGGCCACCACTTGAGCCCCCGACCCAGGACCCTGGGGCTCTACAGCCAGGCTTTTCAAGGGACAGAGGAAGAATGTGAAAGGAAGGACGGGGCATGGACAGAACAGCAGGAGGAAAGAGGACACCCTGGGTGTCACACACTTCCAATACCGCAGAGATGTCCCCTTCTCTGTCCCTCTGTCAGCCTTTAGCACTCATTAGGTCCTGGGATGGCAGCAGCCACTGCCAAATGCAAAGACTGCTGCCCCAGAAGGTCACATGAGGCCGTATATTCTGAAATATCAAAATACCTGAGCCAGCACATTTCAGGAGCTTCTGCAGAATTCCCCAGGGTACCTCTGTATGTGTGCACCTGTGTGTATATGTGTGTGTGTTTGTGTTCTTCAATATCCCAAAGGGGTTCTTTCTTAATCAGCTCAATATCTGAGGACTCAGAGACTGATTTATTTTTTGGTTAATCTAGCTTTTCTGGTGAAATAATTAAAAGATAAGTAATAGACACAGAGTATCTGTGGTATAATTATTTACAGCCTTAAGGTCTAGTTTCAGAGTTATTCACAACTAACCTGAAAAAACTCAGACTGCTGGCAAGCAAGTGGGGGTCAGGCAGTTCTAGAGTGGGCTGCTCCCATTTCACAATCAAGGAGACTGAGCCAGGAGGAGAGGAATCTCAGTCATCCCTGGCACTGCCATTGGCTGCACTGGCTGCCATGTTTATCAGGAAACTCAGAGAGTGAAACATACTTTATCTTGACATGACGGGAGCTACTGAGAGAAGGTTGGACTCTATCTCCTGATGCTTGGGTGCAGCATGAGTCTCTGTGGACCCTGCAAGGAAAAAGGTTCGCACCTAGACCAGTATAAATGCAGGCAAGTGGGAGGGGTCTGCAGCCAGCAGTAGAGGGCATGGGCGCGTCCAGACTCACTCCTCCAAATAGATGAGGAGTCTACGATTCTGGGTCTCTGGGGTAGAATGTGCAAAGACCATGGCAGAGTTCACAGGCTCCCCCAGGAGAGGAGCTGCGGATTTGGCCCTGCTTTCTAATTCAGATTATTTTCCAAAAATGCACTGGGGACTTTGAGATGTTATAGAAGAGTGACAAAACTGCGAACATGAGAAATGAAACAAAGGCTCAGGCAATGAAGGTCTTCAAAAATTGGTTCCTGGGTGTCTGATAATGGATAAGGCCACAATGGAAAGTTGGGATGGGGAGACGTGGTGAAGGATGTAGGTACAGGAGGTAAAATCAGATGGCATGAAAACCAGGCTGTGCAGGAACCCTGGGCTTCAGGCGTCAGCCCACAGCAGCCTTATTCTGTCCCTGTTCGGTTTATAAATGATCTCTGATAAGTGGAAATTAGCACTTTTAAATGATACAACCAGACGGGCAGCCCTGAAAAATGTTAGACTCTGGACAGATTGGGGAGGCTTGTGACAGGGCCATTAATTGATCCTCCCTTCCAGCTTTGCCCCTTGTCTTCTCTGATTTGAGTAGGTATCATTCTGTGCCTCTGGGGAAGTTTGAGACAGGAATTCCTGATCTTTCTTTCCGAAAACATCAGGCCAGTTAAGGAAACAAAGGTTAGGGAGAGATAGAGCTCCCCAGCCTAACTTAAGGAGATTTCCCTAGAACAGACATCTGCAGGTCCCTGGGACAGGGTCTCCTGCAGGGACGTAAGGGAGAGGGTGGGCTCAGAGAGAGAAAGCAAGCTAGGACATGGCAGAGCCACCACTGACTCGGCACTGATGACCAGAGGCCTGGACTCTACACAAGCCCCTGGGCCTTGGGGGCAACCCAGAATAAGGTGAAAAATGACCCAGAGTGAATTTCTCACCAGGCCGATGGGACAGAGGCTCAGTGTTTTGTTTTTGTTTTAGAGGAAGTTTCTTGACATTTAGAAAGTGACCATATATGATTTCTTGACTACCTGAGATTCCAACCTGCTATCTGCATATTTCTCAGTCACTTACAAGAGCCTCTGTAGGAGCCAGCTGTGTAGCAAACACCACCCCATGCCTGCTCCAGGGAACTTCCTTAGAACGGGAAAAAAGCACAGCACCTTGCACAGGCATCTGTACAGCAACTGAAAGGATGAGCTGGCCTCTCATCACAGGCTACTTCTGGTCACGCCAGAGTCACACTGAAACTGCCTTTGCAAAAATTTTAACAATGAGGAAATGATGACAGTGAAAGAGATCTGACCCAACCGACTCCATCTTGTCTCTAACTTTCAAGCTGTCCTTGTTCGTTCCTAGGTGTAGGCCGAACTGCCTTTGGGAAGAGCCCTGAAACAAAAATGATAACGGTCCTTTGCCAAAATAAACCCCCAGACTGCATTTGCAGGACTAACAAATTAGCCACAAGATTAGAAATGATGGTTTAGGAGTCACGCAGCTGGAGGCCACAAAATTCTAAACCTCCCCAATTGCTCCTAGAGATAACATCACTATTGTGAAACCTAAGATTGGTGCTTGAGATGTTTTTCAGACCCTACACCTGGTAGATCAGCTAACCCACCCACATCAACAAACTGGCCTATCTGATCATGTGGCCCCCACCCAGGAACTGACTCAGAGGAAGAGGACCGCTTCGACTCCCTATGATTTCATCTTCAACCCTACCAATCAATATCCCCCACTCCCTGGCCCCCTACCCACCAAATTATCCTTATAAAAAACCTCAGTCTCTGAATTTTCCAGGAGACTGATTTGAGTAATAATAAAACTCCAGTCTCCCATTCAGCCACTCTGCGTGAATTAAACTCTTTATTACAATTTCCCTGTCTTGATACGATGGCTCTGTCTAGGCAGCGGGCAAGAAGAACCCGTTGGATGGTTACAAAATTCCCTGAGCAGAGTCCAATATGCACATACTGAGCATCAGCAGATTAATAGGATCTCTCTCTAAAATGCATGACTTTTTTAAATGGGAGAAATTATCTACTAAATGAGGAATAAAATAACAGTGTCATATACTTAAGGCATTGGTGGGATGCAAATGTTACAGAAAGACAAGCTATTTTCTTACGGTGTTTGCTATATTTCTAGTACAGCGCCAATACGCTTACGGGGCCAGAGGCATTTTATTCAAAGTCTTTACATTTCTAATACGTTCCTTGAAAATTACCCTCAGGCTCACAATTCTTTTGCTTTTACTAAGCCCTAAGCACCTGGACTATATTTAGTTTCTTGGAAATAAGAGACAAATTTGCTGATATTTTTAAAAATTTAGTCAGTTATTGTATGAGTCGCCAACTGGCAAACAAATGATAGAGAAGAAATTAAAACATTTTTCAGCTACTTTTAAGTGGCATAGTATTTATCGTTTAAAGGCAGTCTGAATTAAAACATCAAATTTGTTATGTGATTTTTCAGTCAGAAATTAGAGCTTTGCTGAATAATTGGCGGGGGGAGGCAAGAAAAGAATGAAATTAACATTAAAAAGTCAAATTTAAAGAACACTTTATTTAAGCTATTAATAGAAAGAACCAGCCCTTCTGGAAACTAAGAAGAAAATCCAATAAATTACCTTAAACCAGGAGTGCAGCATCCCTTCTTTACTTCACTGGCACTGGGGCCCAGAGACCAGAGATTTCATTTCGCCCTGCCCACTTTGGAGATGCTACCACTAGGTGAAGGGGGCTTTTCCTAAGGCCATGAGGAAAAGAGAACAAGGACCTGATTGCCCAGAACCAGAACCTGCCTCCCTGAAGGCAATTTGCTCCACAGAACCTAAGGGTCAGGTGGTCCCAGGCCAGACAGCCCAGCTCTCTCCCATCTCTACACCTTTCCCAACTTCTCCGAATGCATTAACAGGAAGGAAGCCCACTCCTCTTGCTTTGGAAGAAAAGCTGACTCCCTCGCCCATGCTGGGAGGATGCCTAGAGGCTGAGCAGGAAGAAAGTCTCTCCAAGTCTTCAGCACATCCAAGCTAAAGAGCTGTCCCCATGATTACACCCTAGGAAAACCTAGAGCACTGAACTCACTCAAAAACCAAATTGTTTCCCTGTGAAGGACAAAAGTCCCATCTGAATTCCTACTGTTGAAGAAACAATCTCTTCACTGGCAAATGCCTCCCAAACCAATGCCTCCATGACCACACATCGCAGGGACCCTCCTCACCAGAGTATGCTCTGTCCAGTGAGGAGAGCCTCCTGTGCCCCACATGGTGTCTTACAAGGGCAGGGGTGAGGTCCTCCTGAAGTGGCTCCTGCCTTAGCACCTCCACAATTACACCAACTCCCTTGGAGCTCTCCAAGGGTAAGGATCTAGGGATGAGCCACGGGAGTTCTGGAAAGTGGGTGGGGAACTCCTGCTGTAAATCCAGGCTGTCTATGGTTTTAGCAGCATGGAAAAAGCAAGCAATGGGCAGTTTCAGGAGGCATCCCATTCCATTCTTGTCCTGATGCTGCCACTTGGACAGCCTGGCCAGCTTGGGCCAAATTTTCAACTCCTTAATGTCATCTGCATAAAAGTACTATCTTGTCTCCCATATGCAATTGTTGTGAGTATTAAATGAACTGACATATGTAAATGGAGTCTGTGAATTTGTAAAGCACTATACAAATACTGGTGGCTGTTATTTAATATGCATACATAGGCTCACACGAGCTAGGTCTATGAGTACACTCAAGAAGAAAATACTTTGACCAGCTGGGCTTGGTGGCTCACCCTTGTAATCCCAGTACTTTGGGAGGCTGAGGCGGGTGGATCATGAGGTCAGGAGTTCAAGACCAGTCTGGCCGACACAAGGAAACCCCGTCTCTACTAAAAATACAAAAATTTGCTGAGCGTGGTGGCAGGCACCTGTAATCCCAGCTACTTTGCAGTGAACCGAGATCGTGCTATTGCACTCTAGCCTGGGTGACACAGCCAGACTCCGTTTCAAAAAAGTTAAAAAAAAATTATTTGACCATACTTACATGGAGCCAACCAAACTACAATCAACAGACTTGGTTTTCTTCATCTAACTCCCAAATGCCACCCATCAATAGGCTGCTCCAGAATTACATGCAGCCCTGATAAAACTAGTAATTCTAGAACCTTCTCCCAAACTCAGAGTCATAATCTCTGCAGTAAGCCCAAATATCTGCATGTTAATGGAGCTCTGCAGGTGATTCTGATATGCAGTCAGGTTTTGGTACCACTGTGCTCCTTTGGACATGTCATACAAATATCCTGTATATATCAGTCACAGGAAATAAAACTGTTCTGGTGTTATATAAGGAGTCTCTTTCTTCCTCTCTTCTCAGGTACATACACACTAAGATACAGAGCAACCTTCACCCACCAGACACAACATATATCCACAAATATGCACAACACAGGTATGTAGACACACAAAGCCACACATACAGGGGAAAAACAGGAAGAAGAAAAATACAAAAAAGAACAAGATACTTAATAGTAAGAGGTGTCAAGATTTTCTAAGTCTATAAAATTTATGGTTGTGGAAGGATACAGAAAATGAGGAAAAGAAAGGATAAGATGTTAAGACAAAGAGCAACTGGTTCAAAACCAGAAAACTTCTTTCATGACTGCACAGTAAGATATCCTGACCCCTGCTACTGGACCACTCCCTCCTCAAGTACCACTTATTTGCTTATAATTCTGCCTCATCCAGGAATTTGCAAGACCCTCCCATCCGCATGCCAAAGGACAAGGACACAGCATGCTCATCATAGCAGCCCCCAAATCCAGCACAGAGCTTGGCATACAGCTGCCTGTGATAAATGTGTACTGAGCACACGCCAGGATAAGAAGAGGCAGGAGAGGAGGAGGGACAAAGAGTGCACAAGGAAGGAAACAGATCTCTTGTCCCAGATCCCTGGTGTAAACTAAGAATAAACAAGCTTAAGGTAATGAGGGTCAAAGCAAAACAGAGAAAGTTCATCTCCCTGCAGGCATCATTAACTGCATCCCAGGGAGCAGAACCACCTGGGGAAAAAGAAGGAAAACTCTCCAGATCTATGGGCAGGGGCTGAGTGAGAAAATTGATCTGGTGCTTTAAAGGCGGTTTGAAGTCATCAATCTGGTCTCACCACCTCCTTGCCTGACCCTCTCCAGGGGTCCTCACACCCGCAAGATCCTATCCCATCCAGTCCCTTCCCAGACTTTATCCCTCTAACCTCCACACACTTTGTGCTCAGACTATGCCAAACTCACACAACGTGCTGTGTCATTCCTCTCAGCCTGTTTCACCCAGTTAACCTCTACCTGGAATGCCCTTTCTACCTACTAACAAAACCTGTTTATCCTTCTCAACTCAGCTCTGTTATGTCCTCCTTCTGCAGGGAACCCCCAGGCTCCTATGACACGCAGTGCACTGAGCCATCTTAGCTCTATGCACACTTCACATCCTGGCCCAATGATGAGCGAACCTCTCTCCCCACAGAGAGTAAATTCTATTTCTCTCTAACCACAGCACCTAACACGCTGCCTGAGCACACCATAGGCGCTCAATAAATGCTTGTTGAAATAGACTGAGCATTGGCAAGATTCCGGAACATAAGTGCTAGAAGACTTAGTTAAAAAAGGGAAACCCAGAGGCAACTTGATATAGTGGAAACCCTGAGAGTGGAGCTTGGAGTTTAAACCAGTAGAACGACATAAGGTAAGTGACTTAAAGACCCTGAAGCTGTTTTCCTGATCTATGAAACAAACATATTACCACCCAACTTCAACTACTTATGAGGAAGGCACCCACTATGCACCTGGCACACAGTAGGTCCTCTATACTCTACTTAACTAGAGAGACTCTACCTCCTGTCCACATCTACCTGTTGTTCAGTCTCCCATTTCCGACCATAAGCTCCTCCAAGTCTTTTGCCCAGATCCGTGGACGGCCGTTCTGGACCTAGTTTATAAAGATTGCCTGGCTGGCCAGGAAATCCCCCAGAGGCCTTCTGCGTCCGGGGGCCAAATCTGTGAAGAGAAAACTGAAGGCTCCCATGTCACAAAAAAACCATGACCAAATAAATTTTCATGTGCCTTTTCTCCTATTGATCTGCCTTTGTCAACTGATTTTCAGTGAACCTTCAGGGAGCCACGGGGAAGTTTTCCCTTCGCCCCTACAGGGCTCTGTATCTAAGACTGAGCCTATAGGGGGAGCCTTCTGGCTCCCTCACAGGAACCGACTGGGTAGGAGTTGGAAAAGCCACTTGGATTTCCATTTCCTCAACTCCCCGCCAATACCAAGACGTCTGTTTTTACAGGCTCTTTCGTGGTGTTCTGGGCACATGCAACTTCCAGTGCAGCTGAGAGGCTTAGGAACAGTTAAAGAACAGGGGTGGCAGCCGCCCGGGAGGCTGCAGGGCGCTCGTCCGCAACGCACAAGCGCGCGCAGCGCACCCGGCCGCCGGCGTCCTCAGGTCGGGCCTGGCAGCTGCGGGAGGAAGGTCAACGCAGCCGCCACACTGCTCCCGGGTGCTGGCACCGGCCGACCGTGCCGCCCAACCCAACCTCCGGCGACTCTCCGGCAGCGCCCGCAGCCCGCCAGCCCCCGAGCTGCCCGTCCGCAGCACCCCCTCCGCCTCGGGACCCTCGCGCCTTGCTTAAGTTGGAAGCCTCGCTCCGCAGGCGAGGGCGCGCCCACCACCCACACCCACAGCCACTTATGCACTCCGCGGGTCCGGAGATGCCCCCAAGCGTTTTAAAATCCAGAAACATCGCTTGGTAGCCACATTCGGCGGCTGTTACCTGCTCGCAGCACCCAAACCCTCACCGTGGTTTCCCGGGAGCCCGCAAACCCAGCACGCGGGCTGAGCGCCCTCCCGCAAGCCACTGCCCCGCGCCAGCGCGCAGCCAACCGCCTACCTTGGGGGTCTGCACTTCAGGTCCCGTTGGCACCTCCAACTTCCTCTTGGTTACCCAGAAGAACAGCAGCACCGTGATCCAGAGCACCCCGAAGACCGGCAGAACCAGGCGGCGAGTCAGGCGCCGCATGGTCCCCTTTGCCTCTTCTTCTCCGCGGCGCTACGTCCCTGGGGCACCCCCCTGCGGTCAGGGTTGGCGGGGCAGGAGTCCCGGCGAGCGCCTCGCTCTGGGGAGCGCTAGACCCAGGATCCGGGTGGAGGGGAGGCGGGATCCTGCAAGGCGCCCTTCCCGCTTCGGAGAGAAGCGAGTCTGAGTGGGGGGCGCCGGACGGCCCGAAACGTGGCAGGGAAGGACTGAGGGCAGCCAGGCTGGACGCCCAGTCCAGCAAGAGAAGCGCGGTGGCCGCCTAGATGTTCCCCACGCCGCCACAGCGGCTGCCGCCGCCGCCTCGCCCGCTGCTGCCGATAGGGAAACTGACTGGAGCAGCGGGAGGGAGGAATCCGAGGCTGTGCCAAGCACCCCGGGAGAAGCACGAGGGCGGAGGGAGTGAGGGGGGAGGGCGGGCGCGACAGACAGACTGACTCCGAGCGAGCCCAGGTGGGAGTGAGCGGGGATCTGAGAGGGGGCGCTACCGCCGCCCGCCGACCGAAGTGCACGGTGCTGTTGCGGGGCCGCCCGCGCCGAGCCTTGGGCGCAGCTGCCAGATCTTTGCGGGATGGGGCAAGGCGGGGCGTGGCAGGGCGTGGCGGGGCGGGAGCGGTGCACGCGGGATGCCCGCCACCCCCAGCTGCCAGCTGGACCCAAGGGCCGGCCCGGGCCAGGCGGCGCTGTGCCTGGGAGGACTTTCCGCTCATCGCGGGGGCTGCACGGTGCGCTCAAACCGGGGTCCCACCCTCAATGTACTCGTCCTACCACAGCCAGCTGCTGCCCCAACCCCGCAGTTCATTTGCCTGATCACTGAGGAGGGCCAAGGCCGCGTTCAGCCCACTCCCCAGGGTGTTTCTGTGCCTGCCTGCAGGTGCCTGGTAACTTTTTCTGCTTAATGGAAAGCTGAGCTGGTCTAAATTTAACTTTAAAGATACACTTTAAAAAATTAAGGCGCAATTATCTCCCATAAAGGTTTTCTCTCCCTGTAAGCATCAGGGCTTTGTGGTTGCAAGAAAAGAGGTCCAAAGTTGGACCAACCACTTGGGACTCTTGGGAAGTGACCCTGGGCAGAGGGATACTAGGTACAGAGGGTGATCTTTCAAAAGTCTCTTTTTCCAAGGGTCTTTGGGAAGGGCACCCCCGCTCCCACTTGAAGATTAAAACCTCTTGGATCCAGAAGCAAAGCAAATTCTGACTCCAGTTCCTACGTAGGCTTAAGTAGGCTGGAATCACGGCCAGATCACTGACCAGAGAGTACTGATCTAGCTTAGTTACACTCACTGTGTGAGTCTTGGTTAAGTCATTTACCCTCTTCCAGCCTTCGATTCCTCATCTGTAAAATAGAGGGAAAATACCTCTCCTAACAAGCAAATGAGTATTTGGTGAAAGCTGAATGCAAGGTGCTGGTGTTATCCAAGCACTCAAAGAGGGGAAGGGAAACCTTGCTCTGTCTGGGGAGCAGAGGCAGCAGGAACCATGCCATTTTTGTTGGAGGGTTGCTTGCTTCCTGGAGTTTCTTGGGGAGGTGAGAATCATGTACCCACTGTGGCAGCCACCATCCTCCCTGCCTCTCTCTCCCCATGGAGCTTGGGGTAGGGGAAGCTCCTGTACCTGTGTGCAGGTGAGACAGCTGTAAATCAGGGCCCTGGAATTCCTTCTCCAACAAGATGTTTCCTCCAAGACACGTACTGAGAAATTGAGGCATCTACTCATAAGCCTCTTGTGTTTGGTACCTTGTCTTTCAGCCACAGGGCAGTCCTGTCTCACAATCCCAGAGAGTTCTTGACTGGGCTGTAGATAAGAAGTTTGGGGTTGGGAACCACAGTTGAAATTAAACAGCCCAGGCATGGTGACTCACGCCTGTATTCCCAGCACTTTGGGAGGCCAAGAGGGGCAGACCACAAGGTCAGGAGTTCGAGATCAGCCTGGCCAACATGGTGAAACCCCATCCCTACTAAAAACACAAAACCTAGCTGAGTGTGGCGGCCCGTGCCTGTAATCCCAACTACTCAGGAAGCTGAGATGGGAGAATTATTTAAACCTGGAATCAGAGGTTGCAATGAGCCAACATGGCACCATTGCACTCCAGCCTGGGTGACAGAGCAATACTCTGTCGAGAGAGAGAGAAAGAAAGAACGAGACCTGAAAAGATGAGCACTGTTGCCAGCCCTTTCAAGGTTTACCTGCACTCTAAGACCATCGCACGGAATGCCGGGGTTGATCTAGCATTTGCTTTTACCAGAACTCTGCACACTGAAAGGTTGGAGCAGGCTCCCCAGCCACTGCTTTGGCCCAGCAACGGCCCAGGTAGATGACCATCATGGCAGAGGTTGGGGGAGCAGCAAGAGAACTCACCTCTGCAGCATCCAAAGCACGTTGGATCTCTTTCAGGAGCTTCACCCTGGACCTGCAGGTTTGGGCCTGCCAAGCGTTCTGCTGCAGGCTCTGCAGGGGACCCCCAGGCAAGCTGCTGAGCTGCTGTTGGCTCCAGGCAGAAGCTGCAGCACAGGAGTCCATTGCTCAGCGCTTTGTGATGCCGCTTCTGAGTAACAGATGGCAGACAGTTACACAACGCCGCCAAGCTTTTGAGATGTGCAGCCCCACCACACTGCTCAACACTGCTGGGATGCTGAGGTGCCTCATTCTGTTAAGCATATAGGGAAACTGAGGCCCTGGGGTGAAGAGAGCTCCAGGCAGGGCCTGCAACGTCTGGAAGAGTGGGAATTTCCTTCCAAGAATGATTTGCTTCTCAAATCATTATTTTGTCCTCTACTCAAGTGGGGAAGATTTCCTGGGCCTACGGAAGCTGTCAAGGGAATCCAGGTTTGGTAGATGTCATTAGCTGATCCAGCCAGAGAGCATATTAGTCTCGGTTGTCAAACCAGTAAATGCCCTTAGGACTGAAGTCGATTTCAAGTGGTACTTCAAACATCTGAAAGTGAAGTAAGTGTCCATGTGGGACTTGGTTCTGTAGGTCTCTCCAGATACCCAGTCTATCCAGGAGCCCACATGCTCAGGAATATATTTGAAACTCTTTAACAATCAGCTTTAAGTGTGAGACCCCATCTCCAAACAAACAAACAAGTACCCAGGAGTAGTGGCATGTGTCTGCAGTCCCAGGCACTTGGGAGGCTAAGACAGGAGGATTACTTGAACCCAGGATTCTGAGGCTGCAGTGAGCTATGATCTTCACCACTGTACTCCAGCCTGGGTGATGGAGCCAGAACCTGCCTCAAAATAAATAAATAAATAAACAAAATAACCAGCTTAAGTAACGCAGAGCATGGTTGATCCCAGTGGGGGATTAGCTATCATTGGCGATTAATCCAAGTTACTTTTTTCTTATCACAGCCGATATGGGGTGGAAAAGCTCCTAACAAAATATTTAACACGGCAGGAGATGAAAAAAATACACTCTGAATTAGGACTCTCCTGGTGCCCTAAAACACATCTACCTCCCAGTCTTGATATTTTTGAGCAAGCTCCTCATTTCGCTGGATCTGTGGTTTCCCATCTGCAATGTCATGTTCTTTCAAAAACCCTCCCAGCTGACGCATTTAGGATTCTGACCTTCCTTGTCCTGGGTCAGGACCTTCTTTACCACTCCTGTTGGCGAGTTCTGTGTAAGCTGTTCTCTCCTCACAGCCGAAGACATTAGAGAGCAAATTGGGTACTGGAGCAGATGTGAGTCATTCATGTTAGTATAAAAACCATGGAATGAAACCCATTATGGCCCGGAAAGCTGTGTAAAGCAGCATATGGAGCAAATGCAAGCTGGAAGCAGGAGGAAGCTATGAAGTCCGATGCATATGCTCTGCGGCGGGTTTTGCTGTGGGTTCTCACACTTCGCGTCTCGTTTCCTGTAGCCGTCTCCTCGTCATTCTCGCTCAGCCCACTGCAGAGGCTGCAGCCTTTGTTCCTTTTGGATCAGATTCTCTGAGTCCCTCCTCTCTGCCCACTGTGTGACTTCAGGGAGGCTGTGTGAGCGCGAGTGGCTGTGTGTGTCTTGCCATATGCACGCTTATTGGACCTGACACAACCAGCGAGACACCCTCTGTGCCAACCTAATGAAATTTCACCTACAAAGGCCCAGACGGTTTTCTGTTGAGGTCTTTACCTCTTCCGGACCATAGAGAAAGGTAAGCAGTAGCCAGGCGGATTGCAGTACAGTGGGAAGATGAGCTGTACACATGTTGGCCCAGCCCTGGCATGGTTCCCCAGCAGCAAAAAGAGCAGCAGTGAAAATTCAAAGATCTATCTGTCTTTATTCCACAGTCCTACAGATACAAGTCTTTGGACTGACTCCTGCAGTTGGCTCTGTTCAAGCTCTCCACTGTAAATAATACATCAACCCCCTTTCCTCTGTGTTTCTCTCCATTTTCCTTGCCACTGTAGAGCCTGTCAAAACCGCATGTCGCAGGCCTCCTGCAAGGCTTTCTTATAAAGTGAGTGATGGAATAGTTTAAACCACATGGTAAATGAGGATGAGCTATTACCAACCCCTTACCTCATCTTTCTGCCACGTGTCGGTGCATCTTTGTCAAAAGAATAAAGCCAGCTGGCTTTTCCTCTCATCTTTGACAAGTAGATGGGTGGCTTTATCTAAGGGATCTGACAGTCACCTTTCTGGATCTTTCTCTTTCCATTAAGCAACTCCTTTCACCAGCCCACTACCCTCAACTCCTCTCCCTCCTTTTATTCTTATATACTGCTGTATAATTCAATTCTTTGACAGGGATCTATATCTTTGCATTTCAAAGGCCTGTTTCTTTTATTGTTTGAAACACCCCAAACTTTCTTTGTTCCTCACCCAAATGCCAAGTGTAAAACTTAATATTACTACAATGATATGCCTTTGCTGGTTGTGTAAAATGGTTTGATCTTCAGTGATGGTGCCCTGTGGTGATCTGAGACATTTTCCTTACCTTGCCCCACCCCCCACCAAAATGCAAAGTTCTAGCGTAATGTTGTGACCCAGTTTGCCTAAAGAAAAGTACAAGACTGGGAGTGGTGGCTCACAGCTGTAATCCCAGCACTTTGGGAGGCTGAGGCTGGCAGATCACCTGAGGTCAGAGTTAGAGACCAGCCTGGCCAACATGAGGAAACCCCATCTCTACCAAAAAATACAAAAATTAGCTGGGCGTGGTGGCAGGTGCCTGTAATCCCAGCTACTCGGGAGGCTGAGGCAGGAGGATGGTTTGAATCCAGGAGGCGGATGTTGCAGTGAGCCAGGAGTGAACCATTGCACTCCAGCTTGGGCAACAACAGTGATACTTTGTCTCCAAAACAAAAACAAAAAGAAAAAAGAAAAGTTAAGTAAAAGAAAATTAAAATTATTCACTTGAATTATCTAGAGGAGAATCTGAAAGAGGGCAGCACAGGCAGAAAAAAATAGAGGGAACAAAGAACAGATGTCACTCCCCAGGTCCCCAGTTTCAAACAGCCAAATCCAAGAGCCTCCTGCATTATCTCTGACAAAGACAGTCTTTCCTGTTAGGCTTAAACTTAGAGCATGAGTGAAAGGGAGAAGTAGGCAGGAGAGCTCAAATCCAAGAAGGAATAGAACTGCGATGGGGCCTCTCCAATCTGGCTGGTACTTCAATAGCAGGAGGAGCCAAGTATACCCCAGGAGTGGACGTGGGACAATCCAGTATAACCTCTAGTGACTGATGGCAGATTCTGTCATCAAGTCACTACCAGATATTGCACATTGAGCAGGGTGACTTTATGCTCCTGTTTGCTTGGGAAAATCCTGGTTTATTCTCATTTTTCTGGCAGAATTAATACTGCTTCATTTTACTATCAAGAAATTTCTATTTTAAACAATAAATTAGAGGCCACACTAATGAACAGGAGGACTTCTGGTGATGGTTATAGAAGGAAAATTGCTTTTCTTAGATGAGTAAAAATGTGGGTTTGCTATTTAAGTTGTTTTCTGTGTGTGCTGAACTTGAGATACGCTAAATGTCCATGTGGGACGTTATTCTAAATAAATAATATTCAAGATGATTATTCAAAGAAGAGACAATTTGGACAAATGAAGCCAGCTTTAAGTAACTAAGGAAGTAATTAGGTTGTGCATATCAGTCAATGACAGTCTTACCCCTTCCACCCAACTGAAGATGTTTTTACCCACGTTACAGCTCATGGAAGCAGCCAGGTAGCAGCAGACAGCCTCTGGGAAGAGCAAGGGATTCCTAGCACCAGACTCCAATCATTCTTCCAACAACCTCTTTCTTTCACCCACATACCTACATGGGCCATGAAAGTAACATGAATTAGTGAAATGGGATAGAGTCAGGAGAAAAAAACAGCATTAACACCATGACAACAATGAAATGATATTCAACCTTCATGTTGAGGACACAGGAGGGAGCATTGCAGCCCACAGAGGACGAGCAAGGAATCAGCTCCAACTCATCATTGCCAGTGCCAGTAAAGTGTTGTCAGAGTTTTCCAACTTCTCGACAGAAGCGTAAGTCCAGATGATGATGTGAAACCTCCTGGCTTTTAACTGCTATCAACTAATTCAATACCCCCCACCACCAGCCCTCCAAAACATTGGATGGGGTAAATAAACAGGTCTGCAATCCAAATCCAGCCTGCCCCTTGCGAGTTTGCAACCTCTACTCGAGCCACCAATGTTTCCATAAGCACTGAAGTTTTCCTGGTTTCCATCTTCTAATGTGGGAACAGGTTTACCCAGCTAGGACAAAGGGGAAAGAATGCACCAGATTATATTAGGAGGGGCCTTGGACCCTAATATAGTTCAACACCCCTCATTTTGTAATTGAGAAAAGTGGAGCCAAGAGAAATTGCATGAACTGCCTACAGCAGGATGAGTTCATTGGTAAAGTGTGGGCTATAATACATCTACCTTACCTACATCGCTCCCAAGTGACATCCCTCACTGGGTTTCACAGGACAAGTGAATCAGAAAGCTGAGACATTTCTGGAGCGGTTGCGGGGTAGCTACTGCTAAGCCCAGAAGTTTCTAGGTAATGTGTAAAACAATGAACAAAGACACCGTGAGCAAGACTCTGGGTAATTTGCTGTGAGGAATACAAGTAAACAAGGCCTATTCCAGCTCCTCTAGAAAATGTAAGCAGGTGATTTGAACAAAGACTTGAGTGTTAAAAGATCTGGTCCTTCCTCTTGGGTTTCTGTTGAGTAACGTTGAGTCCTAGATAAAGGCATTTCAGTCCACCTGAGAGACAGCTACATTGCAACAGGAAAGTCGTTTCTGCAGCTATGCGCTGTACCTGTCTTTGGTTTCCCTCTCTAAGTGCTGTGCAAATGTTAATTAAACATAGATTATTTGAGAAGTGCTTTTAGTGTTTGAACTCAACTGGGCTGCATCAGATGATGATATTAATATCATTCCCCTGTTGGCAGAATGCTGTTTTTTAAAATAAAAACTCTTTTCCTTTTACAGTTTTTGCCACACAGACAATTTATTTTGCACATCCTCTGGCTATTTCACCTTTTGTGTCATCATTTTCATGAGACAAGTGAAAATAATATTTCTCTTATGCTCCAAGGAGCCAAATCCCTTTTTCTAGCTTGATCCGAAGAAGGCCAGTTGTAGCGTAATGGGAAAAAGCCTGATGTACAGTCCAAGTGCAAATCCTCAGGGAGAAATAATGCATCTCTTTGGGGAAAAAAATAGCTTATACTTATGAGGTAGGAGATTTTCAATTTATAAAGGTTTCCTGTTTCTTTCAATTGCCAGGATAACTGCATTCCAGAAAGGTTGGGCTTCCTGTATAAGGCAGAACCGCTCTCTTAGAGCTGGGATGTAGATTTTAAAATGATGAGTGACAAGCATCCCTCTCCATGCCCTGGACCACTGCCCTGGGGGTTTTAAAGCAGTGCAGATCAAAGGGTTAAAATGCATTATCCAGAGAGATGGAAAAGTTCCTCTCAGTGATTTCTTCCCCTATCATTGCTCTCAGGCCTGAATTCCAAATTGATTTCCTTAATAACTATTAAAGATCTTTTTAATTAAACCAGGCATCCTCTTCCTTGGCAAACTTTTCTTGATGACATCTCTGGTTAATTAAAGGTTTAAGCTGCAAAGATGTATTACATAAGAACAAGGGAAGCTGCTTTATGGCGCACCAGTGAAGGATCCTGCTGATTCCTGCTGCAGAAGCCAGGGCTATGCCAGAGAGCTGCTCTTGTTTCCCTTTACAGCGTTTCTTTTCTTTTAGAGGCCCCAGAAAGTGTTAATAATAAAAATGGTTTGGTGAGTGGGGGTTAATTTTTCTGTTTCCTAAGGTTCAGTTTCTCCTTTCATACTTGCCTGGTAAATGTTCATCAAGTGTTTTTCATTAAAAACATCACTCATTTTGATCACGATTCACTGATGCTGACAAAACATTTTACCTTTTCATCCAAAATTCCTGAGGTTGTTGATACATTTGGTAATCAAAGAACAATGAATAAAAACCTCTTTTCACCCATCAATAACATGCAACCACCTCTATAATAGAATGTACCAGGTTCTAACAAGAAGAAAAAAATCATATTTTATATATATGTTTACATATATGATGTTGCATATATATATATATATATATATATATATATATATATTTGTTGTTGTCATTGTTGTAAATTTCCCCAATTCATTTACCTTTTTCTTTTTCCTGGTTCATTTCTTTTTACCAGGACCCCTATTTAAAATGACAGAACAGAGTATGTCACTATGAAATGGAACTTTTTTTCATGAAAAGTTAAATACCTCTTACATTGGGAATCGAACCTGTGACCTTGACTTTGTTGTCATCATAGTTTAAAACACTGGGTCTCGAACCTAGATATACATTAGAATTATTTCTTTTTATTGCTGAGAATCACATGCCACTGCCCTAAGCCTGCTAAAATTCTATGGATGATGTCTCTAGGCACCCAAGTTTGGAAACCACTGATCTAATCAATATCTTCCAGTCCAATCAGTTCTCATTGGCCTCCCCGGAAGTGAGAAAGATGGTGCACTGTTTCAATATTTCAGTCTAACAAACAAATCAGACCTCACCAGTATCACACAGGAAAAGTGGCTCCAATTCTGATGAAACATCAAAGATGAGATTTAAAAGATTTTCTTTTATTTTCTTCTTAAACGGGAACCAGGAGCACAGACAATCCCATGCCATAATCAGTCATGTGGAGACACCACTCACAGATTGTCACTGGTCATAGTTCTATAGCTCTACATCAGTGGTTCTTAAAGTATTAGAGAGAATCAAAATCACTGGAAGAATTTATTTTACAGGGCACCTTATTATAAACATTTTCAAACATATGGAAAAATGGAACAATAGTATATTTGACACCCACACATGTAGTATACCTAGATTCAAAGAATGTTAATGTTTTGCCGTATATGTATGTGCCCACACACGCATGGGTTTATAATTGCTGAACCATTAAAAGGTAAATTACAGATGTCATAATATATAACACCTAAATAATAACGCTAAACAACCCAGAAGTACTTCAGTATGCATTCCCCAAAATTAGTAGCATCTACCAACATAACCGCGGCACCCTTAACACACCTAAATGAATTTAAAATAATGTCCTATGATCACATAACACCAGTTGTTAAGAAACTTAAGAAGATCAAAACAAAATAAAACAGCAAAGCTTCCAGGGCCAGATTCCCGGAATCTTTGATTCAGTTAGGTGATGCTTTGTGAAACGCTACTGTACACAACTAACCAATGAAGAATGTTGTCTTTCTAATAACTGAAAGGAAGTTCATTTTTTTGTAATTGAAAATTGCTTGGTTATTTGCATGGTACTTAACAGACACAATTTTATTGAATGCTCTTGGCAATGCTACCCTAAGAGAGATAGAGTGATGATAAAACTGGGGCCCAGGATTGGTGAGACCAGCCTAGGTTTTCTAGGTAGCTAACAGTGGTGGCTGTATTCCAACGCTAGTGTAATGGGAGGATACCAGGCTGGGAGTCTGAAACCAGAATTCTGGTTTTCTCTCCGCTCCTAACTCTGCCTATGTGATTTGGGGCATTGTACCATTGGACCAAACTTCTCTGGACTTTCATGTCTTCTTCTGAAAAGTGAAGAACTAAATCAGTAGTCTCCAAGAGACTTTCTATCTGGATCTTCCTTTTATGCAACACATTTCTGCCTTCTTTACTAAAACTCTTCATCCATCTCCATTTGGCCCCATACCAAATTTATATAGGGGCTTATTGAGTCATAAAGGAAATAACCACTATTAGAATATTGACGAGAAAGACATGAATTTGATGAAAATGTTACCACTTGCTATGGCCAAATACAGCAGAATGCTGGTCGTTTGCCTCTGATGCTTGCTGTCTTAAGCAGCCTATTAGAAAAAAGAGTGAGTTCCCACAGAAAGAGTTACAGGAGCTCAGGCCTCCTCTTCCTCACTCCCTTAAAAGAAAACTGCAAAAATCGAAGAGCACATCCTTGGCAAAGTCAACAACAACTCCTAAACATAAAGGATAAGTTCCATTAACTAGTCTCATTTCATTTCACAGGTGATCCCTGCTTCCCCAGCCTTTCCTGTATAACAAGAGCTCAGTGTTTCCCCAAATCTTTACCAGGTCCACTGGCATCTCCCAGCGCTGGTCCACCACAGACCTGGGGGCTGGTGGGTGGGGACCAAAGCTATTTAGATTCTTCACTTGGGGAGACTTTCATTTCAGACTCATTGTGTGAATTTTTTACAATCAGAACATAGTCATGCATTGCTTGTGTGATGAAAAATAAATAATTAAAATCACTGACGGCTGATGGGTTTTTCTTTGGACTCTCAAAGACCAAGTAATTTCCAGGGTTCAGCAAATGGCACTGCAGTTTTCACTAGTGTGTGTGGTGTGGGTGTGTGTGTTTGTGTGTGTGTTTGTGTGTGAGAGAGAGCGAGAGAATAAATTCAGGGCAAGGAGGTAGTATGAGATCCCATTTATAGAAACTGAATGGAAATGGCCCATTAATGCTAATACAACACCAATAATAATGTTTAAGCACTTAGATATAGACCATGTGTACATTAAGAGGCAATACGGAAAGTAAGGTTAGAAAATCCTGGAAGAAACTGGGCTAATACAAAAGGGTGTGAAAGATGTTGGGTAAAAACGAACTGCCCTACTTCATATTCTCTCTCTCAATCTCTCTCTCTCTGGCTCTCTCTCTCTCTCTGGCGCTCTCTCTCTCTCTCTCTCTCTCTCTCTCTCTCTCTCTCTCCCCCCTGCCCTTCTCCTGGCCTCTCATGACCTCTTTTATAATATTGTCTCTCCCTACCAGACACAGAGCCCCCTCATAGCTTCACTCATGACATGCCCCTGCCATAGGTGCTCTGAGGCAATAATACAAAGCACCTGGTTCCGAAGGTAATCAATATACTAGTCTTCCGTTACTGTTGCTCAGGGCTATGTGATGAAGATGAAGCCATCACCTGCAGCCTTTATGTCTTTTGAGCCTCGCCTCTATACCTCCACACCTTAGTGACAATATTGGGCATATTGAAAATACTCAACACTGTGGTTTTTCAATAATGTCTTAAAAACTGAGTATTGCCTTCCACTTTGGCATCCCTGCAAAAGAAAATATGAAGTGGGCGCTGGAAATAGAGCACTAACCCCACCCCTCAGTGACTATGTCACTGCTGCAGCCCTGGTGGGCATGTGACTTATGTTTGGCTATCTCTATCTGAGCCACTTTCTATCTTGGGGGAATTCTCCCACTTTGATGCGAGACTGAAACAGCCTTTGCCAACAGAGTTGAAAAACACTAGCTACTTCCTTTCTAGCCTCCCTTGCAGCTAAAGCCCAGATTTACACTCTGCCAATCAAGCTCTGGCAACAAACTTCTTACCTTAGAGCTGGTGAGACAAGAGAGAAGTGAGACTAGTGACAGAGGAAAGGTCTAATTCCCGGTGCAAAGCAGCACAGTGTTGGCAGCACGAGCAGAAGCAGACCAGCAGAGTTCCGGGATAGAAGTGGGGGTGCCGATCCTCGCATTCAGTTATCTGTGGGAGCAGCCATGGTTCCCTCATCACATCAGTTCTGCAGTCCGGTGTTAGGATCCCCTGTGGAAGCTTAGCCCTGGTTCTCTGTGAGCACCCAAAATTAATATTTTGTTCCTGCTTTATCAGCCAGGCTAATCTTCAGTTGCTTGCAAATCAGCATTTTTTTCAAGACAGAGTCTTACTCTGTCATCCAGGCTGGAGTGCAGTGGGGCAATCTCGGCTCACTGAACCTCCACCTCCCAGGTTTAAATAATTCTCCTGTCTCAGCCTCCTGAATAGCTGGGATTACAGGCTCATGCCACTATGTGCAGCTAATTTTTATATGTTTAATAGATACACGGTTTTACCATGTTGACTAGGCTGGTCTAGAACTCCTGACCTCATGATCCGCCCACCTCGGTCTGCCAAAGTGCTGGGATTATAGGCATGAGCCACCACGCCCCTCTGCAAATCAGCATTTTTCTTATTCATCAAGGTACCAAATCTCTCTGAAGCTCAGCTTCCTCATCTTTAGAATGAGGTAAATTCCTTGGGCACAGAAGGAGATAATGTATGTCAAGTGTCTGGCACCAGGGTATTCAATACACATTATTTCCCTTAAACACAAGCACAGCAGCAGTCATAACCCCAGCTACACTGCTGCATATATTCCTTGCTGACGTTTGAGTACTTGTGTGGCTCAAGGATGCATGCACTTCTAGAGAGATCTCATTTTATTGGTTGGTTTTTAAGCTATAGTGAGATCAGAAGGCCAGAAATAGATCAGACCCCACGTTTACACATAGAATTGCTCAGAAACATCAAAGAATAATTTGTATAAACTGAATCCAAGAAGGGGACCAGCTCTGCCCTCAGTTCAGAAAAATCACAACTCACATCTCCCCATTTTCCTGAACCCTCCAGACAAAACGGAATGACCCTGGCACAAATAAATGCTCTTGTAATGCTTTCAATAATATAATTCTTACCATTTTTGAGATTTGCTAATACTGGAATAAGAAACAGCTGCAGAGTTACTACCTCTTGTCATTTCTTTAGCTCCCAGGCTGGGTTTTGCACTTTGTGAAGGCCCCCGTGCTGCAAGGACAGTGCCATCAGGTGGTGGTGAAGAGCCACACTGACTAGGGAGACCAGGCTGGAATTCTAGGTAGCTCATAGCTAACTGCTGTAGACTAGCTTTGTGGGTTTAGAAATGGAATCTGTTAAGTGCAAAAAAGTAAAAACCCTCTAACTGGCTTATGCTAAAGGGGACAATTCATTAGATACATGGCAGAGTATCTTACAGCACCCAAGGAAGTAGGATGGTCAGATACTGAGATTCCTCTCTCCTTTTCTCTAGGACTACATGAAGCTTGTCCCTAATCCTCTCAGCCACCCACTTCACTCCTTCCCCTGAATGTCCACAGGGATTATTCTCCTCTTTCACCTTCCTGCCCTCTTTCTCTGAAATAGCAGCCTCTCAATCCCATCAATCTCTATTGCCTCAGCAGCTTTATTTTCCTTCATAGCACTTATTACTGCCTGAGCATGTAATATGCTTATTTATTTCTTGTCTCTCCTTCGCCTCTCTAGAATGTAAATTCCATGAGGAAAGGAACTTTGTTTTATTCACTGTTGTATCATCTGTGCTCAGAAGAGGGTGTGGCTTACAGAAGGCACTCAGTAAAACTTTGATAAGAAATGAATGAATGAATGAATGAATGAATGAATTCTCTTTCTTGTTTCTGGGTTCTCATGGAAAAATAATGGCCGCCTAACCCCAAGTCTCTGTGACTTCTTCTCTCACTTTATCCAAGCTTTTAATACTAATTTATTTTCTTTTTTATTTATTGATTTATTTTTTTTGAGACGGAGTTTCGCTCTTGTTACCCAGGCTGGAGTGCAATGGCACTATCTCGGCTCACCGCAACCTCCGCCTCCTGGGTTCAGGCAATTCTCCTGCCTCAGCCTCCTGAGTAGCTCGGATTACAGGCACGCACCACCATGCCCAGCTAATTTTTTGTATTTTTAGTAGAGATGGGGTTTCACCATGTTGACCAGGATGGTCTCGATCTCTTGACCTCGTGATCCACCCGCCTCGGCCTCCCAAAGTGCTGGGATTACAGGCTTGAGCCACCGCGCCCGGCCTAATTTATTTTCTTAGTGCTAAATCTTGAAGACAGAAAGTGTCTGATTGGCTTAGTGCAGGCTACAAAAGAGTTCCTTTGAAGTCCATCAGAAAACTTATGGTTCAGGAATAGGGCTCAGAGCATGTTTTGTGTTTTCACAGCCAGGACTAGGAAAAAATAATTTGCATCCTTAAGTTAAAAACCATTATGTACTCTTTTGTATAAAATAAACTTAGACATCAATAATCTTTGGAGAACTTGGACAATCACAAATTATTTTTGTTATTACACATACATACACGTATTTAAACCAAAAAACTTACACAAAACACACGTCTGTGACTTTCTTCCTGAATTCCCAACTGTTTCCATCAAAGCCCTTCTAAGCGGATCTTTTCAGGATCCCTGATTAGAAGGTTAGCCTCCACATGGGTTCTGAACCCTAACTCCGCAAATGAGCCTCACCTGTGATTGATCCTTGATGCTGTGGTTTCCTTTTCTTCGAAGGCAGCATTCCAGTATTTAGCTGCTGGTCTTCTGTTTGGTTATGAGATGAACTATTTTCATCCATCACTGCCCCACACCCATTATCTGTGGTTTTTTTTTTTTTTTTTTTCCAATTAGCTTTAAAATTGGACATACTTTGCTGTAAAACTCTGCGTTTCTCTTTGACCCATTCCTCACCAAAAAGAAAATCATTCTAATCAGTTTCCTCTTCTGTTAAGTCAAGCCTGGGTGCAATCACTGTTGCATTAATTAATTAACAGACTCTTGGTCTGGTTGCCCTGGCAATGCCCACCAAAGCAGCAGAACCTTTCCAGCAGAAGAGCACATCAAGCAGTCAATTAACTGTTTTCTTCACATGCAGAAGCCAAGAGCACAGAGAACCTGCTACAGAAATGGGCTCCCAGGGGAGGCTCAGGAAACACTTGCTGACTGGCTGACAACATGTAGGCCGGCAACGTGGGTGCTGAGTCTGCAGCCTTGAACATCTGAAGGCGTTTAGAGCTAGTGGCTGAGACACTGTCCAAGGGGAATAGCAGCCAGCGTAATTTTATAGGAGCCTCCAGTGTAGTGCCAATCCCTTAGAAATAATCTAGAAAAGCAGAGAAAGAGGGCCCATAAGCCCTTAGGTAAGGTGAGGCTGCTACTGGGGAGGTAACCAGACCAATTCATTTCCTGGTCATTTCCGCTACCACCTCCCAAGGTCACAAAGAAGAGTCTCCACTTGGGACCTTGGTGTTGAGGGCTCCACCATATTGGATCCTTGGTGTTGTGGGTTTCTCATTGCAGGGCATTAGCCTGACTCATGCTAGGTCAGATGTCCAGTCAGGAGAATCTCCCCGAGTCAAGCTGAGTAATAGAGAATGCCACTATATACATACACACGAGAACTAGCTTCCAGTTTACTTACAGATGAGCATGATATTTCCAGCTCATTTCTTCCAAGGCTGTGTTCTTGGTTCCTTTGGGAAAGTTGGGTTTTCTCAGGCACATCTCCAATTCAGGCTGGAATGGTTTGCCCCATTGCATGTTCAATCACCAATTGCTTCTCAAATTTCTTTTGAATATCGAGAACACAGAGAGAGATACACTTAAGCTAAGCTAGCCCACTTAAAGGAGAGTTTATTGAACAAATACAGAACTCACAGTTACTTGATCCAGCCAGGCAGGCCTCTTGGAAACAGAATCCAAGAAACTGGTAGGCACAGGGCCCAAGCTGCTGTTCTCCCTGATGCCAACAGTCCTGGATCTCTGCCTTTCTATGACCTGGGCTATCTTCTGTCTACAGATCTGCTTCCTCATCTCTCGTTTCTGCTCCCATAACTTCAGCTTGGGCTTGCCTGGGAGCCAATTCTGGTCCCATTTCTATATATGCCTTAGGCCCAGGTTCTGATAAATAACTCTCCTAGTACCTTGCTATTCTGGTTTCAGATTTTTTTTTTTTTTTTAAGATAGACTCTTGCTCTGTCACCCAGGCTGGAGTTCAGTGGCTTGATCTCAGCTCACTACAACCCCTGCTCCTGGGTTTAAGTGATTCTCCCTGAGTAGCTGGGATTACAGGCATGCACCACCACACTCGGCTAATTTTTGTATTTTTAGTAGAGACAGGGTTTCACCATGTTTGTCAGGCTGCTCTCGAACTCCTGACCTGGTGATCTGCCTGCCTTGGCCTCCAAATGTGCTGGGATTGCAGGCGTGAGCCACTCTGCCAGGCCCCAATTTCAGATTTTAAAAGAAGAATCTGATTGGCTCACTTCTGCTCAGGAAACTGCTCTAGCCCACGCAATCATATGAGAAGTAAGGGAGGACAGCACATTGCAGTTATGACTGTCTTGGACAACCTCCTTCACTGGGGCTGCCGGCAATTGCCTGAAAGGGAAGCTTGGTTGTGGGCTCAGGAACCCTAGCCTATGTCAATGGCAGCTTCTAGGATTAGAATCTCTTGACCCTTTTTATTCCTGTAGTCTCTGGGTACTGCTGCCCTTCATTCCATCCTTCTTCTTCCATGTTTTCTTTTTACCTTTTGAACATCCTTTTTCAGAATGTGTTCTTTATTTTCCCATCACCTCCCCACTCCAAGCCAGATCTACTCTTACATTATATTGTTAGTTTTCAGTGTTTGATGGAGGGTATGTAGTCTCAATCCAGAAACTCTAAATTTTTTGTGTTTTCTCAGGCACAGCCCTCCACATTCCACTTACCTAATCATAGCAGTCACCTTCTCGCTCTCTGAAAAACTGTGTCTCATCGACATAGTACTCTAGAGCCATCTGTTTACTGAAGTCTGTTCCATAAGTCATTTATCAGCAAAATTTACTTTCTTAGAATATTTTGAGGACCTAAATTTAATGAAGATAGTTGTATTGCAATTAATCAGTATAGTTCTTGAGTCCAAGTTAAGCCATGAACTAATGTTCACAAAGTTTTCAATTCTGACTAATTACAGGTATTGATCGACTTACGACCTATGCAACTTACGATCATTCGACTTTAAGACCACAATCGCTAGCCATGACTGCTCCGCGTCTGGCAGAGCAAACGTTGCCCAGCTGGGCGTACGACAGTGTGGACCAGCTTCTGGCAGCACTACCATCTCTGCATGCACCATTTCAACTGTATATATAGCCTACTCAACTTACGACCAAATCGTGTTACGACCGTTCCACTGTCCCGACTGTGGTCCTAAGTCGAGCACTAGCTGTAACTAGAGACCAGTTGCCTAATTCTGATTCCCAGGACATAATGAAACCGGATGCTTTCTGAGTGGGTTCAAAACGAGAGCCCCCAACCCAAAGTAAAAACTGCACATCCTTTATTCATTATTACTCCTTTATTCACTCACCAAATGTATACCAAGCACTTGGTATGTGTTAAGTCTTAGCAGCTAAGGTGAAGAAGACAGAGTGAACAAAACAGACAAAGGCTTGCTCTTGTGGAGACAAACATGACTAAGGTACCTGTAATACTGACCTCAGTCCAGGGACTACACCTCTCACCCCGCCCATCCCTTCACACTCCACTTACCCAGTCATTACTCTCACCTTCTTGCTCACTAGAAAATATTTGTCTTCAAACCTCACAGTAACATAGTACTTTATACCCATCTGCCTACTGAGCTCAAGAGTAGACTTTCCTGAGAAAGTGAGATTTGTACTCAGTGCTGAAAACAAAGTTAGCTAGTCCAGCAGCGGTGATGGGAAGAGAATTCCAGGCATATGCAAAGACCCAGTGGTCAGAGGAGGCATGTTGCATTCAAGGAATTGCAGGAAGACCTGGGTGAGAGGCCAACACAAGAGGAGGCTGGAGAAGGAGAGGAGGCAGTCAGACCCAACAGAGCCCTTGAGGTCGTGTTAGGAGCTCTCAGCTTTACTCTAATAGCACAGAGATGCAGTACTGCTGAAGGGTTTTAAGTGGGAGTGCAGGTGAGTAAGGAGTACAGAGGCATGATGTCACATTCATGTGTTCAAAAGCCCCCTTTGGCCACGAAAAAGCAATTTTCTAGAAGGAGCTAGAATAGTATAGACAGGCCAACAACAGGCTAGCTTTTTGGCTGATAAAAGCAAGATAATGGAGGCGGGACTGGAACAATTGTGGCTGAGATGGGAAAAGGGATGGATTTCTGAGATATTAGAGGTAAAACCATCAAAACTTCTAAATTACGGAGAGAGCTAAGGCACATACATAACAGATAACAGAATTAATCTGCTTTAAATGACATAGACAAACTGGTTGGAGCGAAGGGCAGTGTTAGCTTTAACTGGGGAAGGCTTCAGAGAGAACATGGCATTTGAACTGGGACTTATTGAAAGATAGTTAGATTTGGACGTGCTGGAGTGCAGGGAGGGAATGGGAGTTTCAGATCTCCCTAAGGAATATGTTTGAAGGTTCAGACGATAGGCTATTGTGGTGATATACTTTGTACATAGCCTTCTAATTACCATGAGGAGTAAAACTTGAAAAAATAAGTCAGGTAATACTGAAAGTGTACAGAGGTACTCATTTGATATCTGCCAGTGTGTGTTGGTTACCTCTTTTGTCACAGGCATTGTGAGTACACACAAGTTGACACCACACAGGTCATGCCCTAAAAATCCTTACGGTACAAGTTCCTTGCTTTTGTAGCTCGTGAAACAGTCTCTAAGCAGAATTTGAAAAGCACCAGCATCAATGACAACTGGGAAGCTTGCTCAAAGTACAGATTCCCAGACTTCTCCCAAGACCAACTGAATCTGGCTCTGTAGACCAAAAGCCCAGAGTCTTCTAAAGAAAACTCACAGGGGGTACACATGCCACCTCAAGCTTGAAAATGAGAGTGAGAAACAAAGGAACATGTGTTTTAAGAACAAACATGTTCAGTATGTGACATCTACATATTATTTTAATTCTCCCAATGACACTACCATGTTTGTATTATTATTATTATTATTATTATTATTATTATTATTATTATTATTTTGAGACAGGGTCTCAATCTGCTGCCCAGGCTAAAGCTCAACAATGCAATTGTGGCTCACTGCAGCCTCCATCTTCCGGCTTGAGCCATCCTCCTGCCTCAGCCTCTCAAGTAGCTGAGACTACAGCCACATGACACCATGCCTGGCTAAGTTTTTTAATTTTTAGTGGCAAGAAGTTCTTGCTATGTTATCCAGGATGATCTCAAATTCCTGAACTCAAATGATCCTCCCACTTTGGCCTCCCAAAGTGCTGGGATGACAGGTGTGAGGCACCATGTCCTGCCTGATGTTTATATTATTATTTCCATTTGACAAAGAAACCTCCATGCAGAGAAGTTAAGGGATTTACCTAATGATACAGCTCCAATACTACAAAATAGAGATTTTGAAGGTGAGATCTCCTCTCTCACAAAATAAATTAAAAAAAAAAATATGGTCTAACCCTCAAAAACTGAGAGCAGTTCACCAAGAGAACATTGGTCCATGTGATGAAAATGTCCCCATGGAGATCTAGTTGTATTTCCCCAACACAAATAATTAGGTGTAGATTCTATGATTGTCTATAAAACAAGGGAAAAGGAAAGGGGAGATGGAGAAGAAAGAGGAACTGACTTCCAGATTGGGAAACTGAGCCAGGTGGAACTGAAAGTCACCAGAAGAGTCACATGGGAAATTTACACGTTCTCACATGGCAAAGTCATTGATTTGCAGCGGAACTGCCCCTCTAGCATAGAGACTCAGCTGGAATTTAGTGGGCTTGAATCACAGACCCAACAAAGCTACTTCTAATAGGGAAGAACAGCAAGCAAAAATATCAACACCCTTTCTTCCTCCTCCACTGCCATTTAAATATAAACTTCTAGGTCAGGCACTCCCTGGTTTTTCCTGGATTGCAGACCATATCCAGCAAAGCAGACACCAAATCTGCAATTAAGCCATTGGGTGTTATGAGGAAAGAATTGCCAGGCAGAATAAATAGGCCCCAGGACTGGAACAGATGAGAGCAGAGGTTTAATTCTGTTTTGCTGGGGAAGATTGGCAAGCATGTCCCAACTGAAGCAGATCATTGCAATGGAGGTAAAATATTTCATAGGATATTTTCAGAGGGAAATGCATGCAGGGGAAACTGTTCCAATTTAAAAAAAAAACTTTGCATTAACAAACTAGGTAGCAGCATGTGGGTAATTGATGCATATGCATGAGAGCACAATTAAGAACTATAAGACCCGGAAGATTTTCAAGCTCTATTGCAATTATAAACCATGAAAAAATATACTTCCTTGGGGTTTAGGGCTATTATTCAAGCATCTCTTCTCATTATGGTAGCTGGAACTTACATAGCACTGTGCAGAAGTGGAATAAACAAAAGATGAGCTGTCATAAACTAACAATGATTCCTGGCTTTGTGCCTTGATCTCTATATGTATCAGTTTCCTATTGCTGCTGTAACAAATTACTCCATACTTAGAGGCTTAAAATAATATAATATTTTTCTCTTACAGTTTTAGAGGTCAGAAGTCTCAAATGAGTCTTACAGGGCAAAAGCAAAATGTCAGCAAAAGTGGTTCCTTCTGAAGGCTCCAAGGAAGAACTCATTTTTCGCCTCCTCTAACTTGCAGTCCTTGACTCTTGGCCCCTCCCTCTATCTTCAAGGCCAGCAATAAAACATCTTCAAGTCTAGAGAGAGTTTCTGCCATCACCTCACTTTCTGCCCCTCTGATCTGCCTCCCTCTTACAAGGACTCCTATGATGACATCAGACTTACCTGAGTAATCCAGGAGAACCTTCCCATCTCGACATCCTTAACTTAATCACAGCTGCAAAGACTCCTTTGCTATAAGATGACATTGCCACAAGATCCAAAGATTAGAACATGAACATCTTTGGGGAGCATTGTTCAGCCTACGACACTATAGAAATCCTATGAAGTAGATGCATAAACCCAATTTTTCAGATAAAGAAACTAAACTTGTGTCAAGAACCCTTGTGACCTGTGTTGGGTCACTTTATGCATGTGCCCCTTTGATATTTACTGCATGCTCTCTCTGCTGCAGACACTGCACTACACAGAGTAGGGGAAAGTCTACCTTAAGGAGCTTCTACACTAGTGAAAATAGCAAACAGTTATTTTAAAATTCACTTTTTAAATAGCTGTTTATAGATATAGGCAGACTTGTATAAATATAGGCATACTTGTGTTGTAAAGGAAATAAACAGGGTATTAGGAAAGAAAAATAACAGAGCAGTCAACATGTAAATTTAAGGGTAGGGAGGTCAGGGGAAGCCTGTTTTAAAAAGTGGTGTTTATGCCAAGACCTGGAGAAGCATAGGAGTAAACTGTCAAAAAGAGACTGAACAGCATTTCATTCTGAGGGAACAGCAAGTGCAGATACCCTTGAGTGGAGAGGAATGACTTCAAGAAGAGCAGCGTGGCTGGAGTATGGTGAATAAAAGTCATCTCCTCCTGGAAGCCTTCCTGGCCCTGGGTTGTGAGCTTTCCTTGGATTTGCATGACCCCTAACACTCATCCCTTATCAGATCACTGCACTAATTCTAACTCCCTGGATATCTGGGACTCCTTGACTAGACTGTAAACCACAGAGAGCCGGGACAGGGTCTATTTATCCCTGAATGCCCAGTTTTGCACAGTTCCTGGCATAGAGTAGGTGCCCATTAAATACTCATTGACTAAATGTGTGAATGAGCAATATGCAAATCTCTCCTGTCATAAAACTCCCTGTGCTCAAGTGTGATCAGGACACAGTGATTGACATTTACAATTCTGCTGTGCAGAAAAGCATTACTCCTTTTTTTCTCTATAACTGATCTAATCTCCCTCCAAGCCTTCGAAGCCTCCTCGTCTCAATCCTGCCCTCCATCTGTTAGATAGCATGGAGGAAAAGACGATATTTAGTGAATCCAATTCAGATTTTAGTTTATCTATTAGTAGCCTCTTTGTGTAACTTCACACTCTTTGGTTTACTCAGTCTTTCAGATTTCTGACCCCTTCTCACCCAGGTAGAAGCCAGGAAAATGAAGGGGTTTCTTCAGCTTGTGAGGCAGCATCCCCCAAAGCCCCTGCTCAATAAAAACTTTGAATTCTTCCATCTTTGAATAAAAGCTGTTTGGAGACAATAACTGTGTCCTATCGGGTACTATTGATAGCAAAGAAAGTATGGAATGAATTTCTCATGTTTATTTCCTATGTTATCAATATTATTTTTAATTATGAGTAACAGACCACATCCCAAGAGAGTCAGCATCCTGGGACTAACTAGTAAAAAATATAAAAATGGCTGGTAAAACAGTATTTCTTAGTCTCGTTCCCCTTACCTGTAAAACATGGAGAGTAAATGCTGCCCTGTCCTACTGGGAAATATTCTTACTGGATTCAATTTACAAAATCATAGTGAAAAAAACATGTTGGGGAGGGAAGATTTAAAAATACAGGAAAGTAAGCGCAACCACCCACCCCACTCCCACACTGCACCCCTAATCTGATTTATCCTCCCAGCATTATCATTTTGTTATAGATCGAGATCCAACAGAGTCATATCCCAGTTATTCCCCCTAGATTTCTAGAACTTTCATGTGTTCTGATCATGCCTCCATCTCCAACATCGACTCTCAATCTTTCTGGTTTTTTTACCTTCACCAATCTACTTTAATTTTCCCTGCCTCAGCTTCCCTACCTACGTCACTATTGTTAGCAGATAATTAAATGACCATGCCATGACACAGGTCAGAGGGTAGTTGTTCAATGCACGTCAGTTACTTCCGGGTTAGGAAGCCTACCTCCTCTGCACTCTGGTCATGTTCCATGAATTTCTTCCTCCAGCCTCTGCTCTGAGCCTGGGAGGCCTTCCCATCTGAGACTTCTCCAGGAATCCTTCCCCTCTTCATAAGCCCAGGGCAAGTTTCTCTCCAGAAGCCGTGTCAGTATTAATTCTTCAGCCCACACTAATATCTTCCTTGCTAAATGCTCACTGCATCCACTCTTAGCAGAACCACACATTTCAGGGCTTAATCCTCTTCCATTATTTCCACATGCCTTATTTCCTCAAATTGCTATAAAGCTCGTGAGGACTGTGTCCTGGACATCTTAGTGCAGAGAAGCATGAGGGAGCCTAATCCCCAACTCACTGACTGGTGGTACTGTGGATCCTTCTGTCCTGGGACCCCCAAACTTGAACAGGCTCACAACATTAGAGCCCATCAACCCTCAATCACATGGGCTCCAGCAGCAGTTGGAGGCCTCTCTCGAATGGAGAAGGTGGTAAGAAAGCTGATTTGCCTGTAAGTAAATAGCTGTTGTAATTATGGAAGATTATTCTCAACAGACCAGCAGACAGAAACCAATTTGCATAACAGACGTGGTTATTCATGGGAATGTTTGTGATTTGTCTACTAAAGCAGATGAAGACCCTAAATTAATGTGTGTACGCCAGCACCAGTAAACCAAACACTCGCTCCTTTACCCTCTTTACAACACAGACACATTGCCCTCAGGTTGAATTCAGCATCTTCAGATCCTCTTTCAGGATTGGAATCCCTGAAAAAAGCAGAAGTTCCAGAGAGCCGGGCAGGAGGAAGCATTCAGACATGTACAAACCACTAGGCGTTTTCCATTGTGCTGGAAGCTCAAGGTTGCCACTGCCTTTCTGATGGAAATCTCCTAAGAGTCTGGTGTGTCCTGGAAACCTAAGACACATCTTAGAGCAGGATGGAACAAACCAGAACTGACAGAGAAGTTGTCTGATAAGCTCAGAAACACTAGTTTTCACATACATCAGAATCACTGAGAGAGCTTTTTGTGAAAACATGGATTTTCATCTCTTGGCCCCAGAATTTCAGATGTAGTGCTGAATTAATGTGCTTCCCTGCATGCCCAGGGAACAAGCTGTTCTAAAATGCAACCAACACAAAGTTATCGGTAAACCTGAGTAATATGACATGCCATGAAAGTGCAATGTGTTCGAATGAAGTCAGTGATCTGTGGATCCTGGATGCTGATTGGACACAAAAAGGTATTCAGGCATCTTACAAGATGTAAATTTACCCAAAGGCACTGAATGAACTCTTTTAAGCCAAGTAATCAATTAAGAACCTGGTTTTTAAGCAGACTGGTTCCTTCATAGACCACTTTCTTTAGGGATGGCCTTTAGTAGTGAGAGCTCTTGTAAACAATTAAGAGTCCAAGCTACAGGCAACAAATAGAAAATCTGCAAATGAAACTTCTTAAATACAGGGTTTTAAGGGGGAGTTCACACTTGAACAAAGATAACCAAAAGGGTTATCTTTAAGGCTTTGTTTCTTCTAAAGATTAGCTCTTAAATGCCTTTTAACAACATTTAATTGTTTGCTGACTTTAAAAAAAAAAAAGTCTTTGTAAGGAGTTGGGGGTGGGGGGGAAAGGTTTCAGTTTCAAAATCCCAAACTCTAATACTCAAAGGATGGCTCTGCTTAAAAACCCTACATACTTTCTATTGTTTTTGGCTTAAAGGATATTTACATAAGCCCCCACGGGCTCCTAGCAACATTAAAGCCAGCAGCTATGAGTTAAATAAACCGACACAAGCGGTGCTTTAAGGGCAGGGCAGTCTTCTGGAAGTGCTTTGATCAAGTCTAATGGGAATCCACACTCCTGATCGGGATTAACTGCCTAAAAGGAAATCTTCCCAGGAGTAAATTCTGCTGTGGGAGTGACTGGGAGTGAGCCACTTGGAAGCAGCCGTTCGAAAAATGCAATCAACATAAAATGATGTGTAAACCCGGACAGCGTGGCCTGCCACGAAAGGACGATGTATTAAAATGAAGAAGGTGATGTCATGACAAGCACAAGCAGATGAACTAAAAGAACTTACAGCTGGTCACTACGGAGTCGCTGAAAGCACAGCCCATTGCTGCTTATGGAGGGTTGGCCAGGGGAAGAAGGCAGTGCACATCCGGCAGCACAGACATTTCATCACTGTTCTGCAGGGGATCAGGCTTGTCTCACTCCTGGGTCCTTAACTCTGTTTAGCCATCTAACAATCGGTTTGCTTTTCCAGGTGCCCGGGAATGGCCCTTCTTGGAGGGCAGACATAAACATCTGGTCATTTTAAAGGGGCATCCTCCATTGATGATTAATTGATACATTACAAGGACATGAACAGGACTAGTGGGGAACTAGTTTCCCAGAGGCTGGTCACTTCTGGTTGCCCTGACCTGGACATTTGTGAGCACCTGCGCCTTGAGCTGTGACGTCCTCATCACAGTATGGCCCCTCAGAGGCTTAATGGGATAGTAGACTCCTTCTCTTCCCTATCTCCCACTCCTCTCTTAATAAGGGTGGTGTTATTTTCTATACTCCCAATATGCTTTATTTGTCTAAAAGAGCACTAGAGTGTATTTAACCTATTTTGTAGAAAGTTGCAAAGGTAAGAATAGAGATGCTGAGCACATCCAAGAAATGACCGGAAATTGGCTACTGAGACCATTTGGCTGGGCAGGATGAGGATACACATGTGAGATGGAGGGAAAACATCTCAAATATGGAACGTGAGTGCAGTAAGTATCTGAGAATCCTATTCTATGGCTGAGTTTTCTGCCCTATGTTATGAAGGTGAAGAGACTTACCTGATTCAGGAATAACTGGCCATGCCTAGTTCTGCCTTCCTACCTCCTAGGGGTGAGCAGCCACACAGAGCCCCTGTTCTGCTCTGACTCTCTGGGGAAATGCTCCTCCCCTTACCCCAGGGCCTCTTTCCAGGCTAGGCTGCACGGCTGTTGGGGTTTGGAACTATCAAGCCCACATGCCCACTTGGTTAACAGACCTAATGCAACCTCACTAACTTGGTGATGTTCTATCAGTAATAAAAATAGTATTTGGACTTTCATTTTATTTATCAATGTATTAAGTGTTCTTTACCCCCACATGCTTGCAGGAAGAGATATGTGATTTATTGAGGACCACAACAGGTTTTGTGGAAAGATCACAGGGTTTGAAGCTAGGAGCCCACTGTTTGAATTCTGACGCCATCACTTCCTAGTCTAGGAGCTTGGGCAGGTCATTTAACTCAGCAGTTCTCCGTGGGTGGTTTTTAAACTTGATATTCCAGGATCCTTTTGGAGACCTGTGAGATCAAAACCATTTTAGTAATAGCACTAAGCTGTTACTTTCCTTTCTTGTTTGTTGACATTTATGCTGATGGTGTGCAAATTGAGGCAGTGGGACCACACTGTACTAGTCATTGTGTTCTCTATCACCACCCACTCACAGGAAAAAAAAAAAAAAAAAAGCCAATTTCATTTAAGAATGTCTTCAATGATGCAGTAAAAATTAATTTTGTTAAACCTCAACCCTTGAATACATGTCTTTTCAATATTTTGTGTGAAGAAATTACACATAAAGTGAGCAATTTTTTAACAGCGTGCCCCTGTTAAGAGCCCTCCCAGGAAGAGCTGTCCTCAGCACCTACGGGACAGATTTCCAGCAAGTTCTGCACCATGGCACTACAGTGGCTTCCCTGCCATTCTGTGAGTCACACCTCTGCCATCTGCATTCCAGTCTGGATCAGGAAAGGGCAGGGACTTCTTTCTCGGTCACTCTGTCTCAGCTGGATGCCTCTGTATCTGCTATTGTATTGTTTAGTTTCCCCTGACATTTTACTACCTAATCCCTCATCAATGCTCTGTATAACTTTAAAGTCTTTATACTAAACTTCCTTGTTCAATTTCCTGTGTGATTTCTCTCTCCTGATTGGACCAGGTTGATAAGATGGTTTACTCTACAAGGAGATCTACCATCTACCAATAAGATGGTTTCCTCTACAAGGAGCCTCCGGGCCACCCCTGTCCTGTGTCCAATAGTGCCCTGAATGTTCATTAAGATTCTGCGGTAGCAAAAAAAGGGATTTTAAAGACCCTGCCCAAGGGCCTGGACGTGCATAGTATGAGCCTGGGTGGAGAGCACCTTGTCTCATTCACCCAAAGCCCCATTTGCTTCTTGGGCTGTATCTCTTGTGCCCATTTCTTCTCACAAGGTGGATGGAACAAAAATGCCTTCCCAGCTGGGCGGGAAAAAGCCAAAGCTAAATAGCAGCTCTGAAATTGGTGAAGCTGCTTCTTTCTTCCCCTATCGCTCTCAGGTCCTTCCTGGGGGTGAATGGCTAGAGTGGGATAGCTTGGCCAGCCTCGAAACTGCAAGCTGCCCCTCTCCCCACCACACTTTCAATCTGGGCTTCATCTGGGTCTCTGATGGGATGAGGTGGGATGGTGCAGCCATGAAGATGGGGATTGATGGCAGACTTGATTGGAAGGACACCTCCCAGGGCCTTCTGGGGTTCTAAGAAGCCAGAGAAAGACCAAGAAGAGTAGGTCAAGACAGAGAACCTGTCACCACACCTAGAAGAGGTCACTTAATACATCCTCTGAACTTCTTCTCATTTCTACTTCTGTCAACACTTCTGCTAAACTACAAGCTCGATTTCTCTAAAATGCCCTATGTTCTGTTACAACCGTTTATCACTCTCCTTATGAATTCTGGTGTGGTGCTCCCTTTCCCATGCTGATCCCCCTCCCTAGAGCATCCTCCTTCCCCTAGATACAGCTAAGCTTTCAGGTCCAGCACCACATCCTTTGGGAACTCTTCCAGGATTCTGAGTTGATCTGAGCAGCCCAGGTATATTCCTCACACCCTGCACTGGGCAACCAGACTGCCATCTCCTTAAAGACAGGAACTGAATTTTCATCTCTATGCTAGGATCTAGCTCAGTGCCTGTGTGCCTATATTTTTCAAAGAAAAAAGTACATAAGTCAAAAAGGACTACTTGTCTTATCTGAGCTTGAGATTGTTCAATGCATATCTGCTGTTACTGGAACCTAGTTAAATGTCATTAATACTAATGAAGAAACCAAGGCACAAAATGTTTAGGTGACCTGCTTAAGTCACATAGCCAATAAGTGACTGAGGCTGAACTCTAACAGGTAACCTCTCAGGGATGACATTTGGAGGAGCTACAGGAGGGTGATGTTCTTGGAACATGGGTCAGGGCAGCCAGGAGGGCATGAGAGTCTGTCAGGTGGTTGCTGAAATTACTTCACTGTCTGTCCTTTCAGAACTAGGGAGGGAAAGCCAGCGTAGCTGGGAAGCTGTCCTCGGCACGTGGTTATAGGCATTGCTCAATGTTCTCTCTGGGAAGTGGTATACTGTGATGAGAGCTGGTGGGGAGGGGAACTAATAGGCCTTATCAGAGGAACCAGCAGAGACCCCCTTACCCCTGTACCCTCACACATCTATAGACACAACACTCACATCTCAGAAGGCAAGCCAGACAATTTGAAGCCAGCAGCTCTACTGCCCTGAGCTCTGGCTCCCAAGTTCTGACCCCAAGTGTCATGGGGGAAAATGACTCAGGTTTATACCAGCTAGCTGTTCTGGTCACCGAACAGAAGGGCTCAGGGACCAAAGGGGCTGAGATCACATGGGTGATTAGGTCAATTTCAAACACACAGCAAGAAGCAAGGGGAGAGGGACAGGGAAGGACAACACACTTAGAACATTGTCCGAGAGGACAGAGGAAAACATATGTCGTCCTGAACTCAGCCAGCACTTCCTGCTCACGGTGTGGTTATAAGAACCAGAGCTGAGGTCGGAGCAAGGGGCTCAAAAGACGGATGGTGCCTGGGGCCCGATCCCATCAGAGAGACATGGGACAAGTATGACTGGCCACAGAGGTAACTTATCAGTTCATCTGCTGAAAGCCACGGGTGTTTATCTGCATTTCTAGGGGATCATGGCATTGCCAGCGGGTGGCTCATTGAATTTCAAGTGCCTCATGGGTCTGGTGTGTGGTTATTGTATCCTGAGCACTTGGCGCTTCTCGTGCCTCATGTATATTTAGTGTGTATCATGAATATTCAGTGCCCATTCAGCTCCTTCGTCCCTTCCTATCTGTACATACACACACATGCATCACATCTTTATCTATGCCTAACATGGCTCACAAGCATTTGCTTCTACTTAGTTTCAACTATCCTCCTGATTTGTTTATCTTATTTACTAGAGCAGAATCCAACATTCTAAGCCCAGCCAATCCACATTACACCAGGTCTGTCTACTAGAATAGTAAACCCAATTCTGAACTCCACTTTACAATCTGATTTCATTTTTGCCACTGTCCCATGAGGCAGGAGTTAACATCCAAGTTCAGAAGGTGAGTACACTAAGGCTCAGAGGTTAAATGACTTTCCTCAGGCCACACGCACACATTCAGCTGGTGGCAGAGAGGACAAGCTCCAATCCTCTGGCCACTGGTCAAGCATGTTTCCAGTTCTATAAGCCCACCCCTGGATCATTTTCATTCCCTTAAGGATCCCCAACTTTTGTAGCAGAACTTGCAGAATTCATACCTTTTATTACAGCTCCTGACCTGGTACAATCTGATCTGAAGAAGCTATTACTTCTGGTACCCTGGGTATCAGACACACACACACACACACACACACACACACACACACACACACCACAGAGAAAGGAGCTGCAGCAATGAGCAGGCCTGAGCAGCAGTCTCACAGGGCCTTTTCTAGTCAATGACTGCAGACCTAACTGCATGGTGATTATTTCACAAAGGGGGTCCTCAGGAGGCTTCCCTGCAGCCAGTCCCTCCAGAAGCTTACCTGCTTAGGCAGAGGGGCGGCAGTTTGAGCAGAAGAGCATCTGCACCCTGAGAATACCATAGCCCTCTCAGCATTAAACCCCAGGCCAAAAATACTCTACCAATCTCTGATTCCTCCCTTTTCTCCCTTTTCAAGGAAGCCAAGGACCATGGAAAGAATGTTCTATATGAGTCAACCAGCCAAGCTGCACCCAGGGAACCCAACAACCACTTAAAACAGGAGTAAGCATACGTGCACAAGCCAGCCTTCCACAGAGGCTGACATGGGCCCACTTCTCCAAGTGTGTGCAATACTAAGGGTGAAGGAATGGAGGGGGCTGGCCCAGGATCCTGCAGCCTGGCCCACCAAGGCTGCTTGTGTGTGTGCTGCTGCTGCTGGATGCACAGCCTCTGCAGAGCTGCCTCTTGCTGTTGCTGCTGATGGTCCAAGGGGTCTCAATAGCTGGATGAGAGGAACATCACACTGGGTGTGGCTCCACCTCAGGTGAGACTTGATGTGTGACTAGCAGAAGCCAAACTAAAAACAAGGATCACTTTAATTATTTCATCTGGCCAAAAGATCCCTTCTGAGAAATGATTCCTTTGTGCAGAAGTCCTCACATCCATGTTTCCAAGCAGAACTGAAGCTTGGATTTCAGGCACCAGAGGCTGGTAACCTCTGGTTTGCTCTGGTTCAGAAACCACTTGGCTTCTCCCCTATTGAAGAAAGATCCTCCCAGACCATTGCAGAGTGGAAGTGGGACTCTCCTGTGGGGTTAACGTGGCTGTGAAGGGTAACAGTGACCCACACATTGAGGCCTGGCATGATGCCCATCAGCTTATGTGTGTGATGGCACAAGATCCTCACAGCGGCCTCTGGACCATACCGTCGGCCACTGATGACTCGCCAAAGGTGACTGACACAGCTGGACGTAAGCAGATACGCTTGTAAAGGCCAGCCTGTGCCCTTGGCAAATTTGCGATCTCTGGCCAGATGCAGATTTAGAAGTTGTACAGTCCAACTCCCGCCAACAGCACACATTAAAAAGAAAGAGGCACTAGACTGGAAAGTAAAGGGACAATGATGTTCCAGACAGAAGGTGCTGTACACGGCAAAAAGAAAAAAAAAAAAAAAAAAAAAGACATGAAAGCAAGGGATAAAACAGAGTGCTTGGAACACAGCAAGAGGTTCAGAGAAGCCAGAACTTATCTCAGTTGTAAGAGAGCCAAGGTCACTCAGGCAGGGAAGGGCTGATCCCTACAGAATCTGCCATGGCATCCAGGTCCTAGCCCAAGAGGCTAAGCCGTCATCCAAGGATTTTGGATTTTAAAATAGATGAATTGAGGTTAGAGAACTTGTCTAAGGCTCAATGGATAGCTTTTAAGAACCAAAAATACCTGGACCCCTCATCAAGGTGAGGCCTACCCTTTCCATCATCCCACCCTGCCTGTCTTGGGCTGTGCGGCTTCTGGCATAATTTTCTTCTGCAAGCAGGAGAAACAAGGCAAGCCCAGACTTAAGATGAAGATGAAGACAGGGAGTCAGCATGGAGCTTAACAACCAGGCCTCCCCTGAGCCTGGGCCTGGTCTAGAACCACCCACCTCCCACTACTCACTCTGTGATTTGTGACCTGAAAGCAAAAGGCTCAGGAATTTGACCCGATGGTTGATCTTCCCAGGAGAAGGAAGTCTGAATGGGTAAGAGAAAGTGATGCCCTAGTATGCTGAATTTCAGGATATGAAGAACATGTTCAGAGAGCATCTGTGATGGTTTCAACTGCTCCTTGAGTTAGGACCTGCCATTTGGCATCAGAATGACTCTAAACTTTAGGCTACCAGAGAGAGATCCTTTAGCGAGATGTCGCATGTCTCTTTAAGCAAACCTTATATATTGATGTTTTCCGTTAGCAACTTGAGAAGAGACTGACTTTTTAAATGACAGGATTTACCTGAATTACTTTAAAATTGTTCATTCATTAAATTGGTAAATGCTAAACCTGAGCTATGTACTAAACCTGAGCTATGTACTAAACCAGGTATCAGGATGCCAGGATATGTGGGCTGGGTGCCGCCATATCCTTCAAGGAGATGCATCCAAGCTGAGTGCTCAAATGAAATAAATATCAGAAACAAATGCAATATATAACAGAGTACAGTACATACATTAAACATTAGTCGGAAAAAAGAAACAAGGACAGACAAGTGAATACAGGTGAGCCTGAAGCTGGCCTTTTGGACTGAGTCAGGCTGGCAAAGTATTCCATTAGCCAGGGTTTCCCAGACTAGCTTGTGCTGAAGCTGTCATCTGTGGTCCTGCATCTGGGAGACGTCCTGGCGTGGGGATCGTGCACCACCTAGCGTTGGCATAAGCCACTGTATCTATCACAAGTGTTGGAAGGAAGGCACCCTCCCCCAAAGAAATCTGTGGAGCTCATAATTTTTCAGTGCACTGCCAAATGCCATAAATGCTTACATATGTTATCTCATCTAGACTGTATTAGATAGAGCCCTATGCGGTCGATATTGTCATCACCAATGTTACTGATGAAGCTGTAGAGATTCAAAAAGGTTAAACCATTTGATCAAGGTCCCCTGAACTAAGGGCCAATGCAGGGAATTGAACCTCCCTCCCCCTGTACTCTGTTAACTTCCTAGCTTTTCTGGTATCGAGGAAAGGATTAGGCGTCTCAGGACCAGGCTTAGAATTCTTGGATGATGGCTCAGCCTCTCAGGATAGGACCCAGACGCCATGGCAGATGCTGTGGATATCAGCCCTTGCCGGCCTGAGTGGCCTTGGCTCTCTCACAATAGAGGTAAGTTCCGGCTTCTCTGAACCTCTTGCTGTGTTCCAAGCACTCCGTTTCATCCCTTGCTTCAGTGTCTTTTTTTCTTTAAGGCGAAGTTTCACTCTTTGTTGCCCAGGCTGGAGTTAATTGGCATGATCTTGGCCCACTGCAACCTCTGCCTCCTGGGTTCAAGTGATTTTCCTGTCTCAGCCTTCTGAGTAGCAGATTACAAGCGCCTGCCACCATGCTCAGCTAATTTTTTTTTCTTTGTATTTTTAGTAGAGATGGGGTTTCACCATGTTGGCCAGACTGGTCTCGAACTCCTGACCTCAGGTGATCCACCTGCCTTGGCCTCCCAAAATGCTGGGATTACAGGCGTGAGCCACCGCGCCCAGCCCTAGTGTCTTTTTTTTCCCCCCATGTACAGTACCCTCTGTCTGGAACATCACTTTTCTTTTATTTTCCTACCTAGTGCCTCTTTCCCTTTAAGATGGTTAAAGGGAAACTTCTGTCAGGAAGCCTCCCCTGGCCCTCTCAGGTTGTGCTAGTTGGCTCTCCTCTGTGTTTTCACAGCACTGTGTGCATTCCCAGGTCACAGTGCACCACAGAACACCTGTCAGTCATCTGAACACAGAACACTTGTCAGTCAACACCCCCCAAGAGACTATCAGCTCTGAGTTCCCAGTGCCTAGCAGATGTTCGACCCATTGCAAGAGCTTGATAAATGAGTGTGTTTTTGTTCTTTGAAGTGGATAGACCGAGATTTTCTGGATGGATTTGAAGTGGATTTGATAGTCTATAGGTCAAGTAAACAGACTGATACCTGTCACAAGCAGGAAGCCCTTTGAGAACTCAGGTGCTTTATTTAAATCCACTGGGTTCCCCTAAATCCAATCATATGGAGATATTGTCCGCAGAAGATTACCCTATGATCTCAGATGCCAGAGCCAGCCCACCCTACCTGCACTCTGCCAATTCTGTTATTTTCTGTGTCTCTGAAAGCCCGCTATATTCCTGACCCCATCGCTAACGAACTGAAACTTAGCCTATGTCTCTATCAATTTGCAGATGCTGGGACTAAATGTCTAAGGATATATCATTTCCTCTTCAGAGGGTAATCATCTTGAAACCTAGATGATTACCCCACATATGAGAACATGTGGCATGTCTAAGGTCACTTAAGTTTGAGGTCACAGAGGCAGTGTTGTATAGAGGCTAAGCACACCAGCTCTGGAGTCAGAATGCTTAGGCCATGTCAGGTAACATCTCCGCTCGTGACAAGGTTGTGGCCCCAGGGAAGGACGGCTGGCTTTTACAAATCTGATGCAATCTTTTTTTTTCTTTTCTTTACTGCCTCCCTTCCCTTTTTGCATGCTGGCCGTCCAAGGGAGGGGCTGCAGAAGAGAAATCTTCCTAGCTGAGAAGGTGACCGCTGGTGAGGTGGTTCTGAAGATCAGTGAGTAGGGTGGATGTAGGTTGGTCTCAGCCAAAGGCTATTCTTGGACCACATGCAGAGTCCTCAGTGAAGGCAGATGAGACTCAATCTTCTCAGGAGTACAATGCCATCATCATCCACTGGACATGTTAGGAAAGCAAATGATAATCGGTTCAGACCCACCTCCCACCTGGGCCTTCCCACCCCACACTCCTGGGGAGCTGTGGAGACAGAACATTAATGGATGGTTTAGCCAGAGGGATCATACCATCCATTAGGAGGTATAAATCAACCTGAAATATAATCAACCTTGACTTCTCACAGTGCCTATGAATGATGACAGCCAAATACAGGCTGATTCTATATTCAATTCTCAATGAAATTTTTTCCCATGAATTCAATTTGGCATGCTTGTGCCAGTTTGCAGGTGTGCAAACTGGCACGGTAGCAGAAATCCATTTAAGCATATTCTACATGTTTACATTTATGGTCCCGTTGGTCTGACAGCTTTATGTGGGTGTGATGAACAACCCCTCTAACTCATATACAGGGGACCTCTGGGGAAACTACTCCCCAGGCCAATCCCTAAGAATGATAAAGCTGAGAATAGTGAAGTTACCAATGGTGTCAGAGAAAGCCTCAGAGTGAAATCCAACAAGGTGGCTGCCATTCCCTGCAGACCTTGGGTGGTCTTGATCCTCACTGAGCCAGAGATGGTCAGAGCTGGACTCAATCTCAGAGACCACCTAATTCCACTCATGTCACATGTGCAGCAGCTGAGGCCCAGAGATTTAATGTGATTTGCCTATGGTCTCTTCCTGTGACCACTCTTTGCCCACTGGACTCTGCTCAGTGTTGGACTGTCCTGTTTCAGGTGCCACACTTGTGTTGTCTTATTCTCCCAGACCTGAGCCTGCCACCATGGATGGACTACCTGGGATCAGGAGTGATGACTCAGCACTGGGGCTAAGCAGTTTGGGGATGGGCTCAGATAATTCTGGCCATTGGCCCTCCAGTAGAATCCCACTTCACACCCACTGCACACCGAATCTTGGAGGGATTGAGGGGTGACACAAACTGCAGGTCCCAAAAGCTTGGAAAGTAATTCCATAAAATGGACATTTGAGATTAAAAAAGACATTCCAGCTTTTACTGAATCATTTCTAAGCGCCCTAACCAGAGGAAGGGTTGCAGTAAAAAAGAGCAGAGGATTGAACTCCAGACTCTAATGTCCTTGAAATGAACATTACCTAGCGCCACACCTGGCACCTAGCATCTGCTCAGTATATCAGTGCATTTTGAATGATGAGGGAAGATAATCAGTTTTATACATGAATTTGTCTTCTCCTAGGCATATCACCTCATTCACTTAACAAACTGTATGAGATCTCGGAAGACATCACAAAAACAAGATTAAATATAAAACAAGACGCTGCACATATGGGGAAGGCTACGCCAGCCCTTCAGTGAGGTTTATTTGTGGCCTGTACATCCTGCCTAATCTGACCCTGATCTCCTGAGACTCATCTTGAGCCATTTCTCCTCATTCTCTGTGTGCTAGCCTGGATTGCGTACACTGTTCCATCTAGCCCAGACCTTTACTACTCTCTACCAGCTTGTCTTTGAGGCTTCAATTTCAATGTCACCTTCTCCAGAAAGTCCTTGGTAGAACCCCATCTAGACTAGTTCTCCCATTACTATCTACAGTACAGCACAAAGAGCTACAGCTCTTTTTTGGACCCAGGTCCTCACCCATCTGTGTCCACATCCTGCTATTCCTGCAAAGTGATATGAAAGGAGGAAACCGGCTTGGCCATGTGATTGCTTTGGACAACAGAATGACTTGCAGGTGTGCCAGACTGAAGCCTTGGTTTCAGAGGCCTTGCATGTTTAAGCTCTCTTTCTTATGTGTCTCCTATTTCCCTGAGAAGAACAAACCTAGGCAGGGTTTCCTCAATTCAGGTACCCAGCAAAGCCCTCAGCCAACCCACAGATGCATGAGCAAGCCAGGTGAAATCCACTGACAACCAGCCATGTGACTTGGAAGCTAAGTAAGTACGTGTCATACATATGCTGCTGAAGTTGTGTAATTTGTCACATGGCATTATTGCAATCAGAGTTACTGGATACACTAAGTTAGTCTCCCAATCCTTTCATATGTGCCTGCCACAAAGTGGGTGCTCAGAAAACATCTGATGGATGAATGAATGAATGAGCGCAATGAATGTAGTGCTCTATTTCAAATTCAGCAGAATAAAGGGTCCCCAGAGCTCTTCTCTTCACAAGAGCATGGTCCTGCAAGGGCCACCTCTACCTAAGATGACATGAGCCACTTCCTTGGGGCAAGACTTACCTCTGACTTCTGGAGGTATATCCCTTTGCCATCTTGGGTTAAGTTTTGGAAGACATCTGTGAAAACGCAGCAGAAAAGGAGCACAGCTAATGTGTATATTGGAAACATTATGAATTAGTTTCTCCCATGTATCTCATCTTAACCACATCCATTCGGAAAACATGAGGGAACCCAATGTCAGACTATATGTGACCACAGGCAGCCACACCTATAAGTGAGCCACTTCAAACCTTTGCCTCTGGAATAAGGCAGGGAACAAATGAGTCTGGGTATCTGCAGCCAGGCCTCACACACAGGCACTTGGCTAGAGTTCCCGATAGCTTCCCTGGTCTGCTGTTTCTGGGATGGCAACTGTCCTCTCTTGTGCTTAAAATAGAGACAGGTGGGAAGTCATGGGGCAGCAGAGGAAGCCCTGGACCTCCCCAACTTCCCGCCAGCTCACCCTCCATGTTCTCTACACGCAGCATCAAGTGGACAAAGCTGACAAAGTCCATCTGGAGGCTGGGGCCACCATAGCGGATGAGCATCAGCTGACAGACGTCATCACTGAGCACAGTTCCTGCATTGAGCACAGGTTCCTGCTGTGGGTGCTGGGAGCTTGCACCCAGCTCCCCTCCTGCCCAAGGCCCCTTCAATTGACCCTCCACTTTAGGGACCTGAATCCTGATAGCATGGAAATCTTCTTTTATAGGGTTCATTTTGAATTGTTTAATTGTTTAACCAATTTATTTTATTTAATCCCTATTCCTCACTGCTGCGTATTAAGGCAATCAGCATGGGGCTCTTTTCATCAAGTATGTGAGTGGACTTCAAGGAAGGAGGCAATCTGCTAAGTGCTCAAAAGGACCTGCTCTGGAGCCTGGTAGTCCTGGATTTAAACCCCAGGCAACTAGCTTCAATTTCTTCCTTTGTGAAGTGAGGATTATAACAAAGTGGTGTTGAAGATTAAATGAGAAGTTGAATGTGTGAACTGTCCATCAATGTTGGCTCTGATCACAGTGACAGTCATAAAAAGTGTTTGTGTTGATTGCAGAGCTACGTCTTTGAGAGCCACACTGTTCATTCTAGTTACTGCAGCATGCCACGCATCCCCCTCCCCTGCCTGGTGAGTGTGCACCCTGCCCATGTGTGCCCACAGCTCCAGCTTTTCCTGTGCCTACCTGCCTCCCTCATGGCAACCTGCAGCTGTGCCCAGCTCAGGTATCCTGACCCATTGTCTCGCTTGTAGAAAATCTTCTGCAAAGAATCAAATGAGAGGTTCGGGAAGCCAGGCATTTCCAAGCACCATCTGAGAGCCCCTGTGTGCCCCGTCAGTACCGCAGAGGGGCTGTTGAAGATATCTGAGGCTCCACATGCAGGGCCTGCTGCTAGGATAAGAATATGGCAGAGTCCATGCCAGGATCCCACCACCTCATGTTTCCTACAGCACAAGGCTTCTGAGAAAGAGAAAAGTTTTTTCTCATGGGGTATAGACAGTCTGGGTGTGGGTAAATGTGCTTAACATAAGCACATTATCCACACTCTAAAGTGATTCCAGCTTTCTGACTCAGGAGGCAAGTGGGAGAGTTGTGAGTTGTAAGCAATGATTGGAAGAGCAAGAAGGAGCAATTTTGTGAAAGACTTTCAATGCCAAGAGTGCCAAGGAGTTTGGTCTTTCTCTGAAGCCCATGGGGAGTCTTAAAAAGTGTTTTGAAAGAAAGCAGCATGATCAGATGTGTGTTTTGGAACTTCAGGAGACTACTGCAACCGGCTCTCTGAGTTTGGAAGAGACCGATGGAAGAAATGCTCATGTATGGGAGCGTGGAGAAGGTTTGGCGAGTTGGATATAAAGGGCTGCAGGGGAAAGAAGTGTCTCGTATAGCTTTGCAGAATTGCCATTTCTACACCATCTTCCAAAGAGCAGTAGTTAGATTTGTTCTTACCTGATAGAGCTTCAGCTGCTTCCAAAGGTCCCTGAATTCCTGGATGCTCATAGTACCCGAGGCATTAAGCTGATGAATGGGTTAAGATAAAAGCTGCCAGGGAGAGTTATGTCCATGCTTTGGAGGCAGTGATCCGCCCTCCACAAAGCAATTGGCAATTTGTGGATGGCCTCATTCAATATCTGATCATGTCTGATTTCACCAGTTGGCCTTACCTCACTGGCCAGATCGCCCAGGGCTCCTTCCACCCTTGCTAGGGAAAAGCAGCATAAGCCAGAGTACAGCAGTACTGGGAGAAGCAGTGATGATGGAGGTGATGATAGTGATGACCACAGCTAGCATTAAGTGAGGCAGGATATTTTGACACGGCCAATTTGATGTGATTTAAATTAAAAAATAGTAACTTTTTTCATTATTATTTTTAAAGAACAGCTTATGGAAGGAGTCAGGCACAGGGTGGCTAAGGATGCCTTTTACATGTTTTAAGTTTAATGGTTGCCCTTGTAGACCATGCCCAGATACCCCTAGCATCAGAGACATTGGGTCAAAGTACCACCATACCCCATCTCTGTTTGAGCCCTCACCATGAATCTGTCACTGAGTTACACACTTCACCTGTAGTAGGTGAGGTAGGCATTAACTCCCCCATGTTCTAGCTGATGAAATGAGCACTTGGAGAAGGTCTGATCTTGTTCAAGTTCAAACAGCTGGTTACAGGGCTGGGACCTGCCCCATGACTGTACCTGTACACCTAACCCCGCAGTGTCTCTGAGTTTCTGCAGACTGTTTTTGTTTTTACAACCTTCCTTAGGCTATCTATTCAATATGTCTCTCCATGGTATGGATTATCAAACTTTGACTACAATTATCCACTTAGAAAGGCAGTGCGTTCGCTAGAAATATTGCAGGGTTGAGAAACAGGACAGCTGAGTTCATGGCGTGTTGTTTAACTTCCCGGAGCCCTGGTTTCCTGGTCTGTGCACGGGTGCAGCCACCACCCAGTTATTAAATGGAAAACATATGGCCCTAAGGCTTTGGAAAGGCTCTTGTAAACCTGGAGAGCTGTTACTAACCACCACTTTATAGCTGCTTCATCCTCATTCCCAGGAAATGAGATTACTGTGATGGATGGCTGATATTGGTCACCTATTAGATGATAACTCTGTTCCCAAATTTTATCTGTACTGTCCCATTTGCATTCCCACATTAACCCTACCAAGTAAGTTTCAACACTCTCTCCATGCTCCAGATGAACACCTGGAGGCATAATGAGGCTCAGCCAACTTGTCCAGGATCCACAACTGGCAAGGGCTGGGGATGGGATTCAAATCCACTCTTCCTAGCTCCAGAGCAAAGCTCTCAACCAAAAGCACCCATCCACCCACAAACCTGAAAAGGTACGTCCAGTAATGCCAGGATCCCCTGGCAGGCTTCCAGGCTGAAGAGGGGCGGTGTGCTCCCCGGACCTGTAAAGGAGGAGGAAGAGGCCACATGGGGGCTGGCCCCAGGTCTGCAAATCCCTTTTCTGCGCAGGAAGAGGCAGTGCTTGCTGGGTGGACCAGCTGTAGGCTCTGATGACCACCATGTATATGGACTGGGCAAAGTGAGAATGGAAGGTAGTAGACAGAGCATGGCGGGTGATGAATAACCATCATGAATAACCTACATCCATGGAGCAAGTCAAATGCTATAGGGACACCTGGCATGGCTTGGCTTTGCCTACACAGAGGACCAGATGAGCATGCCTTTTGTACCTAGGGAGGGCCAGGATCCGAGAGGTCAACTTGTTCAAGGTCCCACCCAAATTGGGGGATTCTTTCCTCGGGTTTCTTTCTTTTTTCTTTTTTTTTTTTTTTTTTTTTTTTTTTTTTTTTTTTTTGAGATGGAGTCTCGCTCTGTCACCCAGGCTGGAATGGCATGTTCTTGGCTCACTGCCACCTCCACCTCCCGGGTTGAAGTAATTCTTCTGCCTCAGTCTCCTGAGTAGCTGGGATTACAGAAGCACACCACCACACCTGGCTAATTTTTTATATTTTTGGTAAAGACAGGGTTTCACTATGTTGGCCAGGCTGGTCTCAGACCCCTGACCTCGAGTGATCTGCCCACCTCGGCCTCACAAAGTGCTGGGATTACAGGTGTGAGCCACGACACCATCTCTCCTCAGGTTTCTTGACAGATGGTCTCGTCAGTTACGGGTGCTCACTTTTTCACATGGATGAAGAGCTACAGTCAGGAGAAACTTCTTCCGTTAAGTCCAAAGGAGCCTCCTATAATATTGGCTCACTGGCCCTAGTTTCACCTTCAGAACACCACAAAATGATATTTGTCTTTTCTTTGACTTCTGCTTTACCTTTTAAAATCTAAATATTTCTCAAACTACTCCTCAGATGCGATGATTTCTAAACCCTCAACGTCCTTTTCTGAGCCCTACATTTTGCCAGTATCTCTTCAAAATATGGTACCAAGATCTGAAAACAGTCCTCCAGATGTAATTTGATTGAATAGAACACAGTGGACTTATCGCCTCCAGTTTTCAGTCAGCATTTCCCAAATTATGTTTCAAAGGAGATTTTCTGCAGACAAAGAGTTCTGTAGTCAAAGAAATGTGGGATACTTTGCATCTATTAATGCTTTTCTTCATTCACCATGCCCTCTACTGTGTGTGAAGTACTGAAGACTCAAGTACAATTGACCACAGAAACTAACCCGTTTTATTTCACGGAACACTTACTAAACCTCTTGGTTTCCAATGTTTCCTGGAACACAATTTTAAAAACATACATCTAAATGTTCCCATTAAATGCAGCCTGAATGTGTATAAGCTTATTTAGCAGCAGCTCAAAACTATCAGTTCATGTTAGCTAGATGTCAACTAAATTAACCAAATATCTTTCACATAAACTGCCACAAAAATGAGGTCTCTTCTGTTAAGAACTTGTGCTACCATTTTAAAAATGGTATATATCAAAATGGTTTATTATCTTCCTGACTACATTTCATCTTTTTGGTTTGGGCACAGCTTGTTGAAAACATTCTGAATTTCAATTCTGCTATCTATTATATTAATGATTTCTTCCAGCTTTGTGCCATCTGCAGCTCCAATAAGCCTATATTCCATGTCTTCTTCCAAGACATTAATAAAAATTGGGGAAATGAACAGGACCAATAGCAGACAGAATCTAAGAATTCGTATCTAAACATCTAAGCATATAGACTCTTGCCTGTAACTGGATAGAATTATCCCTCTAGTTTTATATTTGTATAACTCTTGGGAATGGTGATAAGATTTCTTGTGAATACATTTACTTTTATTATTTTCCAACCCAAATTTTATTATTTATCATGGGAGACTCACCAAATATTTTGCGAAAATCTAGCATTTCTCTGATCTATTCATCTAGAACCTTCTTATAGGACTAAATGAAAGCAATTTGTTCATAAATATTTCAGAAAACCATTTTGTATATATGCAATCAAGACCTTTAAAAACTTTTAAATGTGTACAAGCCATTGTTTCTAGGCAATTTCCCTAGAATCAGCCTAGAATATTTTTTCAGTGGGGAGGAAAAGTTCTAAAGTTCTACAATTCCTACAGTCTTCCCTTCTGGATGTTTTACTGATAACTGAATTTGGCTTTGAGAAGCTTTCTGCAAATTCTTTCAAAGCCTGAATCACACAATAGTCTGGATTCTAATTTTCCTGGGTTTGAAATCTTGGCTTCATATAAAGGAGAAGCAATCATCTAACTTCTGTAGCAAATACTCTGGTTGTTTTTTTACTTTTTTTATTTTGAAGTTCATTTTTCTCCCTGGAGAAATCAGCCTATTTCTTTCATGACTTCTCACTCCAAATATATGTATAAAATATTTTATATGAATGTTAAGCTTTTCTAATAATTGATCCCAGGCTTTGTATGAAAGCATCCATGCTACCCATTTGCAATTCTTCTAGGTGGTATGCTGTCTCCCTCCAGATTTTTGTAGCTTGATCAATTTAACATGAGTTCATCAGAGAGTTCCCTAGGTAGGCTAGTTAATACTTAATATTTGTATCCCAAGTTGAGGAAATGGGTGCAATTCTTCCACATGAAATTGATATTCCAAGAAAGAGATACTCAGTTATTTCTTTCTGACTAGCAAAATGGCAGAAATCTTCATTTTCACTGCCATATATCTCTATATCCAAAGTAAGCAAAATAATAATAATGATAATGGTTTTCAAAGCTGAATAAATTTCTCTACTGCTTTTTTGCATCACATAATCCACCCTCGTGTAAAATAGAGCCATTGGTTGAGACCAGCATTCGGTAATTCACACATTCCACCAAAGGAAAGAGAAACTAAGCCAGAGTTTAGAAAAGTTGTGTCTCCTCTGAGTACAGGATGGCTCTCAAACACTTACTTGACCAGGTCATGTGGTTCAGGATGTTCTGCAGCTGAACTGCATTAATTTCTGTATACTGAATAGAAAGCAGATTGGCAAGAAAAAAAAATTGTTACTGAAGGCTCATTAGATGGCAGAGGGGACTTATGACTGGACATAAAATTAAACTGGGATTTTCTAAGTACTTCATGACGCTTTTTAACTGGGTACCAAGTCCAGAGAACCCTGGCAGAGCAGGACTTTTAAGCAGGCTTCTAGAGAACAGTGATTCTTGAAGGTGCTATACAGGTGCTTCTGAAGTTTAGCCAACAATTTGGTTTGAATTTCATTCTTAATAAAATGTCATTAGTCAAAACTCTAGATTTTAACCTTTGAGTTTACTAAAAGAAACTCTTTATATGAACATTTGACTTTAAAATATACCAATGAAATATAAGCATCAAACATTTGATTTTTTAAAAACTGATGCATATTCATAATATGCTATTTTTAATTGTTTTATATATATTGGGATTATCTATGAGACTTCATTTGATAAAAGGATTGCAGCATCAAATGTTTGGAAACCACTGGTATGGAGGAAAACTTTTATAAACAATACATGTAAGATTCTGATTTATCCTCTCCAGCTACATTAAACAAAATTCCAGATGGGCAAGGCAGGTAAGTTGTGACATCAAATCAGGAATGTCACTAACACAAGGGGCTCAGGTTCTCTATTTTAGTGACATTGCTCCAAATATCAGACCCCAGATATTTAGTATGTTTCTCATCTTCTTCATAAGTGTCTTGTAGGTTAAGAAGAATATGACTTCCAGAGCCCTGCACTCACACCATTAGCCCTTGCTAGACTCAAATCTGGGTCAGCCCAAGAGAAGAAGCCACAGGGACTAAGTGTGTGCCCCAGGCTCTCCCTTTCTTATCAGACTCATCCCCTCTCGAGGTGACCACTCAAGGGCCCCTTCTCCCTGGGCTCCCCTCCAGTGGTTCTCCCTAAAGTCCCCAGGATTTGTCATTGTCATGCTCTCCTCCCCTCACCCCACCACCCCTGTCTGACTCCCAACTCTGACTCTCTACTCTGCTACATCCCATTTGCTCACGATGAAAGATTAAAGTTGCTTTCCTTCAACTAATCAACACAGCTTCCAAGAACAGATAATCATTTTACAGGAGACTTCTAGGGCAATGGCTCTACTCATTTGTCTAAAAGCTTGAGAACTTTAATAGAAAGTGGCACTCAGGGGAATAGGTAGCCTTAAAACACAGTTTCTATGCAGCCTCAAGCAGATACAAACTTATGCTTTGATGAAATGATATGCTCCACTTTGTTTTCGGTTCTTCCCCATCCTCCCCCACTGCACCTGTTCAACTCACCTTTTCAAAGAATTTGGTGAAGCATTCATTCTGCCCTTCATTTTGATCTTCTATCTCCTACAGGAAGAGACACGTAGAAAGACATAATTATTCACCTGTATAAATGGACTTTTGTGTATACCCTAATGTCTCATGGCTTCCAGGCTTCTGAAATCCATGAGCTTAACTTTGCATTGTCTTTAATTTTATACCATAGCATTTACAAACAGCCCTTGCTTCTCTAATTTTCCCTGACTTTGGGGAAGTCACAAACAGTGAAATGGACATAAGAAACACCAGCTAAAGAGAAGCAGAAGAAAGGAGAGATGTAACTCACATAGCTAGCACTCTGGACCCTCAGTGACAAGGACTTGACCAGTGGGTAGTTCTCTACTCTTTGTTGGTGCAAAAACAGCAAAGCCCAGGGATTATTAGGATACACCGGGTAATGTCTGCCGTCTAGCAGAATGGAAGCCTGCTAGTTTATGGCAGCCTCCCTTCATCCGAACAACCCTTACACATCTTTTAATAGTCACCTCCTCCCTGAAGCCACTCCTGCTTCCCCCAGGACCATGGGAGTTGGCTCAGATTCTCCTCTTTGAGACTCTTCTAACACACTGTGCATATAAAATGAGTATACTGGATGCACTGGAAGATCAATAACTGCTTATGTATCTGTGTCCTTTCCAAACTTGGAACTTCTGGAAGTTCAAAGGGCAGCGGCCATGTGTACTTTACCTTTTTCTCTCTAATGTCTAGCACAGTGTTAGCTTGTGAGTGGAAGGAGGCCGGGAAGGAAGGGGAGGGATGTCCTTCACGCAGAAAGTAACCTGGTCTCCTGCTCTTCCCGTATCTCTTCTGTCTCAGCAGCAGAAACCCTGGTCTCTGCCATTTCCAACCTTGCCCTCCTTGCCTGCCCTAGCCCAAGCGGTCCCCAACCTCTAGGAGAGGCCTTGTGTCCTTACTAAAAGATGTGCTTCCTGGAGAAGACCCTGAGGATGAACTCTGACTTCTGGTGAGCCTCCAAGGTGCAAGGCAGGATGACGTATGTCCCTGGATCCAGACACAGCTCCTGACTCACTTCTTTCTCCCTGAGAAACTTATCAGGCTGGCTCAGGGGAGCATTGCTCTGGAAGAACTTGGGGGGCAGTCTCCTCTGGCCATCATGGTACTGTGGGTAGAAGACAGAAGAACACCAGGGAAGGTGATGACCCAGGGCTGTGGCCAGGTCTGAGGCCCTCAGCTCTGAGCCAGGACTAAGGTGGCCCCGATCTGCCAAATCCAATGTTCCCTAGTGAAGGATGAAACAAGAGAGGAGGAGAGGCAAAAACCAGAATATGTGTGTGGAGGGCTGCACCTCTGCTAGAACCTATCAGGGGCTACATAAACACGTGTCATTTGATTCGACTTACCTTAAAAACAAAACCAGCACAAAATGATGGGAAATATGTCCTTGTGCCTGTAGTTTCCATTTTACGGTAAGGGCTCTGAGGCTTAGACAGGTTAGATCATCTGCCCAGAGTCATCAGCTGGTTGCAGTCCCAGCCAGATGGGAATTCAGGACAGCAGAGCTCCATGCTCATGTTCTTTATACTGTCTGATGCTGCCTCCATGTATGTGATGTGGCGCGACTGATGGTCACAGATACAGATGGACCACCACCACCTCCCAACTACACCTCACAGCTGTACACAGATAAAATTCCATGTCACTTAGGGAAAACACCCTTGTAAAGGACAAAGAGAACTGGGCAAGAGCTCAGAAGACCCGAATCAGAGCTCTAATTCTGATATTTCTTGGGTATCTTTTTTGTTTTATCTGATTCATATTCTCTTTCTCTCTCTGTCTCTCTGCCTCCTTTGTTTCTCCATCTCTCCCTATTTTTCTCTCTTCCTTCCTCATCCCTTTGTTCTTGCTCAGGGCTGTAGAGTGAGAGGAGACTCACACCAGGATCCTCTTTCTGGTTTATACACAACTGCTAACCAAGACACCACTCATTTGCATAAACAGATATTTAGCAAATTCCTCCGTACTTTGGAAATAAAATACATATCCTTATGATGTAGGCATTCTTTCATAAGACAATGAGAACTAGGAAATTACCCAATTGCCCTCTTTGCCATGAGTTACTAGGAATCTCAGAAATAAATTGTATAATGATCCATAGTAGCTGTGCTAGGTTTCGTTTTCCTGGTAGAAGCAACTGTCTACCTAGCCCTCATCTCTTTGTCATTTTTTCCTTGGCATTTAAATTTTGTAACTGATTTGTGGGTTTCCTGTTTATACTTGTTTATTGTAGGTTGACTCAAATTCTGTTTAGAAGTAGGCATGACATCAATAACTTTTTCTTTTTAAATTAATAGGCAAATTTGAGAGTGGTCAGTATTCCTGTGAGGAAAATAACAAAAAGAGACCCAGCATAAAATGATTTCTTTATAACAGCACTTTTACTTGATTCAATCAAACCTGAGAAAATTAAGTTTTTACGCCTGTTTTCTTTGGGAAATAAAACAATAGCTGCCTCCTTCAGAGGATGGGATTCCTTGGGCCTTCCTACCTGACCCCTCCAAGGTGCCAAAGCAACTGAAGCCAGACATGTTCTTGTCCCTCTGCCCATGCTCCTGCCACATGTCCTCAAGCCTTTGTCCCTTCTCCCTGGGGAGGTGGGCTGCACAGTCTCTGTCCCATATGTTTTAAGTCCATTTTACTTTGGGTTTCATTACCCAGTCAAGATTGTAATTGATCGTCTTTCCTATGCTGTGATGGCCTTCAATATTAGCCCTAGGTATTCGCGTAGGAATTTAATACATTTTACAATTTATTGGTTTCATGCTAGGCTCTGAGACCTCCCTACAGATGCATGAGGATCTCTTGGGGGTCTTTGGATAAAGAGATTAGCAGATGCACTTTACTTTCACATAGGCACAGGCAGTTGGCAGACATTCTCATCATCAGACATTATCATAGCTTCTTACGCAGTATAAGCCTGCTCCAGTCTAACTGAAGCCCATGGAGGCTTGGCCACATGTGATTTCACCCCAAACTAGGGCCACCTGGTCAAGGGCAGAACTCACCGTGTTCATCTGGAAAACAAAAAAAGAGAGATCTCATTAGGCAGGGAATCTGGCTCTTTCATAAGCCAAAACCTGAAGAGAAGCTGATACGCAAGGCTCCACCCAGAAGCCCTGTCTCCTCCCACAAGACCTGCTGTTCTATCAGTGACATTTTAATCCATCATCAGAAATTCTGGAAAAGAGGAAGGGAAAGAAAGGTTGGCTTCTGGGGAGAGGAAAAGGAAGTCAATGTTGATTGTACTAACTGTGTGCCAGGCACAATAACAAGCACTACCACATAATCCTCTTTTATCCCACCTTTTGCCTAAACATCAATGTCCCCATTTTACAGATGAAGAAACTGATGGCCTAGTGCAAGAAGGTGACTTGTCCCAAATCACATGTTCCTAAACGACAGTGCCTGCCTTTGGAAACCCAGGTCTGTGAACAGAGACAGATGGTAAAGAGGACAAGAAACAGGAAGACATGGTCACTGCTGGCGACCCCATGCTTGGTCACATGCCCTGTGGTTCAGAGGTCTACCTACCCTATAGAGGTAGAAGCCAATGGCGAGGTAAGGCTTCTGGTTGCGGCGCCTGTGCCTGGGCTTCTGGAGCAGGGACACCAGCACACTGCAGGGCCTCAGGGATCTCCTGCCCTCTTCGGGCCTCCAGACAGACAGCAGGAACTGCGGGTTCTTCCAAAATGTGTCTGGGGCAGAACACAGCAAGGTGAGAATGGACCCCAATCCCCAAGCATCCTGCTCGCCAAACTACTAAGAGGTGAACAGTCTGAGGACAGCTCTGCCAGGATTGACACACTGAGTCCCATCAGGACAGAGTTGGGGTCCCTTCAACCTTGGCTCTGTGCCCTCCCCTCTTGCTCTTCCACCCGGAGCCTTCTCCAGACACACTGAACTGGAGTTGTTCACACCACTGTAGCCTCTTTGTCTTGCTCAGTGCCTGGCCCGGATGCAAAATACATCATCAGGATATGTATTTTATCTACCCCACAAGCATGTGCTATGTGAGTTAGCAATGGTCTTAACTCTCAGGGGAGGTGACCATGATCTCAGGGACCTTTGCATTTACTAGAGGCAAAAACCTTAGCTTAAGTTCTGCTTCAGACTTTTGGGGAAATACTGTCAAAAGGGGGACTCCAGAGCTAAGGCCACCCTGGCCCATTGAGGTCACACCCCACAGGCCTTGCCTTCAAAGGGGATGGCTCACTATCTCCAAAGTGGAGGAAGGGACACAGCCACCAAACCTGTCCCGTCTTGCGAGTTCAGACAAGTTTGTCTCCCCTGTCTAGAGAGCCTGGGAAGCCCAGGGTTTGGGTTCCTCCCAAGCTCCAGGTGGGCAGGACCTGATACAATTTCCATTTCCATCCTGCCCAGTTAGTGGGTGGTTACCTCAGTGTTTTCAGTGGCCTTCTCTAAAACTGAAGAAAGATTCTCCCTTGATCCTGCTTTTCCCATGCCTGTGTGCCTGTGACCCCCGGTGGTCACGAGGACAGGGCAACCCTCTGGGAAGATACAGCCCCACAGGCTGACGGCTTGACTGACAGGACTCGGTTGTGGTGTACATTGGTACCGCAGGGGCCCCGTCCTCCCTGTGGTCATAGTCCAGGGCCCCAGCACATCGTGAGACAAGCCGAGCCTCCTCTCCTCTCGGCTAGTGCAGAACGTGCTACACTCCCACGTGTAGTCACTCCCACACCCCCGCCCACAGCATCACCCCAAGAGCCCTGTTCCTGCGCATGCGCTCACCCTGCAGCAACTGCCTCCGGCCACCAGCTGTACTGCCCTTCTCCCATCTCCCCTCCCGCATGGTGTACGTCCACTTCCGGGCCGCCTCCTCGGTCAACAGGCCTGGGGTCAGTTTGCAGATGACCAGGAGCACAAAATGTGCTTTAAAGTCCTGCAGTGTCATCCTGCGGAGAGGAAAAAGGAACAGCACAAAGAGATGGACCAGATAACACCTAGTTATCAGGACTGATGGGGCGGGTGAGACAAAGCAGTGGGCATCCCAGCCCTCTCGTGGACAAAGACACCAGCTCTAGTGCAGAGCTGAGCTGGCCATCAGTACATGAGCTGGGGCTGGCTAGATCCCTGTGAGGGTCCGTTGTGGGGAGTCGGAGCTGCTGAGAAGCCCCACCCTCTGGCTGGAAGCAGCTGGCCACATGGCTGATTGGGGGAGATGTTCCTGTTTCTGGAATCACGGTGACAGCAGCTTTTGTTTTATCTGTAAATGTTCAGTAAGAACTGCATATCAGTTCTTAATCATTAATTAATGAAGATATTTGCCCCTACTTGCTAACTCATGGCCTATAACATTCTGTTTAAACTGGCTCAGTTTACTTAACCAAAAAGTGGAAACAACAGGAATTTGCAGGGCTTCAGTTCGGTGAAAGAGCTTCCAAAGGGAGAGGGCTGCAGCAGGCTGAACTAGATGGTTAATGGGAGGAGTCCTTGGAACAAGGGTTGACATTAATAGTAACAGTGGCAAACAAAAGCAAAGGGGAACAGATGGGGCCCCTGTCAAACACCTAGAAGCAGCATCATCTCAGAATGTCTTGATGGCCTTTCAAAAAATGAGGTGACCGCATATTCTCACTCACAAGTGAGAGCTGAGCAATGGGAAGACATGGACACAGGGAGGGGAACATCACATTCCAGGGCCTGCCAGGGAGTAGGGGGATAGGGGAAGTATAGCATGAGGAGAAATACCTAATGTAGATGGCAGGGTGGTGGATGCAGCCAACCACCATGGCATGTGTATACCTACGTAACAAACCTGCATGTTCTGCACGTGTACCCCAGAACTTAAAGTACATTTTTTAAAAATGAAGTGAGCAGTTCTGGAGTGGAAGTGTTACTCTGCTCTGGAGGGCACTGGTCAGGGAGCCTACACTATGGCAAGACTTTGCAGTCTCTTCCTACCTCAAGGCCTTTTCAGGACAAAAAAGGCAAAACCTTTTTTGAATATATTGAGCAAGAGAGCAGAGGGGAAGACAGAGAGGAGGAAACAGCCTGGCCGAGCCCTCCCTGAGCTCCACGCTAGTGGCCTCTACTCTCATCACAGAGACTGACCATATATTTATAGGGGCTGTTTGTTCTGCTAGACCGTGAGTACCTAATGGGATGGTGCCTTATTGATCTCTGTACATGAGGTTCCTGGAACCCATCCAATAAATGTCTGCTGGATGGGTTTTCAAATATAGGCCAGGACATTTGTCCAAGTCTCCAAGTCCAATACCAGAATTCTCCATCATTGTCTTTCCTCAGAAGCAGAATCTTCTCCTTGGGGCTCAGCAGCTCCCATTTACTTGAACTGAAAATAGAAAAGGGAATGAAAAGCTTGTGGGGGACATGCTAGAAATTCTTTAGTAAAGGCTCTGTAGTGTCATTATTTATTATTATTTTCATACTGCTTCAGACAACTGAATTTCCCATTCTGTATTACACAGTAGCATGTAGCTTTCATTGATAGCTTACCATGAGCTAAGCACTGGGCTAGGTTCTTGACATACATTATTTCATTGAAGGCTAACAACAACTTCGTTGTTCTCATTTTAGAGATTAGATAACTGATTTAAGAGAGATTGAGTTATTTGCTGAAATCATACATCCATTAAATGTCAGAGGTAACATTTGAACCTGCATCTTTTCAAAGGTCATCATTTGAACTTCTACTTCTGGCCATGAAGGAGTAAGACTGTCCTGACAGCCTCCTACCATCAAGAAATAAAAATGCGACAAAACAGAAGAAGCTGTTTTCAGATACTGGACAGCAGGTAACATGGGTCTGTGATCCCAGGAGGTTGGAAACAAATGAAGTGAGCCCTAGCATCACCTAGGCTTTCTTCCTGAAAGTAATTTCCTGGCCACTGCTACAGGGAGAGGGACTCAAAAAAGAACATATAGGTCTGGCTGAATGGAGGAGACAGAATCTGGAATTCGGGGAGATGAAGACAGAGAGAATTTGCTGGGCAAAGCACCTGAGAGGAGGGGCCTCATAAAAAAGGAGTTCCAGGAACTTCAGAGGGGTTCCCTTGTGTCTTTGGCTGAGATTTAGTCTGTGCTTTCTTAAAGTGAAACTCCCCAAGATTGGACTGTAAGCAGGACATAGTGCTGGGAATCTCATGCATTCCCATGAGACAGAGTTAAAAGACTTTATTTACTTATTTACTTATTTTGAGACAGAGTCTAACTCTGCCATGTAGGCTAGAGTACAGTGGTGTGATCTCGGCTTACTGCAACCTCTGCCTCCCAGGTTCAAGAAATTCTCCTGCCTCAGCCTCCCAAACAATTGGGATTACAGGCATATGCCACCACATCTGGCTAATTTCTGTATTAGTGGTACAGATGTGGTTTCACCATGTTGGTCAGGCTGGTATTGAACTCCTGACCTCAAATGATCTACCCTCCTCTGCCTCCCAGAGTGCTGCGATTACAGGCATGAGCCACTGTGCCCAGCCAAAAGACTTTGTTGAATATATGGAATCTTTACTAGAGATCCCAGAGGGTCTACAATTTAGTAGTGGATTCAAATTATCTCTGAAATAAAGTTTGTTTTGACTTTCCCTAAAAGTGCTTAAAAACGTCGAAGTATCAAAATCCCTAAGCAATGTAACTACTTACTTTAAAAAAGGTCCAATACTCTTTAAAGAAATACAATAAAATTCAGCACTATGAAACTAAAATTTACAATGTCCAGCATGCAATAACTTATTAGCCATATGACGAAGTAGAAAATATGATCCGTGACCAGGAATAAAAAAACAGTCCATAGAAACTGACATAGAAATGCGAGAGATGATGGAATTAGCAGATACGGACATTGAAACAGCTGTCATAAAAATGCCCCATATTCTCAAGGATGTAAAGAGAAACATGGACATAATGAGGGGAGAAATGAAAGATAATCTCAAGTGGAATTTCTAGAATTGAAAATATAATATTTAAAATGAAAAATATACTGAATGGGATTAACAGCAGATTAAACACTGCAAAATAAAAGCGCATGATTTTAATATTCACTATACCTCTGGATCCAATAAATTAAGAAGCTTGCCTAAACTAAGATCACACAGCTAGGAAGTAACAGCAGTGCAATTTTACCCATCATCTATCTCTAATGTTACTGCTTGTTCCCCTGTGAAAGAAACCGCCACCAGCAACATGATGCTAGATTTCCGTAACACTTTAAAATTTATGTATTTTTTGGAAGGACGTTTTCCCACATGGACCAAGCTCCTCTAACAACTCTGTTTGCTAATGTGTAACAAATATAATGCAGCACATTCCATCAGGAGGAAAATTCAACTTGTCTAAGCCTTCATTTTTTCACTGTAAAAATGATTATGTGATCATGTGTATATGAATATGCTTGTGTACTCAAAAGACATGCACAGGATTAAGTACTATAAATCTTCATAATAACATAAGGAAGGACTTTAAGACTTGACCTCCCTTTCTGCCTGTGCCCTACAGCCAGTGTTTAGCCTGCAAAACCCACATTTCTTTAGGGCTACCATTAGGCAGAAACAACCTAAATGCCGGCATCGAATCAGAATGTCCAGAGGCTACTCTATGTAATCAGAGTGTAGAGTCCAATCCAAATTTGTCTACTTTGACTCAGCAAACCCAGGAGTATACTGAACCAAGCCAGGGAAAGACACTGGACTCAGGCACCAAAGACCTTGGTTGAGTCACGCTGTAAGACCTTAGGCAATTCAATTAATCCAAGTTTCTCTATTAGTAAAATGGGGATAAAACTACCTACTTGGTAATAACGTTGTTTGGGGGATTAAATGAGATAATAAAAATTCAAAGAGTTTAGCACAGTGCTGGCAAGCCCGCAAATAAACATTAGCTTTAATTATTATAATGAAAGAGAAAGCAGTCTATATGCCATAAAGCATCTTATAAATGTGAGGGATTGAGCATCCCAGTCTGAAAGCTTCCTGATCCCGCCTAAGACCAAAGGAAGCACACATTTGAATTTGTGTGCAAATGGCAGGCTCCTTTGCCTACACCTACACATTCTCGCCCCAAAAGTTCACCTGTCACTCCAGTCTCCTTTCCATTCCACTTTTCCCCAGGGGTTCCGTAGCTTGACTAGATACTCAGGTCTGTGTTTGCAGGTCACCTGCATAAAACGAGAGGCAGTTTAGGTGGCTGGGCTGAGTGCAAGCATTCCAGAGATCTGAGTGAGACTTGGGCCTGCCGCTGAGCACTTGCAGGGGAAAAGCAGGCCCAGAGAGAGCTGATAAAGGAGAAAGTGGCTCTGCTCCTTGTTCTTAGAAGCTGTGAGACCTAGGGCAAATTGCCTAACCTCTCTGTGTCTCCGTTTCCTGATCTGTGAAATAAGGTCAATAGTCATACGTATGGCAGTGGATATAGTCATACCTGTGACCCTCCCCAAACGGGATACATACACTCTGAACCTGTGAACACAACCCTATTTGGAAAAAGGATCTTTGCAAATGTAATTAAGTTAAGAACCTGGAGATGAGATCATTATGGATTCTCGTGGGCTCTAAATTCAAAGACAAGTGTCAGAAGAGAAGGGGAGAGGACACAGAGAAGGCCACGTGCAGATAGAGGCAGAGACTGAGCTATGTAGCCCAAGCCAAGGAACACCTGGAGCCACCAGAAGGTGGAGGAGGCAAGCAGGGACTCTTCCTTAGAGCCTTCAGAGGGAGCATGCCCCACCCACACCTTGATTTCAGATTTCAGGCCTTCAGAACTGAGAAAATTAATTTCTGTTGTTTTTAAGCACCCCCCTAACCCACCACCACCAGTTTATGGTAATTTGTTGTGGCAACCCTAGGAAACCAATAGACCTTGTGAAAAGAAAGTAAATCTTGGGACACTCCCTACCCCCCCAACCCCCCCACCCCCCTCCACCCCGGCAATCACTAATCTAAATGGAAAAGTCAAGCTGGGAACTGCTTAGGGCAAACCTGCCTCTCATTCTAGTCAAAGGCACCCCTCTGCTCACTGAGATAAATCCGTATCTGATTGCCTCCTTTGGAGGGGCTAATCAGAAACTCAAAAGAATGCAACCACGTGTCTCTTATCTACCAGTGACCTGGAAGCCCCCTGCCTGCTTTGAGTTGTCCTGCCTTTCCAGATGAAACCAAATGTTCATCCTACATATGTTGATTGATATCTCATGTCTTCTAAAAGATATAAAACCAAGCTGTGCTCCAACCACCTTGGGCACATATGGTCAGGACCTCCTGAGGCTGTCACAGGTGCACATCCTCAACCTTTGCTAAATAAACTTTTAAATTAACTGAGACCTGTCTCAGATATTTGGGATTCACAGCCTATTCAGGGCAGTGCTGTGAGGATGAAATGAGTCCACATGTGTAAGGCAGTTAAAACAGTATTTAGCACATAGTGAGTGCTATGTAAATTTTGTTAATAAATATGGAAACCAATTAAAAGCTCTGGGCACACACACCAACATAGTTGTTGGAGATCTAGAAGGAAGATGTTAAATGTGAATTGAGTCCAAGAAATTTGAAACAGAGTTAAGGAAAACTGGAGGACTTGTGAGGAGTCGGACCCTCTGGAGAATATCAGAGGTTCTTTTTTTTTTTTTTTTTTTTCTTTTTTGAGACGGAGTTTTTTGCTCTTGTTACCCAGGCTAGAGTGCAATGGCGCGATCTCGGCTCACCACGACCTCCGCCTCCTGGGTTCAGGCAGTTCTCCTGCCTCAGTCTCCTGAGTAGCTGGGATTACAGGCACGCGCCACCATGCCCAGCTAATTTTTTTGTATCTTTAGTAGAGACGGGGTTTCACCATGTTGACCAGGATGGTCTCGATCTCTTGACCTCGTGATCCACCCACCTCAGCCTCCCAAAGTGCTGGGATTACAGGCGTGAGCCACTGCGCCCGGCCAGAGGTTCTTTAACTTAAACCTGCTGACTTCTTATCTCTATGCTTTACTTACACTGCTCCTTCCACCAGAATGTTCTCCTCACCCCACACAAATCTACCCGTTTCAGGGGCCAACTCAATGTCACCTCCGCTGTTAAAAGACTTTTCTGACTTCTCCCTAACCCAACTCAGTGGAGGTCTTTTCTCCCACCCGTGAATTTTTAAAGCCTTTTATCTATACTTTCTTCTGTGTTTCAACTTTGCTTCCTCCTCATTTTCAGATATGGTTTGTGACCATACCTGAGTGTCAGCCCTTTGTAGGCAGGTCCTGTCTGGTGCATCTTCCTCTAAATGCCTAGTAGAACTCAAAAGATGGATAGTAATGGAAACTGTCATATGGAGACTGTCATAAAGAAGTGTGTGAGAGAAAAGAAATTTGGGAGGAAAGAACCAGATAAAATGGTTGTTCTTGGCAGCCCAGAGTGAAGTAAAGTTCAAGGAAGAGTTGTGAGATACAGCAGGTGGGAGGATGGTTGATGGGGGATGAAGTTAGGATGGTGCATTGGCAGTGGCGAAGGCTGTACCCACCACTTTACCCCAGGAAATAGGTACAGAGGCACAGAGACCCACCAAGACCACTCCCCAGAGGGTGCAGAAACTAAATCCACCAATATGAGCCAGGGCCCAGAGAGGGAAGGGCAAGGCTGAGAGGGAAACCAAGGGGCTGACCTCAACCCACCTTCCTGATTCCTGTGAGAGTATAGGCATGGCCGTCCACCAGCCCATTCTCCAGAACCTTCTCCTTCTGCAGAGACAAGAGAAGTCCTGATCAGTCTTCTGCTATCTACAGCTTATTCCTTGAGTCATGGGAGGGCTGCTTGGTTGGAGCAGGGGTTTACGGAGAGAAATGTGGGAGAGAATCATGGTATGGTACATTGCAGTTTTCAAAGCTTTTTGGTATCCATAGTCTAATTCCACCTTCTCAATAAGTGATTCATTCTGCAGTGGTCATGTCATACTCTCTATTTTACAGAGGACAATTTCCGTTTAGAGTTGCGTAGTCAATGTGTGAGGTGACATTCTTGGCCATCAGTGAAGACAGGGCTGACCTGAGGGCTTCCTGTTCCTGTTCCATGGTTTTGGTTGTTATCAAATAGGATGGAGAAAGTGCCTTGTGTGTAGCTGACACTTAAAAATTGTTAGCTTCCTGCTCTGCGCATCGTCTTCTTTTTCCAACTGCCTTGCCTGCCCTAATGCGTCAGTACTGCTACTCTGTTATTTTTGTATGTGTGTGTTTTTAAACAGACCCTCATTCTTGTTGCCCAGGCTAGAGTGCAGTGGTATGATCTTGGCTAATTGCAACCTCGCCTCCCAGGTTTTAGTGATTCTCCTGCCTCAGCTTCCCAAATAGCTGGGATTACAGGTGACTGCCAGCATGCCCAGCTAATTTTTGTATTTTTAGTAGAGACAGGGTTTCACCATAGTGGCCAGTCTGGTCTCAAATTCCTGATCTCAGGTGATTTGCCTGCCTCGGCCTACCAAAGTGCTGGGATTACAGGTGTGAGCCACTGTGCCCGGCCTTGCTGTTCTGGTTTGAAAACCAGGACCTCAGCAATAGGAGCTGGGTGGAGGTCCTGAGCCCACACCCAGGGACAGCAGTGATGGTAGCTGGAGAGCATGGGTGCAGGAGAAGAGGATGTTCTGCCAGGGCCAGACCAGTCTCACCCCTGAGTGGGTCTGGCAGCCAATGAGGGTTCTGTGGCAGGTGGCTTTGGTGAGGAGGTCCCAGAGGTTGCCATGGGCTTCTGCCAGGTTGATGGTCATTGTCACCCCTCCAGTGAAGTCTACAAGGGCTTCAGACACCTGTCCAAACTGCAAGTCTTCGTAGGAACCAGAGAGCCTGCCCAGGGAAGAAATAAACATGAGAGGAAGAGTATAGTGAGTGTTTATAATTTTATGTGGCCTTGGCATCCACTTTTAAATAGGAGTTTAATCTTCTCATACCAAAAGCAGGGCGCAGGCAACCCTGACACAGTTTCCAATCCCAGGCCCATCCTGAATGGCTCCGGCTGGTGGTCATAGATAAAAGTTAGAGGCATCTCTCCTGCCTAGAAGACTGGGAACCTCTCTTTCCCACCACTTCCTTTAAATGGACAGTTCAGATGTTTGCCTGAGATCTTAAAGTGACTGCCTGTCAATCACAGCAAGATCTCCTAGAACTAGTGCCTGCTTGCTTTGAACTCATCAGTTAAAGCTGCTTGAGGGAAACCCATTAGGCCAACACCCTGGGCTCAAGATAAGGTATGGGTCCACTACGGGTCCATTTTCTCTCTTTCTGCCTGGGCTCCCTGACCTCCTGTGCAAGTGTGCGTGTGTGTGCAAGTGTGTATATATGTGTGTTTGTGCATGTGTGTGTGTATGTGTGTGTGTGTCTGTGTGTGTGTACCCTCCATGCATGCCAGTACCCTCTAGGGTCTGTAGGTATGAAAAACTTGAATTTTCATATTGTGGCTGTATCATTGAAGCTGTGCCCACAATCCAATCCCTGATGTTCAGATTCTGGCCGCCCCACCGGGACCCAAGCAGGTGGATCCCCTGCTGCTGCTCCTTCATCCAGGCCTCTCAGCTGCTGGGGACAGCAGTGATTAGCTAGGTTGAGAGAGTTTCATTCAAAACAAAGGAAGGGGCATTTAAACTGTAGATTAGATTGTCCAAATGAGCAGTGAAGCCTTTGCTTAGGTATTCTTTGGGTGTATCTTGCTACTTCTTCCTTCCACCCCAGGAGCAAAGGAGAGAATATACACTCAGAGCTCCGATTCTCCTTAATTCCATCCATTAGAGAAGGCAAAACTCTTGAATGCAGGTTTTGATGAGGTGACCTGTACACAAAAGACTCTGAATACATAGTCACTTTATGTCAGCTGAGACATACCTCAGGATCTCATTTCATAAACTTAACCTGACTCTACTCCCCTCCCTGAACATTGAGAGAGAGAAAAAGAAGCGATGTGAAGGGGGGTATTTCTGCCGATTTCTTACTTGGCATAGGCCTTTTCCAGAAGCGCGCCCCAGAACAAGTTCTTATAGGTGGAGGAGACAAAGACCAACTGGCCAGCCTCATTCACAGGCAGACGGTCATCGATCACCACAGGAATCCAGTTCCCGTAGTGCCAGAACTGGAGGGAGAGAGTGGCCCCTGATGAATGAGGACTCCTGCAGATGGTGGTGAGCCCGGAAGGTGAAGACATGGTCCTCCAGAAACCCTCTTTCATATGACTTCCTCCGGCCCAAGGCCCTGGAAAGACACTCACCCAGAACTGGAAGATGCCAGCATACTTCTCAGTGAAACTCTGATTCAGGGGAACAACCCAGCTCAGGATGTCCTGTTGCAAGGTCAGAGCTTAAAAAGCAGCCAAGAACCAGCAGTCTCCTAAGTCAGACAGCACACAGCATCTGCATGAATCTACTGGGGACTTCATGCCTGCAGGAAATGCCCGGTCCCAGTGGCTACCCTCTCTGGGCTAGCAGCCTAGTTTAGGAGAAGGGAAGTATATCCTGGGCAGGCAGATGATGAGTGAGCAGAGTGGGGCACTGGGAGCACTGGCTGAAATCCAACTTGACACCAAAACCAGAGCTGTGTTCCTGGACCAGCTTTTAGATTTCTGAATGCCCTATCCTCAGGAATTTGGATCTGAACATCACCCCCTTTTTCCAAAGCTTGCCTCGGAAACTGATTTATGTTCTTCTGAGAAAGCCTGAACCCTTCAGGACCCCATTTCCCTGTCTGTGAAATGGATATCACTGGACTTGGGCCTTCCCTGATGACCAATTTACTATTTTTAAAAAGTAGAGTTGAGGATAGGTCTGCTTTGATCCTGTTCTGGGAGGCTAATGACTGCTATCTCAAGAAGGCCCCATTGTGGGAGCTAAAATAGAATGAGCACATTTTCCAAACTTAAAATTTAGACCTGTCAACTGGTAATGAGGACGATGTGAGGACTCAGGCAGGATATGACATTCCCACGCATCCTCAGAGGACCAGCTTTTCTAAACTTCACAGCAAAGTACAGAGCCTTCCAGGTGGTGTTCAGGGTTTGCCAGTGAATAACCATTTCTGGGGCTCTCTCCAGCGGTGATCACTGGATTCTCTTCTTTATCATCCACCCTGTCTTGGCCAAGCCGGGCCAGCAGGCAACCTGGTGTGTGGTCTCTGGGGGCTGTGCAAACTTACCTACAATGCCCTGGCACAGATCCAGCCTTTTAGCCTTGCCAGAATAAAACTGGGGATTGCTGTGCAGCTCCTGGGGGAGACAAACAGAACTGTCATTCTGACCTAGACCAACAAAGCTCCTGGAGCTACAAGGACCATGTTTTCCCATACCTCAAAACTAGACTGAGGGGGACACAGATACAGAATATATGTGAAATCAGTGCTATCCCAAAAGATCTGGGATACACAATTCTGTCCTTTGTATTTCTCATTCCTTCTTACAGCTCGTATAAGTCAGAGCCCTGGAGAACTCTGTGTAGATACTGAGGTATTCTCAGTTTTCCTGGAGGTCTTCTGTTCCTCTTTTTTCTCCCCTATTCTTCCTTCCTATTCCTGACCACTCTGATGGTCTCTTCAGCTTTTCCTGCTGAGATGGAGCCCGGAGTGGGGTGGTAAGGGGGTGGCCTCTCCTCCGTGGCAAGATTTAAATCCTTCAGTCTTTGTGTGGACACAGTTTCCCCAAGAGTCAGGTATAGAACAGAGTCTCTGTGTCAGCAGTTCCCAGGATTTCCATGTAGTGTAGGAGGCTCACTGCATAATTTTACACACAGTAGGGACTTCATAAGACTTCAGGATAGGGACTTCATAAGTCTGGGGCTGAAGGTATCAATGGTGGTGGGTGAGTGGGGAAGAATAAAGGAAAGTGTCTGTGGCACAGGCTTGCATAGGCTGTTTGCTAGCCGTGTTCCTGAAACCTTGTATGTAAATCAAGCTTCAGGGAGATGGATCACATTTGAACACATTAAGAAGTTGCTTTTTAAAGGAAGTTGATATATTTTATAAAGTGAAGAATACTTCTGTAAAGTGATTAATAGCTTCTTAATTTACACGTTTCATGAGCCTGCTTTGTGGGGAGGAGGTTGGAGATATGTTAAAATTTATCTCTCTGGCAGATGGTATTGGCTGTGACTCAGGAAGCCTTGCCATCTCAGATGAAGCTGAACAGTACCTTGATGTATTTTTGGCTCTAGTTGCTCTGCATATTTCTGGGCAGGGCTGAAGGAGAGCTACATCTTACACCACTCTCAAAATCACCCCTGGTTTTCTGCATCTGGAAAGTGAGAATGTGGGAACATAACCAGTTCCCTTCTCAGGGAGATCAATGACAGTAAGACCTGGTGTGATATCGTGAAATATATATTTGGTCTTCATTCACTCAGTTTTCTGACATTCAGTTCCTAAAACCTTAGGAACCTCTAGAGTGATAAGAGTGTCCTTTATATGCTCATGATTGACTGGTGGCTGGTGTTCCCTGGATAGCTTCAGGATAGGGTCTGGCCATTGAAGAGACCAAGGCAGGATTAGAAAGTTGGGACATTTAGCCCTACCCCCTGGCCTCTGGGGAGGTGAGGGAAACTGAAGGTTGAGTTGATCACCAAAGGCCAATGATGTAATCAATCACGCCTAGGTAATACATCTTCCATGAAAACCCAAAGGACAAGGTGTAGGGAGCTCTGGATATCTGAACACATGGAGGTCCCTGGAAGGTGGCATACCCAAGGAGGGCATAGGAGCTCCACAGCCCTTCCCCATGCCTTGCCTTATGCCTCTCTTCTACCGGGCTGTCATCTGCAACCTTTGTAATGCCCTTTATAATAAATCATTAAATGTAAGTGAAGCATTTCCCTGAGTCCTGTGAGCCTCTCTAGCAAATTAATCAAATCCACGGAGAGGATCGTGGCAGCCCTGATTTATGGCCGGTCATGAGAAGTACAGGTCACAACCTGGGACTTGAGATTGGCACCTGAGAAGTGGGGGCAGTCTTGTGGGATGTGCACTCAACCTGCGAGATCTGACACTGTCTCTAGGTAGACAGTGTCGGAATTAAATTTCATTACAGAATACCCACGTGGTGGCCACTAGAGAATTTCTTGGCGTGTGGAGAAAGCCTCCCACACATCTGGTGTTAGAAGAGTATGTTGTGTTGAGTGGAGAGCAGAGAGTAGGAAAAGCCTTATTTTCCTCCCATATATCTTATATATCCAAATGCCTTAAACCCTGGGGCAGGAGGGTCTGCCTCACCGGGGGCCTCTTCCACGGTAGGCGGGGTGGCAGCTTCTGCAGCAGGGACCCGCTGCCAATGGAGCTCAGGGTGGCTGGGAAGCTGGTGTCTTCAAAGAGGCAGCCATTCCTCAGGCACCCTGCCAGCAGGGCCTCGAAATCCTGATCGGGAAGCTGTGGAGAGGCCCCTCTAGAGTCCCTTGGCCCCGGCTTCCATCCGCATCGGAAAGGTGGGCACAGAGACATGGTAGGCAATGGGTACAGTCCTGTGAGTCTTCCCAAGGAGTCTCTGCTACGCCTGAAATGGAGAGAGGACGGTCAGTTTCCTCACTTCCTGCTGGTGCTTTGCCATTGCCACAGAGAGGAGGAGAAGGATGGAGAGAATGGGAGAGGAGAAATCAGCGGGTGAGAAAGAGAAAAAGGTGGTTCGATTTTGTCCTAGACAGTGAGGGTCCTTGAGCACTCCCTCAAGTGCTTGAGGACCTGGTGGGGGATCAGGGATCCTGTGGCAAAAGCCTGCAGAAGGGAGAGATCTCTCAAGCCTCAGGGCTGGGTCCCGGGCCCCTGACTGTGCCAATGTCACAGGGGTCGCTTCTGCTTAGTGGGGAGGCAGGAGAAGAGAAGCAGGTAGCTGGAGCTCAGTCACCCGGGCTGGAGGGTCCTGTGCCTGCCAAGGTAGTGAGGAGCAGTGGCTGCCTGCTCAGGCCTCCACCAGGGCCAGCCAACTCCTGCCTCCCAGCTATAGACACACAGCACTCCTCCTGCTTCAATGTCCTTCTTATTCTTTTCTATAAAACTTCCTTCTGCATTATCTTTATTTTATTTTTATTTTTATTTTTTTGAGACTGAGTCTCATTTTGTTGCCCAGGCTGGAGTGCTGTGGCACAATCTTGGCTCACGGCAACCTCCACCTCCCAGGTTCAAGCGATTCTCCTGCCTCAGCTCCCGAGTAGCTGGGATTACAGGCACCTGCTACCATGCTCAGCTAATTTTTGTATTTTTTAATAGAGATGGGGTTTTGCCATGTTAACCAGGCTGGTCTTGAACTCCTGACCTCAAGTGATCCACCCACCTTGGCCTCCCAAAGTGTTGGGATTACAGGCATGAGCCAATGTGCCTGGCCTACATTCTCTTTAAAAAGAACTCCTTCCTTGAAGACTCTCTTGGTAATATAAAAGGGGGAAAAAATCACACATATATATTGTGGTAAATACCAACAGTTGCCAGTACATGCCCATGCTCCCCTTTTCCTTGTTAACAGAATCCCTGTTTTGATAACCCAGCCACAAAACTTGATTTCCTGGAGCTTCTTGCAGGACAGGTTGGCTACACAATATAGTTTTTCACTTTACAGTTGCAAAATAACCAATCTTACCTAGCCTCCCTCTTCTCCACCGCACATTTTTCAGGTGTTACGACTGAAACCTGTCCATTCATTCACCAAAAATTTTACTGGGAACTTGTTATTTGTCAGGGTGAGCTAGGCATTGCTCACTGAAGACAGTCCCTGCCCTTACGGCTCTTATAGTTTAGAGGGTGGGAGGGTGGGAAGGGCTAAATGATCTTGCTGGTGCTATTCAGGGAGATTTTAAAAGGGCTGTATCCAGAACCCAAAGCCCTGGCTCCCATAACATTCAGCTCTCAGTGCTACAAACTGCCCATTGCACCTAGCACCGTGTTTGGAAGAGAAAGTACACGCACTAAAAGTAACTCGCAAACATGCTTATAGTGAGTGTGAGCACTCCCTCATGGCTGTAGGAGTGACCTGGGGTCCTCTCCATTTGTCAAGGTCCTGCTTATCCCCCAAAGTCTAACTTGAGTCCCTGCCCCAGGAAGCCCTCCTTGAGTGCCTGGCATTTGCTGAGATCCCCTCGTTCTGTCTACTGACCCACTGTCTACTCCACAGGGCACCCTACTGTCTTGGTGCTCCTCAAATCATCACTAGTGAAGGGCCTATGTTCTTTTATTTCCAATTTGTGATAGAAATGTAATGAAAACGAATGAATAGAAACATTAAATTTTAAAAGACATATAAAGTCAAGCCCCCCTTTGAAATTCTTTTCAGGTCAGGTACAAGGGCTCAGATCTGTAATCCCAGCACTTTGGGAGGCCAAGGCAAGCAAATCACTTGAGCCCAGAAGTTTAATACCAGCTGGGCAGCATGGCAAAACTTCTTCTCTACATAAAAATACAAAAATTAGCTGGGCATGGTGGTGCATGACTGTAGTCCTAGCTACTCCGGAGGCTGAGACAGGAGGATCGCTTGAACCAGGAGACAGAGGTTACCGTGAACAGAGATGGTAGCACTGCACTCCAGCCTGGGCAACAGAGCAAGACTCTGTCTCAAAAAAAAAAAAATAGATTAAACAGAAATTAAATTAAAATTGTTTGATCAATTGCTATAAAAGTTTCTAAACACTTGCTCTCAGTTTTTTTTTTACGTAGCTCATCAAGCACTGCTGGTGAGCAGTTGATGGAGTGGCCCCACTCTGATTCTGCTTGAGTGATGCATGCACAGAAGCCTCTTCTGCCTACTACTGGCTTTTCAATCCCCTGGAGAATTAGAACTGCTGGAATGTTGTTTGTCTCACACCCTTACTTCTGAGAGCTAAGGGCAGTTGATTCGTGGCTATTCTTATTTGTCACGGTGCCCGAGTACTTCCTGGGGGAAGACCCAGCTCTCTTCTAACCCAGGTCACAGAGACCCAAAAGCTGTTACTCAGGTCTTGTGTTTTTCCCTGGGGTTTTTTTCCTAACGTAGAGGAGCAGGCAAACCTTCCCCCAGGCTTACTCCATTTTCTTCCCGACAAGTTCCTTCAACCACCTGTACAGTTATAAACAAAGTTGAGGCCTCACAAAGGCAAGGTCTCCCTTTATGCCCCTTCAAGCCTTAACAACAATCCTTTACTGTTTGTCCCATGAAAAATGATTGAAGGTCCCCTGGCTTCAGAAGTTCACCCAGGCTCATACCCGCCTTACCCAGTTCTGCGTCATACTTAAATTTTTTCCCTAAGCTTGCAAATACTACATATCATGACAAGCACAGTATATTATGGGCTCAGAAGACAAAATGCCCATCACGAGTTCCTCCCACCCTCCAAAGTTTAGAATGAGGCCACACGTGTGTGCATGCATGCATGCGCTCAAGCACACACACACACACACACACACACACACACACACACACCCCTGATTTTTAAATAAGTATTGCTAAGTCACTTTATGGAGAATATAGGCACAGATGAAACCACTTGGCAGTTCTTGCATGTTTCCTATACGTTACAAACCATGGATGAACTTGGTTCATTCCCAGATTGGCACAGCTCTCTGCGAAGAACCAGATGGGTCTTGGTCATATCTGGAAATTCATTTCGACCCTATTGTAAGCGAGCAGCGTTGGAGCAGATCCACAAAATAAGACTACGCAAATAGATAGGGGAAGTCTAACAGGGTTCGAGCTATTTAAGAATGTTCAGCCTAAAAGCTTCCTCCATGGGCCTCAGAGTTCTTTCCTTGGCTCCCCACAAGCTGCTAGGCTGTTCTGCAGTGTTTTGCATGTCAGGATTAATTCTTTTTACTAGAGACAGGGTCTTACTCTATCACCCAGGCTGGAGTGCAAGGACACAATCATAGCTTACTGCAGTCTTGAACTCTTGGGCTTAGGGGATCCTCCTGACTCAGCCGCTTAAGTAGTTAGCACTACAGGTACATGCCACCATGCCCACCTAACTTCATATATACATATATTTTGTTGTTTGTTTGTAGAGACGAGATCTTGCTATGTTGCCCAGGCTAGTCTCTAACTCCTAGCCTCAAGCAATCCTTCCACCTCAGCCTCCCAAAGTGCTAGCATTACAGGCATGAGACACTGTGCCTGTCCAGGATTTATTTATACTCAGGAAGTAAAAAGAAGAAAAGAAAGAAGGAAGCATAAAAATCAGACAGCAAAAAAAGACTATTATTCACAGAAGAGATTATTTTACATATCTAAATATTAAATATTACATATTAAAATATCTAAGAAAATATTTTTTTAAACTATATAAAATAGAATTCAAGAAGGTCAATGTATACAAGTTAAATACACTATATAGAAACTCAGTGGTTTTCTTTTTACAACAGCAACAACCCACTAGAAAATGTACCAGGAAAAAAAATGATCTATTCTTCATAGCAACTCAGGTTCCTGGCTTGAGTAAACTGGTGCCATTAATCAAATGTAGAGTCAATTGGAGGCTCTGTGAGCAAAATGATTTTAGATACACTCTTCACAGAAAAATATGCAATCACCAAAGAAGTTGTGTATAGATCATGGCCTCAGTATTATTAAATACACACACACACACACACACACACATAATGGGAAGAAAATACATACAAATAAGAATATGAACTGTCTCTGGATAATGTGACTAAGACTTTTGTTTTTCTTTATTATAGTTTTCTATATTTTCTGGACTCCTTGATTAGTATGTATTACTTTTATTATGAGAAAAAATGTGTTTAACAAAAATACAATATTTAAAAAAAGGAAGTCAGTGGCTACTTGGGACTGGGAGGGGGAATTGCCTGGGAAGGAGTAAAGCCTGACTTTTGGGGTAATGCAAACGTTCTATACTGACTATGGTGGTTGCATCTGTATTTCTGTTCATCCAAACTCAATGAACTATGCACAACACACTTAAAAACATGGCCAAGCACAGCCAGGTGTAGTGGCTCATGCCTGTAATCCCAGCACTTTGGGAGGCTGAGGTGGGTGGATCACAATATCAGGAGTACAAGACCAGCCTAGCCAAGATGGTGACACCCTGTCTTTACTAAAAATACAAAAACTACTCAGGTGTGGTGGTGGGTGCCTATAATCTCAGCTACTCAGGAGACTGAGGCAGAGAATTGCTGGAACCAAGGGGGCAGAAGTTGCAGTGAGCCAAGATCGTGCGACTGCGCGTCCAGCCTGGGTGACAGAGCAAGACTCCATCTCAAAAAAAAAACCATGGTCAGGTGCAGTGGCTCACATCTGTAATCCCAGCACCTTGGGAGGCCAAAGTGGGCAGATCACTTGAGGTCAGGAGTTCAAGACCAGCTTGGTCAACACGGCAAAACCCCGTCTCCACTAAAAAGACAAAAATTAGCTGGACACAGTGGCAGGTGCTTATAATCCCAGCTACTCAGGAAGCTGAGGCAAGAGAACTGCTTAAACCTGGGAGGCGGAAGTTGCAGTGAGCTGAGATCCCACCACTGTACTCCAGCCTGGGTGACAGAATACAAGTCTGTCTCAAACACACACACACACACACACACACGCACACACACACACACGGTACATGTTTATTATATATAATCATACCTCAATAAAGTTGATTTGAATTAAAATTTTAAGTTTAAGTAGAAAAACCAGGAGATCAGTCTGATTCCTGTCTCGTTGGCATCGTCATGCTGAACTACTGCCTTGATTTAGAATAATATCTGCCCAAATCCTGGCTTTCCTCTGTGGTGGCTACTTTTTCAACCATCTCTGAAGCAGTTGAGAACTGTGGGCTCCATTTTAAAGTGGGAAAAACTGAGACTCTAAAAGATAGAAAGGAATTTCCCAGGAATTTCACTGAAGTACAAAAATAGGAACTAGTTCCCAGGGGTTCATTCAGTGTCTTGAGTCCCTGCCCTGATGTTCAGTTCATTCACATGTTATGTGCTAGACACTATGTCTCAGGCTGGGAACATAACACCTGGCCTTTGACCAATCTATAAGGGTAGAGTCAATTCTCTGGGAAGGAAGCAAAAGAAATAAGGACCATGCCCTCACTCACATGAACCTGTAGAATTCTCCTAGGAGATGATGGATTTCCAGAGAACTCTGGCATCTTGCCACAACCCACTAAGTTGTCTCAGGCAAAATTGGAGTCGAAACTCAGGCTCTTTGCACAAGTCTGTCTACATGATAAAAAGCACCAGGTTGAAAAAACGATCAATTCCCTGCTCTCGATGGTTGGAACAAAAGAACAAGACTAACTATAGGCTTTGCCTGATTTATCTTGAGCAAGGATTATACTTCTTTTGTGTAATAGGTGGTGTGCAGTGGCCGTGGAGTGTTAGGTTTGGAATTAGGAAACCTAATTATTTACTAAAATAAACCTAAAATATTTACTGTGCCCTCCTTTACAGGCAAAGTTAGCTGAGCACTACTCTAAAGCACTGCTTAACCATGTAGATTGCTATTGCAGAAGGCAACTGGGTTTGCCACCCCTTCCCGTGTGCCTGTGCGCTGACTCCTCTGTCCTCTCTGAGCTGGCTTCCTTACCCTCAATATGGAATGAAATGTACTGTGCGTCCTCTCAGGACTCAAAATAGAGGGAGGGGAACATCACACAGTGGGGTCTGTTGGAGAGTGGCGGGCTAGGGATGGAGAGGTTGGGGAGGGATACCATTAGGAGAAACACCTAATGTAGGTTAAGCGTGGTGGGTATGGAGGCAGCAAACCACCATGGCATGTGTATACCTATGTAACAATCCTGTACATGTGCAAGATCTGCACATGTACCCCAGAATTTGAAGTGTAATAAAGAGAGAGAGAGAGAGAGAGAGAGAAAGAGAGAGAGAGAACCGCATAAAGGGCTTGACAAATGTCTAAAGTAGGGGTTGGCCAACTACAGCCTGGATAAAGTTTTACTGAAACTACAGCCGCACTTCTCTATCTGGTATTGTCTGTGGCTGCTTTTGCATTCCAATAGCAGAGTTGAGACATTGCCACAGTTCTCACGGGCCACAAGCCTAAAATATTTACTATGCCCTCCTTTACAGGCAAAGTTTGCTGAGCACTGCTCTAAAGCACTGTTTAACCATGTAGATCGCTGTTGCAGTGCTAAGCACAGAGGTAAGCTCCAAGGAGGGACCCAGATTAAAATGTGGTTGGTTGAATTCATCAGGAAGAATTTACCTTAATGCAACAATTTTATCTCTAATTGATTTGTTGACTTTTTATAGACCCTTAACATTTACAGTTACATTCATATCTCAAAACACTTGCAAATGTGTTTTGCCATTTCTCTCTGCTACAGTTTCACGTCTAATCGCTTTTTTAGTTGTGATAACATCAGGCATTCCTGGGCAGTTTTCAGGTGGTTCTGTGGTTACTGATTATGAACAGGAAAACCAGCATCTCTACGTACACATCATGACCTGTTCATAAAAGATGAAATGATTTTGCAACATTAACATTTTGAAAGGCCTTGCATTGTTTTGTTTTGTTTTTGTTTTTTTTTTTTTGACTGTTTAGACACCTGTCTGCATTTAGATTGAGTTTCTAACAGAAAACCCCAAGCATGATTCTTCGTTTATTAGAGTAGACTTTTGGCTTTCAGGAAACAATGACAAATATAGTCCAACTATGAACTTTTGAAGGCAAGAATCGTATAGGTTATTTTTCTGTATTCCCAGATGTGATCATTCATGATCTAGTCACATCATACCTTGAATAAAACAGATGCTTGATAAATGCTGGCTGCTTGACGGAAGGAATGGATGTTTCTTCACTTGAAAAATGTAAAGAACAATAAAGCCTGCCCTCCCCTCCCCTCTTACAAAGCTGAACTGAAACAAAGGAAGCGAAAATCTTCCCGTGAACTGTCACTCACTTGGCTGCTCTTCTGGTGTCTGATCACCTTGCTGTGAACTGATTTAGGTTAAGGGAGCCTCTTTAACATCCTTCCCCTCTGAAATGCTCCTCCAGGCTTGCCTTAGGGCTCCTTTCCTGTGCGTGTATGTGGGATCCACGTCAAAGCAAAATGGGGAAGTAAAACCAAGGTCAGATCTAAAAGAAAAAAGGAGCCTCTAAAGGGAACATGTACCTTGGGAGTCGTGGGGGAGAAGAGGCAGAAAGCCCCTCAACTGACAACGCCGGGGTGGGTGCCCCCCTGAGCCGTCTGCATGCCTCTATGGAGGTCTAAGAACTTGGCTGGTGGAGCTCCCTACTCACCCCCAGCTGCCCCACTTCCATTTGATTTGATAAGACACTGCATAGCCACACATCTTTGCAGAGAAGACTCCCTGGAGCATGGTGTGCACCTTGAGTTGCCATCACCTGGACACAGCTTTCCCTGAGCACAGGAACTTCCACTCGGCCTGTGTAGAAGTGGCCCCCTGGTGTTGCTCATTGCAGTTGAACCAAATACGAGGCCAGAAGGAACTTGGTGGTCATCCCACTCAGTGTCCCCATGTACAGGCAGGACCTCTGAGCAGTTCCAGAGATTCATGGCCGCTTGGCCTGACTGTGCAGGGAAGCCCTGGAGCATCTTGTCTCTTCAGCACAGGCACATCCTCTTTGTACAGCTTCCTCCTAAACCATGACTTCAGTGGGGTCACTCTGTTTCCCTCCATACTGCCCTGCTCTAACACTTCCCACCCCAAGAAGTAGCAGCTGCCTAGTCTGAGAGTCATTCCCTACACTTCTTTTTCTATCAATTCCCACACTTGCAAAGAGCCAACCCTTTCGATTTTTCAAAACAAAATATCAAACGATTCTGAACATTTGCCAACACATTTGGACAGAAAAGAGTTTTCAAGCAGATGTAAATTTGTTCTTTTTATTTTTTGGCAGGGGCATTTGCATCTTCAGAGAGTGATGGAATTTGAGCCAGATTAGCGGACAGACTGAGGTAGCTCTTCTCCTCTTCTGATCCTGCATTTGCTACAGGACTGGCCATTTCACATCGTGCCCCTCAAAACCACATAGCTCATGGCCTCAAGTCCAAATGGACAGACTCTTGGTGTGTTAGTTCCTTTCTGTGTAAACAAACTCCCACTCTACACCCTCTGTTCTGTCCAAACTTACAAAGGAGATGTCACTTCCCACTTCCTTCTGACCCCCCCTCTGCCTCAAATCACCCTCATCCTTCAAAGCTTAGGGCAAATGTCCCCTCTTCCCCAGAGCCTTTTCTGGTCTTGTCTTCCCCTTGTGGGGCTTTCTTGATCTTCGCTCACACTCATGAACTGGGGAGAGGATGCAGGTTAACAGCCCCCTCATCCCCCAAGCCCACTCCTGGGCTGGAAGACTTGGCCTGTCATTTTAGGCTCTGATTAATGCTACTGCAGAAGATCAAGATACACAGTTAAAAACCCAAAGTTTTGGAAAAAGTAAGCCAATTAGAAACATCCTAAAAAAAAAAAAGAAAGACTAAACAAAAACAAAAAACTATTTGGCAGTAAATATTACAGCTAAATACATACGGACTATATTATACAATTCCATACCTGGTTATTACCCAACAGAAATGCTTAAATTTATGCACCAAAAGACATGTACAAGAATTCTCACAACAGAAATATGACAAATAACCCCCAAATTAAAACTACCCAAATGTCCATGAACATGGATAAATATTAATAAAAGTAATATCCATTTATATAATGGAATACTTCATAGCTCTGAACAAACAAGAACTATATGCTGTAATATGAATGAGATTCACAAACAATACTGAGTAGAATAAAATTCAGACACAAAAACTCTGACTTCACTTGCCTAACTTCCAAAAGTGACAAAACCAATCTATATGTTAGAAATCAGCTTAGTGGTTACCCTGGAGGTGGAGCAATCTATCACCAAACAAATTATACCACTGATAGTTACATCTATTCCATTCCTTTTCTACTTCTTGTTTCGATGGTCAGAAGAGAGATTTACAAGGGAGTTTAAAAAGTGGGAGAATCAATTCATTTAAACAAGGACTTATTGAATGTTTCCCCATGGGCCAGGCATTGCCCTAGATGGTAGGTGTACAGGATGGATTACACAGAATTTCTGCCCTCAAGGATGTCACAGTCCAGTGACCAGGCTCACACTCTAGAAAAGGCCCTTACTCTTTAGCATGCAGGTGACCACTCTGTGAAATGGCCAGTATCGAACTCATCCAAAAATTCTCCCCCTAGAAAATAAAAGATACTCCTCCCCCTATCAGGCCTGGGAGATGTACCAGGACTGAAAAACTTAGGTATAACCCACCAAAACATTATCATCCTGTGCCTCCAGAGGAGAGGGTTATAAACTGAACTGAGAGGTGACTGCCTCCTCCGGAGTGCTCCAGAGCCTTGAGTGATTTCCAGTGCCCAGAAGCCAACAGAACACTTGGACAAGGGCAATTTCTAGATTTCTAGTCTAGCCAAGGGTTATGCCAAAAACTACACTGACAGCTATCATTCGCAGCACAATTTCACTCAGAGGAAATGACAGCACTTAGCAGCATCAATAACTCTAATAAATGACCTTCAAAAGAAACCAGAGCTGGAGGGATCTTAGAGATTACCCAGACCCAAAGATACTCCCATCTTTTTTTTTTTTTTTTTAATGAAGAGATTGGGGCCAAAGGGCTGAAGTCTATTCCTCAAGGTCACACTAATAAGTGATGGTAAAACTGAGGACAAAATTGAAATCTCCAGACTCCAGGGCTTTTTCTGTATACACTCACCTGCAAAGCTCAAACAAAGAGAAGCAAATACCTCCCTCTTACCTTCTAAACCCAGACCCTGTAGAGTCTCATGAGGCCTCTGGGCTAACTTGTACCCACCCTTGGAACTAAAGAAATTTACCTGCACAGGAGATTTTGCTTTTTTAAGCAACGGGGCAGGCTCTAATCCTGGTGCAGTCAGAAGCCTGCAGCCTGAGACCACCTCTTATATATATATATGGGTCCTTTCTACACATGGTGCTTGGCCAAGAGTCTGCGATCCCACCTCCCAGGACCTTGGCTCCTCCTCACCCTGGGTTATCTGGAAGGGAGTGGAGTACCCACAGCTTTGTGATGAGATTACACAAATCCCATTATTTCTTTAGAGCACCATACAGAGAGAACCTGTTCCACTAATGCCTTAATAAGAAAGAGTTAGTCATCTTCTCACTTCCAACCTAGAGGAGGGTATTTGCAGATGTGACCTAGAAGAGCATTTTACTGCAGGAGTACATGACCCCTCTAGCTTACCTCCGCACCACTCCCAGGCCACCAAAGGACCAAGACAGAGATTCCTGTACATTCCTATGTTTAAACTAGACCTTGAAAGAAGCCTGGAAAGTATTTACAAGAGGTGGCTGTGGGTTTTCTTTTATGGTTGTCAGAGTCTGATGCAGCCCTCAGGGATGTTTCTTGCTAAGGAGGAAATCTGTGATTCATTTGTGCTATTGAGATAGCTCCTGCTTCCTTCCCAACCTACCTTCCAAATCGTCTGGGATTCACAACATTGACCACGATTGGTTATCTCCTCATAGTTCATCCTGGGTCCTGCGGCTCCAAATCTGGCTGTTCTTTCCTCAAAACATTTCCTGGCTCTCCAGTGGTTTCTCTAGATTTCTTCACTCCCCCCAGGATCCTTCTCCTAGGCTCCCACCACCACTTGCACAGATTTTTAATCATAGCAGTTTAGTCAGTTCCAGCTTGCCTGCCTCCACACTTCCACACCTAGGATCCCCAGAACCTAGAACCATGCCTCGTACCCAGGAGGTGCTCAATATGTGCCAGTGGAATCAGAGTCCCTTCCCTGCGGAAATCCTCTGTCCTTTCCCTCCCTGCCTGCGTCTTGGCCTTCGCCTTGACTCTAATCTCTCCAACTCAATCTCCTTGTGTCATTATCACTCCCCCTCTTTATTAGTATTGATAAATTAACTAATACTGATACTAACAGCCAACATGTTTTTGAGCACTTATGACATGCCAAGCACATTGCATGCAGAATCTCATGGAATCTTCACAACTTTAAGAGGCAATGCTATTATTATCCATGTTCAACAAAAAGAAAACGGAGGCACCACATGAAGATAACCACAGCCAGTAAACAGCAGAGATAAGGCTAAAGTCCCAGGGGTGTCATGTTCCACTAACTTTTGTCAAGGAACTGTCTCCCTGCCATTGTCAAGTCAAATCCAAAGCTTTCTTCCGAGCTCAACGCTCTTTGCAGTCTTGCCTCTGCCTCACGTGCCAAATAGCCACCCTTCCACGCACTGGTCTAAAGGTGCTATGGGGATGGCAGAAGCAATGGATTTGGGAAGACCATCACTATTATTGACCTGTCTCCCAGACATAAGCTTTCATTTACATGTCCTCATCCTGGCCCTTAGTTACCTTTCCTCTTCTATTCATTATCATTTCAGGAACTACAGGTGGGGGGCTTCTGCTCATCCTTTGGGACAGCACCCTGCACCTGGCACAGGGTTGGACTCAATCTAGGTTGTGGCTATGGTCACCACTGGGCTTATCGTAAATTGTGCTGAGGATTCACAGAGCCACCCAGATGCAGAGGGTAAGGCCCAAGGGTCATTTCCTCCCATGACAGCTCTTGGAAGTTATTGTCCTGGGTGACAGGAAACAGATGGCTGGGGAGGCTCGCTGGCCTCCCACAGCAGCACTGTGCCCTTTTGACATCTCAGAGGTCATCCCTTCCCCAGGCTTCCGTTTGTCACCCAGGACAGACTAGTATGCGTGAGAAAAAGGCAGTGAAGTCAAGTGCATTTGGTAATGAGCCTTCTGTCCCTGCCCGGCACAGGTGGTCCTGACCCAGCAGCAGGCTGTGGACCAGAAGTGGGTTGGCAAGTTTGTGATTTATGACCAGAAATTCACTTTCCTGTGGAAACAATATTTTAGGAATGGTGAATTTCCCAGGAAGGCTTTGGTGGCCCTCACAAGCTGCGGAGCAGCACAACCAGAGCACTTGCTAGAGTTCTAAGTCCTGGAGGCAAAGCAGAGGGAAATGTGTTTCCTCAGCTGGTGGCGCAGTGGAGTTTTGGAGAACAGGACTGGCTTGAGAGTCAGAAACACAGACGCAGGTTCACTACCTTTGCAAAGCTAGGCAAGCCACTTCCTCTTTCTGGGATTCACATGAAACACAGCTGTGCTCGTCATCTCTCTACTTTCTGTTACAACATACTGTGATTCTGTTTGGGACCAGCCTTGAGCAAACATTCAAAGGAGGTCAAATGCGTCTGTGGCACCTTCTAATGTCCTTCTTCCCACATACTCTAGAAGCGTCCAAGGGCCCTAAGTCATCTGCCTCTCCCACAAACCCACATTGCTCTCAAAAGTTTTTCTTTTTTCCCCTCTAATCAAAATTCTCATTCCTTCAGGGCATGGGAAAGCACTGGAATTGAACTCCTGATGTCTCACTACTGTGTGAATCGATTACAAGTCCTTAACCTCATCATAATATTCGTATTTTTAAAATAGAAAACTCCTTTTCCAAATGAATCCCTGATTGTTGGAATTTGGAGCACGAAAATAAGAAGTCAAAAAATCCACTTGAGGAATAAAATAGAGTGCTTGCGAGAGTAAATAATGACTTACTCCAAGGTGACCCTTCACGAGCACGCCGGTTAATTTTGGGGTTTCGTTAGACTCACATTAAGGAACAAGTAAAACTGTTCTGTATCCAAAACAACTGTAAATGAGAAAAACCACTGAAAGGCCTGTGGCTAAGCTCTAACCATTGATTCTCCCTTTTGCCAATGTAAGAGCAAAGCGAGAAAGTCATGGGGTAGCATTGCCCTGGCCAGAGTTACTTGTGGCAGCCCCACAGATGGGGGCAGTCAGGCTGTGGTGGCCGCAGCAACACCAAAGCTTCATAAAACGAACTGACAAATCATACTGTTCCTTGATGTTCTTTCCCCTTGATTTTTGTTTGTTGGGTTATACATTTTCAAAACCAGGATCTGACAAAGGAAAGAGAAGGGCTCTGGTTTGTGAGTGAAAGAAAGGACAATAACAAGTTCAGAAGAATGAAAGGGAAAATTGGTGATTCCATATTTAACTTTCAAACATTAGAAATTTATTCAAGAACCGAGATAATAAAAAGAGGCTTTGTAGGGTAGCTCATAAATGAAAAAGTCATCTCCAAGGTTTCAAAGTAAATTCCAAGACCTAAGTTATTAAATCCTTCACACTCACAATATTTTTAGACTGTCATAGAAAAATATTCTTTAAAAAATTCACTGTGAAGTTTCAAATACAAACACATGAGCCATTTTCTCAACAGCAGGGTGTTTTCCTAAGTTATCAGAGAGCTAATTAAAATTTCAAGAGCATTTATTCATGACAAATAATCTGAGTGAACTCTGATTGACAAAGACTGCTCTGTCTGGGGAGGGCTTGGGGATAGTACCGTGAGCCATTCCGATCAGGGAGGCAAGGCAGGCACAGTGCACATTTCTTATTTTCTGCCTCTATGTTAATTGTGCACTTAGCATTGTTTAATCAATACTCCAAATCAATACACCACTAAAGAACATATTTCTAGCCATTCTCTTCCTGACTCTTTCTTTTTTCCTGATATCGTTTTCTCCAAGTGTCTCACAGTTTTACCTTTGCTTATCTGCCTTTTTGGGATTTGGTTTTTTTTGGTTTATTGTTTGTTTTGCTTTCTTTTTGACCTGTAAACTACCTATCTTTCTTGGCAGAAAGTGTATTTGTATTTGCCATTATGATGCTCATGACAGGGAAAACCGATTGCCAGGGATAACAGCATGGTTTCTGCATTTCCTTCCGAGAGACGGTTGCAAGGTTTCTGTTTCATGTCATTAGGGTATAGTTGGAAAAAAGCCCTGATGGTAAATAAACCATGACTAATTTCAAGGATACAAAAGTAAGTAAGACATTGTGACTGATGCCCAGAAGATGCAAGTAAAGGTATACAAAGTACTTTGAAGTCAGCAGCACCCCAGCCAGAGTGATGGCTCTAGCAGAGTTACCAACGTAGCCGCCCCAATTCCTGGGAGTTTTTCACAAATAACCCTCTGAAGTGATGTATCCAGCCTGGAGGCCTCAGATCTGCCAGTCAAAGGAATTCCTCACCTTAACAATTATGTCAACTAGCCACCCTAAGGCTTGCATTATCTTAAAATAGAGGGATTCTCTATATACAGAAAATAACACACTTTTATGAAGTTGGGTGAGCTCGTTTTTAATAGAACATGGAAGAGACTTATGTTGAAGTGCATTTTCCTCCTACGGTTTCATGGAAATGTTTGTCTGTGCCTTTCAAAGCATAAAAGACAAAACTTCCCTTTAACTGAAAAGCATTATATCTGATAAGTCTTTGAGTCTGGGCTTTTTCGAAAGAGGAAGCAGCTCTGAAAACATTAGTTGCCTAGGTGGCCTTCATACCTTGGCCTTCTGAACACATGACACCCTTCACTTTGACCTGCCCTGTCCGGAACTACGCAGAGTTTGCATCCTAGAAGAGCTTATGTTTGGAGCCAGATGAATCATGTGAGGATACAACGAGAGGTTGGCAACATGTAACCTGGAAGAAGCTGTGCTGGTGCCCTGATCTCAGGCTTCCAACCTCCAGAACAGTGAGAAACAAATGTCTATTGTTTATAAACCACCAAATCTATGGTGTTTTGTCATAGCAGCCTAAACTGACTAAGACAAAAGGAAAAGTGTACACTGGAGACAGGAATGTTTAAGATTATCTGCATGCAGATGCAGATAGAAATGGAAATCTTTCAAGTGCGCAGTATCACAGGAGTAAATTGATTATTTTTGGTTCACCCTCTATCCACGGTTTTACCAGCCCATGTGACAGCCCTTCAAATGTGACTTTTAAAATTTTAGTTCCTTAAGTTATTCACACAACACTGTTTAGTGTGACCAGTTCTCTCACTGTTAAATATGCCCATTAAACCACATCTGGAGCACATCAGTCAGTTCAACATCCTACCCTTCAGAAAGACAAACACCTTCCCTACTCTGCCCCTCTAAGTACAAAGCTTCTGTTTTTTTATCTAGGAGAATAATGATATTTTGTGCTGTCATTGTGCAAATGAAATGAAGTCGTCTATGTAAGAACACATGACATATAACAGGCTCTCCATCAATGTTGACAGTCATTTTTTCCTGTTTGTTTCATGCACCCTGAATCTTATCATCATCTTTTGCAACTCTATCTCAGTGTCGATCCACATGGAGTGTACCATCAGTTAAATGCCTTGTCTTTTTAACATGAATTCTGTCCCATCCCGTAAAGGAAACGCCTTTTGAGAAGAGGCAGGGGAGTGCTTTAGTAATCTTGTGGCTATCAGTAGAGAACTCCTCAAACTGACTCCCTGCTCCTGAGTCTGTTCCATGATCTCAGCTTCCATTGATAGCACCACCATCTACCCAGGCTCTCAGGAAAGAACACTCAGTACATAACATACATTCATATTCATTTACATGTGAAAGCTTCCATATACATACAAATACATATGTCTGTAAAAGCTGAGAAGATACTACATACCAAATGCTTTGCTTTGGTAGAATATTTTTTCCCTAACCAGCCAAAAGGCATAAATGTTGAAAGAGATCATCATGCCCAAGCCAAGGGGTGAGGAACTTGAGGTGGGGAGAGAAAAAAAAATCCATGACAGGTACCAGGATATCATCAAAATGAGGAACAAAACAAGAATATTCACATTTTTGTTATTTTCAGCATTGTTCTGAAAATTCTAGCCAAAATATGAAATATATATTGTAAACCAACATAGTATTAATAAAAAAGAAAAACACTAGTTGGTCTTTATATAAGTAGAAAACCAAAGAATTAACTAAAGTTAAATTAATAAGTAGTAAATAAAATAACTTTGTATACTGTTTACATTAATGGCATTCCAATATATAAAACAATAAACAGAAGTTACCATAATAGAAATATCTCATTTGTAATAATAATGAACTATAATATATCTGAGAATAATCAGGGAATGTTTTTGGCCTATTTGAGGGGAACTATAAAAAGTGGATAGAGATGTAAAAGACTTGTGAATAAATAGACAGTCATGCTATTTTCCTGGAGGAAAAGATTAAGTATTAAAAAGGTGTCATTCCTAAAATTAATTCACAGTTTTAATGAGATTCTGATTAAGAGATCTCAATGATTCTCTTTCGTAGGAGAGAGAAGAGACAAGGAGAAGGTAATTGGCAAAACATTAAAATTAACTTGGATTAGACACAGACAAAAGATTAATAATGTCCTTACTCTAAAAATTAGAAACTCTTTCAAAACAGTAAGAAAAACACTAAATGGTTTCAGAAAAATCAGGGGAAAAACAGACAATCAGAAGAAATATAAATAGCTAATGACAAACAATTTCAAAACTTCCTCATAATAAAAATGTACTGATTTTTAAAAGTCTATCATTTCTTACTTCCCAAATTTATGGATATTTTAAAATAATAAGTTTTAGATTATTAAATGAGGGATACTACATTTTAATTAAAAAAATTGTAATAACATACGGGGCTGGAGAGAGATAAAAAATGGAACTCTGATATCATTGTGGTAAGTATATAAACTGTTGTCTCTTTTGGAGAGCAATTTGGTGATAAGTATCAAAAGCATTAATAATGTTCCCAGTAATTTTATTTATTAAATATATACAAAGAAAATAAAACCATGGATGAGTATTTATATACAAAATGTTCATCTTGCAATGAGGATTACAGAAACAGAATAGATAACTCTGAAATAGAGCTTTTATTATTGTTGACAATAATTTGGCAAATGACTTATCTGTCCATTATTGAATATAATTAGATTATAGAATTTCCATATAGCTGAATATTAGCATTCATTTCAATCTAATTATTGGAATATTTTTTCACAATATGTAAAAATACTGGTGGTATGGTGCTGACTGGGGAAGAGATCAGATGGTAAGTTGAATATATGTGCACAGAAGAAAAGACTGAAGCAAAACTATCCCCAAATTTTCATGATTACTTTTCAATTAGAAAAAATGAAAGAGAAACAAGGAAAGGAGGAGAAAGACAATGAGGAAAACAAGAGAGAGAATATCTAAGAAATTTTAAAAACATACTAATAAGGGAGGGTGACTATTCATACCAGATTTTAAAATTTACCAGAAGTTGTTGCAATTTAAATGGCATAATACTAATTTAGGCAAATAACTCATGGAAACCAAATAGATTAACTCTGAAATAAGGATCATGTTATCCGATAATTTATAATAATTTATCTTTAAGATTTGACAAATCAAAAGAGAACAGAAGATCATTGAACCGAGAGTAGTAAAGAATGTGGAAGTATTTTCATATAGATTATCACCCCAAACTTTAATACCCCACTTTGCCTGTGTATTTTTAAATGCTCATATCTTCTGCCTTTATCAGGTTCTCTGTGCTCACAGACATTTTTGTAGTCATAGACTTAAATGTTATAACATTTAAGGTTATAATAACTGGCCAACTGCAGGTAATTCACATTTCTAATCTTTCTGTTTGCTCGTCAGAAGCCATATCAGCAATGAGTCAACTTTAGTGCCTGAACCAGTCCTGTGCACAGTTAACAGAGCTTTTCTGCTCTAGGCACTTCCTCTGTCTTCCCTAGCGAAGAGACAGACCTATAAACAACACTTACAGCCAAGGAAAGGTGCTCAGGAACTCGTGCTGGTTCCGGGGTCCTTCAACATTGGATTTTTCTGCTTTTGGTGTTTTTCTTACTTAAGTAAGGCTGTGGAGTGGGATGGTGCAATCAAGATCCTGCTGACAGGGACAGGCTGATACATCTGGGCTTAGAACTAAGAACTTGTTTCTGGTTTTGCTTTGATCAAGAAGCAGCTCAGAACCCATTGTGACGGCTGCTTATCTCTGGGGGCCTGTCACTTATCTCCCTCTGATATTTCTGTACCACCCACCTGCCTATTCTTCTCATATCAGCTGCCTCAAGCGTTCCTTTATTTTTTAGAATTCAAGGGATTTTGGTAAGCTGCCCCCGACTTTTTGTGGACTGAGGGGAAAGTGAATAGGATGACAGATAGCTCAATCACGGACCCCTGTGTGGGCAGTTTCCTACCTCTCTGCACCTGAGTTTCCCTCTGGGAAACATTCTTATCTTCCCCTCTGGGATGGCCATAAGGACCAGATCCCCATCCTCCGGAAACACATGTGCTACAAAAGCAGATGCTGATGATAATTAGGATATTTTCAACTTATAGCTCCCATCTCACAGGCAGCAAATGTCTTGCCTTTCTTTGAAAGCTGAGGTTCTTAAAAACTGATCTGTGGAGGTTCATCAAGCAAGTATCTTATTAAAACCAGACATACACCACTACCTCTGGTGGCGTGAGCTTTCCTCTGTGTAATGTTGGATTTCTCAGGTTAGCTCTGTTCCTGCTGCACCTAGGGATGAAACTGACTTTCTGCCCAGGAGAGCTGTTAAGTATGAGAAAGCCACGTCCCAGCAATTAAGTAGCTGTGGTACTGACGGTATGAATGGGGAGTGTTATTCCTGGACAACCCATCAACTAGGCTCAGCAAGACCCTCTTTCTTCATCTTCTTTTTGGCTTATAAACTTCCTAAGTACAGTTCCCTCACCTATGTATCTTTATTCCAGACTTCCCTATCCTTGTGCACGTGCAGTACTCAGTCATCCAAGGGGAAAGGGAACTACTCATTTTATAAATCTATAAAAAGAGAGCCCTTATTATAGATTTATAAAAACATATCAGGTCCTTGACCTACATTGCTTCATTTTATCCCCACAACAACATTGTGCAGTGTCACTGACACTTCAGTTTTCTGCCTTTGGTCTTTCTCTTACCCTGGTTTCACCAATGCGGACCTTGTCATAAAAAGAGGTTAAATAACGGCCTGATCTCATCAGTAGGAATTGGCTGAGCTGATGCACTTTCCCCTCCAACTGAGGTAAACAGAATGAGCACAATGCAGCACCAGGCTGAAGACGTGCCCTGTCTAGTTGGGAGGCAAACAGTGTAAACATGTAATTATAGTAAAATGTGATGAATGCAGTAACAGAGGTTCACGTGGGGTAGCTTGGAACTGGAGAGAGAGGCACAGCCTTCATATGGGAGAGCTGCTGACTCAGTTCAGAGGGCAGACCACTGAACTGGGCCTGAAGGGATGAGTGGGTGACGACCAGGCAGAGGGTGGGAAAGGGAAGACTGAGGCTGAGGACAGGGTGTGCAAAGGAGCCCGCGTGCTGGGGAGTGGGAAGCAGCTGTGGGAGGCATGCATGCGTGCGTGGTTGCAGGCAGGTCACTAGGATACGATCGCAGTTGGGCCAGGTTGAGAGGGCCATAGATTCCAAGGATTGTGGACACTTAGCCACACTTCCTGATTCTTCTAACTCCCCTAGCCAGGGCTCACACTTGTATTCCAGGTTGCTGCTAGTTTCTCCCTTTACTTCTGGCCAGACTCTGATGTTCTGGTGAGAAAAGGAAGAGTCTGTATCCATGTCACCCTGAATGCACCTTCTCTTGGAAGCTAAGGAGGTTGGGCCTGGGTTCATAACTGAGTGGGAGAAAGGGAAGAGATGGAAAAGTCTTGTTTCATAGTGTCAGCCCCAAGAACCCATAGGGAATGCCACAGATATCACTACTAACAATTATATTCCTTTGAGTCAATGAGCCATCCTCAGTTAAGACACAAATGAACTGAAAGAAGTTGCTCACTAACTTACTAGGTGCTAATTTATTAAATATTAAAGCTATTAAATACTAAGCTTATTCAATAGTTTATTAAATGGCTTGTTAAATAGAATACAAGACAGTGCCATGTAGCAGATAAAAGTAGTAATGATTATAATATTAAGAGCTAATATATACTGAGCACTCTCAATGGACCAGGCTCTGGGCTAAGCACTTTACATGCGTTGTCCCTTTAACCCTGAAAAAAGTGCTACCGACATCTTTATTTCAGAAACTGAAATTCAGGGTGCTGAGGCTTGAGAATGGAGCTACTTTCCCCAAGCTCACACAGCAAAGACATCAGATTCCATCTACTGCAGGTTGTCTGACTGGGAACCCCCATGCACCTGGCAGGTGACAGAAATAGGAGGCATGTGCTCGGTTTGGAAGAGACTCCTGGTGAGAGAGAGCCCTGTTGGGCCAGATGGGGCTGAAAACAAATGTTGAGTGGGAGAAAAGTCGAGTTCCAGGGGCGCTACATGCAGCAGGATCTGCTTTTTATAAAGTCCAAAAACACTAAACCTCAGCAATATGTTCTTTCGGCTTGCATTTATGTATGATAACAGTAATTTAAAAGCAAGGGAACAACACACAGTAGGAAAAATATTCCCCTCTAGAAAGAAGGGGGCAGGGCAGGAGACGGGATGGAGGCGCATATAAGTAGATGTAAATTACTGCTAATTTTTCTAGTCCTTGGTTTGAATAATGGGTTCATCAAGGCTCCATTACATAACTATGTGTTAAGTTTTTAAAGAATGCAACAAAAGAGCCAGATACAGTTTGTCTTGAACCACAATTATGAAAAAAAAAAAAATCCAACTTTGTGCATCCAAGGACCAGATTAAAAAAAAAAAAAAAAAAGAATAAAAGGAATAAGAAACGAACAGCCAAGTACTCATTATCAAATTTAAGAAATAAAAGCTGACCGACATGGTGAAACCCCATCTCTACTAAAAATACAAAAATTAGCCAGGGGTGGTGGCTCGTGCCTATAGTCTCAGCTACATGGGAAGCTGAGGCAGGAGAATCTCTTGAACCCAGGAGGTAGAGGTTGCAGTAAGCTGAGATGGTGCCACTGCACTCCAGCCTGGGTGACAGAGGAGACCCTGTTTTAAAAAAGAAAGAAAAAGAGAGAAAGAAAAGAGAAAAAGAAAAAGAAAACAGTGTATATCTAGTTGAAACTCCCTGTATTCCCATCCTCAATTCCTTTCACCATTTTTGTCCCCAGAGAACACCCCATTCTTGACTAGTGTTTTACGTTCCTTTGCTTTTCTTTTTAAAAACTTCAATGCACACATATGCATCCATGAACAATAAATAGTGGTTTTTGCATGACTTAAAACATTAATGAAATTGTATTATTCTATACATAATAACCTACTTCTGGTTTTATTCACTCAATACTATATTTTGGCATCAGCAGCACCACTTCCCCCATTTTCCTCATCTGTAGGGTATGTATTTTTTGTAACTTTCATTTTAGGTTCTGGGGTACGTGTGAAGGTTTGTTATACAAGTAAACTTGTGTCATGAAAGTCTGTTTTGCAGATTATTTCATCACCCAGGTGTTAAGTCTAGTACCCAATAGTTCTGTTTTTCGTTCCTCTCCCTCCTCCCACCCTCCACCCACAAGTAGACCCCAGTGTGGTATGTATTTTATATGAACGTGGCACAATTTATCCATTTACTTGGTGAAGGACATTTAGTTGTTGATAAATTTTTGCTGCTACAAATAATGCTGCCATCAACATTCTTAGACTTAAATCTCTATGCACATGTGCAAGAGTTTCTCTAGTTCATACCTTAAAATAGAATTGCAGGATACAGGTCATAGGACAATGTATCTTCAGCTTCACTACTAAATTGTTTCCCGAAGTGTTCGTGCCAGGCTGCACACCCACCAGCATTTCATGAGAGCTTCCATTGTTCTGCATCATCACCAATGCCTGGTCTCATCCAGCGTTTTTATTTTTGCCATTTTGGTGGGTGTGGAGTGTTAGTGTGGTTTGGCATTTCTCTAATTACTAATGAGATGCAACATCTTTTCTTGTGTTTATAGGACATTCATGTAGCCTCCTGTTAAATACATTTTTATGTCTGTTGCCAAATTTTTTCTATTGGAATGTTTATCTTTGTTATCAACATACAGGCATTAATTCTATATTCTGGATGTGCTTGTGGGTTTTGTGTATGAGAAATATCTTTTCACTCACTTTTGCATTTTTAGTTGAAGAAAAGTTTTACATTTTACTACTGCTAAACTTAGTTTTTTTCATTTTCAGTTGGTACTTCTGATGCCTTGTTTAAGGAATTCTTCCCGAACTTGCGGTGATATAGATGTGATCTCTATTGCAACTTCTGTATATATCAGGCTTCCAAATGTCCTGGCTATTTACTGTGTCATTATTCTATTGGTCTATCTCTGTGCCAAAACCATGTTAACCACTGCAACTTTATAATAATGTCAACAGGGCAAGTTATCTTCACTTAGTTGCTGCCATTGCTATGTTACTGTTGTCTTCTCTCCCTTGCTCTCCTTTTGCTTCCCTCCTCCACCTTCCCCCTCTTGCTCTAGTCCTCCTCCTTCCTGTTCTTATCTTCTCTCTTCTTCTGGAATATCTTAGCTATTTTTGACTATTGTTCTATATGTTATACATTTTAGAATCACCTTGTCAATTTCCACTGAAAACCTTATTTAGATTTTGATTTCAATCATATCTCTCAATTATTGAATTTATCAATTATGTTGTAAAGAATTCACATGTTTGTGACATGGAATCTTTCCATGATGGAACATAACATGTCTCTCCCATTTATTTAGAACTTCGTGAACATCTTTCTATTTTTCACATAAAGATCTTGCACATCTTTTGTTAGATTTATCCCTAGGTTTTTGTTCTTTTGAAAACAGTATCTTTTTTGAAAATTTATCTTTTATGACTTTTTATTGCTAGTCTACAGAAATGCTCCATTGGTTCCATTTTTTAAAAAAAGATAGTTTTCCAACTACTCAAGATTGAGACGGGAGTAGATGTGTCAACAGGAACTGGTAACTTAGATACTCAGAGCAGACATTCAGCAGCAGACAAATGGCATGGCTGTACTGATTATAAAAATCTTAAAATATTTCTACAGTGGGGTCCCTTGATTTCTTTCCTGTCATACTGGCCATCCTGATCTCTCCCTGGGGACAGGCCCAGACCTCTCTAAGAATCAGACACCACTGTATTAACACCAGGTATGGCATGGGGCCTCAAGTCTTGCTACACTAGGAAGGCCAGTGTCTGTTCTGGGTGTTTTATTCTCATGCCTTGTGAGTTGTTAAATATCTTTAATATTACTCCTTAGGTTCATATGTTGGTAGTAATGTAAACACCAAGGGTGAAATATTAATCTGAGTACTTTCTCAACAAGAGGTGATCAGTTTTGGGGTTCAAGGAGGGAGTCGGGAGATCTGAGATGAAACTAAGGAAATTCTATTCAGCACTGGCCTCTGATGATCCCCCCTCCCCTGAAATCCCTGCAGCTTCACCATACTCCACTAAGCTCCTGCAGGCACTTCAAACGTAACATGTTTTAGATTGAACACATTATCTCTGCCTGCTAAATCAGCTCTCTCTCTCTCTCTCTGCCTCCCCTAATTAGTGGAATTGCTTCTCTGACTACCTCGGCCCCTTCAGTAGAAAATTCAAAATCATCCTAGACTGTGCTTCACCCTTATGTACTCTTTTTTTGGTCACTTACCAAGATCTGACAATTGCATGCCCTGAAAAAATTTTTTGAGTTTGACCTTTTCTCCAATCCCATTGCTGCTGTCTCCTAAGTTTTGGAATCATTTCCTAAATGGTGTCTTGGCTTCTGTATCAATCTATTTTCACACTTCTACAAAGAAATACCCAAGACTGAGTAATTTATAAAGGAAAAAGGTTTGATTAACTCACAGTTCTGCATGGCTGGGGAGGACTCAGGAAACTTACAATCATGGTGGAAGGGGAAGCAAACACATCCTTCTTCACAAGGCGGCAAGAGAGAGAGATGTGCAGAGTGAACAAGAAGAGCCCTTTATAAAACCATCAGCTCTCATGAGAACTCAATCACTATCATGAAAACAGCATGAAAGAAACTGTCGCCACGATCCACCCTCCTCCCACCAGCTCTCTCCCTAGACACATGGGGATTATAGGGATTACAGTTAGAGATGAGATTTATGCGGGGACACAGCAAAACCATATCAGCCTCCAACCTCTTTTGCTACTCCAGTCCCTCCCCCGACACTGCTCTTGGTATTCCAGTCCCTGCCTGGTCCATAGCCTACTCCTCCTTCATCTGTGGAAGGGAGGGTAGTGGGAGCCATCAGCCTGGGCAGGGAGCAGTGTTTTATCACTGCACTGTTTAGAATGGTGCCAATACAAAGGAGCTTGACTTTCAGCCAATTTATTATTGGGTTTAAATTCTCTACGCGCAATCACCACTTTTTCCTACACCTGGCCACTCACTCTCCTTGGTATGATGCTGGAGGTAACACGATCTGCCATGAAGGTTAAATAAAACAACGTTCACTGAGAACTTAGCCCAGGCCCCTGCACATGCTGAGCATTTTGTTGATGTAGCAATGATTAGTAATAGTATTGTTATTGGTTTCCCATCTCCAGCAAAGCCTTTCAGGCTTGGCCTCCCTCACTCTCTTCCACCTTCCTAAAACCTACACTCCAGCTATGCCAAACTGTTTGCTCTGCCTTGGACACACCAAGCTCTCCCATATTCCTCAAGCCTTTGCAAATGCTCCTTACTCTTCTAGAATAATGAATGTCAATTCATCACTTAGAATCCAGCTTACAATCATGCTTTCTGTGAAGCCTTCCTTAAATTAGCCACAAAAAGCGAGTGACTCCTCCCTGTGTTCCCATGGCCCTCTGCTCATGCCTCCTCTTTAAAGTCTGCCTTCACTGGAGTTCCCGGAAGAGAGAGTCTGCACAGCACTCATGTCTGTATCCACAGTCACCAAAATCGTATCTGTCCCATAATAAATGTCCAATATTTGCAGGGATTTTGTTTGCTGGCTTGTTTCGTTTTGCTGGGATAAAGGAATAAATAAATGGGAACGATTAGGACTTCACCCTAAGCCTAGCTAAAAGTTTGGGTAGTGACAGTTTTGTTTATTTTGTGTAACCTGAGAGTGGATCCTTCTTTCCATGCCTAAATAAATAAATAAATAAATAAATAAATAAATAATCTGCAAATACTAGAGTACCTGTTTCCCTAGGGAATTGGCATCAGCATCAGCAACTGAAGGAGAGGAGATTCAAGGCAGGGAGGGTGATGACTAGGTCAACTCAGTCTTCGCAGCCGTCCCTGAGAGGGCGCTGTTCCCAAATCGAAGCCCCAGAGGCGGGGACTGAGACACGGGCGCTCTCCCACTGGACTGGGTCAGCATCCCTCACCAAGCGCGGCCGCAGGTCTAGAGCGGAGCGCCTGCCCACAAACATGGCGGCGCCCTGAGCTGCTTCCCATCGCCTGGACCGTGGGGCCAGCCTGGCCTTGCCAGTACTCGGGGACTTCCTCCGCGCGCCGGCTTCCTGCCCAGCTGGCATTTAAACCAGCGCCTGGGGCTGCAGGATGCTGCTGCGGTTGCGGAGCTGTCCGCGGGCTGGGCAGCGTCGCCGCCTCCCCTGAGCCGCCTCAGTCCGGCAGGAGCGGAGCCAAAGCATCCCTTGCTGCACGCAGAGCAGAGCAGGCGAGGGCTGGGGGCCGATCGGGGACCCCGGCTTCGGACCCCGTCATCTGGCAGTTTCCTTGCAGGTTCGACTTTAATTTCCAAGACTGCACCCACTCCTCCTCCAGCCCAGATCATTTATCCTCCCTCCCGCCTGGGCTGCTGGACGCAGCAGCGGCTGGGCTTGGTCCCAGGAGCAGTGAAAGAGTGCGCTCCCGGCCCCGCGAGCTGCGTGCCGGGCCATGGTGCGGCTGAGCCCGGCGCTTGGGTGAGGCGGCGGCGCGGCTCAGAGCCCGGCGGACCGGCCTTGCGAGGCATCTTCTCCTGAGGAGGAGCCTTCCCCGAGGGCTGCGTGCCGCGGGCGAGCGGCGGCCACGATGTTCAGCTGGCTGCGTACTGACGACCGCCGGAGGAAGGACCCCGAGGTCTTCCAGACGGTGAGCGAGGGGCTCAAGAAACTCTACAAGAGCAAGCTGCTGCCCTTGGAAGAGCATTACCGCTTCCACGAATTCCACTCGCCCGCCCTGGAGGATGCCGACTTCGACAACAAGCCCATGGTTCTGCTGGTGGGCCAGTACTCTACGGGGAAGACCACCTTTATCAGGTGAGCGGGCCCGGGGTCGGGCAGCCCACCCCGGTTAGTGTCCAGCGCCCAGTCCCTCTAGTCACTCCTGGTGCTCCACCCCTGCCAGGGGGCCAATGGGAAGTCTTCAGTTGAGGGCTCTGAAGAGCTGTGTTTGTGCAGGCGTCAAAAGCTTACCCCACAATTTTTGCTGATCTCCTTACTCAACCTATCCAATGCCTGTCCACTGTACTTGACCCTTGGGCTCTAGTGGTCAACTTGAAGTACTAAAGGGTAAAGCCATTTCTGGTCTCCCCATCTTATGGATGATGGAACCGAGGCTCAGGAGGCACCGTGGGGGAGCTCCTGGTCTCTGGAGCACCTTATGTTGGTGGGGATATCTTACCTCTTCACTTTTTGGGAACACATTATTCACCGGTAAAACCTCTTCCCTTTCTTTTCAAGGGGCTTGGCACTCACATGGGGGCCTCACGGTTGCAGCTAAGCTCTGACGGGAGCAGGCCTGGGAACGGAGGTGGCCCGGGGATGCTACCTGTCCTCGTTTCATCATTTTCTTCTCTAAAGCAGAGCTCCTATGTGTGTATCTTGGAAACTCAACAGAAGCAGAGTCCAGAAGCAGAATGCTTTTTTTTCTTTCTCTTATTTGCTCTTAATGACTCAATAATAATATTAAAGTCTCTTAGAGGTGGAAGGGATATTGGCATTGTCTCATCCAGTTCCTGACTTTGCAGGTGAGATAACTGAGGCACAGAGAAGTTAAAGGAATTGTTCAGAGCCGTATAAAGAGTGGGCAGCAGACCTGGGATGCAAGTCCCAGATGCATGTGAGGAGCTGGTTGGCTCAACGCCTGTAACTCTGAGAGTGAGTCATCCATTCCCTTAAATTACAGAATCCTTGGGCTGGAGGGAGGCTCAAGAAGTCAATTTGTTCGCCCTGCATTCAGAGAGGTCCACAAGAGTGATGAGAATCCGTCCTATCTTTAGAGAACAGGCTTCTCTCTGTTCTTCTCAATCCTCCCAACCTTCAAGGCCAGCCATTTTTCTTGGCCTCTTTTACAGCCATTAAAACGGTTGAGAGTGCTGTGGCCCTCTGTCTTAAGAGTCAGGCTCCCACAGCCTGAGAATGGAGTTTGGTGGACCCTCAAAGTCAAGCATGCTCATCTCTTGCAGAGGGCTTGGAAAGCAGGGGTACTCATGTTCCTATTCATTGGTTCTTTGAGCGTCTGCAACATGTAAAATGCTGTGCTTTGTTTGGTAAGGAGAGCAGAAAAGTTAACAGTCTAGTTACTAATTGTCTAGGTGCTAATTTTCTCTAACATCAACCTTGTAATGCAAGCCTTCTGAAAGTAGCACCATGCCGATAGGTCATGTCTCAACACAGCACCACATTGAGTTTGTCCTTGTGGAGTGCACAGCCTAGGGCTCAGCAGCTTTGAGAGGCCAAGTGATTTCTTTCTTTCTTTCTTTCTTTCTTTCTTCTTTTTTTTTTAACAGTCTTGCCCTGTTTCCCAGGCTGGAGTGCAGTGGCGCGATCTCAGCTCACTGCAACCTCTGCCTCCTGGGTTCAAGCGATTGTCCTGCCTCAGCCTCCCAAGTAACTGGGATCACAGATGCCTACCACCATGCCTGGCTAATTTTTTGTATCTTTAGTAGAGACGGGGTTTCACCATGTTGGTCAGGCTGATCTCCAACTCCTGACCTCATGATCCACCCGCCTCAGTCTCCCAAAGTACTGGGATTACAGGCATGAGCCACTGCACCCAAGAAGCCAAGTGATTTCTGAAGGAGTTCGGGATCTGGAGGTGAAGGGCCTGTTGCCTCTTGTATGTTTAGTAATCTAATCAATTGCTTCTTAACTTTCTATTTTTAGAAAAATGTATATATATCCCAATAATGTTGGGGGTCCAAGGGCCATCTTTGGATCTTAGGGTGGGAACCCTGATCTAAGCCATACCTCTTATTTTATTAAGCACCCATTGCTGCCAAAGGCACTTCAAAGCTGCCTGGGTTGTGTGCAAGGTTTCCTTTGTGAGCCCTGCCCTCCATTTGGCCCATTCATTCCTCAAGAGAAGTTCGGGCCATTTGCGGATGGCCTCTGCCCTCTCACAGCCTTCCCTGGCTCTCTGGACATACGTTATTTATAACTTTTCATACGTTAGCTGGAGCTTCTCCTTCCTAGAGTACGAGCACGGACCAGACAGCATCCATGCCTTAGCATATCTGGGGACTCCCCCAGGTCTCAGCTATAGGAGGTTCCCAGCAGACATTTTGCAGAATGGGAGGGAAGATGGGGAGAAGTGAGGATGCCCAAGCAGCAGACAGGTTTAAGTGCCTTTTTGTCTGAGACACTCTCCCGGTTTTGCCTGAGTCATTGCTGGCCGTTAACTGGGTGTAAGAAAGTGGCAGAGTCAAATTGCCACAGATGATTCTTTATCTGAGGGAGCCAGCAAGACTGGGAGAGGCAGATCACTCTTCTTTCTTATCCTCCATGTTCAGGAGTTCCCTCTTCCCACTCATGTCAGTAACTGAATTTAGCTCATGCATCAGAAGCAGTCTCCCCTCGAGGGAGTGTCAGCCAGCACCATAGGAGGGGTCGTAACACAGGGAACCCTCCAGAACCAAATCATTTATTTTTCTTCTTTCTCATAAAATCCAATAAACAGTTGTTTTTAATTGGAAAATATAGAAAAGAATAAAGAAGAAAAAAAGTCACCCATAATCCCATGACTTAGGAGAAGCTATTTTAATTTATATATAAAACATATTTAGGCTGAGCATGGTGGCTCACGCCTGTAATCCCAGCACTTTGGGAGGCCGAGGCAGGTGGATTATGAGGTCAAGAGATCGAGACGAACCTGGCCAACATGGTAAAACCCAGTATCTACTAAAAAAAAAATAATACAAAAACTAGCCGGGTATGGTCGTGCGTGCCTGTAGTCCCAGCTACTCCGGAATCTGAGGCAGGAGAATCGCTTGAACCCAGGAGGCAGAGGTTGCAGTGAGCTGAGATTGTGCCACTGCACTCCGGACTGGCAACAGAGAAAGATTCTGTTTCAAAAAAAAATTATATATAAAGCATATAATTTTTTTTTTTTTTTGACGGAGTTTCGCTCTTGTTACCCAGGCTGGAGTGCAATGGCGCGATCTCAGCTCACCGCAACCTCCGCCTCCTGGGTTCAGGCAATTCTCCTGCCTCAGCCTCCTGAGTAGCTGGGATTACGGGCACGTGCCACCATGCCCAGCTAATTTTTTGTATTTTTGTATTTTTAGTAGAGACGGGGTTTCACCATGTTGACCAGGATGGTCTCGATCTCTTGACCTCGTGATCCACCCGCCTCGGCCTCCCAAAGTGCTGGGATTATAGGCGTGAGCCACCGCGCCCAGCCCCATAAAGCATATAATTTATATGTAAAATATATTTCCAGTATTTTTGAAGCTATGTTATAGAACAGTTGAGAATATGCTGTACATATAATTTTGTATGCTGGCTTGTTTGTTTTTGTTTTTGAGTTGGAATCTCACTGTGTCACCCAGGCTGGAGTGCAATGGCGCAATCTCAGCTCCTCTGCCTTCCGGGTTCAAGCTATTTTCCTACCTCAGCATCCCAAGTAGCTGAGATTACAGATGCCCACCACGCCTGGCTTATTTTTGTATTTTAAGTAGAGCTGGGGTTTCGTCATGTTGAGCAGTCTGGTCTCTAACTTCTGATCTCAGGTAATCCACCAACCTCGGCTTCCCAAAGAACTGAGGATTACAAACGTGAGGCACTGTGTCCGGCCTTTTTTGTTTTGTTTTGTTTTGTTTTGTTTACTTACAGCATGGACATTTCCCATCTTATAAGCATTATTTATAAGCATTATTTTTAACAACTGCATAATATTTCATTGTGTGTATCTACAAGTCTTCATTTACTTAATCTTCTTTTGGATGTTTTAGGTTGTTTCTAATTTTTTTGTTATTGCAGAATAATTCTGAATATGTGCGTAATATTTTTTCCTATATTACATGTTTTCTTTTTTTTTTTTTTTCTTTCTTTTTTTTGAGATGACTAGAATTGCCATCTGTCAAGGGTTGGGCAGAGTTTTGTTTAAATTATTTTTTAACTTAAAAATTTTTCTATTAAGAGTCATATTTCACAGTTGCTTTCCAAGAGGGTAAGTTGACACTGCATCCCTTCCCCAGGGCGAGTAAGGCTGCTCTGGGGTGAGTGAGCGCGTCCCTGCCTAGGTCTCAGAAGGCCTCCTCCCCTTCCTTCTCCCATCCCTGCTTCTCACCTTGATTCTTGTCTCCATCCCAGGCCTGAACCTGTGCGGGGCCTTTTCCTCGGAAACAAAGCCTTGCCTCTTCGTTCCCCCAGCTCTTGGCGTTTTGCCTCTGAGCGTCCATCACTTTGTTCTATGTGCTTGCTACGGGGTCTAATTCTTGTCTCAGGAAGTACACACAGAAAAGGACATTCTTCTAATAACTAATTAATGTGCTGTGATCTCTGCCTGAAATAACTTCCCTGGCCTAAGGCCCGGCAACACAGAGTAATAAAACAAACAGGAAATTGGCTTGGCGGCTGCCCTCTCCAACACAGGCTGCCTCTTTGGAGTATAGGAGCTCTGTGTCCCTCTGGCCATGGCAGCCTTTCCTCCTGCCTCTGCTATTCTTCTCCCTTGGCTATTTCTCTGGCTGGCATGCAGCCTCGAATCCCTTCTTCCTGGGACCATCTGACCCTTGGTCACTCCTCGCTGTCTACGCCTGTGGCCCCTTATTCTGTGGGTAGTGGAGGTGAGTAGCTGGCTGCTCCAGGGGCTGAGGAAGGAAGGCCTGAGTACTTCCACGGGCCATGAGGGAGGCCTCCCTGGGCCTTGGCAGGCTCTAGCGGGTTGGCTGTGGGGCCTGGGGCTGCAGAGCTAAGCTGCTCTGGACTCCACTGGGAGACTAGGCTGGTCTGGAGGGCTGCACTTGGATTCCGAGGCATGAGCACATGGTGGGGCTGCTGGGATGAGAGTCCACTGTGAGGGCTACTGAGCTGGCCCTTTCAGCCTCTCCGACTTTGGGAGACTCTGCAACCTCCCTCCCCAAAGAAGATTTGACATTTGCCTGTGGCTGCGCCAGCTCTCATCACCACCCTGACATCCCCACCCCAGGCATTACAGCGCCAGTGTGCTGGGAAAGATGATTCTCCAGAAAGCCAAGGCATTAGAGTAAGAGGGCCACTACCCCAGTAGACCCACTCACTGCAAAGTCCATCCTGCCAGGCACAGTCCCTGCACCACCTTCAGCCCTGCCCTCCTACCAAGGCCACAGGATGTCATATTAAGAGTCACATTTTGCAGTTGCTTTCCAAGAGGGTGAGGGTGTACCAGCTCTTTTTCTGCCAGGGTTCTGATCTGCTGGGTCTCTAAAGGGGCCTGGGTGAAACCCCACCTGCTTCTTACAAGGCCTGAGTGTTATATAAGGGAGCAGAAGGCCTTAGGCCAGAGGAACTGTGTCTGCCTGCCTCAGCCTGGCTTAGGAGCTACCTGGAGAGTCAGGTGCCTGGCGGTCATCAGGAGAAACACTGACTGGGAGGAGAAAGACCTTTGGGGAAAGCTCTCCCTCCCATTCCCACTGACAGGGGACGAAGGCCATAGAACACAGCCCAAGTCAGCAGATTCCAGCTCCACCACTTCCTGCCCAGAGACCTGGTTAGGAAGGTCTGACAGGTCAGGCCACCCCCGTTTCTGACCCGAAGTTTCCTTATCCTTACGATGGGTATAGTAATAACTGCCTGGCAGCATTACTGATGGGATTCGGAAGGAGGCCGAACCAATTTAGCAGCAGTTGTGCCCCAGGCACCGCGCATGGGGCTTTATCATTTCCTCTCCTCCCTCCAGAGGATTCTCTAACATGAGACTTAGAGGCAGACCTTCAGGAAGGTGGGGGGAGGCCCTTCTCCAGCACAAAGGGGCGGGCTGGACAAGAGTCACAGTGCTGAGCTCCGGGGATGGTGCGGGTAGTGCCCTGGGCAGGCTGGCCTGTCACAGGGAGGCTGGACTATCTGGCCACCAGATTCTCCTTTGTGCTGGAATCCCTTCATCGCATGGCTGAGGGTGCTATCAACAGGGCCAATTATGGCTGCTCCAGGCAACACGGAGCTGACTCATACCTGCACTTGGCCGTGGAGAATCTCCCATCCACTTCCTTGCTTGGGTCTGTGGGATGCCCTGCAGTCTCCCTCAAACCCCATGAGGCTGACAGGGCAGTATTATCATCCTGGACTCAGCCTGTCCTGTCCCCCTTCATTCTCGTGCAGCCCTGTCTCAGCTGTTCCCACCCAGGCCTGAATTAACTTTTCTTTTTTTACACTGCTGTGGGAATGCTTTCTCCTGGCAACAGAGGCAATCTGTATCGCTTCCCATAAAGAATCAGTGCATGAGATTCCTCAATAGGTTTTTCCTTTCTGAACACAGTAGTGGCTTTGTTACAGGGGCACCCGCTGCTGTAAGCCATACCCAATGTCCCTGAGAATTTACCCTGCCAGGCTGTGCTTCCTGGACTTGCTGGTGGCCTTGGTAGACTCAGTGTTTCCCCAGACCCATGTGTGGTCAGCAAGTTTTGGGTCATGTGGGTTTAGCAGGACAAACCCCAAGACCTTGCCTGACCACTTCGGGCTGCAGCCCTGTAACTTCCCCGGAAAACACCCTGCTAGGCTGGGAATCCTTCACTCATCTGCTGAGAACATCACGTCCGTCTTCGGTGGAATTTAAGACGCCTGTGTGAGGACGATCCTTCATCACCGCTGTTTGGCCCTGTTCATTCTGGGCATTTTTGAGGCTGCCTCAGAATGGTTCTTTTCAGCCTTCTCTGTTTCCACTGTCCCTGGGGCCTTCGAAGATCTCTGCTTCCCGCACCCCACTGTTGCAGAGCCCTGCTTAGGGCTTCTCATCTACACATTCACCAGGTCAGGTGCCTGGGCAGGCAAAGATGGATGGGGTTTCCCAATCAAGGTGAAATCTTTCTCATGAAGGATTGCTTGGCAGGGTAATCTTGCCCTGCTGTTTGTAAATTCCAGAAGTGTCCTTTTAGAGCCCATGGGGCTAGGGACCTGCTCTGATCACATGATAGCAACAGCTTTGGGATGCCACACCGCAGTCACTGAGGCCAAGCAGGGAACTCAAGGACTGATATTTATAGAGATGACAATACTCCTGTGTCTGTGGGCCACAAAGCCTCACCTCTCCTCCAAGGCCTGGCCCTGCCTACCTCCTGCCAAACCATATTTCTCTGTGGTCTTCTTGTCCCACTCATTGTTCTAAAAGAGAGCTCAACCCTTTTGGCCTGTACTCAGGCTGCATTTCCTGGTCAAGGCAGGAAAGGAGAGTGAGTGTAGTGGTTAGAAGCGCGAACTCAAATTCAAACGCCAGGTTTAAATCCTAGTCCTGTGACAATTTACTGAGTGCATTTACTGTTTACTGAGCACACACTGTTAAACCTTCATCTCCTCCTGCATCAAATGGAATGATAATCTAGGGAATTTAAGGTGTTGGTTAAATGCTTAATGTCTGCCAAAAAGTTAATCCTCAGAACACCCTGTGAGGTGGGTTTTCGTATTAGGTCCATTTGTTGAGGAAGAGCATAGTGGGAAGGTAAAATGAGATAATCCATGGAAAGTTGAGAACAATATCCAGCACATCGCAGGTACTCAGTCAGTCTGAACGATTACCTGCCATGTTATTGAGGGAGGTACTGAGGTTCCCTGAGTTAAGTACCCCCAAAGAGCATAGCCCTCATGGTTAGAGAAAGCAGGTTGGCATCTGTAATCCCAGCACTTTGGGAGGCCGAGGCAGGCGGATCACAAGGTCAAGAGATCGAGATCATCCCGACCAACATAATGACAGCTCAACTCTACTTAAAATATAAAAATTAGCAGGTCGTGTTGGTGCACATCTGTAGTTTCAGCGCCTCAGGAGGCTGAGGCAGGCGAATCACTTGAACCCAGGAGGCAGAAGTTGCAGTGAGCTGAGATTGCACTGCTGCACTCTAGCCTGGTGACAGAGTGAGACTCCACATCAAATAAATAAATAAATAAATAAAGGAAAGAAAGAAAGAAGGAAGAAAGGAAGAAAAAGAAGAAAGAAAAAAAGAGCAGGTTGGCTGGCCCCAGGCCACTGAGATTCCCAGCCTCTCCCAGGAGGCTCTGAAGGATAAGGTATTCTGAGAAAGCAGGAAGTGCTAGCCAAGGGTGAAGCTGTTAGGATTCCCTCTCATCACATTCTCAGCACCAGCTTTCAAAGTGATCCTCCGACCAGAGGAGATTCTGCCCTCACAGTCTGATTATTGGGCTGGGATCTGGAGGGATGGGGGACTTCCCAAGGCAACCTGAAACCTATCTGTGCCCTGGTGCTGAGTGGCCTTTGGACAGGAGGGCTCCGGCTCCTTCCCCCAGGGCTGGCTGCCGAGACTCCTCCTTGGGGACAGAGTCTATAGCAACCTCCCGTTAACTACCATGGAACCGCAGAGTAAATTCACAGCTCAGAATGATGCTCAGAGACACACATGGGATGTTGATGAGTGGGAGGAAGGCCTGAGAGCCTCCCTGGCCACTGCTCCTCTGTGCAGACTGTGTCTGCTGCTGCAGTCCACCCACACTGGCCCAACTCAGGGAGTCACAGGATGGGCAGAAAGCTAGGGCATGGGCCCTAGAGATGTGGCCTCTGGTACTAGCTCTGTACTATCTGCCTGTGGGGCCTCATCAGCTCGCTGGGCAGTGATTTCCTCAGGGTAATAGACAGTTGAAGAGTAAAGGATTTGGTCAGGCTGATGTGGGTGTGGATTCCAGCTCTGTTACAGTTATTTAGCTTTGAGAAGCGATGTAACCATCTAATCCTCAGTTTCCTCAGTACCTGCCTATCTGTAGGGCTGCTGTGAGAACTGAAGGAGATGCTGTTGTTAAAACATTTAGCATAATGTGCCACATGTGGAAAGGCTATGGAATGTCAGCGGTTGTTTCAGTCACATGAAGGGCTGGGTCCAGAGTAGGTTACCAACACTGGCTGGACCTAGAATCATCTGGGTAGCCCGGAGAAGTAGCAGTGTCCAGGGCCTACTCCTGATGGAGCAGTGAGGACCTCTGGGATTGGGACCCGGACACCTAGAGCTAAAGCCCCACAGGGGGCTGGGATGTGCAGTTAGCTGAAGACCACCAACCAGGAGATTGCCAAGTTTCTTTCCCAACCTAACAGGCTCTGTCTTGACATCTCTTCTCCTGAAGGCCCCCTGGCTCTTCCCTCTGAGCATAACTACAGGCCTCCAAGGTTTTAAGCAGGAGGGAGATTCTCAGCACTCAGGGAGAGCTCACCCCAAGGGCCTGCATTTGTTGGGCAACGTCTCTTAGCTCCTGTCCACCGAGGTCTTGGAAGATGCCCGGGGCTCTCCTCTGGCCGATCCCAATCCAAGGTATTTCTGAGCTCCTTCCTTCAACCCAGCCTCATGCCTCTTGGCGCCAAGCTGTTCTGAGCTCCTGGAGGGTTGGCTGGCTCTTAGAGGCATTCGCACTCCCTGTCTGGCCATGTGCCTCTTGGTTTCTAAAGGGGGCTATGTAGAGGGGCAGGGGACTTTGGGCTCTCACCACTCAGGTGCAGAGAAGAGCAGAGAGTCACCTGCCTTATTGGGCCACAGCCAGAAGCTCAGAGGAGCAGTCTGCTCACCATCCCCTTGTCTTTTCAGGAGTGGCCACCCACAAGGGGCAGCACTATAGAGGCGTGAGTGACTGCAGGTGGGCACCACCCAGAAATGCATCCCTCAGTCAGCAGATCAGGGAGCAGATGTTTAGAACAGAAGGCACCTGAGCTATCACATTGTCTAGTCTCTTAAAGGAAACAGAAGATGGGGCCCAGAGAGGGGAGGGCGCCTGCCTGAGGCTGCACAGTGAGTGAACAGGACCAGATCTTGGACCTCTGGCCCCTCCCTGGCCCAACTAAAGGACAGAAAGAGAACATGTTTAAAACCATTCCATAAAAATAAACAAACTCCCTTCCTCTTCTTTACCTCTATGGTTGGGATAATGTGTAAACTCCCCTACTGCCATTTTTCTTCCATCTAGGAAGAATTGAAATAGTTTAGTTATTTGTCAAATTTTAAATGACCAGCAATGTGGCCATTAAATTAGCCAGTAATAATCCATAGAATGGAATTATGCACTGTCATTAAGAGGAATAGATCTGTCCTACTATGTCCTAAACATATTAAGCATGAAAATAAACATGTGCATTGATAATATCCCTGTAATCATCACGGGATCTGTACATTCCTGCCTGTTCACAGTACAGCATTCTTCATGGTTATGACGCATGTGTACGTTGCCGGGGGAGTGCATGTGTGGGTGTTGGGTGCAGAAGGAAGGTATTGACAGATAAAAGGTAACTTTTGACACCTATTTAGGTAGCACAGGTAAAAAACCAAACACATATTTAAACACATAGCACAATTATAATCTCTATCTGGGAATCCCACCATATACTGTTACATTTGTAATGAAATTGCCTAATAGCCAAGGGCACAAGAGAAGACTCATTTGTTGAAAATATCTGTTTTTTCCAGGTACTATATAAGGCATTTTGAATGTAGTCTCTTCTTTGAAATTTGGAATTAAATGGATAATGACAAGAAAGACAGAATGAAAGGTGTGTAGTTTGCTTCTATGTTAAAAAATAAGATCGAGCAGCCGGGTGCAGTGGCTCATGCCTGTAATCCCAGCACTTTGGGAGGCTGAGGCAGGTGGATCACCTGAGGTCATGAGTTCGAGACCAGCCTGGCCAACATGATAAAACCCCATCTCTACTAAAAATACAAAAAGTTAGCCGGACTTGGTGGCAGGCACCTATAATCCCAGCTACTCGGGAGGCTGAGGCAGGAGAATCGCTGGAACCTGGGAGGCAGAGGTTGCAGTGAGCCGACATTGTGCCATTGCACTCCAGCCTGGACAAGAGTGAATGAAACTCTTGCCTCAGAATAAAATAAGATCAGACCAGACATGGTGGCTCATGCCTGTAATCCTAACATTTTGTGGGGCCAAGGTGAGCCAATCACCTGAGGTCAGGAGCTCAAGATCAGTCTGGCCAAAATGGCGAAACCTCGTCTCTATGAAAAATACAAAAAAAAATTAGCTAGGCATGGTGATGGGCACCTGTAATTCTAGCTACTTAGGAGGCTGAGGCAGGAGATTTGCTTGGACCCGGGAGGTGGAGGTTGCAGTGCACCAAGATCACACCACTGCACTCCAGCCTAGGCGACAGAGTGACACTCCATCTTTAAAAAATAAATAAATAAGATCATAAATGCGTAGATGTGTATGAACACTTAATAACATAGTACTTGTATGCCTGGGACATTTCTAGAAGGATGCATTTCTAGAAGGATACAGGGTACAAAATACAGATACTAAAAATGTAGGATAAGATGGATATTCATTTTTCATAGTGTACCTTTATATTGTTTGTATTTTGTATCACATAAGCTATTTCTATATTGAACAGCTAACTGGTTAAATAAAGACCTATGAAAAGCCAGCAGAGTCTATAAATGGTTTAGTTCGAACCATGCCTTTGTGTGGGTACTCAGCAGGTTACTTTCAGTTATGGAGTCTGGAATACTCTGTGTAAGAATCATAGAAATGCCAGATATAGGTGATGGGGAAGACGGCAGCAAATCACACTGCCATGAGTGTATCTATGAAACAATCTTGCATATTCTTCACATGTACCCTAAAACCTAAAATGCAATTAAAAAAAGAATCATTTCAATCCAAGCTTTGTTTCTAAGCTGAAATCTTGTTCCTCCATCCCCCCAGCCCCCAAAGGATAAGGACCAAAAAACAGAATATTTTAAGATCAGCTGAAATTCCACCTCCTCTACAAAGTTCTTTGGACTCCATTATCTAGCAGGCTTTTCTCTCGGCCGTGAGATCCTGCTGCTGTGGCTCGGCCCTCCCCTCTGACTTGCATGGTGTCTGCCTTATAGTAGACATGCTGTGTTGATCTTGAGCAGAACACCTGCATTATGGCTGTGCTCATTCCTGCCAGGTACCTGCTGGAACAGGATTTCCCAGGCATGAGGATTGGGCCTGAGCCCACCACAGACTCCTTCATTGCGGTGATGCAGGGAGACATGGAGGGGATCATCCCTGGGAATGCCCTGGTGGTGGATCCCAAGAAACCCTTCAGGAAACTCAATGCCTTCGGCAATGCCTTCTTGAACAGGTGAGTGTGGAGGGGAACACAACACTTTGGGGTGCTCTATTTTCTTCTTCTTGGAGTATGGGGCGTGGAAGAACAGTAGATAGGATCTTGGGAGGCTTGGTGCCTTTTCCATACCTGGAGTCTCCTGTCAGTCTTTCCATACCTAGATTGTCCGTTGCTTGCTGGGAGTGTAACTGAGTCAGTTGTGCGATTCAGGAGCCACAGAGGCTGGGCTGATTCCGCCTTATCAGGAAGCAGGGAAGGATACAACAATAACTTAGGTCACATTCCCCTACTCTGCACCTACCCCTAGTAAAAGTGGAGGAAGATGTTCCATATAGTTCCCAGCATTTGCCTAAACATGCAAAGGCTGGGACTTGCATCCAACTAGAAGGAGGCAGATGAAGGTTCTTTTCTGTTCGTGGATATTGTTTCTACCTGGTGGAAAGAACCCTGGACTAAAGACGGAGGCCTTAGGTGTGAGCAGTAACTCTTCCACTAAATGAAGTGAGTGACCTTGCACAGGTCACCTCTCTCCCCCTGGGACAAGTTCAGCCTTGCAGATACAAGATCATCATGATGATTTGAATAGAAAAAGCTCTAGAAATGCTTGGCAAACTAAATGAGCCTTCAAATGAATTATTCTGCTTAATCAGAAGCAGGCTGATCCCCTGCTCACACTTACTATACTTATAAATCCAATTTCACGTGTGCATGGTAAATACTTTGAAAATAATTTTAAAACTACTTTTTCTAATTGGAGGTGTTTAGAGTAGAGGTAATGAATATGGGCTTTGCCTTCAGATAGACCTGGGTTCAAACCCTGCCTCATATGGGGGATCTTGAACAAGTTGCAAAACTTCTTTGTTGCTAATTTTTCCCATCTGTAAAATAGGATAATAGGAGTGAAAGGAGAAATAAGTGGGATAATAAACAGAAAACACTCTGTTCCCCACAGAACAGAGCCCCAGGCCATCAGGGGCCTGGTGTCTATTGAAATAAAACACGAATTCTATCCCTGGCACATAGTAACCAGCACGTTGGTTAGTGATAGTGTTATCATGCCGTGTCTCATTTGATTCCTTAATTGTTCGGCGAATGGAATAGGCATCCGTTGTGGTCATTTTTCAGTTGTAGAAGTTGAGGCTCATTACCCAAAGGATTCTCAATGTCTCTTATCCCAAAGAATAGTTTTTATAAAGCTATGAACTTGTCTTTGACCTTTCCTATAGCGTCATGGAGTCAAGTCAGTAACAGTCTGAGAAAGGGATGGGAAAAGGACCACATGAATGAAATGTGGAATTCCGAGTGGTCAAGAGCAGGGAGCAGAGGAAGAGTCACACAGAGAAATCTTGAGAACTTGGCCTGGCAGAGAGAGAGGCCCAGGCATGGGGCTTGGTTTGTGTCGAGATTGAAACTGAGGTCAGTTTAGGAAGAATGAGGAGGTAGTTGGCGGTGGTAAGGTGCAGTGGGGCAGTTGTCCTGGAGTCCAGGGGTGTCTCTCCTACCTGGAACTGAGTGAGGAGGTCCTGGATGCCCAAGATGCTAAAATGCAGAAATGGAGGAGGTGGGATGAGCATGATTCAGAAGAACAAGTCAGCAGAGATGAACAGAAGCAGGGATATCTGAGCAAGGGAGTAGGCGATAAGTTTCATTTTTAACATGTTGAGTTTGCAGTGATGGTGAGTCAGCTGAGGAACATCGTCCTATCTGAAGGCAGAGAGGAGGGGCTGGACCCCAGGGGAGGGAAAGGAAAAGCCAGGGAAAACAAGAGGAAACAGAGATCGTTGCAAGAGAGGCGTACAGGTTTAGTGGTTAATGCCATTTTGGGATAATTGTGCTTATAATGATATAGTGTATTGTATTATGTGTAACAGCATATAGTCTATTATGATAACAGAATTTAAATGATTGCCATCATACGCTGGGTGCATTCCTGAGAGCTGAGCACCCTTATGTCATTAATCAAACCCAGCAAGTCTCATTAACTCTATTGTTAAATGTATTGAAACCAGGAGGTGTGTGTGAGGTTGGGTGGGAGTGGTTTACTTTGGTAAAGACACTTAACCTCTTTGAATATTACTATCTTCATGTAGAAAGTGATAAAATGCAGCCGGGCGCGGTGGCTCAAGCCTGTAATCCCAGCACTTTGGGAGGCCGAGGCGGGTGGATCACGAGGTCAAGAGATCGAGACCATTCTGGTCAACATAGTGAAACCCCGTCTCTACTAAAAATACAAAAATTAGCTGGGCATGGTGGCGTGTGCCTGTAATCCCAGCTACTCAGGAGGCTGAGGCAGGAGAATTGCCTGAACCCAGGAGGCGGAGGTTGCGGTGAGCCGAGATCGCGCCATTGCACTCCAGCCTGGGTAACAAGAGCGAAACTCCGTCTCAAAAAAAAAAAAAAAAAAAAAAAAAGAAAGTGATAAAATGCAAATTGCCATAATCCAATCCTACAAATGTTGTATGAAGAAAATCTGAGAGAGAAAGGAAAAACTATATAATTATTTATAGTGGTTACATTTTTTATTTTATTTTATTGAGACAGAGTGTTGCTCTGTTGCCCAGGCTGCAGTGCAGTGGTGTGATCTCAGCTCATTGCAGTCTCTACCTCCCAGGTTCAAGTGATTCTCCTGCCTCAGCCTCCCGAGTGGCTGGGATTACAGGCATGTGCCACCATGCCCAGCTACTTTTTGTATTTTTAGTAGAGACAGCATTTTACCATGTTGGACAGGCTGGTCACAAACTCCTAGCCTCAAGTGATCTGCCCGCCTCGGACTCCCAAAGTGCTGAGATTACAGGCATGAGCCACCAAACCAACGACCTACAGTGGTTTCATTTAGGGAGTGGAATTGAGGAGGGCAGAAGGATGAAGAAGAGAAAGACCTTCCTATTTCATTTTATGTCTTGCTGAACCATGTTTTTTTTTTTCTTTTTTTACCATGTGCATTTATTTTACAAAAAAATAATTTATAAACAAAATATATAGGAAGGTGCTATGAAACAAATAGCATGCACATAAAAGGTGATATTATTAAGGGATCAGGAATCTCCCTCTAAATCTGTGACTTCAGTGAATAAAATGAAGGTGACTCAGGCAAGATCCTGCATTTCCAGAGTGACCTGGTGTCTGGCCTGGCGGGCAGACATCGATAAGGAAAGAAATGTGGCCACAGGAGGGGCTGTGTCTCCTGGCTCCCTCCCACATGCCTTGCTAAGGGATAGAATTCATGTTTATTTCAATAGACACCAGCCCCCTGATGGCCTGGGGTTCTGTTCTATGGGGAAAAATAAGGCTGATCCAGTCCAGTGGACACAAACGTGGGAAGAGCCAGTGGTAACCCAGGCAAGAGGAAGAGCAAGGCTGACCGGCCTTTGTGGGAAAGTTGACATTTGACCTTGCCATTAAATGATGAGTGAATGACACCAAAAATGTAAAAAAAGAGAGGACATTCCTGGCAGAAAATACAAGGGGGTGGGGGGGGCGGGAAAGAGAGAGAGAGAGAGAGAGAGAGAGAGAGAGAGAAATATGCATCACTAGGGAAGAATGATGAGAGAATGTGGCTTACTGCGGGCACCTGTGAAGTCGTGAGGTTCTGAGATTTTTCTACAGCAGCACGCAGCAGCTGAAGTGTTGGATGTTTAGGTTGGCTGGGGGTCTGCCAGGCATGTCCACTGAAAGGACAGCAGGGGATGGAGGAGCCCTCGTGCATGTGCCACTGGCTTCCCTGCAGCCCCCACGAGCTGTTGCACCTTAGATTTCCGGGTTCCTGTCTCTGTGCTGCCGAGTGGTCCTATTTCACACCCTCTGTCTGCTCTCCTTCCCTTTCTTCTCTTGAATTACACTTGACTGCTATCCTAATAGAGATGTTTGGCCTTTAGATGCCCAAATACGTGTTTCTGGTTGGTTGCCATTCGTCAAGACCAGCTCCAGTGCCTTTTCCTGCAGGAAGCCATCTCTCTGTCTTGAATCTTTCAAACAGTTCATCTGACTTTTCTCAGGATGTTGGTCCCATTGCACTGTGTATTTGGGTTGTCCATGTGTAGGCCTGCACCAGGCTGTGCCCCTTGGAGACAGGAATCGAGGTTTGGACATCTTAGTGTCCTCAGCAGTAGGAGCTGCCTCACGATCATCCAGGGAGCTTCCTCAAAGCATAGATCCTGAGTGAGACTCACTTCTGGGGCTGGGATTCTGGCCCGGCTCCTGGGAGTCTGCATTTTAAGCCAGGCAGGCTTGAGATCCTCTGGCCGTGGCACCCAGCCTGTTATCTTGCACAGAGTAGGGCTTCAGTTACTGTTGCATGATAACCCATTCACAATGACATATACAGAGAAGCACACCCACTCTGCCCACGAGGATCAGATCAGAAGGAGGATGCCCAGACCCTGACTCTGTACAGTGATGCTTTGGGACAGACCCTCGAAATCCCTCCTGCCTCGCTTGTCCCTAGGGGTTCATAGGAAGAGGAGGCAGGGGGTCTTCTCATTGACTCTCTAAAGAAGCTGAGGTTCCTAGAGAGGGCCAAGCTAAGTGGAGTTACTCAAAACAGGGAGGTAGCTGGTCAAGGACAAACTAAAGACGGGGCCATAAGAATTAGACCCAGGCTTTGGTCACACATGAAGATGGGATGTTGCTATGAAGTAGCCCTGCTGGTCACACAACATTTTACCAAACACATGTGGGTGCAGGGCTCTCTGACACTGGATGTGGGGAGAGGCAGGAGGACTGGGATTCTGCCCTGGGTCAGCTGCCAGCTGTGCCCTGCATTGAGCAAGCCCCTGGCAAACTGAACCCTTCTGCATGCACCTGCAGCTCACCTGAGAGAGGTGGTTGGAATCATGGGGCTGGGTCATGAAAGGTGGATACTCACCCAGGTTTCCTCTGCCCATGCAGGTTTGTGTGTGCCCAGCTACCCAACCCTGTGCTGGAGAGCATCAGCGTCATCGACACGCCAGGGATCCTCTCCGGGGAGAAGCAGAGGATCAGCCGGGGTAAGAATCTGCCTGAGGGGTGTTGGCCGTGGGCTTCATGGTTCCGGCATGTTCACTCTGTTACATACCAGAAGAGAAGCACTCAGGGCCATGCTGTTCCTTGACCAACCGGCACTGCTGTGCTGTGTGGGATTATCTTACCTGGGGCAGTCCTAGGCAGGGGTCAGCAGGGGTCGGGAGAGGAATTCAGGTCCACCATCGCTCGCGAGACAGTTGGCCTCAGTTTTCCCATCTGTAAAATGAAAACATCAGTATCAGCCTCACTTCATGGGTTTATGCATGCTACAAGAGGCACCTTCCATGGCCCTGACCCTGGCTTGCTACTTAAGTTCCTGGGGAGCTTGTAGCTCTGCAGGACAGCCAAATGCATGCAGAGAAATTCAGCTCAATAGAGTCAGTGCTCTGGGTCCTAAGAGGAGGGAACCAGGTATTGAAAGCACTTCGAAAACTGTTCACTCCAGAAAAATTCGGGTTAATTGCTCATTAAATGAGGTTGCCTGGTGTGGTGGTTAGAAGACAGAACTCTGGAGTCAGGCTGGCAGGGTTCTAAGCCTGCCTTTCCCACCTCCTAACACAGTGACCCTTGGTAGGTTTCTAAATTTCAGTAACTTTATCTGAAAAATGGTGGGGGGTGGGGTGGGAAATAGTACTATCCATCTTCTAGAGTTGTTTGAAGATTAAAAGAAATGCTTCAGATAAAAAGCCTTTTCTGGCTGGCACGTAGCAAGCACCTAGTAACCATGAGGTGTTATGGATCACCGTCGTTTTCATCATTGTTTTCTTTTTTCTAGTTCTAAAATGCTAGGCAGATGCTGTCAGAAGCTAAAAGCAACTGCTCTGGGCCCCCACTCCTAGCCTGTCCTGCCACAGTTTGCCAAGTGTCCTGCATAGCCCCCTACCCTTTCTGTGCCACGTGTTGTATCTCTGGCAAGAAAATCAGATGATACCACACCCACCCCAATATTAGAACTAGTTGCTGGGGCTGGAGCGACATCAGCACTCGGAAGTCAGCCTGTGGTTAAGGGAGGGCTTGGAACTGCTGGGATCTCTGGGAAGCAGCTAGAACCCTTGTCTGAATGGACCTAGGTAGGTGACCATTTGCATGTGCCTTTATCCTCTGTGCTCTGTGGCTCCAGCTGGGACACAGTTCCATCCTGCCCATGTCTGTGCCACCACAGTGGGGCCCAGAAACCTCTGCTCTTTCTGCAAGAGCGTGGACTGCCCAGGCCAGCACTGCTCAGACTAGACCACTCAGAGGAGCAGTCACAGCCTCATGGTGTGATAGGCACGTGCTCCCACAGCTGTGTATTGATGACGCCCAAGTGGTCCAGGCCCTGGGCCCAGGTGCAGGTCACTAGCACCAGACCTGAGCTTCTGTTCAGTGCCTCTGTGAGCTGCCTTGGTGTCCTCTCTGCAGAGAGCAGCTATCTTCCGATGAGGCCAGATGTGTGGTGCAGGGCCAGGCTTGGCTCTTTGGGGCTACACTACGGCTGTGTGTGAGCTGCCAAGCCTGTCCTAGCCAGGAGTGGAGAGGGAAGAGACGCCCTCCAGGCCAGCATCTTGCTCAAAGGCCGGGTTAACCCCAGTCAGCCCTCCAGGGAAAACAGCCTGGGAGTCCTTATCCTATAGCAGGTGGGAGAGAGGAGGAGGCTGAACGTCCTGAGCGGGAAAGCCCTGCCCTCTCTCCTCACCACCTCTTGCTTTGCTTAGGAGGTGAGACTGGGAAGAAGAGGGGAAATGAAGCAACTGAGTCAGGAGGGACTTGAGAAACTGTGTTACCAATTCCTGTAATTGGTGGCCTGTGAGTTCTGGGACATCACAGCGTTCCCTGGGAAGGGGATGTTGGGAGACTTTGTTCCTTGGCTCCCTGTCTCTGCTGTATTGTGGAGGTGAGAAGGAGCAGGAATCCATGGCCTGGGAAACAGGGATGTCTGACCCTCCTTCCTTCTAGCCCACGAGCGCTGTAGCACCTGGCTCCCTGCTCAGCACCCTGTGTAGGGCAGTGTGGGTGATTTCTCTGTCTGCTTTGATTTGTTTCCCTGAGCACCCCCCTTCTCCTAACCCACCCATTCCCACCCTTAGGTGGTTCATCTGGGGTTCACCCTGCATTTAGGCCTAAAGGGGATTTGCTGTTTTACTCAGGCAGCTCAGGACTCCTCAGGATGGCTGGGGAAAGCCTCCTCTTCCCAGGGTTAAGTCCCTGGGGGGGCGTGCGCATGTGCACTTGCAAGGCCCCTGCGGCCTGAGTCCGGAGAGGACTCCAGCCTCTGAGGTTTCCAAGGACACTGTACTAGGAGTTCAGAGCTCTGGGCTTTAGAACCTCTGTGTGTCTCAATAGGTCACACTTTCAGTGTCCCCATGTGTAGCAAGCCTTCTTGTGAGGTCCATAGATCATATGAAAACACAGGCCGTAGCCCTGGGTCTGGATTGCCGTGAGCAACCTTCCTCGCTCCTTATCTATCAGTTGGCACCACTCATTATACAATCCCAGAGTAGTCTGTGTGAATGTCTGTGCAAAGGTTTCTGGGCCCCACTATGGTGGCACAGACATGGGCAGGATGGAACTATGTCCCAGCTGGAGCCGCAGAGCACAGAGGATGAAGGCACATGCAGATGGTCACCTACCTAGGTCCATTCAGACAAGAGTTTTAGCTACTTCCCAGAGATCCCCAGCAGTTCCAAGCCCTTCCTTCCAAGCAGTGCACAGCCTGTGCAGCTGTATGTGGCAGACTGGTTCCCAGGGACTCCTGCCTTCCTCAGTTCCTATCCTATTTCATTCTTTTCCTATTTATCTACCTCTCTCCTGCCTTTGTCTGTTGGACCTCAGTGAATGCCTTATGCAAATTAGGTCCTTGGTGTTCTTGCCTGCACTTCCTAACCCCTCCCACCCACAATGACTAATCCCCAAGTCCCTCTACGTCTGGGAGAAGTGACAGCCCCAGGAGTGGCTTTGCAAGCCAGTTTGTTTTCTGCTTTCTTGAGTCCAGACTGTAAATGCAGCTGCTGGCAAAAGCAGCCTGCAGTAAAATCAAGAGCTAGGAGCTGGGCTGCTGGCTCCTGGAGCAGTGCTGACCTCAGCACCCTGAGGAGACCAGGAAAGTTGCGCGGAGGGCATGACACCCTCAGTTATCTGTGGGACCCCAAACGAGGAGAGTTTCCAGAGTGCCTTTCTTTCTCACAATTGGCCTTAGAACACATAGTTCCAGTTTAAACTGACATACATAGACCCTCCCCCACCCATACCTCCTTTACACACACACCCACACCCACATATGCACACATACTCCCCACACATATCCTGCATATATACACAACTCCTCTCTTCCCCACAGCCCTCCCTCCCCCCTACATAAATGTGTGCTTGGAACCAAACTTGCTTCGTCATGCTTCTTGCCCGGGGCTCCAAGAGCTCTGGGTTTGGCCACAGAGCACACTGGGTGCTTCTCACCTTCCTCCAGCCAGCCCAGGGCAGGACTGGACACCCTTGCTCCCTGGGATAATCCCGCCAACTATGTCCTGCACGAGGGTGTCTAGAGCCTGAAATTCAGCCCACAGTCCACTCACTGAGCCTCATACTGGGTGCAGGACTGTGTCTCACCAGAAAAAAAAGGGGCAATGTTATCAAGTCAGCACAAAAGCCCCGATGGGCCATATTAGACTGCCTGTTCTGCAAAGTGAGCTGCTTCCAAGGGCTCCAAGATCTCAGGCTTCGCAGGAAGGAGTACTGGGGCCCCAGGCTAGAGGGCAGCAAAGTGTCCTCCTTGCTCAGGGTATGGCCCCTCTACTGAGCCTGGTCGGGTGGGAAGAAGGGTGGGGCGCTTCTTCCTGGGGAAGCTGATTCTGGGAGGTCCTGGGGCAGCACGTGTCTCTGGATGCAGATGTGTTGGGGTGGGCAGGGGAGGCAGGCAGGGAGGCGGTTCCTGGAAGTGGCAGGATGTGCCCCGGCCAGGCTCATTACTGGGAAGAAGCGAGGATGCGGCAGAAGTGGGAGGGCTCCAGAAGGTTGAATGTCCTCGGCTTAGGAACCACATTTCCTGGCTGCTTCCCAGCTAGAAATCCCCACAGGCGCCACCTTAGGAAAGCAGGGCAGGGCTTTGTGCTGACACCACAGACTGCACAGCTGGAAGCTCCTCCCTGCAGGCCTCTTACTGTACAGGTGAGGTCAGCAGGGCCAGAGCAGGCTGAAAACTTGCCCAGGTCTCACATCTGCAGTGAGAACTCTGGTCTCCCTATTCCCGGTTCCATGGCTTCTCAGCACGCTATCATCATCTGCCCAGGAAGAGCGCGCAGGGGACAGGAATGAGTGCAAACCTCTCATCTCCAAGTTTCTTCTAGGGGGCTTTAGTGCTCAGACCTTGGCAGTTCTGGACTGATCCTTGCAGCCTCACATTCCTAGCCCATCCGGGGGACTCTCTCTGGAGCAGAGCCTGCACTTACGGGCCTCTGAGTCTTCCCAGACTATGTGCTGGGACATGCACCCCCATGTGGGCACTCCCATGCCTGGGCAGAGCAGCTGAGTCCTGACACCCTTCAAAAGGCCTTGCCAACCATCTGCTCCAGCCGCTCTTTGCCGTTACTTCTTGGAAGCATCTAATGTGGCATTTGTTCTCCATTGTCAGCCAAACTCTTCCTACGTTCTGGACATTGATGCCTTGTTATTCCTCTTTTGCTCAAATGTCTTTAAATCTTGACAGAGACTTTTGAGAGGGAGCGATGGGCTTTTGTATGTACCCACTGCAAGTAAGTGCCTGGTTTGAGGGCTTGGCCTCCAAGCTTCAGGCTCACATGGCTGTGAGCTGTTATAGAAAGAGAACGTGGGCTGCGAGTCAAGGAGCTGGGTTCCAGGCCTCAGTTGGCCACCGGCTGGCTGTGTGAGCTGGGGCGAGACCCTTAATCTCTTTGTGTCCCCATTCCCTGTCCTGTAAGATGTGTATGCCCTACTTACCTCCTGGAATATGGAGGATTATGAAGAGTAAATGAGGTCATGTGGCTGGAAATGCAAAGAAGTGTGCTGCCCTGTCAGGGCCCAAGCACTGCATTTCAGACCACGAGGAAGCCGGTTGGTGATGAAGGAGTGGCTGTGCTTACTGTGTTTGTCTGATTGATTTCCTCCTGCGTGGCATTACTTCAAAGTGCTTTCTTTTCAGTCCTCTGGAGCCTAGGGTTGTGGAGGACCACAGATCCCTGTGGGCTGCCCCATCTCCAGGCCCAGAGCCGGTTGACCAGCAGACTTGCGCCATGATGTCCAGGAAAGGCAGATTTTCTGGTCTGTCTCCTGGGGGTTGAATCTCCCCCCACTCACTAGTCCATATTTCAGGAACCCTTGGACTGCCGCGGGTGCTCAAGAGCTACTGCTGTGGGTCTCAGAGCCACTGCTGGAACCAGAGAGGGAAAGGGGGCCTGCCACTGGTGATGCCGCTCACTGCAGCTGCCGAGGCAGAGTCTCTGCCATCAGATCTACTGCCACAGCTCTACCACAGACTCCTCATTCAGTCATTTGTTATCCCCATTTTGCAGCTGAGAAAACTGAGGTTCAGATTTGCCAAATAAATGAAAAGCTAATCCTATACCATACCCTTTTTCTTACTGAGTCCCGTCTATATCTTTGAGATACCCCCATTCCTAGATCTACACCGAAGTCCAAGCCAAGTAAAGAATGAAATTTCGGTCCTGCAGGTGACACAGGCTCAGGGTTAGCCAGGAGCAGGGAGGCTGAGCTTCAGGGGAACACATGGAGTCATTGCTTGATGGTCATGGTCTTTCCAGCCACACCTGGGTGGAAGCTACTGGCATTACTGAGTCTGTAATTTAATAGCAGCTTGCCGGAGCAAGGAGGAGGCCTCTGCTTATAAAATCATAGAAACAGTTCCCGGAAGCCCTTGGCCTGTCCTTAGGCAGAGACAGACTTCACACAGGCATCTCTGAAGCCTGTACGACATCAGCCTACATTCTCATTCTCTTGCTGGGCCTGCAAAGGTTCTTTTGTCTAATCTCCATCCATCCCCCTATACTCCCGACCCTCACACCTCTGGTTTCAGACGCAGAGAATTGTCAGAGAAAGGAAGCTCAGAGGTTGTCCAGCCCAATCCCCTGGTTTGATGAGGAAAGACAGCGAGGAGTAGAGAGGGGAGGCTGCATGCCCGAGGACACACAGTCCACTAGCGGCTAAGCAGAAACGAGAGGTGGGCTCCCCCAGGCCGGTGCTCCTCTGTTGACCTCTTCCAAGCATGTCCCATCTCATAGAACTAGCGCTTAGAAGGAGCACTTTATAAAAAAACAGCAGGGCAATCAGAACAGCCAAGATCACAGCTCAGTGGTTTCACCTGCATCCTCTGATTTGGTTTGATCCTCACAATAACCCTATGACTGAGTCACTGGTTTCTCAACCATAAAACTTTGAGGCCCAGAGATTACTCATTTACTGTCTCCCAGATGCAAAATGTGTAAGAAGGATCCCATGTTCCATTCAGCAAATACTGATAGTGCATCTGATGTGTGCCACTCACTGTGCTGGGTGCAGGGGAAGCCCAGAAGGATGAGGTGCTGCCCCTGCCCTGCCCAGCTCCCAGTGCAGCGAGGATTTCAGTGGGCTGAGCGGCAGAACAGGAGCATGCATGATGCTTCAAGACCACCCAGGGCAGGGACAGGATGGCCAGGGGTCTATCCTGTTCTGGCAGCACCGACATATTGCTGACCCTCAACCTTTGCAGACACAGCCTCCTCTTACATCACTGGCGTCATCAGGGATTGCCGCAGGGTCGCAGGGACAGAGCCTCTTCTCTTCTCTGCAGTTTCTCTGGTGCCTTTGTGTTCCCCAGCGTGATAGAGGCGTGGCTACAGTGCAAGAGTTGAATTTGGAGTTCAGGTCTCGGCTCTGACCTCAGCATTGTGTGGCCTTGGGCCTTTCTCTCACCCTCTATAGACCTCCATTACCTTGTCAGCATAGGGCTCAATGCTAGCCACCCTGGCTGCCTTAGCCTGTTCTGAGCCATTGAGTCAATACATGGGGCTGAGATTTGCTGGACAGGTGAGAGAGAGCTGTAGCTCAGTCTTGTCCTCCAGCAGCCCCTTCCGGGGGCCTGCACTGCCACAGCTAAAATCCAGATTGGGGAATGAGGAGCAGCAGAAGGCCAGAGGCCTGGCAGGGAGTTGTGGAGGGCCCTGCTGCCCTCCTGATGTGAGCTGTTTGCAGAGGTGGGGGTTGGGCCAGGGGACTCAGGCTGCCCTGATTTTCTTAGCCCTCAGGCCCCTCCCCACCCACAGCTCTGAGGGACTGCCTTTGGGAGGTGACAGCAGCCTTGCCATGGGCTATGCCAAAGGGAAGATAAAAATTGGCTGGAGCCATCCCTGGGGAGAGGAGGAGGGATGGAAGGAAGGAGGGAAGGAGGGGAGGAGTGTGGGCTGCAGGCTTCACCTAGAGTGGGAGTGTTTAGGCCTCCCAGGCTCCAGTGAGGACCAGCTGGGCCTGCGTGCCAAGGAGGGAGGAAGGCAGGGAGCGGCTAGGTGCAGAACGGCTGGATGACTGACAGCTGGGTCGTCTGGCCTCACCACTTGCCAGCTGTTTGACCCTCTCCTCTTTGAACCTCAGTTTCCTCCCCTGGAGGTGAGAATGATACCCTTGTGCTGCCTATCTCAGAAGGTGTCGTGAGGGTGAAATGAGGTCATGACATGAACAGCTTGCCATCCGCAGAAAGCACTGAACTTGGAGTTGGAGAGCTAGGGGTCGTGTCCCACGGGTGGTCTTTGCTGAGTCACTCAACCTCATAGAGTTTGTGTGAACATCTCCCAGGCAGGGGTGATGATGCCCCTGCCTCCTGGGCAGAGCAGCCTCTGAAGCACTTTCCTGGGCCTTGCCCCTGAGCCCAGACAAAGCACCTGTCTTCGAATGGGAAAGCAAAATCTAGTTCACACCAAGTCCTTAATGACACAGCAAGCAGGGACTGTCCTCAGGGTGGTACCTGGAGACACTAGGCCAGCTCTGCCCTTTCCTGAGCCTCAGTTTCCCTATCTGTAAATCAGGGAGTTGGCCCATTGATTGCTAAGCTCCTTGTAGCCTCATGTGTCTACCCCTCAGGAGCAGGGGAAGGAGACTCGTGTGTTAGTTGAGATGTATATTAATTGAGCAGCTGATGGATCTTCGAGAAAATCACCTGGGAATGGAAATACTTTGAAGCGTTTCATTTACCAAAGACAGAGGAGTTTAAAATGGATAGTACCGGTATCTGGGTAAGCAAAGGAAGGTTTTACCATTCTTTGTTGGTTGGAATTCTCTTACAGCCACTGGACAAACATTAAAGGGGTCCTTCAGGAAGCTTTAGGGCAGCAACTTTTCCCATCCGTGCTGATCCCATCCTCCTAGCCCCTGTGACAGTGTCTCCACGTGTCCTAAATATGTACGCCATTGGGTGTTCACTAGATGCCACAGGGTGGGGGAAAGGCTTCTTGAACTTAGCTCCCTTGGCTCCTCCTCATCGATGCCTGCAGCTTAGTCTGAAGTGACAGCCTTTGAAAGCCAGCTCAGTGCAGTGGTCCATTGCACTGACTCCAGGGCCACCTTCCTGGACTCAAGTCCCAGCCCACTGCTAACCAGCTGGGGGACCTTAGACAAGTTCCTTTATCTGTTTGTATCTCTGGTTACTCCTCAGAGAAGTGGGGCTGACATTAGTGTCTAATGACGCTGCATAGGGTCATCATGAGGATTAAAGGAATGAATGATTATAAAGTACTTAGGTCAGTGCTGCACACCTTTTGAATGCTACGGAAGTGTTAGCTATTGTTCTTTTTATGGACCAGTGGTATCCAAAGTGTGGTCCTGACTGACAGCCTCAGAATCTCCTGGGAGCTTGTTAGAAATGCTCTGTGCCAGACCTACTGAAACAGAAACTTTGGGGATAGAGTCTAACCATCTAGGTTTTAACAAGCCCTGTAGGGGATTCTGATGCAGACTAAGTTAGGACCCCCATTACAGACGATCTGAGCTTCTTAAGTCTGATTCACTCACAAGACAGTTGCCTGATGATCTTGCCTGGTCTCTAGTCTCCCTCTGTAAAGCAGGATAGGCTTTTCCCTATTGATTTGGTTTCCCATTCAGTGGTGGCCATGAGCTTTGGGTCCCCAGTGAGTGTCCCCTGGAACCCTTGTGCTATGGGGAGCCAGGGTGGTTGATCACTTTAGAATCCAAGAAAGGGTTCCTACCTCGGTGCCAGAGTTATGCCATGGAGCAGTGGCAGCAGGGGAGGCTGAGAACCCTGCTTAGACTCAGAACGGGAAAGCCTGCCACCTCCATTCTCATGCCACTGCTGCTGCTCATGGGCTGTGTGCCCTTCCACAAATCCCCTGACTTCTCTGAGCCCCACTTCCTTAGCTCTTGTCTTCCTATTTTGTGTCAGAGGAGCCTGAGACACAGAGTTAAGACCTACTGGGGCTCTGGGTGTCAGTGAATGTATAGACTGTTGGTCTACCCTCCCACTTCAGCCCATCCTGGATCCACAGCTAATTGGGATTGAGTATAACAACTTCTGTGGGGCTCCTGTGACCAGCCTGACAGCAGCTTAGTGCTAGACAACCGAGGTGTGGGTGACCAGAGTCCCAGTCACACCCTAAGGAAGAAACCCCTTGTGGTTTCAAGAGTTGGGAATTCTGTGCTGCCGCTGATTACAAAAGAAAGCCTGCGTGAGAACAAGTTGTGTGTTTCTGTAACAAGAATTGCAGATTTCTTCCAGACCAGTGATGGGCATGGTCTGAACCATCATCAGTATCTACCTTTTACTGTTTCATTGTTTTCAGACCTTACAAAGAATTTCTGAGTTTTTGTATCAGGTTAGGTGTCCAGACTTTCTTTTGCAACAGGCTGCTAAATACAGTAAGCATGGATAGGAGAGCTGGATAGTGGCGTGTCTTGTGGATATAATGATGTTAATAAGAGTAACTAGGCCAGGGGCAGTGGCTAGCCGGGGGCGGTGGCTCATTCCTGTAATCCCAGCACTTTGGGAGGCCAAGGCAGGCAGATCACCTGAGGTCGGGAGTTTAAGACTCAGCCTGGCTACCATGGCGAAACCCTGTCTCTACTAAAAATACAAAAATTAGCTGGGCGTGGTGGCACATACCTGTAATCCCAGTTACCCTGGAGGCTGAGGCAAGAAAACTGCTTGAACCCGGGAGGCAGAGGTTGCAGCTAGCAGAGACGGCGCCACTGCATTCCAGCCTGGGCAACAGAGCGACACTCCATCTCAAAGAAAAAAAAAAGAATTAGCATTTACTGAGCATCTACTAAGTGCTGGATTTTAGGAGTATTTAATCTTCATAATTCTATCAATTAGGTATTCCTATTATTTTAGTTTTTAATAGTATTTTTAGATGAAAAAATGCTAAGAGACATTGAGTAATTTGCTCAAATCCAAACAGTTAAAATGTGGAGGAGCCAGGATTTAAATTCAGATCTGACTCCCAAGACTGTGTTATTTCTACTGCACCTGACTGCTTCTCGAAACCCCTGCCCTATACCCCAAAGGCCCCAGCCCCTGACTGTCCCTCTGCCGGCAGGGTATGACTTTGCAGCTGTCCTTGAGTGGTTTGCCGAGCGGGTTGACCGCATCATTCTGCTCTTCGATGCCCACAAACTGGACATCTCTGATGAGTTCTCAGAAGTCATCAAGGCCCTCAAGAACCACGAGGACAAGATGCGGGTGGTGCTGAACAAAGCTGACCAGATCGAGACGCAGCAGCTGATGCGGGTGTACGGGGCCCTCATGTGGTCCTTGGGGAAGATCGTAAACACCCCGGAGGTAATCCGGGTCTACATTGGTTCCTTCTGGTCCCACCCCCTCCTCATCCCTGACAACCGGAAGCTCTTTGAGGCTGAGGAACAGGACCTGTTCAGGGACATCCAGAGTCTGCCCCGAAATGCTGCCCTGCGAAAGCTCAATGACCTCATCAAGAGAGCAAGGCTGGCCAAGGTGAGACAGCCCACTGGAAGGTGGGCCGCTTGGGCAGGGGCCAAGAGTTTGGGGGACAGCTGCAGGAGCTGAAGGTCGCTGCCTCCAATAGCTGGGCTGGAGAATGTCCTGCAGCCACCGCATCATGTGTGTGGCACCAAGGGGCAGGATAGTGTGGGGGCTGCGGTTACAGGCTCTGGGATCAGAGGGCCAGATTGGAGCAGACTCCACTGTTTACTGTCTCTGGGATTCCCAGCCTTAGCAAGGCCAGTAGTCTCTCTATGCCTCTGTCTGCATCTGTAAAATGGAGTTGTTGGAGGATAAAGTGAATTACAAAGAGTCTCAAAGCCATCATCACAGCGCCTGGCAGCTTCAGAGATGCTCCACAAATGTCAGCTGTTGGTATTGTCTTCAGCAGCAGCAGCAGCAGCAGCAGCAGTAACATGACTACCTCATCCTGACTTTTCCGTAGCTCCCCACAACCTCTCCTTGCCCATGTAACACAGAAAAACAGCCCAGCCCTCCAAGCAATGTGGAGGCATGAGGGTAGTAGAGGTAGACAGAATTTCAGAAGTAGGAGCAGGGGGAGGTGGGAGGGATGTAGCGTTAGCAATGGGGTGAGAACCATCCTAGAAGGAAGGGATCATCCAGGGTCTTGATGTGAAGGCTTCTCTCTGGCCCTGTTTGTCAGGTCCACGCCTACATCATCAGCTCTCTGAAGAAGGAGATGCCCTCGGTGTTTGGGAAGGACAACAAGAAGAAGGAGCTGGTGAACAACCTAGCTGAGATCTACGGCCGGATCGAGCGGGAGCACCAGATCTCACCTGGGGACTTCCCCAACCTGAAGAGAATGCAGGTAGCGAGGGCTGGGGGTTCTAAAACCAGGGACAGTGTCTGAGAGCTGGCTGAGCAGCCTGAGTATGGAGGAGGCCACCCTTGGAGCCCCTGGGGAGAACCCAGCCCAGAATCATCAGACAAGGCGGTGGCCCTGGATCTGCTCTCTGTTGGGCAGTCACTGGCCCAACAGGGGAGAGACACGGAGCCCACCGCCCCAATGGGTGCAGGTGTGTTAGATGACGTTGCGGGTCTGACACCTCCAGTTGATGACCTTCTCTAGTCACAGCCACCACCGGCTTGACATCCCACCATCTCTGGTGCAATGGGATGGGCCACCTGACCAAGTTTCGCCAGGCTTTTAAAGTGCCTGAGTTTACAACCGAGGTCCACCTTGTGAGCAATTTGAGAAACGAGCTTCAGGGAGGCAGAAGTGCACATGGGAGCTCATCTTTGGGTCATATTGCAGGTGCCTATCTTGGGCCAGTGACCATGGTTTCTTCTGGTTTTCCCCAAAGCACTCCTCAGAGGGAGGCATTTGTCATTGCCGTTTTACAGAAGAAACTGAGGTCTCAGTGTTTTCCGAGTGTAGCATTCACATAGGCCACAAGAAGAAAAGCCAGGAGCTGTACCCAAGGTCCAAACAGGAAACCACCATACCACATTGACTGGATCCTCTCTGAGCCTTCATCTCCTCATCTGTAAACTGAAGCTACAAAATCACCTCATATACAGGTGTTGTGAGCACCAGTGAGATAATATTTCCAAAGCCCTTAGCACAAAGCCAAACAAACTACACCCTTAATACACAGTAGCCATCACTGGGTGGGCAGGGGGAGCTGGGCGCTAGCACAAAGCATCTACCCTCTGTAGGTGCTTCACATGATTTTAGTTTTTAGTTGATAAGTTAAAAAAGGGGTCTTAGGGTCCCTTTCAAATGTTATCTTCTCAACTTCTTATCAACTTCTTATGATTCTAGAATTAGGAAATTAGAAGCCGGGCACAGTGGCTCACACCTGTAATCCCAGCACTTTGGGAGGCTGAGACAGGCAGATCACCTGAGGTCAGGAGTTCGAGACCAGCCTGGCCAACATGGTAAAACTTCTACTAAAAATGCAAAAAGGTTAACTGGGCATGGTGGCAAGCACCTGTAATCCCAGCTACTCGGAAGGCTGAGGCACAAGAACCACTTGAGCCCAGGAGACGGAGGTTGGAGTGAGCCAATGTATATACACCATAGAATGGATATACACAAGATTGTGCCACTGCACTTCAGCCTGGGCAACAGAGCAAGACTCCATCTCAAAAACTAAAAAAAAACAAAAGAATTAGGAAATTAGAAAAATAAAAAAATAGCAGCCATAGACGGACTTAATAGATGCTGTTGTTCTTGGGTCGATCTTTAGCTTGAGAATCAGTTTCTCAGTTTAAATCTGGGGTTTTCATGACATCACTATAGTCCTGAATAGGTATTTTTAGTTTCCTATCTGTCAAAAGAAAAGAAAAAAATACATATTCCAAGTGTGCATTTGTTCATGTATCCATCCATTCAGATAACCACCTACCTCGAGCCATTCACTAACGAGCATTGCTTTTGTTTTGAGGATTTCCCGGTCTGTGACTTGGAGCACTTCAGCTTTTCACTTCTCCTTTTGTTAAGAATTTAATGATCTGGGCCAGGCACAGCGGCTCACACCTGTAGTCCCAGCACTTTGGGAGGCTAAGGCAGGCAAATCACAAGGTCAGGAGTTCGAGACCAGCCTGGCCAACATGGTGAAATCCCATCTCTACCAAAAGTACAAAAAATCAGCTAGGCGTAGTGGTGGGTGCCTACGATCCCAGGTACTCGGTAGGCTGAGGTGGAAGAGTCGCTTGGGCCTGGGGGGTAGAGGTTGCAGTGAGCCAAGATCATGCAACTGCACTCTAGTCTGGGAAACAGTGGGACTGCATCTCAAAAAATAAATAAATAAATAAATAAATAAATAAGAATTTAATGATCTGTAAGCAAACATTTGGGAAGATAACATTTGAAACGTACCCTAAGACCCCTCTTTTAACGTGAGGAATCCTTTCAAAACATAAAGTTTCTCACCTCATTTCCTTTCCAGTTTGATATTCTGTTCCGCAGTTCAGTATGCTGAATCCACAATGCAAATAGCTGTCCTGTGTGGGTGTCCATGTAGGGTGATGGGAGCGCCCACCCATCATGCCCCCTAGGAGATACTGGGACCCCTGCCTGGGAGCCCACCAAACACATCTAGATGTGAGCAGGCTGGGAGAGACAGGAGGAATGAGAGGTGCGAGGACCTTGGGACCTGATGCCCTGAGCAGTGGGAAATAGGGCCCTGCCTGCTCCTTCTCCAGGAGGTCTTCAGCCCTCAGGCCTCTGTAGCTTAGCCCCACCCTAGGAGGGAGGGGAGAGGTACGCAGGCGAACACCTGCCTTAGAAAGCTATGGGTGTTTACTGCATTTTCTGCAGCAAACTAGCTGTGCTTCACCCTGCGTACTGGCCACTTCTCAGCCTCTGGAGAGTTCTGTGGCCAAAGCCAGGGCAGGAGCAAAAAGCTCTCACCTTGCCACCCTCTAGAGGCCATGGAGAATTTGCTGTTCTAGACTTGGAACCTTTCAAAATTGCAAAAACCTGAGAAGTGGAACATATTTCCTTTATGCTCTGGTGTGGGTAGCCATGTGAAGGCAAAGGGAGCTCTTCCAAAATCTGCCTGCCTGCCTGTGCCTACTGTGTCAAACCCTCGAGGGCAGTCATGCCTTGTTAATGACAGGGACGGGTCTTCAGCAGTGCATTGTGAGGTGATTTTGTCATTTCTGGGTGAACACCATAGAATGTATATACACCTGGATAGTAGAGCCTACCACACACCTGGGCCGTATGGTATGATGACCTTTTGCTTCTAGGCCACAAACCTAGCATGTGACTGTACTGAATGCTATAGGCAGTTGTAACTCAATGTATTTGTGTATCTAAGCATAGAAGAGATACAGTAAGAATACAGTATAAAAGATATAAACAGTGGTATACCTGTAGGGGGCACTTATGATGAATGGAGCTTGCAGGACTGGAAGTTGCTCTGGGTGAGCCAGTGAGTGAGGGTGAGTGAGTGTGAAGGCCTAGTATATCACTGTACACTGCTGTAGATTTTAGAAACACTATACTGGCTGGGCTCCGTGGCTCACACCTCATACCAAAGTAGTCTCAGCACTTTGGGAGGCCAAGGCAGGCAAATCACGAGGTCAGGAGATCAAGACCATCCTGTCTAACACAATGAAACCTCACTGTCGTACTGCAGCGAGCATAAAAAGTCAACACCAAGACAGAAGTATGCCAAACTGCAGGGTCTTTATTGCCAGCAGCCATGGAGTCTCTCCAATCCGTGGCCCTGAAAGGAGAGTGTCAAGACCTTTTATGCCCATAAACCACCTCGGGGGTGAGGGTGAGGAGTAGGGGGTGGGGGTGAGGGGCTTCAGACATTCCGAGGGCCAGTGAACTTTGGACATTCTGTAAATTACCTCCTGGGCAGAGATGAGGGTGAGGGGTTTCAGACATTCTGATTGTTACTTAAGTGGTTCACAGAAGTCAAGATAAGCGTTAGTTTACACATTGTCTGGGTAGGGTAAAAATTACAGGCCTTAGTTACTTATTACAAGTCGCAGGGGCCAAGATGGTGTGGGTTTAGACTGCTTGCCTGTCACATTAGGGTTACAGAGAGCAGTTTCAACAGAAAGCTGAGGTATGGTTGAGGTATGCAGTTTTATTGGGCTTTTACCATGTCACACTTGCCTCTACTAAAAATACAAAAAATTAGCCGGGCATGGTGGCATGTGCCTGTAGTCCCAGTTACTTGGGTGGCTGAGGCAGGAGAATTGCTTGAACCCGGGAGGCAGAGGTTGCAGTGAGCTGAGATCCTGCCACTGCACTCCAGCCTGGGCGACAGAGTGAGACTCTGTCTCAAAAAAAATTTAAAAAAGATAGAGAAACACTGTACACTTAATCTACACTAAATTTATCTTTAGAAACATTTTCTTTCTTCAGTAATAAATTAACAATTCTACTTTAGAAACTTTTTTACTCTTGTAGTAACACTTGGCTTAAAACATACATTGCATATCTATACACAAATATTTTCTTATTCTATAAGTTTTTTTCTATTAAAAAAGCATTATTTTTTACTTTTTAATTTTTTTGTGTACTAAAAACTAAGATGCAAATACCCACAGTGGCCTAGGCCTACAAAGGGTCAGGATCATCAGTTTCACTCTCTTCACCTCCGTATCGTGTCCCACTGGAAGGTCTTGAGAAGCAGTAACACATATGTAGCTCTCATCTATAATAACAATGTCTTCTGGAATTTCTCCTGAAGAGCCTGCCTGAGGTTGTTTTACTGTTAACTTTCTTTGTAAATAAGTAGAAGGAATATACTCTAAACAATGAAAAGTACAGTATAGTAAATATTAACATAGACCAGTGACAGTCATTATCATTATCCAGTATTACGGACTCTGTATAAATGTGTGTGCTAGACTTTTATACCACTAGCAGCACAATAGATTCATTTACACCAGCATCACCACAGACACATAATGTGTTGTGTTATGTACAAAGTCGCTAGACAATAGGGATTCCCCAGCTCCATTACTCTCTTCTGGGAGCCTCATTGTATGTGTGATCCCTCATTGACTAAAATATCATAATGCCGCACATGACTGTGTTTTGAAAACACTCTTCAGGGAACTCCAACGAGCATCCTGATTAAGAACCGTACTTTGGGGACGACCTTGACTTCTATTATGATCTGGTTTTAGTAGCCTGTGCCTTGTTTTTCTGTTTTTTCACTATGTGGGGATAGAATGGGATTTTCCTAGCTCAGAAGGGCATTGGGGGAGTGAACAAGGTAATGTAGTGAAGGCCCTTGTGGTGATTTTCAAGTACAGCATAACCCTTATTAAAGAAGAGGCCATCGTGTGGTGGCTCACACTTGTAATCCCAGTACTTTGTGAGGCCAGGAGTTCAAGACCAGCCTGGCGAACATGGTGAAACCCCATCTCTACTAAAAATACAAAAATTAGCTGGATGTGGTGGTGCCTGCCTGAAGCCCCAGCTACTTGGTAGGCTGAGGTGGGAGAATTGCTTGAACCTGGGAGGTGGAGGTTGCAGTGAGCCAAGATCAGGCCACTGCACTCCAGCCTGGGCAACAGAGTGAGGCTCCGTGTCAAAAAAAAAAAAAAAAAAAAAAAGCAATAATAAATAAGATAAAAGTAAAAAAAAGTAGAGGCCCATATGACCTAGTATCAGAGGGTACAGCATTCAAGAGACAAGATTCAATAGCCAAAACTGACTTAAAGAGACATGTATGTTTTCCTCTCTGGAATGACATTAAAAGGGATTGAAATAAATAGATCAAGCCAATACTTGTTAAATTTCTCTTTCTTCCCAACCCCTACAACTCTTCTAATTCCTCCTGAAAAATCCCATCATCAGCCCTATGGACCTTCATTCCCCTCCCCTCATATACCCTTGATTACCATGTCATGCCCATCAGCTGAGCCTCTAAGTCACACGTCTTTCATTGTGGAAAGGGATCAGTTGTGAACATTCTAGTGTTCATAGGAGGCACGTGACAAATGGAGGGCTCTCCCCTTTCACTGTATCCTATCTTCATCTCCTCTCCCTTTCTTCCCAGGACCAGCTGCAGGCCCAGGACTTTAGCAAGTTCCAGCCGCTGAAGAGCAAGCTGCTGGAGGTAGTGGATGACATGCTGGCCCACGACATTGCTCAGCTCATGGTGCTGGTGCGCCAGGAGGAGTCACAGCAGCCCATCCAGATGGTGAAGGGCGGAGCATTCGAGGGCACCCTGCACGGCCCCTTTGGGCATGGCTATGGGGAGGGGGCTGGAGAAGGTATTGACGATGCTGAGTGGGTGGTGGCCAGGGATAAGCCCATGTACGACGAGATCTTCTACACCCTGTCGCCGGTGGATGGCAAGATCACAGGTGCTAATGCCAAGAAGGAGATGGTGCGCTCCAAGCTGCCCAACAGCGTGCTGGGCAAGATCTGGAAGCTGGCTGATATTGACAAGGATGGCATGCTGGATGATGAGGAGTTTGCACTGGCCAACCACCTCATCAAAGTCAAGCTGGAGGGGCACGAGCTGCCCAATGAGCTGCCTGCCCACCTCTTGCCCCCATCCAAGAGGAAAGTTGCTGAGTGATGGGGGTGGAGGGGCATTCAGACAGGCAGGTGTTAGAGAAGGAGATGAGAGCGGTGACTATACACACACACACACACACACACACACGCACACACACACATACATACACAGATCTTGACATTGCACTGTAGGTAAGAGAGGACCATGATGCCCATGTTTGCAGCTCATACTTGTTTGGGCACATCTCTAAGTTCTCAGGATCAGTAGAAGGACAGGAACACTCCCAGGCCCCAGAGTCTAAGCTTAAGTCTCCATCCCTCCTCCCCTCTCATCATCCACTCCCCAGAGACCTGAGGATATTCACTTGCCCACAGATGGCCCACCCACCTTCAGATTCCCCAGTGCCTCCACACCCAGGCTCTGAGCAGATGGAGAAGACTTTTCATTTAGTAGACACTCACTTTTTTTTTTCTGTGCTTTCCCTACCTGCTTTGGCTTCATAATAAGAAATCCATTCAGGAGCTAGGAGATCTGAGGGCCGGGAGACAGCCGCAGGGAGGAGAGGTGAGAAAGGAAAAATCTTCTAGAGCCATCATCTCAGGAGCTCTGTTCTTTCCTTATCTAAGCCTCTGTCTTCTTTGGCAAAACCTTTTGAACTCTGCCGGTATTTCATTTTAAAGAATCCCAGAGCGGGGGAGAGAAGAGAAAAAAATCAGAAATTGCAAGGAAGCTGTCCTATAACCCACTGAAAACCTGTCAAAGTGGTTTTGTTAGATGGATTTTGTTAGATGTTCTTTCCACCTGGCCTATGGTATTTAGATGTTCATACTTGACTCACATTTACCCAGCCCCACTGTGTGCCAGGAGCTATGTTACGCACTCTACATACATTATTCTATGTGGCCCTCCCTGGTGCCCCAGGTAAGTATGCATTAGACTTCCCATTTTGCAGATGAGAAGGCTGAGTAGTCTCAGAAGGGTTTAGGCGACCTTCTTGGACTCACAGAAGTCACATGTGATGGAGAGAGGATTCAAAGCCAGGGCCTCAGACCCTCAGATGCTTCCCTGTGCTACGATGTATTCAGAATCCCAGCATTGATACCCAATGACAAACCATGGAGAACAAGCCAAGCGTGCAGGCCCCCTGCAGCCTCCCAAGACAGGCTGGCAAGGCAGGAGGGCCAGCCAGCATTTGGTGGGCCATCAGTCTGGCCCATCTGTCGTGTCATAGAAGCAAACCGTGCCTTCTGGCTCTGCGCCCCATATTTCCAGCCTCACAGACATCCAACAGCACCAGCAGGAGAGTGGGCTGGCCTGCTGGATGCTGTTCGTGCCTGTCCCTGCTCTGCCTCCCACCCAGTTGTCTGAATCATCCCAGCTCAGATGCAGCTACCATCTCTTTTGTCAAGTGGGACCTCATGCTAATTCTTAGAAGGCTAACTTGAGAGGTCTGGGGTCTTGTTCCCTGGAGGGTCTTCAGGGACTCTTCAGAGTCCTTGGAAAATCCCCACCATACTCAATGCCCTACATTCTCTGTGGTCTCTCCCTGGCTTGCTTCATGGCCACTGAACCAGTCACTTTGTATGCTGTGCTCCTACTGTGATGGAAAACAAAATGAGTATAACTTATTTTATATCCATATTCAGACTATATAGAGAATATTCTTTGTATCTATGATGTGCTTACTACTGCAGTGTGTCTGTCATTAGTCTTCATGTTAATACAGTACATTTATTCTTTGGTACCTGTTTGGCCACAGAGCATCGTTCAATGGAGGCTGAGGGAGAGGGGCCGGGTTCTTAATTGGGATTCCTGGTGGAATCTTTAGCCAAGCATGGTTCACTGTGGCCACCCAACAGCCAGCATCCACAGCCAGCTTCCCAGTGGCCTGGAGTTTCTCTGGGCCCAGTGACCAACCCAGGCAAAGCTGGTAGAGCCACTGCTCCCTGCCTCTCTGGAGTGAAGTTGTTCCCATAGCCTCTGGGCTTCCTTCTGCAAACACACATTTATCTTTCATATGCAATGAAGGGCAGATGAAGGCCAGGCAGAGGTTTCACCTGCTCTGGAGACAACCCTTGGGTGCCAAAGTGCAGGCTGTGGACCATTTCTCAGCTCCACATTTTTCTTTGAGCTGAAAGGGAAATGGGAAGGAAATGGCAGAGGTAGGTGAAATTCTTGTCCTTATTTTACTGGAAAGGGAGCTGTCTGTTCTCCCCATTATTCACCACCACTTGGACACATGCAGCACTTTCCTGCCCTTCTACATTTCCTGCCTCTCTTCTCTTTTCTCCTCCACCCAGGAGAGATCTGTGAGATGTGGGAATTCCATGTTTGCACAGCTCCCATCGCCCTGGAAAGCGGAACTGATGTTTGAGGGGACAGATGTAGCTCACTCTCCCTGGCAGTGCCCACTAGCCTTGCTGCCTTGGCTTCCTGACCCCTTCCAGGCTTCAGGGTTCTGGGAGATCTCATGCCTCAGCCCGGGAAATTTAATAGGGAAAGCAGAGACATGTCATGTCAGTCCCACAGACAAGAATTTCTAGAGCACTTGCCCTGTCCTGTTCCTTTCCCCCACATTACTCAGTCTGGGCCATGGAATCCATCCAATAAACATACCAACACCCTGTGCTACTGACCAAGCAAAGCTTGCCCCTGGGACCAAAGAGCTAAATCATGACCAAAGTGTAACATGAATGTAACCAAAAATGCAGGTTGGTTGCTCAATGCATGCAAAGTCCAATTAACAAGAGTGAGGTCTGATACAAATAAAATGAATGTATTCCCAAGCTAGCTTGGAGGAGGGGCACACAATGTCCTGCCTTTTAATGTGCCGCTTCCCCTTGGGAGCAGAAAGCAGACACTTTATAAGGTAAGGGAGCAAGTGAGCAAGGGTCCACCTGTTATGGTGGTGCCTTATCTACTGGACAGGTGAGTAAGGCCTTCCTAGGCAAAAATAAATGGTAAAAGTGGTCAAGCAGGCATGCTTTAGATATGCCCTCCTGGTGAATGAAAGTCCTGAAGCAGCCCCTGGAGGATGGGAGTTCCAAGGCAACCCTGGAGGTGAAAGTTTGAGGAGGGCGTGCTTTGGTCTGCAAATTGGCAGTCAACTCTGGAGGACCATTTTGGAGCAGACAGATAAACTTGCCCTGCAGGGAATGTCTAGTGAAGGGGAGGTGAAAGGTTATATTTGCATTTTCTTTTTGTGAGACGGAGTCTCACTGTGTCGTGCAGGCTGGAGTGCAGTGGCTCACTACGACCTCTGCCTCCCAGGTTCAAGCCAATCTTGTGCCTCAGCCTCCCGAGTATCTGGGACTACAGGTGCCCACCACCATGCCTGGCTTTTTTTTTTTTTTTACTTTTAGTAAAAACAGGGTTTCAACATGTTGGCCAGGCTGGTCTTGAACTCCTGACTTCAAATGATCTGCCCACTTCAGCCTCCCAAAGTGCTGGGATTACAGGCATAGGCAAGAGCCACTGTACCAGGCCTATATTTGCATTTCCAATGGGCTAAGTATGAAGTTGGGAACCTAGGAAATGGAAAAAAAGAAGAGAGGGGGAAAAAACACCTCCTAGAAAAAACGAGGTGCTTGTTTACATGAATATTTCCAGATGACGCTCCTGGCCATAGCAGGGCATGGGCCTTGGTTTGCAGAGTGATGAGAAGTTACTGTGAGTCATCCCTGCTCCCATTTGGTTCCAAAACATGTATTTATGAGTTAACTCATCAGAAATAGCAGAATGATCTGGAGAGAATAGGCTTGTTTATTCTCCCTATGGGATGCTGACTGGAGTCTATACATCTTCAGTCCTTTATTTAATTTGCCCATCCATCCATCCATTCATCCTTTGATCTTTTTTTCACTCAAATGATGCAGAGCACCTCTTACAGAAAATATCCTGAGGGAGAATAGAGAGATTCATTTCTTGAGTTATTCAAAAACACTCAATAAAGTTCACCTGAGTGTAGAGACAATTCTATATGGATCAAAGAGCTCACAGCCTAGCGGCGGACGGTGGCGGGGGGCGGGAATTAATGCAAACATTGATAACACAGTGAGGGAACTTGAAAGGGGGGTGCTCAAGAAAATCAGAAAAGGCTTCAAACTGGGGAGAGGGAGTCGGAGAAAGCCTGTGGCAGGGTGGGCACTGGAACTGAGAAACTGTCTACGACCAACCTCTTGGGCCTCTTTTCTTCCTTCCTAATCTAAGAAAGACAGGCAGAATTTTTACATAAAACACAGCATAGAGCATTCTCAGCCCACCAAATCATGACAGGCTGAGAACTACTAAAGTATTTGTGGAAAAGCACAATTAGAATTTTGCCTCTGGGGACTGCGCTGTTTTTTCACAGGCCATTTTCAAGTGAAAATTATATCAGTATATTTCAAGTTGAAATGTTAAATGCCTGGAGGGAAAGAAAAATGGTGATGGAGGGGTGTCAGTTATCCTGGCCAAGGGATGAGAACACTGGGAGCACTTCACGGGCATAGACTCCTAGTTAGTGCTGTTTACCACAGGTTGGTTCTCCTGTCCTCTGTCTCGTGGGAGGATTGTGCTTTTCATCCTTTTGAAGTAGGCGAGCTGTGTGACTTGTTTTGGCTCATGAAATAGATATGTAAGCAACATGTCAACATGTCTCTTGCTTGCAGAGACAAATGTGCAATTTGCCACATTCTACTTTTCCTGGCTCTCCAGCAATGTGTGTGAGAGTGTGTGTGAAAATGGAGCCTACGTCCCAGTTCATGCTAAAACCCCTTCCCAACCTATACAGACAGATGCCATGAACAAGATATAAACTCTGTCATTTTAATATTAAGCCATTGAGAGTCATGGGGCTGTTACATGACATAGCCTATTCTATCATGACCAACAGACCTGGTAAGTCTTTCAATAGTTTAGCCCATGGAGCAAGTGGAAGGAAAGAAAGTTCCTTGGAAACCGAGTTCCTGCCTTTATTTTTTTTTTTTTTTTTTTTTTTCAAGATGGAGTTTCACTCTTGTTACCCAGGCTGGAGTGCAATGGCGCAATCTTGGCTCACCACAACCTCTGCCTCCTGGGTTCAAGCAACTCTCCTGCCTCAGCCTCCCAAGTAGCTGGGACTACAGGCTGCGCCACCATGCCCAGCTAATTTTTGTATTTTTAGTAGAGACGGGGTTTCACCATGTTGACCAGGATGGTCTCAATCTCTTGACCTATGATCCACCCACCTCAGCCTCCCAAAGTGCTGTGATCCACTGCGCCCAGCCGTTCCTGTCTTCTTAAGAGCTAAGGTCACTTGAAGCTGAAGGGATGGGTGATTCATATAAAGCCCTTCAGTGTCTGAGTTGTATTCTGCCATATCCTGGCCCCACCCTTCAGTGTGGCTTTTTATGTTGGAGAACTTTCCACTTACAGTGTCAAACGCTAATAAGACTTGCCTTCTCTCTGCAGGAATGTAGGTACTGGGGATTGACTGGGTATTTGTCTACCTAGGGTTACACAGGGAGGTATCCAGGTTGGAAAGAGGAAAACTACAGTTCCCAGACTCCCTTGCAGCCAGGTTAAGGATGTGATTTTAGGTCCTGCCAATCAGATATACTTGTGGGAGACTGTGCTGTAGCACATCCTGCCAGAGGTGGACCCAGCAGCTGTATAGATAGGACAGCAGCTTACTGGCTTCACAGCTTCCTATTCCTGCTCAAGAAGCTGGAAGTCTTGTTTGTGATGTCAGAGAAACAATGGCAACACTAGCAGACAGCATTGTAAGTGACCATCCACCACCTCGTGTTTGCTCACCTGCCTATGGTGCCCGAGCATTGCTGCCATGTACAGATTGCACAGAGGGGACCTGGGTTGCTGCAGGAGAGGCTTCGTGGAGGCTTCATGCCTGTGTGTGTGTGCGTGCATGTGTGCATACCTATGTGTGTTTGGGTCAGATTGGGACAGCACACAGAAGTGGTTCTTGCAAGGTAAGTGAAAATAGGAGAAGACGTGGCAGGGTTTCTCAGACAGAATGCTGCAGGGGAATTTTCAAAGCAAGAATTCCTTCCTAAGGATTAATTGGGATGCATATGTGCGTGTCAGACACTTGCGGCTATAAAATATAGACATGTCAGTAGTAGCAAGTTCTATCTCCTTCCCTTAGAATTTCATGAAGGGTAGGGTGCCCTTCCCCACCCCAGGGAGCATCACTGAAGCGTCGAGGTGGCAGCCATGGCCCGAGGGCAGGTAAGCACAGAAAAACATGGACTCCACAGAGAGAGACTGTCAGGAGCTGGAGCTTGAGCATCCGGCAATCTGAGTTCCTCCATCAGAACAAGCCATGGGGCCGCTCTGTGCCTCTGTTTATTCTTTCCCCAAGCAGGGTCACTTCAGATATTTGGAGATAGGAGGCTACAAGGAGATGTGAAAGTTCACCAACAAGGTAAACACCCTACATGAGAGAGTTTTGTTGCCATGTGCTAGAAGAGGCATGCTTCAGGGAAGAGGTGAGAATCCTATAAATGGGAAGGAAGGAAAGAAGCCCTGTAAATGTACAAAGGAAAAAGAGACTAGAGGAGATGTGGAGCCGGAGCATCCTGCCAAGGATCTGGGTGCAGCAATGCTTACAGTGTTGCATAGTTTAAAGGTGCCAGGAGCCTGGAGATGGCCTGTGGGGTGTCTGCAGCCCTCGCCTACTGTGGCCACTGCCACATCCCAAAGTCCCTGTCTAGCTTCACAGCCATCATGATCTGGTGCTGACAGGGGGCTGTGAATACTTAAGGGGCACTCACTGGGGTGGGTTTGAGTATGACGCGGCATGACAGTCTGGTTACAATGCAGACCATCTGAGAACGTCAAGGGTGATAGCAGATCCTCCAGTGTGTTGAATGCATGACTCTAATGGCAGATGTTTCTCTTCATTTGCAAAGTGTCAGGATCACACTATGTTATAGTTTCCTTTTCTGACAGCCAGTGCTTTTATAGCATTTCTTAAACCTCCTTTAAGACAAGGAGCTAAGGCTGTGGCAAATGCCAGATCACTATGGAGAGAAGAGGACCCATCACTGCATCCTAGTCCCATCACAGGCCGGAACGAGGATTTGGTTCACCTTCGAAAGAATCTCAAGCTTAGTGGCATCATGGTACCATTGGTGAAATCTGACTTCAGTCCAGGTTTCCTTTCTCACAGGCCACTCCCCTTCCCATTCTCCTGCACATCCAGGCCCAGCTTAGGATGCCAGAGGATCACCCCTCCCCCAACTGGGCATTTTTTCCTCTCTAGGCCATTAATGCATGCATACATGTGCGCGCGCACGCACACACACACACACACACACACACACTCTCTGTCTCTCTGTCTCTGTTTCTCCTCTTTCTCACACACATACTCTTTCCATTCCCATCATCCATGTCTGCTCCATCCCACAGGGCTGGGTTTTGCTATGGGACAGCTGGCTGATCTGAGGAACCAAGAGGCTGCATGTGTGACTATGGGGTCAGATGCTGCAGCCCTGACTTTGGTCACAGATATGAGTTCACCAGGAGCCTCCTGAGCCCAGTGAGAGGGGTTCCTGTCAATCTAGCAAGAAAAGCAGCAAGAGAGGAGTGTCAGGCAGGTGTTTGGACCTGACACCGTGTGAGTACCTGCTTACAAGCTGAATTCCCCTCTGGATCGTCTCTGCTTCCTAAATGCCTCCAACAGCTTTCTTGGCCATACAAGGCAATTCCCCTCATCCCAGAAAAGCCTGGTCTTCAGGAATATTCAATGGAATGAAAAGATCTAACTCACTGCAAGGAACTCAGCTGGTGCTTCTTGCCCTGATCAGAGTAACCCTTCTAGCCTCAAGCAGCTGCAGCTTTTCCTCTTGATACCCTGGTGCATTCAAGAGCCACAGGAACTCAGGCCTGAGATAACATTAGCCTTGAACTCTTCAGCAACATTTCCTGGAACTTGTTGAGATGAAGAGAAAACAAGAAAACTAACTCTGAGCTACAGCACTTGGCCAGATGTTACTCTTTAGCCCCGGAGATTTACTTTACTAGTCTGTAATCCCGGTTTAGTGTTCTGTGTAAAAGAAGCCCTGCTTTATGCACCAAGGGTTTCACTCAGTCTAATGACTAGAAAATGACAAAAATCCTCAAGCTAGGATTTTCCAAGACCCAGTTCAAATATCTCCTCCAAGCAAATGTGACACCCCACTCCCATCATCCCTACCATCCGCAAACCCCTAGAGTTTTGGAAGTGCTACCTGCCTGATGCCACCTTATAGCACCATCACTTGCACACTTGTTTAATTCCACCTAGCTAGATAATAAGCTTCTTATGGGCACAGAATATGCTTTGCACAGAACAGTACATATCTTGCTACTCTCCCAGGTCCCCTTTCAGGGGTAAAGGACTTATTTCTCCAGGTGCTGCACTTCAAGCTGTCTCCAGAAATTTCCCTCACCTGCAAAGATCTGCCTCCCCACTGCTTATGTCACACCCTCTTCCCAAGGGCAGCTGTACCCAATGACTGGTCAATGAGGGCATATGAAGATTTGGCCCCCTTGCTTCAACCTGGAACAGTTTTGAAGGGATATCCCAGCTCCAGAACTCCCTATGGGGTCAGCTGAGCCCTTGTGACTGCCTTACAGTCCCACGGCTCCCTCTGCCCAATCTTGCTTCTCTTCCTTCCCCTTTCCAAGTGTAAAACCAAAGGCAGTCTTTAATAAACATTTTGCATGATGAGCTCCATCTCAGGGTCTGCTTCCCAGGGAACACGGCCTGCAACAGTGTATAGCACATAGAAGCTACTCAATAAATACTTGTTGGCATTAATGAACCATCAATTGCTTAATGACAAATCCAGAGGATGGCCTCCTGGGGATTACTTAGCTGACCATGTGAATAGGTGCAGTGGCCTTGCCAGAAAATATGTGCCACATGGCACCAGATCCTTGGCAGGCCACTTTGAATCACTGGGAGAAGATGGAGCCATGGAGTGTGCAGGACTTCTCCTGTGAACGTGGCCCCAAAGTTACCCCTTGGCTGGAGTGACAGCTCCAGCTAGAGGGTCGTTCTTACAGAATGATAAGGACCACAGGGCTCATTCTGTGTAGAATGAGACCATTGCTCAGATTGTTCCATCTGCTGTTTCTTTTCTTAGAAAAGCAAATCTCTCCTGTTATAGGACATGCTACAGCTCAGAGACAGAAGTTGGCAGATGAGAGGGAAGGCGTCCTTTCCTGGGGTCCAGCTCCAGCCCCAGCTTTACATAAAGCAAGCATTCAAGGGAGGGACACTTCCTTAGGAATGAAATTGATGAAGATACTGCCCTTAAGCAGCAGCCTAGAACAATCACATATAGAAAGTGAGACTTCTAACATTCAATCTAAAAGCCCCAATGATAACGATGAGATATTTTCAACTGCAGACTTCAGGATATGAAAGATCAGTGGATGACAAAGAACTATGACAACAGAAGACCTGATTGGGGTTAGGATACCAACAGCTGGTTCCAAAATCTAAGTCGCCATGGATTGGCAGCAAGGCATGGAACCTGCTGGTGATAGGAGTCAGAGAGCGGCACAGCTTCCATGACCAGTTGGCGTGCCTTTTCTGGCACCCACCTGGGGAACTGTGGCGCATGCATCTTAAAACTACAGTGTCACCAGTTCCTCAGAGAAGAGGAGTCAAATTTAATATCAAGGCCATATTGTATCTTATATATAGTTTATTATATACATAATTGCATGCTGTAAGTAGTTAATAGTTTTGTAAACCATGAAGACCTTATTCCATATTCTTAGTCACTTTACCATCTTTGAAAGGTCTTGAGAAAAAGAATCCTCTACAGATGCTTTTAAAGGAGTAACAACCTGGCCATAATGAATTCCAATTGGTCTTCGTGGTGAGGATCCTAGTGGTCAGAGTTTGTAGGCAACACTCCCTCATAGAATATGCCTTTAGAAGGTCTGTTCCTGATTGTGTATGGCCTAGGCTACAGGACCTCAGGATTTGGGGACTGAACATGACCTGGGAAATCACCATGTCCCCCCAAATCTCAGATACCCTCTGATGAAGTTCTGTCTCCTTGTGACTGTCCCTGGCCACTCACATGTCCAGACCAATTACTTCTGGATGCAGTATCTTCCAGCAGTGACTGTCTACGTTATAATACTATGGCTTTGAAACATGCTCAAAGAATTACATTCAGAGAGCAGTTAGAGTCATTAAAAATTTGTCAAACCTACTGAATGTATAACACTAAGAGTGAACCCTAGTGTAAACTATGGTTTCGAGTGACAATGATGTGTCAATGTAGATTCTATTGTAACATGTAATTTTTGATGCAGGAGGTTGATAATGTGGAAAGTTGTGTGGGGCGGGGTACAAGAGATATATGGGAACTCCCTGTACTTTCTGTTCAACTTCGCTGTGAACCTAAAATTGCTTTAAAGGTATTTATTGGCCAGGGGCAGTATATTTAGAGGATTAGAGGCTGGGATCATGCCTCTAATCCCAGCACTTTGGGAGGCTGAGGTGGGTGGATCACATGAGGTCAGAAGTTCAAGACCAGTCTGGCCAACATGGTGAAACCCTGTCTCTACTAAAAAGGCAAAAATTAGCCAGGCATGGTGGTGGGCCCTGTAATCTCAGCTACTCAGGAGGCTGAGGCAGGAGAATTGCTGGAACCTGGGAAGAAGAGGTTCCAGTGAGCAGAGATCACACCACCGCACTCCAGCCATGGCCGAGAACAGTGAGAATCAGTAAAAATAATAATAATGTTTACTAATTAAAAAAGAAAGAAATCCTGGTCCTCTCTGTACAGGTGGACCTCAATATCTATATGTAGCAGTAAAGTAAATACTGTCTGGTATGAGCTGAGTCACTGGAGTTGGGTCCTCTGGCTCCTTCTTTCCCATCAAAATAAAATTAAAAAATAATAAAATCAATGACTGCTGGGTATTATGGTGAGAGTTTTGTGTTTTGAGCTGGGGTTTGGGGCCTGGCTATTTATTTATTTATTTATTTATTTATTTATTTATTTATTTTGAGACGGAGTTTCGCTCTTGTTACCCAGGCTGGAGTGCAATGGCCCGATCTCGGCTCACTGCAACCTCTGCCTCCCAGGTTCAGGCAATTCTCCTGCCTCAGCCTCCTGAGTAACTGGGATTACAGGCACGCACCACCATGCCCAGCTAATTTTTTGTATTTTTAGTAGAGATGTGTTTTCACCATGTTGACCAGGATGGTCTCGATTTCTTGACCTCGTGATCCACCCGCCTTGGCCTCCCAAAGTGCTGGGATTACAGGTGTGAGCCACCGCACCCAGCCCGGAACCTGGTTATTTGATTAATTATCTGCTTATCTGGGGAGCACTTGGTTTCCTTGTCCTGTGGTCCCCTTCTCTGCACCCCACATCAGTTCTCTTGTTGAATGCCCACCTTTCATCATGAACGAGCTTTGAAATCATCATGTCCTATCATTTCTGTTAGTTGTTGGTCTCATGCAGTTCATATATGGAAAAAACTAACCCAGGGTGACTTATTGTGGAAGGAAAGGGAGATAAGTCACGAAAGGGAAATATACTTTTTTCTTCGCAGCTCAGGAAATGCAGCTCTCTAGATAAGTTGTTGTTGTTAACACCTTAATTTTCTTCCAATGCAAAAATAAAATTTCCCTTGAAAACCAAGTGTATCATTCACGTGGCCCAAACCACAGTCATTTTTTTAGATAAAAAGGGCATATTTGTGATGCGGGAAAGATGATCTGTTTCAGTCCACCCTCCCATCACTGAGCATTCACTAAGCAAGGATTAAAAGCAAAATAACCTCTCCAGTGCCCTTCCTCTGACTCTTCCCACTGCCTGCAATGGTTTCATACAAAGTTATTTCAGTTATTGTAGTTTCTGGCCCTAATCCAGCTTTTTTTTTGGCCGAAGTGTTGGGAACACTGCAGTGTCAACAGGGCTTCAGCATCCACAAGTGTGTGTGTGTGTGTGTGTGTGTGTGTGTGTGTGTGTGTTTGAGAGAGAGAGAGAGACTATTTGTGTGTGTCCTTGCTTATGTGTTATTTGTTTTTGTCCCATTTCTTTAGCAGTGCAACCGTTTTGAAGAGCACCTGGGAAGAACTTTGCAAAGCACACCTTACCACAACCTTCCTATCCTGTTTCTATTAAGCAATCCCAGCTTTGGAAAGAAAACATTGAAAAGGGCCTCTACTTGAGCAATTCAAAGATTCCAGACAATGTTTGCATATTGTTAAACAGTCCCCTCTCAAAGCCAAAAGACCCATTACCAGTGACTCTGCAGCATATCACCCAGGCAGGTTATTGAACCCTTCTTTGAACCACATCTGTAAAATACAGGCAATTAAATCCACTGTCACAGGGTTCTCATGAGAATAAAGTGACACAGCGTCTGTAATGGACCTAGCACAGACGAGGTGCTCAGTACATTGCGATTGCCTTCCTCCCTTTCACCCTTTGTAGTTCTTGGGCGAAGGCATGGCTCTATCCCCTTTCCTCCTGACATTGCCTGCCGACAACCTCCAGCAGAAAGCAGGTAGGACACGAGCCCACTCTGATTGTTAGCACATTCCCCTCTTTTCAGCCCTGAGAGAAGTCCACAGTGACCTCTCCCTTTCCTAACTTGATAGTACCCACAAATGCAGCATCTTGTAACATGCAACTGAGCACTTATTAAGGGTTCATGTGTCTTTCTTTTGTCTGCCAACAAGGCTGTAAGCTAACAGAGGGCAGCCTTATGTTTCCTATTCCTACTCGTAGGTCTGGTCTTTGGCACTGGACATGACAGCACAGGCCCAGCGAGTGGAGTCCCTCAGGGCAGCAACCTAAGAAGCCTCCAGCCTGGCCTGGCTGTGCCCATCATACACCTAAGTTGGTGAGTCTGAGATCTGGCCTTGCAACCAGGGGAGAGTCCTCCAACCTTCCCAAAGCCCAAGGCTTCTGTCCCCTCTGCCTGCTGAAGTTGAGTCACAAAAATGGTGACAAGGACAAATCTTGGAAGGCAAGAGTGGGCCTGATGTCAACAGTTCATCTGGGGCTCCCCTTTGCTCAATGGACACTCAGACACTTCACATAACCTCAACTTCTGTTACCATCACTTACTCCAGAGCGTAGTGAAATGCACCTCCTTGAATACTAAAGCCTTCTATTTTGCTTTTCTGAACTCTTGGTATTACTGGGACATTACACTGTGTGAGGGAGGTAGAATCATCCAGAAGAAAATGCTTATTTTATAAAGTCAGTAGGCCTAAGTTGGAAGCCCAAATCTACCATGTAGTAGCCTTGGTGGATGACGTATCAGGTATTTTAAAAAAAAAAAAAAAAAAAAAACAAAAACAAAACATAGTATCACCAGAACTTGTATGAGTATTAAAGTTACTAATGATTGCTAACATGTGTTAAGTACTTATTATATACCAGGTGAAGTCTTTCACATGCATTTCATCTGGACCCCAGAACAACCTTCTAAAGTCGGCACTATTATTATGACTCCCATTTTACAGGCGAGAGACTTAGAGGGTAAAGCTGAGATGAGGTGCAAGAGATGAAGTTACTTGCCCATGTCTTTCATCTCTAATAAAGACTTTTTAAGGATAGAGATGTACATTTTACTGACTTTATATCCAACTCTAAAGCCTGTAAAACATGCATCCAAAAAAATGCTAAAGAAGAGAAGGGCACAACATCTTCAGGGAAATAATAAAAATGTGGAATGTATAAAATGTGAGATTATTTACATGCAGCTCCACTAGAGACCAGGAGAATAAACAAATTATTCTTCACATTCCTTTCTAGACATGTGACACAGTGAATATTAAAAACAGCTTAAATATTCAAGCTGTTGACCTTGTTCATGTCTGAAATTACTTGTGATCTATCTGCTCATTAGTCGCCTATCATCACGGGCTCGCTATCATGCCACATTCTGCCCCTTAATTGCAGTGGAAAGATGAATGAATCTGTGATGAGTGAAAAAAGTTTTATCAGCTAGAAGATTTTTTTTTTTCCACTTTAACAATGTTCCCGGGACTTCACTAGTAGGTTCTTATCTGTTCCATCAAGGTCATAACTGCTCTGTGATGACCTGTGTGATAAGAAACTTGTTGATCACCTACTGGAGGATGAAGGTGGCCCAAAGTCAGGTGAGGAGAAGAGCCTTCTCAACCCAATGTAAGGCCAAGAACACTTCTCCCAAGTCAAAAATGGGATATTTCCAAACCTGAATAGTGAATTCTTGCTTAAGGTGTAGCCAGATTTATCACTGTGCCCTTGAGTGGAAATACTCCTTTCCCAGGTTAGATCATGTGTCCTCCTGAAAATTTACTTCCAATCGCAGCTATACCTCAAAAGTTGTGCACTCAAGGCCGGGTGCAGTGGCTCATGCCTGTAATCCCAGCACTTTGGGAGGCTGAGGCAGGTGGATCACCTGATGTCAGGAGTTCGAGACCACCCTGCCCAACATGGTGAAACCCTGTCTCTACTAAAAATACAAAAAAATTAGCCGGGTGTGGTGGTGGGCACCTGTAATCCCAGCTACTCGGGAGACTGAGGCAGGAGAATTGCTGGAACCCAGGAGGCACAGGTTGCCATGAGCTGAGATCTCACCACTGCACTCCAGTCTGGGCGACAAGAGTGAAACTCTGTCTCAAAAAAAAAAAAAAAAAAAAAAAAAAAAAAAAAAAAAAAAAAAGTTGTGCACTCAAACCAAGGGTGGGCAACTCTTTTAGAAATCTGCTAAAGTGAAAACCTCTTTAGATGGAGTACATGCTCTCTGGTTCGCTCCATCTCTATGCTAGCTGCCTAACAGGCTGCATTGCCCACCCAACTCCTACAGGCTTTTCCTATAGGAAAAATCAGTGAGACCACAGGCCCAAGACCTGGACCTTGAGGAGTGTCCCAAATGGACAGAGATAGCAAGGGCAGGGTTTACACCCTAGATCAGAGACAGAGAAATAGCAACTTCAGAGATGGAAGGAGAAAATGTGGTCCCAGAACACAGTAGTGCTAAATGCAATGAAACCATTATCAAGAGTGAGGGGAAGTGAAGTTTGATAGGAGAAGGTTCCAGAATCCTCTGGAAAGTGAGGGACATATAAGAGCATGGACTACACTTGGAGGAAGTTTAGGAGGCCATAGATAAAAAGAATGAATAGGAGCTCAAGGGGAGCAGAATTGGTTAACAAACAGTAAACATGGGAATGTTCACATGTTAAAAAGGAGTCAGTGGAGGAAAAAAGCTTTCAAGTGACCAACTGCCCTAGTTTGCTCATATTGGGGGTTTCACGGGTCATGGGACTTTCAGTGGTTATGTCAGAGGTGTGTGAACCAGAACAACTCCATCTTAAATAGGAGCTGGGTAAAATCAGGCTGAAACCTACTGGGCTGCATTCCCAGATGGTGAAGGCATTCTAAATCACAGAATGAGATAAGAGGTCAGCCCAAAATACAGATCACAAAGACACTGTTGATAAAACAGCTTGCAGTAAAGGAGCCGGCCAAAACCCACCGAAACCAAAATAGCCATGAGAGTGACCTCTGGTCGTCCTCACTGCTACATCCCGCCAGTGCCATGACAGTTTACAAATGCCATGGTAACGTCAGGAAGTTGCCCTCTATGGTCTAAAAAGGGGAGGCATAAAAAATACACCCCTTGTTTAGCATATCATCAAAAAATAACCATAAAAATGGGCAACCAGCAGCGCCTGGGCCTGCTCTATCTATGGAGTAGCCATTCTTTTATTCCTTCACTTTTTTTTTTTTTTGAGACGGAGTTTCGCTCTTGTTATCCAGGCTGGAGTGCAGTGGCGCAATCTCGGCTCACCGCAACCTCTGCCTCCTGGGTTCAGGCAATTCTCCTGCCTCAGCCTCCTGAGTAGCTCGGATTACAGGCATGTGCCACCATGCCCAGCTATTTTTTTTTTTTTTTTTTTTTTTTTGTATTTTTAGTAGAGACGGGGTTTCACCATATTGACCAGGATGGTCTCGATCTCTTGACCTCGTGATCCATCCGCCTCGGCCTCCCAAAGTGCTGGGATTACAGGCTTGAGCCACCGCGCCCTGCCTCCTTCACTTTCTTAATAAACTCCCATTCACTTTGCACTGAGGACTTGCCCTGAATTGTTTCTTGCACCAGATTCAAGAACCCTCTCTTGGAGTCTGGTTGGGAACCTCTTTCCTGTAACACTTAAACCAGTAAAGTCCCAGGCAAACTGCAATGCGTGAGTCATCCTTACAAAACACAAAGGGGACAGGGAGAGGACGGAGTGAGATAATTACAGGATCCCGGAGAAAGCAGAAAGGTTAACCTGGGATAGGAAGACAGATAATTTTATACACCAATTTTTATGTCACTGAGAAGTAATATCTTGGCACACAAAGGACAGATAGGTTTATAAATCACAGAAACACTCTCAGTAGCTCAATTAGCTTGGTGCAAGATTAAACCCTTGGTCTCTTTCTGCTATCTAGAGGCTTCTGATCACTGACCTTCAGCTGTCTCCTCCCGCTTAGGTCAGGCTATCACTGTTAGACCTCAGCCCTGATAAACAGTTTGCAAAGCCAAGACCACAGGCTGGTCCCCTGCTTTGGCTCAAAACACTCTCCCAGATGCTACAAAATCCCCTAAAGTCTACTCACAGAAATTCCCAGAACTTGCCTCCCCTCCATGGTGCTCCCAAGCATCTTCTGACTGTTTCTTGCTCTTCCTAACAGGTAACAGTGTTAATACATTCATTACACCAATTCACAGTTGGCTTCCAGCTACTGACAATGCCCTTTTCTAAAACCTCAAGCCCTCAAGAGGGGTCTCCAGGTCCTTGGGAGGAAGCACCCAGGCCTGCAGCATGTGCCGTTGTGTACCCCATCTTTCTCCCCTCCCACCCAGCCCCCAGTAGAGCCACATTCTCAAATCCCTTTGGCGCCTCATCCTACCCAGCCTTTCCCCATCCTGGACCCACTTTTTGTACCAGCGATTTCTCAGGAGCAATGTTGAGACACACAATTTCTTTTTAGTACATCTTTTCTCAGAGTTTAGGAAATTCTCCAAAGCTGAAATGCCTTTCCCCTTTCAGTCAGGAGTTAGAAACAAAAGGGAATCTTGAAAAGATAAAACCAGAGGACCAGGGGATGGCTCCTGGCTCTGCTGCTATTAGCTCTGTGACTCTGCTTAGGTAACTTGAGCACTCTCATTCTCCATTCCCTTATCTGTAAAATGGGCATTGCTGTGATCTGAATGTTTGTGTCCCTCCCAGACTTCGTATGTTGAAACCTAATCACCAATGTGATGGCATTAGGAGACAGGGCCTTTGGGAGGTGATTAGGCCATGAGGGTAGAGCCCTCACAAATGAGATCAGTGCCCTTATAACAGAGGCCCCAGAGAGCTGCCTGGCCCCTTCCACCATGTGAGGACTATGAACCAGGAAATGGGCCCTCACCAGGCACTGAAAGCACCAGTACCTTCATCTTGGACTACCCAGTCTCCAGAAATGTGAGAAACAAATTTATAAGCCATCCAGTCTGTGGTATTCTGTTACAGCAACCCAAATGGACAAAGACAGATGTATCATGTGTATTGCCAAGCGTTAGCCTACTGATCAAATTAGAAGGTATAAATACAAACAGATTGTCAATTCTGAGGCCCATTCTAAGAATTCCTAGGTCCGTTCTATAAGTAAGCTGGCAGCACCAAAAGTAACAATGAGGTGGGGTGCAGTGGTTCACAGCTAGCACTTTGGGAGGCCAACGTGGGAGGACAGCTTGAGGCCAGGAGTTTGAGATTACCCTCGACAACATAGCAAGATCCCATCTCTACAAAGTAATAATAATAAAAAAAAAAAATAGCCAGGGATGGTGGTACACACCTGCAGTTCCAGCTACATGTGAGGGTGCAGTGAGAGGGTTGCTCGAGCCCAGAGGTCTGAGGTTACAGTGTGCTGTGATCATGCCATTGCACTCCAGCCTGGGCAACAGAGTGAGGCACTGCAAGTTAACAATGAGTTAACATAAATATTTGTTGAATGGATGAATGAATAAATGAATATGGGATTGCTCAGATCAGTCGGACCTGTGGAGAACCTTCACATCAGTCAGTGCTAACAGTGTGGGTATAAAAACCAGGTCAGGCAGTCACAAGTTCAAGAGCCCATGGTGGTGGAAATTTGAAGTGACTCAGTCAGTGGGCAGGAAGAGAGAGGCAAAAATATCAGGGCACCAGGTATGAAGTACCAGCCATAGAGGAGGCTTGACAATGAAGAAAACAGCATCGCTAGTGAGAAACCTCTTGAACAGGAAGCAAAGGCCAGGGTGAAGAGGCATGGTAAGTATCCTAGAATCTCATACACAGGGGTTGTTGGCACCAGAAGAGGCCACAAGAGCCATCTTGTCTGACAATTCAATCTCAAACGAAAACAAGCGATGTAGATGGGTCTGAGCCAATGAGCAGCACCGGATTGGTAGCGAACAGGAGATCACATGCCCTGGTAGAAAAAGGCATTCAAAAATCAGCTACAGACAAAATCATACGCCAGCCAAAAAAAAACAAAGATGAAAACACCGGTTCAGAAGTACAAATGCCTGCCAGTTAATGGCAGTCCTATTACTGAAATCTAGATCTTCTGACTCCTAAGCAAGACATTGTTAAGACAATGAGGGAGGAAGGAGGGTCTGTGGAGGAGGCAGCTCCAACACAGATCATCGACCCTTGCACCTCAGCTGTAGGTGGACCTCTGAGCACTTTCAGAACCAGCTTTGTTCTAATGCAGATTTGGAGACAAGGAATCTTATAATAAGAAATGGGAGAGGAAAGCCCAAAGTCGTGGAACCAACAGAAGGATATAACTCCCAATAGGTAATTAGAAAGGGAGAGACAGAGAGAGAGAAACTAGCTCTCGATGGCACCCAATCGATCCCTCAGCATTTTTGTGAAATTTGTCATCTCTGGTGCGGTAAACACCAGAAATAATCAGCACACTTCATGGGAACAGGAACAAGGAGGCCTGGCCACAGGACACCGCAGCCAACAGACTCTACACCTTCATCCTTTCATCCAGAATCTGTTTCTCAAGTGCCTGCTCTAGTCCAGGCACTCTGCCCAGTGTTGGGGACACAGCGGGGAGCAAAGCTGGCCTGGCCTGGGCCTCAGAGTTGCTCAGAGTCTATTGAAAACACATTTCCTCTGGGCTCCACTTTTTAGTCCTTATGTGACGTTGACCAGGTTGCTTAACTTCAGTGAGCTTCAGTTTCCTGTGAGATGGAGAAAATAATACCGGTAGTGAGAGAACATAACATGACCCACATAAAGTGTCTATCGCAATAGCTTCTCCTCTATGACCTGTTACCTAGGATTTCACATAAAGTAATGCATTCTGAAGAATGAAGCTTTTCAAACCTGAAATGCAACATCTTGACTTCACCTGAATTTACTACTCCCTATTCCAGGACAAGACAAAAACAAGACCATAACTTATGAGTGAAGACAATGAATATGTTATCATCAGAAATGTACATTTTAAGATAATGCAAATCCTGCTTCCCAGGATCCCACATATAACTCCCTCTCCCACCCATGGGCCAAGGAAGGGCTGGCGCCATCTTGGACCATAAATCATTTCAAAACAGTTCCTGGAGGGCACAAACCCTCAGGGCAGAACCTTCCACACAGCTGAAGAATTTCCTGACAAAACAGATAAGAATTTCCTGTTTTGCTTTTCACTACTACTTTAAATAATCCCATTCAGCATCTTGAAGGAGGATGGTGAGCAGCAGGGACCGAGAGGCAAGTCAACATCTTTTCTAGATTAATTCAGAATGATAGTAGTGGCTTTGGAAATGGCAAGTTGAGATCTGGCCAGAATACACAAAATGACTGGTGGAAACTGAGCCCTCTCTGGAAGTAATAGTCGATGTCAGCCTAGTTATTCTACAGACCCTGAGCCCCAGGGGTCGGGGATTTCCATCTCTGTCCAGTGGAGACAGGGGCACCTTCAGTCACCCACAGCGGGGACTTGGAATCAGAGCTGATAAGTCTATCACCTGCTTTTGCCTCTTCTCCCTGTCTCTGAGAAGCCATCAGCCTCTCAGCATGGAGAAGAGGAGACCCACAAATGACTCCTTAGAGAGATGAACAGCTGATGAACCAGATCGCCTTTGCTTGGCATTGGATTTTGTCCATGCCTTTGACTATAAGTCCAGGTCAGAGTGCCCTTTTGTTATGGCCTTAGAGTTCAGGAGGGAGCACCAGAAGCTCTTGGTCTACTAGAGAGGCAGAGAATATCCTTTCCTTTCTCAAGAAGTTCCCCTTAGAAAAACACACATCAAGGCAGTTCCAGGCAATTCCCAAACAAAGTACCCCAGCTCCTTTGGAACACTAGGACCACTGCACGTATCTGTGCGTGCTCAGAAAATACAGGCTGGACAACTCAAGGATTCTCTCATAGTTTCGCTCCTGGACCAAACTGAGGGTTGGGCTGCTTATTCTAATAAGCTGCTTATTCATTATTATTCTAATAATAACAAGATACAGACGAACTGAGAAAGAATGGAGTTTTTATTTCTGTAACCAGTTATAGAGAGAAGGCCTGGAAATTCTCCCAAGACAAACTCAAAATTACAAAGTTTTCCAGAGCTTATATACCTTCTAAGTTATATTTCTACATGTAAGTGTGCATTCATCTAAAGACATAAGTGATTATATTCTTTTTTTTTTTTTTTTGAGACGGAGTTTTGCTCTTGTTACCCAGGCTGGAGTGCAATGGCGCAATCTCGGCTCACCACAACCTCTGCCTCCTGGGTTCAGGCAATTCTCCTGCCTCAGCCTCCTGAGTAGCTGGGATTACAGGCACGCACCACCATGCCCAGCTAATTTTTTGTATTTTTAGTAGAGACGGGGTTTCGCCATGTTGACCAGGATGGTCTCAATCTCTTGACCTCGTGATCCACCCGCCTCAGCCTCCCAAAGTGCTGGGATTACAGGCTTGAGCCACCGCGCCCGGCCTAAGTGATTATATTCTTATAATATGTAACTAAAGTCTGAGTTTTGAAGACCTTTCTCTGGAGGTTCAGTAAATTTACTTAACCTAAATGGGTCCAGGACTTGTTTCCTGCTAAATCACGGAGGTTTGGAGAGTTCCTTCAGAGCCCCGATAAAACTTGTTTAATCCTAAGAGGGTCTTGTTAAGAATTCCTTCATTATCCTGCCATGCTTCACAGCCCAGGAAAGGCCCAGGCAAACTCTTTGTGGGCTTTTGTTACATTCCAGCCTTCGTAAAAGGGCACTGGCTCTTTCAGCTTTTAATATTTAACTTAACCACTCAGTCAGTGCTGAAACGTTGTTATGGAGGCCTGTGTGAGTGAGACCTGGCCTGCCACAGTTTCCCTAGTGGTTTGAGGAATACTTGCTTAAGTTTCATATCTGGAAGAACTGCTTCAACCCAACTGCACACTCCAGCAACCTGTTCTCCTCTTCTCTACACTCCCATGAAGAGGAGGGAATGCAGAGACTCCCTGGTCACCTTTAGAACTGAGTGCTCCTCAACCACACCCCTCATCCCAAACCAGCTCCCCATCCTGACTCCCTGCTTTCCGCAGATGGCACCCCTTTTTTCCAGGCAGGGGACTCAAATCTTCTAGCTTGCCTTTATTCTTCCCTCTTCCTCTTTAGATACCATCAACTGGTCGCCAAATTCAGGCCACATGTCAAAGGTGCCAAGAGCTGTGCTAGGTTCTTTTCCAAGTCATTACTCTTGCGTTTGTTCTATTTCCCCTGAGTCTCCTGCCCTAAAATAAAGCGTCAGGCCTCGGGGCCTTGTCACCTCTCCCCAGAGGATAGCAGTGGCCCCCTGATCTGCCTACTTCTTTGTATTCTTCTGACCTCTTCTCTAGAGCTGCTGCTCCCATCCCATGCACTGTTTGATAAGCTCACAAACCTGCTCAGAAATTTTAGGGCCTGGTCGGGCACGGTGGCTCACGCCTGTAATCCCAGCACTTTTGGAGGCTGAAGTGGGCGGATCACTTGAGCTCAGGAATCTGAGACCAGCCTGGGCAACATGGCAAAACCCCATCTCTACTAAAAGTACAAAAATTAGCCTGGCATGGTGGTGCACACCTGTAGTTCCAGCTACTTGGGGGGCTGAGGCAGGAGAACCACCTGAACCTGGCAGGGAAAGGTGGCAGTGAGCTGAGATGGTTATTGGACTCCAGCCTGGGTGACAGAGGAAGACTCCTCTGTCTCAAAAAAATTAAAAAAAATTCAGGGCCTAGCAAATGCCAATAAGGGAGCACACACCCCTTCAAGTCCCTTGATAGCCTTTAAGGTCCCGCATAATCTGATGTCAGATTTCTTGCTTCTTATTCTCCCCTAGTACACTTATACTTCCTCTCATCTAGGCACTAGACAGTTCCGCCATCCAGTGAACGTTCTTGATCTTTGCCGGCCCTTCTGCTTCTGCTCCTGCCACCCCTTCTAGATTCAGTGCTTTCTAATCATCACCTCTCAGAGTGCAGCCTCTTTATGATGTCTTTCCCTGAAGTCCACTGGAGCAAGTGTTTCCCCGCACTCCCACCCTCACCTCTACCCTCACTGATCCACATAGCTCTTTGCACCATATGGGAGGCGGGATTGTTGTCAATTATTTCTGGGGTCTTCTTCTGAGTGCATGGTAGACGACCTTGTGACTCGCTTTGGTCAACAAAATATATTTGGAAGTGACACATGTCACTTCTGGCCAAAAGCTTTAAAGGTCAGTATACATTTTATTATATTTTCTTCCCCGTGAAACACTTGATGGAAGCTCAGCTCCCATCAGGGTCCTGCCAACCCACCAGGATCATATGATGTAAATGAGAAAGAGGCCTTTTCCCTGTTGGCTTGAACCATCATCTTCCTGTAATTTGCCAAAATGACAAAGGCAAGTGGAAGGAGGAGAGGCACCCAACACAGGTTCTCTAGGTCTTTCAGAAAACAAAGTTGTCGGCTGGGCGCGGTGGATCACACCTGTAATCCCAGCACTTTGGGAGGTTGAGGGGGGTTGATCATCTGAGGTTGGGAGTTCAAGACCAGCCTGACCAACATGGAGAAACCCTGTCTCTACTGAAAATACAAAATTAATTGGGCTTGGTGGCACATGCCTATAAGTCCAACTACTTGGGAGGCTGAGGCAGAAGAATTGCTTGAACCCGGGAGGCAGAGATTGCAGTGAGCCAAGATTGCACCACTGCACTCCAACCTGGACAACAAGAATAAAACTCCATCTCAAAAAAAAAAAAAAAAGAAAGAAAAAAGAATTGTTCCTTTGGCCACATACATGCAAATCTTTAAGAAAGGCCATATTGTAGACATCAAGGAAATGGGTGCTGTTTAGAAAGGAAGGCCTCCCAAGTGCTACCATGGCAACACTGGAAGAGCCTACCGTGCCATCCAGCATGTTGTTGGCATTGTTGTAAACAAACAAGTTAAGGCCAGGATTCTTGCCAAGAGAACTAATGTGCATATTTAGCACATTGAGGACTCTGAGAGCCGAGGTAGCTTCTTGAAACACATGAAAAAAATGATCCAAAAAACAAGAAAGTCAAAGAGAAAGTTACCAGGATTTAGCTAAAGCGCCAGCCTGCTCCACCAGAGAAGCACACTGTGTAAGAACCAATGAGAACGAGCCTGAGCTGTTAGAACCTCTTCCCTATGATTCATGGAATAATAGCTACAAAATAATAAATGCCCTTTGGACTACAAAAATGTTTTTCTTCATTGAGTAGAAGCATGGTGTCACCTCCCTCAAAGAAATGTTTAAAGCAAATTTTAATTGTGTCCTAATTCATTGCATAATGTCTTTTTTTTTTTTTTCTTTTTCTTTTTGAGACAGGATCTTGCTCTGTCACCTAGGCTGGAGTACAGTGGTGCGATCACAGCTCACTGCAGCCTTGACTTCCAAGGTTCAAGCAATCCTCCTATTCAGCCTCCCTAGTTACTGGGACTACAGGTGTGCACCATCATGCCAGACTAATCTTTTTTTTTTTTTTTTTAGAGATGGGATCCCTCCATGTTGCCCAAACTGGTCTCAAACTCCTGAGCTCAAGTAGTCTACCTGCCTTAGCCTCCGAAAGTGTTGGCATTACAGGTGTGAGCCACCACATCTGGCCTTGTAATGTCTTTACTATTCAAATTTAATGCTTTTCTGCTGAAAGATATGAGGTGGCTTATTGTACAACAAATTCCTCAACTGATTAGAAAGTAGCCAGATATTATTTATTAAATATTTGTACTGGTTTGAAGATAGTCCTTCTCTATCATAGGATAAATAAAATAATTTTCACAAATAAAAATAGCCAGGTGCAGTGGCTCACACCTGTAATCCCAGCACTTTGGGAGGCAGAGGTGGGCAGATCACAAGGTCAGGAGTTTGAGACAAGCCTGGCCAATATGGTGCAACCCTGTCTCTACTGAAAATACAAAAATTAGCTGGGCATGGTGGTGGGCACCTGTAGCTACTCAGGAGGCTGAGGCAGGAGAATTGCTTGAACTCAGGAGGTGGAGGTTGCAGTGAGCTGAGATTGCGCCACTGTGCTCCAGCCTGGGCAGCAGAGTGAGATTCCATCTCAAAAAATAATAATAAAAATTAAAAGTAAAAATAAAAAATAAGGCTTTGCTTCTTAAGCCACTGAGATTTGGGGGTTCTTTGTTATCACAGCAAAATCTAGCTTATCCTGACTCTTGAAACATAAGACCAAAGAGACCATCTAATTCCATCCCTTGTTTTACAGATGGGAAAATTGAGGCTTAAAGGAGGTGAAAGAAAGTCCCCAAGGTTGCATGTAAGCAGCTGACTCAATTCTAGAACCAAGTTCTAACATTCAGGCCCACACCTCTTTTACGACACCGTTGTAACTGCCCAATGGGTTCACCTTGCCTGCTGCCTAAACAGAACTGATTTTTCAAGGCAGAGGAATTGCAATGGCCAAAGAGTAATTCATGCAGAGCCAGCTGTGCAGGAGACTGGATTTTTATTATTACTCAAATCAGTCTCCCTAAGCATTCGGAGATCAAAGTTTTCAAGGATAATTTGACTAGTATGGGTTTGGAAAGTGGGGAGGGCTGATTGGTTGGGTTTAAGACAAAGTCATAGGGGGTCAAAGTAAGTTCTTCTTGCTGACTCCTGGGTGGGATCACAGAGCTGGTTGAGCCAGATTATTGGTCTGGGTGGTGTCAGCTGATCCATCGCGTGAAGGGTCTGCAAAATATCTCGAGCACTGATGTTAGGTTTTACAATAGTGATGTTTACTACCAGAAGCAATTTGGAGAGGTTCAGACTCCTGGAGCCAGAGGATGCATGACCCCTAAATTGTAATTTCTAATCTTGTAGCTCATTTGTTAGTCCTGCAAAGGCAGACTGGACCCCAGATGAGAAGGGAGTCTTTTCAGGAAAGGTCTGTTACCAATTTTGTTTCAGAGTCAAACCATAAACTGAATTCCTTCCCAAGGTTAGTTCAACCTACATCCAGGAATGAACAAGGACAGCTTAAGGATTAGAAGCAAGATAGAGTCAGTCAGTTCTGATTTTTTTCACTGTCGTGACTTCCTCAGTTATAATTTTGCAAAGGGGGTGGCAGTTTCACCATTTTGTAGGATTGTTGAGACAAGAACCTAACCACAAGAGCCCAGGATCCTGGCCCCTACCCACGATTGCTTAGCTATGTGATCTGAGAAAGTCACTCCTGCTCTCAGGTCTCAGTTTCCTCATTTCTATAAAATGAGGGACAAAACTCCCTTCTAGGCTGTCTTGCTATGTGCCCCTCTCTGTGTGTGATCTTTTCCCCAGTATTCATTATGGTGCCTTGTGTTGACCAGGCACTCATGGTGTGGTGATGATTGACTAGCAGTCCCATAGGCATATTGTAACCACCTGATGGGATTTTCCTTCCTGCTACACAAAATAGACCATGGCACTGCAGTACAGAAAGAGGTTAACTGATGCAAGGCCAGCCACGCTATGCAGGCGATGGAGTTATTATTCAAATCAATCTCGTCGAAGGCTCATAGGTTAGGGGTTTTTCAAAGACAGTTTGGGGAAAGGGCTGGGGGTGGCTAGGGAATGGGTGTTTGCTGCTGATCCGTTGGGATGCAATCATAGGGGCGTGGAAAATGGTCTTCCTGTGTGCTGAATTATTTCTACATGGGGCCACAGGAGCCATTGATCAGTGGGTCCAGGTGGAGCTATGGATGCCAGACATGCAAAACACCTGAAAACGTACCTTGAAAGGCCAATTCTAGGTCCCACAATAGTGATACCCACTGTAGGAGTAGTTGGGGAAGTAGAATATCTTGTGACCTGTGAAATAATGGCTGCAATTGCTTATGTCTATACCTTAGCAAAATTCAGGCTCCTCTCTTCCTCTTATCCTAGTGGTATCTCATTAGCTTTACTAAGGCAGTTGAGTTTTGAGGAAGAGCTATTATTGTTACATATAGTGAACTCCAAGTTTCTCTTCAAAAATTCCGTATGTCAGTATGTTCAGCTCTCTTATTCTTTCATTCTCCACTTTGAAGTTTGACTTCCTGGTTCTCTGTGCCTCCTTGCCTCTAGTTTCAGTAAACAACTTTCCTGCCAGTTATCATCAATAGTTCACATCTATTTCTCTGGTCACCTGCTTTGACCTGAGTCATCTCTGGTCACCTGCTCTGACCTGTTCCAGAACCATCCTTCCCACCAAACTACCCATCTTGCCACTCTGGCTTGTACCCCTGCTCTCTTTGAAATAGCCCATTGGAATTAGCTTAGACTGTGTGGCCAACCCTAGCCAACAGGGGAACGACACAGCAGTAGGGGTATCTGCATCAGGAATGAGAACCCCTTCCCCTACCTTGTCCCTTACCATTGTTCTATCTGTGTGATGCACCCTTCTATAGAAGTAAATTGCCTTGCTGAGAAAATTAATATTTGAGTACTACTCCTTTTGCAACACTGAAAATTTGCATATAACATTGTCATTTAAACTACAACCTAAATGTCTCCCAAAGCTAGCCTGGCAGCTGGGAGGCTAAAGGCAATGAGGACTGGCTAGATCAGATCTCCCCCACTGCCATAGTTTTCTGTTATAATTTTTGCAAAGGAGGTTTCAATATCCCATCTTTCTTATGGGAATAACCAATACTGCCTTCTCCAGAGGAGGCAAAGGCCAGATTGAGTACACTGACCCAGTTTTGAACCAACTTTCAAACCTCTAGGTTCCTCCTTCTGTTGCCCTCAGGTGTCTGAGTTCATACTTGATTCATCTATCCAAGTCCTGGCTTTAGCTGTTATCCATGCAATTAGCATTCAGAGTTCTTAACTGGTTCCACAAGTGCCTTGCCTTTGGCAGTGAAGTGCACCCTTACGATGAGAGGTGTGAGCTTGTTTGAGAGTGTATTTGCTTTTTGGTTTTTATCTGGCCACAGTTCTTGAGCATTCTGAGAGCTGTCAGCCTTTTGACCCGAATCACTGGGTTTCTGCCTGTGACATGCTCCAATTCCTTTTTGTCTTTTGATCTCCTTTTCTTAGACTGTGTCTGCATGAATAGAACCAATTATTTGGAAGTTAAGAAATATATCAAAGTTTTAAAATATGACAGACCATCTCTCACTCCTGAACATGGTGCCAAAAGTTAAAACTGCCTCTCAGCAATTAGCCAAATACCTGGCTTCCTTAAAGGGATGGTCAACCCCACAGCAGGAAGGATCTCAGAGGGTGGGTACCCTCTTCCTTTTATTGGTGGCAGAGAGGTCAGGGGTCTGTGACATTTATAATGAGTGCTGTTATGGACTAAATGTGTCCCCTAAAAAAGTATTCCAATTTTACTATATGTGCTGCTGAAGCAAGCACCCCTAAAAAAATTTGTTGAAATACTAATCCCCAATATGATAGTATTTGGAGGTAGGGCCTTTGAAAAGTAATCAGGTCATGAGGGCAGAGCTCTCGTGAATGAGATTAAAGTCCTTATAAAAGGGGACTCAGAGAGCTCTCTAGCTCTACTTTTTGCTGTAGGAGGACTCAGCTTGTTATTAGACAGATGAGAAAACTGAGGCCCTGAGATGAGAAGTTAATTTCATAAAGTCTCAGCTTCAGAGCCAAGATTAAAGCCCAGATATCCTGCAATACTCTTTTAGTTGCTTCATTAAAACAAAACAAACAATACAAGACACTCAATAATTAAATAATGCGCTGGTGATGTGGACAGGAGACAGATACTGGATAGAAGAGCATCAACGTCCCCATCCTCTAGCCTGGATACCCATGGCCCTAAATGGGAATAGGCATCCCTGTTTTTGCACCTAAAAAGTTGCCTTTTGATCCACCAAGACCCCTCTCCTATATCTATATAAAGCCCAGGCCTCAAAATCTATTCCCTCTTTCTCCTGTTATTAGCTCCCTGATTTTTATTTGGAGAATCAACTCTTCCTTTATGGTGCAGCCTGGTGGAATTGTCAGAAGCAGACAAGTAGACAAGCAGACAAACAGAAGAGGAGAAGAGCAGCAGAGAAGGAGAGAAGAGAAGGAACGTCAAGAAGAGTTCTACTAGGGACGGTCAGAGAATCAGCCACTGGATGGCCAAACTCCAGGGGAAGATCATCTTCCCACTCTACCCCCTTTTCAGCTCCCCATTCATCCTGCTGAGATCCACATCCACCATCCAATAAAACCCCTGCATTCACTGTCCTTCAACACTGTGTGTGACCTAATTCTTCCAGGATGCTGGACATGAGCTTGGGATACAGAAAGCTGTGACACTGGCCCTCCACCCTCGCAAAAAAAAAAAAACAGAGGATGCACTGAGCTGGTTAACACTTAAGCCATCCACAGATGGCAAGGTTAAAAAGAGCACACTCTGACACATGCCCACTTGGGCTCTGAGAGTCACAGGCTCCCACCCCTGGATGCTGCCCTGGGGCTACAGCCCAACACACTGGCTCCTGTACCTTCCATCTGCATGCTCCCCTTTCCATAAGGGGTTTGAGCAGAGGTGTTGACTGAACAGATGAGCCACACTCCTGTCACACATCCTACAAGTGGCAGAGGTGCTGGTGGTCAGAGAACTCTCCTATTTCACTGGTTTATGCAAATCTCAGACAAGAAGCTAAGGGTGTATTAGCAAGGTTACAAGAAAGAGTCATACAACTTGCAAGTTAAGCAAGCTGGGCATTGAGGAATTTCTTACAGCTCTCTAATTATGGTAGTTATTTGTGCTATGGTTACAGCCCTGCAAAAGCAGCTGCCCTCCTGGACAGATGCTCCTTCCAGGAGAAAGGATTCTTGGAGTCTGACAGTCATCCAGCTGGTAGTGCCCACACTAGGCTGCTGGATTCATCATTAGCTTTGATTCTGACCTGCCTCAAGATGTTGGGGAAAAAAAAATACTGATGGTTCAGATGAGAATATCTCCTAGAAAAAAGAAAAAAAAATACTGATGGTAAAGAGAAAAAAGCATGAACTCTGAAAACAAGTTGACCCAGTTCTAATTCTAATCCCAGCAACCTTTTTCAGCCTGGGCTTTCTCCTCTGTAAACTAGAAAGGTCCAGCTAGTACTATGGCTACTTCTACTTGGCGGCTGCTAGAAAGATCGAATGGGCTGGCCCATGCTCGTAAGTACCTAGCACACAGTCAGGCCTCAGTAAACTTTGCTTCAATCCACCTGCTTGCTTTTGAAAATGGAGTCACTCAACTTAAGGACCACTTTGAGCCAGGGCCTTTAGTGAGTGTTTCAGTGCTGCTAACCTGAGCTGTCTCTGCTTCTTAGTGAATGCCTCTGGAGCCACTGTCTAGGCCCAACTACGACTTGCATGGAGCATCCTGCAAGGTCCCTAAGTGGTTTCCACAGTAAGACTGCGACCTGGAGTTAGAAAGAAAACCAACTTGGGGTGTCAAAACTCTTTGTCTCTCCTGCCATTTGGGGCCAATCTCAAAGGGAGACAACCCTGGGAGCAACCATTTCGAAGGAGAGATCCTCAGTTGGGGGAAAAATTTAGTGCAAGGCTTGGATATGAGAGATCCTCTCTCTCCCTGTGATATTTTTAATTCTAACATCAAGTAAAAATAGAATTTCCTGTTGATCTGATGAGAAATTCCTGTTTTTCCAGGGAGCTGGGCAGCCTACACCCAGGAGGCATGGGCAGCAGGGGTTACCAACTATTTCCGAGATGGATAGTTAAAGAAAGGAGGGGTTGGATGGGCCTAGGTTCACATTTATTTATTTTTAAAGTGTAAAGCCAGCTAATACCAAGAAGAATCACAGGGCGTGATTAATAATTTCCTACGTACACTGAAGGCCTCGGCTGGCTTTGGAAAAGCTCTCTCTGCTGCCTCCCTAGAGCCTGGATATTTTTAGTAGCCAGATACAGTTTGGTTCAGATTTCTCAAGCCTGAGTTCTTGGACCGCACACGTTTCACATGGTGTTTAAGAAAAGCACCTTACACAGGCATGCAGGTACCAGGCTCCAAACTGTACCCCAAATCCCTAGTCATTCCAAATTGAACTCAATTCTAAAGCAGCCCCAAAGCTGTTGGCTCAGCAGCCCCAGTCAGGGCTTGCTTCTGCATAAGCAGCTCAAAGAGTATATTTTTGGTGGACAGTTTGGGGGTCTCCCAGAATCTATTCCCTCTTTCTCCTGTTATTAGCTCCCTGATTTTTATTGGAGAATGACCTCGTTCCCTATGGTGCAGACTGGTAGAATTGTCAGTCAAGGACTTTTGCCCTCCTCTAGTCAAGCCATCCATCAATCAGACCCTTTCCTGGGATTTTGAATGTTGAGTGCAGTAAAGCAAAGACAGAAAAATGGCCACTCCTCATTCAACCCAACCATCATCCCTGCTCCTCAAAGCCCCAGACCTTGTCTGGTTCCTGCCTTTTGGAGCCTGATTATTCATTTCTCCTTTAATTCTGTGGGCAACTCAGTAGCCTTCCAATAGATCTCCATTTTTTTTTTTTTTAAGACAGAGTCTCCAGGCTGGATTGCAGTGGCACAATCTTGGCTCACCGCAACCTCAGCCTCCTGGGTTCAAGTGATTTTTCTGCCTCAGCCTCCTGAGTAGCTGGGACTACAGGCTCGCACCACCACGCCTGGCTAACTTTTGTGTTTTTAGTAAAGATTGCGTTTCACCATATTGGGCAGGCTGGTCTTGAACTCCTGACCTTGTGATCCACCCACCTCGGCCTCCCAAAGTGCTGGGATTACAGGCCTGAGCCACTGCACCCGGCCAGGTCTCCATTTTTTACAACTTGCAAGTAATGTGCTGTGACTAACACAGAATCTACTGATGGTGAGTCAGAAGTGTCACCCTGAATGTCTTCTAACAGGGGAGTAATAGTCGTAGCACAAATGTGTGACCCTTGACTGTTTAAGATTCACTCCCACATAAAACAGCTTTTAACAACTTGGTGAGAAAGGCAAGCAGGGATCACAGCACCTTTTGAAAAATGAGAAAGCTGGGGTTCAGAGCTACTCGGCTGCTACACAGCCTGGGAGTGGCAGAGCCATTTCTAAAACATCCGTCCGTCTTCTAACTCCAACCACGGATGTTCTTCACCAGACCACACTGCCTGCTTGAGCTGAATTAGAGCCTCTTTCCCAGGAGGGTGGTAATCCAATCTTTATCCTCCTGCCTATGGATGTCTATGGCTTATCAGGAACAAAAATTGGGACTCTTAACTTTTTAAATATTATGTCAGAAAGTTTGGTTTGCCCTGGCATCCAAGCATAGGATGCATAAAGACATTTAAAGCCACTCAAAGTCATCTTTAAAAGGCCATCAGAACCTTCAGCTGGATGACTGGGAGCCTACAAGAATTATTTCTCCTGGAAGCAGCAGCTCTCTGTTTAGGAGGGCAGCTGCTTTGGCAGGGTGAAAGCATAGTGCGAATAATCATCCCACTCAGAGAGCCGTAAGAAGAATGTTCATACTGACTATTGGCAATAGCCAAAATGTAAAAGCAGTTCAAATATCTATCAACAGATAAACAAAATGTGGTACATCTACATAATTAAATAGTATTCAGACACAAAAGCAAAGAAGTATTGATAACTGCTACAATGTTGATAGATCTCAAAAACATCATGTTAAGTGAAAGAAGCCAGACACGAAAGGTCATATATCATATGATTCCTTTTGTGTGTAATATCCAGAATAGATAAGTCCATACAGACAGAAGATAAATTGGTGGTGTCTTGGGGGCTAGAGGGAGATGGTGGGGAGGGGACTGCTTAGTGAGTAGAGGTTTTACTGTCTGATGGCAAAGTTTTGAACTAGATAGAGGTGGTGGTTGGACAACATTATGAATGTATTAAAGGTCACTGAATTGTGAATTTCCTCTCAAATTATATAAGAAACTGACATTGATAAGTAATAAAAGTAATTTGAACAAAACAAAAGAAAGTTGTCATCTGGACATATCCTTCATTTTTTTTCCTATTAGTCTTCCTGACCCCCTCCCTTCCTCATTTAAATACTCATAATCACACTTGTAAACACTCATAAACCACGACAGGGCTCCCTTTGTGTCATTTTTAATCACAATGTTTGTTCTCTCAACAATACCCAGTGTCACCCCAGTGACTGTAGATGAAGGCTCAATTTGATATACAAATTCTTCCAATCTCGACATGGAAACTGCCAGGCCTGGCCTCTGCTGTGGCCAAGTTCCTCTCTCACTGTCACTGGAGCAGATAGGCTCTTCCTGACCCCAGTCTTCAGAAGAGGTGATCTTCATGAACACTTGTCCTCTGTGATGGGGGATGATGAAGATGATGACAATGTCACCAAACCCCTGTTCCTACCACTAGTAACTTCTATTTGTCAAGAAACTTATCTGTCCCAGCTCTATTAGGTGTTTTCTATTGAGGTAAGGATGTTTCCCAACAGAATTCAGACGTCTTTCCTGAGCTCTCTGCTTAGAGAGTGAACTCTGGTGTCGACTCTGCTCTGGTGACTATTTCTTCACTTTTCCTCTGCGTTAAATGGCATGCAGCCTCCTCTCACTCTGTGTTAACCTCTGCTCCCTTTTGTTTTACAATTTCCCCTTCACTTCTCCCCTCATTGACATGTAGGATTTATATGGTTTTTGTATTTGTGTGACCTGTGGAAGCTGCACAAGGGCATTGTAGCCAAGATATCAGGACGATCATCATCCATCAGGAAGTCATCCGTGGGGTGGTTCTGAGAGCTGTAACAGGCCAAGAGGTCCGAAGAAGAAGATAAAATGAGATCTCCTAAGGACAAACATCTGACTTGAGGGCAAAGGTCGCACGGACAGGCTGGCTTCCTCTCTCTGCTGTGGATGGAGGATTGGCTTAATAGAGTAGCGAAAGTGGCTGAATAGGAAAGAGTTGTTAAGTCTTGCCGTGAGTGAAGGGAGTTATTTATTTGGTCTTCTGGCTAATTGAATAATTGTTCTTCCTCCTGATTTTTATGCCTTGTCCAACATACACCTTTGAGCTTGGCTATAAACTGCCCCAGTTCAAGGTCAGCAGGCATCACAGAATAAAAAAGAACTAAGTTTCTGAGAGTCAAATTGCAGGGACTATGGCTACCAAAAAAGAATGAGTGTTTTGGTAACACTTTACATTTAAAAAAATATTTATAGGTCAAGCGTGGTGGCTTGCACCTGTAATCCCTGCACTTTGGGAGGCTAAGGCGGGTGGATCACAAGGTCAAGAGATCGAGACCAACTTGGCCAACAAGGTGAAACCGCGTCTCTACTAAAAATACAGAAAGTAGCTGGGCATGGTGGTACACGCCTGTAGTCCCTGCTACTTGGGAGGCTGAGGCAGGAGAATTGCTCGAACCTGGGAGGCAGAGGTTGCAATGAGCTGAAATTGCACCACTGTACTCCAGCCTGGCAACAGAGTGAGACTCCGTCTCAAAAAAAAAATTTATCGTGATCTTAGTTAGACAGCTATAATTGTCTCCATGTTTGAAATGGGAAACCAGAGGCTCATATTATCCAAATTGCCCATACCACATAGCAAATGTGGAGTTTAGACTACAAAGTCCCTATTTCTACCTCCACTCCATCCTCAATTCCCTCTCTTCTCCTTTCTTATCCATTTCTGGGGTTCTTCTCTCTAACAATTAGCTGGCCTTTGACTAGCTCTCCAACATTTGGTATCCCTTTTCTGAACTCCTGTGGTGCATACCAATTCACTTGAACATCAATTTCATAATATTATAATATATTCTAATTAACTTGATCTAATCTTCTAACATATCGCTACTTGTTCCAAGCACGCATATCTTGTATCCTTAATGAAAGTTCATATTCCTTGAGGGAGAACAACTGCTGTGCTCCCCTTTTCCTGGCCCAGCCTAGCAACGCGCCAATCAAGCAGGAAGAAAGGATCACCACTCTTCCTGAGATCTCGAAACTGAGATGATACTTAAAATTTTTTTTTCACCCAGGTCCAGACCCCTTATAGAAACCCCTCAGTGATTACATGAGCAAGTGAACAAGGAGATGTATTTTTCCAGCTGAGTTCATTACCTCTCTTTCTTTCTGCTATTTGGCAGCAGCCTGCAATTTCTTATAGGACAGAAGGGAGTTCATTCTATTCCTTCCGGGATTTTGGCTCTCACAGTTCCGGAGTTGACAGTCACTGCTACTGTAACTCAATCAGGGGACTGACTGGCTATGCTCTCAAAAGTAATACAGGTTCACAATCCCTCATGGGGGATTCAGTCTTGGAACCAGATGTGTTTTGGCATTCAGAGTACTTCAGATTTTAGAAAGGCCATATGGTACACATACAGTATGGCATGTAACAACCCTAGTAGGGTCCAGAGTGGCACCTTGTTAGTATTTCTGCAGTAAAACACAGGCATATTTATAGTAAGTGGGATAAATAAAACCTAGATATAGTTGTATGATACATCAGGATGGGTTTTACTTTCAGATAAGTTTTGACACCAACTGCACAATTTTCAGAGCTTTTCCTGACTTCAGCATTGTAGGTAATGGACTGTGGGCCTGTAATGGATAATAGTTATTAAGTGCTTATTTTGTGTCAGACCCATCCTCATACATGTCTACTGTGAGTTACCTCATGTAATTCACTAACAGCTGTCTAATGAAGGTTCCCATTTTACCTCTATTTCACAGATGAGAAACTGAGGCTTAAGGAGGTTCATAACTTGCTCAAGATCACACAGAGGGTGAGCACTACAGCAAGATGCAATGGGCATTTATAGCATCACCCCCTCTCCCATCTCTTTGGTCCCCTCTGGGGGGATATAGCATGGTGGACCTGGGAGTGACTAGTGACTCTCCAATGACTCCCATGGGACCTCTGAGCTACAAGACTAGGTGTATCCCACCCATGGTCATGAGAAAGCCAAGCCTTAGATCTTGAAAACAATAGACAAGAGAAAATCAGCCACCTTTCTGAATTAATTGATGACTGGTTCGAGAACTAACCTCACCCTTGTCCATGAATGAGACAAGTGTGACGTGGACTCACCTGGCCTTGAAGGTTGATGCATAGTGCATTGGTTAAGAGCAGTAGTGCTGACCATGGGGCTCAAATCTTGTAACTAGCTGGGGATGCTGGGCAAAGTTCCTTCCTTGCCAAGCTTCAGTCCCCTCTTCTGTAAAATGTGATTGCATGATGTTTCTTCACAAGACTATTTGAAGATTAAATCAAACAACTCACATAAACACAATACCTGACAGAGTGTGCTCTTGATATTAGCTTTCAATAAAAGCACTCCATGGATGAAAACAGGATAGCAAACTGAGACAACCAAAGAGGAAAGAATGGGAAATCTGATCCTTCAGTGTTCAAGTGCCCAGTCTGAATCCTTTTGCTGTAAAAAGCACCCTCATTTCAGTCTGGTCTAATCTAGCCTCAGCCAAACTAGACTGATGGCTTTAGGAGCTCCTCTGTGAGGAAAGAGAAGCAGCACCATGGCCATGAAGGATGTCGGGTGGGACTGCTCACACTGGCTGGGTGGAAGGTGGGGTGGGCAGAGCTGTGTAGCCGTGAAGGATGTCGGGTGGGACTGCTCACACTGGCTGGGTGGAAGGTGGGGGGCAGAGCTGTGTGGCCGTGAAGGATGTCAGGTGGGACTGCTCACACTGGCTGGGTGGAAGGTGGGGTGGGCAGAGCTGTGTAGCCGTGAAGGATGTCGGGTGGGACTGCTCACACTGGCTGGGTGGAAGGTGGGGGGCAGAGCTGTGTAGCCGTGAAGGATGTCGGGTGGGACTGCTCACACTGGCTGGGTGGAAGGTGGGGTGGGCAGAGCTGTGTAGCCGTGAAGGATGTTGGGTGGGACTGCTCACACTGGCTGGGTGGAAGGTGGGGTGGGCAGAGCTGTGTAGCCGTGAAGGATGTCGGGTAGGACTGGTCACACTGGCTGGGTGGAAGGTGGGGGGCAGAGCTGTGTAGCCATGAAGGATGTCGGGTAGGACTGCTCACACTGGCTGGGTGGAAGGTGGCGGCGGGGGAAGAGCTGTGTGGCCGGGGCATGGTGGGCCAGGCGAGCCTCTGCAAAGAATTTGGACTGGGTCTTCAGACTCAACATCTCACATCCACATAGAGAGGTTGCTACTCTTGTTAGCCCATTCTCACCAAACTCCCTGGGAAATGACCCCATGCTTTTCCTCCCATGCCCATGAGAGGATCTGAAGTCATGGCCAGTCCTTAGGGATGCATGGTCTGCCTTTCCCCCATTAAACACAGGACATCAGAAAATCCCACTTGAGGTAGCCAAGATTTGCCTGAGAGGAAATTCGCAGGACCACGCCTCTTCAGAGGGGGTCTTCCAGGGCCACCTCTGGAGCCACCTCGGGCCTGGGTTCAAATTCTACACAATGCTCGAGGAGACACAGTGGCCATAAAGCCTTTTTCTGCCCCATAAACTCATGGCCAGGCACAAAGGGTGGCCATGCTGAAGGGTAATGAAGAACAAAAGTTCTATGAAGTTCTGTGGGCATTTGACCAATTCATCCAGTGTCCCCAGAGAAGGCACAATAGGCAAACAATAAGTGCTTAATAAATGGTGGAATGTATAAAAAATAAATGTTTGTTACATGAATAAATGAAAAGGGCACACAGTGTTTGGCCATTGCAATGCACAAGTCAGTTTCCGCTGACGGGATGCACAACTGTGTCCTATTCTGATTGTGGCTTCAGGTTCCTCAGGGCCAGCAGTGGGGCTCTTCTGAGTTCTACGCCCCACCGCTGCGGCAAGAAAGAAAAGGGAAGGAAGCCAAACCCAGTGGATTCTGCCCCAACTGGCTGGTTCCTGTCAGCCTCAGCCTGTCAGCCTCCTATGTAAAGCTCACAGCGGCTGCTCTTGTTTCAGGGAGAGGTCTGCCATTAGGAACTTGCAGACCCAGTCCTGTCTGCTCTGAGAGCAAAAATTAAATCAGCAGACAATGATGTCTGCTTTCCGTTCTTTTCACACCTGTCTGCCAACAGCAAGACTGGTAAGTACCCTGCAAAAGCATCCCAAATGTCCTGGGCAGGAGGAGGTCAGTCATGTGCAGGTCAGATTCTCGGGCCCACACAGCAGCTCACTGACATTTCTTTGGGGGCCACTGGGCTGTAGGTGGGGCTGGAATGAAAAGACACACACATACAGAGTCAGCCACAGGCCATCCACATCAGCCAGGAATATCGTTTACTTGATGAGTATTTGCTGGGTGATCCTACATGGCAGGGACCGTGGTGGCGTCTGTCTCTCAGTTCCCTCCTTCTGTAGCCCCAGGCTTAGCAGTTTCCCAGGTTGAGGAAGGAATAGATGTGCCATGAGAGACATTTTGGGCATACTTGCAGGGGTGAGGTGACCCCCCAAGTTAGAAGCCACAGTTTGAGAGGCTCTTCTGCCATGCCCCCCGGACCCCTTCCTTGCACAGCTCAGTGATCCCCCTGGAAGGTGTCCTTGGTCCAGGGCAACAGGCTGGGAGGAGCAGAAAGGAGAAGCCTCCAGGCCCCAAGGGAAGGTCAGTGTGTCACCGTCCTCTCAGAATCCACTATGTCTCCCATAAATACACACAGCCTGAAATTTCTGCCTAGCAGATGGTGCAGGAAAAGAAAAATTACCAGAATCCCATGTTCCATTCCAGGTCCCAGAAACACACAGTGATTAAAAATACTTGGAGCCTTGAAAGTGCGCTTTCCCCACCAGGGCCCAGTGCAGGGGACCCAGCTCAGAGACAGAAGGAGCAGCCTCTCAGAACAGAAAGCTGAGGCTGAGGTCATCTGCTGGGCCTGAGAGGCCTCTGCTCTGTGGGGCCGTGGAAAAAAAAGCTGGAAGCAGAGGTGTCTTTGAAACCTGTAAGGCTCTGTAAGAAAATTACATAGGAGGCCTGATAATTCTATTCTGAATGAAACTCAACTAAGGCCTGTTGTGTTTTTCCTTGTAGCTGAGACATCTAATAGAATAGAAAGCAGAAAATCCTATTGTTGTCACTACGTAGGAGAGCTGTGTTTTCTTCTCCAATGGCTTTCTTCGGACTCTAACGGCCAGTCTCCCTTCCTTGCTTTCTCAACACCCTAAGGAATGGCCTGGGTTTGCTTCGGGTAAAGTGACCCCTGGAGAGGGGCTGGGGCTCAAACGGAAGTCTTAACCCTAGGTAGCAGGCTGGGGACAAGGCTCTACTCCATTGCTAGTGTGTCTGTGTGTGTGTGCGTGTGTGTGTGTGTGTGTGTGTGTGTGTGTGTGTGTGTGTGAAAGAGAGAGAGAGAGAGAGAGAGAGAGAGAGAGAGAGAGAGAGAGAAGGAGTGAGTGTGTACAATAGGAAGCCATGGAAGTATGTAGAAAAAGGTGTAAGTCATGGAGAAGCTTATAGCTCAATGTCACCTGAGCAGGGGGCATACCTGCACCTTTTCAGAATACAGGATGACTTCAATCTTAGGAGAGTCCCTTGTGCTCCCAGAGGAACCTTCCCCCAAAGTGTTGTGATACACTTTAAATGACAGTGGTTAAACTATTGTTGCAGTCTCATCTGTGTATCCCAGGTTTCCCTTTGAAGGGGCTGCTTCCCCCATGGGGAGAATACATGGGTCTAGAAAGCACGGGGAAGAAACCTCACTTACCGTCACTCTCAGTGACCTTGGGGAGTTCTTGCTTTCATTTCTGAAGCACTGAGTTCTGTGTGTTTAGAAGTCCCAGTTCTCTAAAGGGGAAGTACTTCCAGAGATCACAGAGAGTCCCATTGAATTCTCAGCTGCAGCTGCCACCAGGGCACTTGCGGTATTTTTGTGGGGAGGAGCCAGAAATCAAGAAGTGACTCACTATTCTGGCAGAGGTAAGTGACCCTAATCAGCAAAGAGGAGGTAGGACTGCTGTCAATCAGGGGCAGGGAGGACTACCTTTGGCACCGGGTAAATCACTTGGGTATCCAATGGTACCCATTTAATCAATTTTGACAGCAAAAAGAAAATGAAGCAGTCATGGAGAGGAGCTGCTTCCAGAACCCATAATAAGTGGATTTGAGTGGGACAAAAAGATGGGCCATTATAGATTCTGTGATGAGCTGCCCAGCTCCCCTTCAGGACTGAAGGACTTATTTCCGCAGCAATTGCAAGTGCTGCCAGCAGACAGCCCTCTTTTGTTTTTTGTTTTTTGTTTTAATTATATTTCCATAGGTTTTGGAGGACAGGTGGTATTTGGTTACATGAGTAAGTTCTTTTATTTATTTATTTATTTATTTGGAGACGGAATCTCACTCTGTTGCCAGGCCTGGAGTGCAGTGGCACGATCTCAGCTCACTGCAACCTCCGCCTCCCAGGTTCAAGAGATTACCCTGCCTCAGCCTCCTGAGTAGCTGGGATTACAGGTGCGGGCCACACACCCGGCTAATTTGTTTGTTTGTTTGCTTTTTGTTTGTTTGTTTGTTTGTTTTTGCATTTTAGTAAAGACAGAGTTTCACCATGTTGGCTAGGATGGTGGTGATTTCCTGACCTTGTGATCCTCCTGCCTCGGCCTCCCAAAGTGGTAGAATTACAGGCATGCACCACCATGCCCAGCCAGTAAATTCTTTAGTAGTAATTTGTGAGATTTTGGTGACCTCATCACCCAAGCAGTATATACTGAACCTAATTTGTAGCCTTTTATCCCTCACCCGCTTCCCACTTTGCCCCGAGTCCCCAAAGTCCATTGTATCATTCTTCTGCCGTTGCATAGCAGCCTTGAATAATCTTTTGTATTTCTGTGGTATCAGTTGTAATATCTCCCCTTTTGAGTTTATTTGGATTTTCTCTCTTCTTTTCTTGGTTCATCTTGCTAACGGTCTATCAATTTTATTTATCGTTTCAAAGAGTCAGCTATTTCATTTATTTTTTTTTTGTAATTTTTTGTTTGTTTCAATTTCATTTAGTTTTGCTCTGATTTTGGGCATTTCCTTTCTTCTGCTGGGTTTGGGTTTGGGTTTGGTTTGCTCTTGTTTCTCTAGTTCTTTGAGGTGTGATCTCAGATCGTCTATTCGTGCTCTTTCAGACTTTCTGAGTCTGAAACTTTTCTCTTAGCCCTGCCTTTGCTGTATCCCAGAGGCTTCGATAGGTTGTGTCACTATTATCATTCAGTTTGAAGAATTTTTAAATTTCCATCTTGATTTCATTGCTGACCCCATGATCATTCAGGAGGAGCTTATTTAATTTCCATGTATTTGCACAGTTTTGAATGTTCATTTTGGAGTTGACTTACAGTTTTATTCCACTAAGAGAGTACTTGATATAATTTCAATTTTCTTAAATGTATTGAGACATGTTTTGGCTTATCGTATAGTCTATCTTGAAGAAAGTTCCCTGAGCTAGTGAATAGAATGTATAATCAGTGGTTGTTCACTAGAATATTCTGTAAATATTAAGTTCATTTGTTCCATGGTATAGTTTAAATCCATTTTGTTATTGTTGACTTTCTGTCTTGATGACCTGTCTAGTGCTGTCAGTGGAGTGTCGCAGTTCCCCACTATTACCATGTTGCTGTCTAGCTCATTTCTTAGGTCTAGTGGTAACTGTTTTATAAATTCCAGTGTTAGGTGCATGTATATTTGGGATTGCGATATTTTCCTGTTGAACAATATCACAATCCTAAATATATATCATTTGATAATTAGTTGATGATTAGATAATGTCCTTCTTCGGTTGTTTTTTTGTTTGTTTGTTTGTTTGTTTTTGACTGCTGTTCCTTTAAAGTTTGTCTTGTCTTATAAAGAACAGCTATACCTGCCCACTTTTGGTGTCCATTTGCGTGGAATGTCTTTTTCCATCCCTTTACCTTAAGTTTATGTGACTCCTTATGTGTTAGGTGAGTCTTTTGAAGGCAGCAGATAGTTGATTGAGAATTCTTATCCATTCTGCAATTCTATATCTTTTAAGTGGAGCATTTAGGCCGTTTACATTCAGCATTAGAATTGAGATGAGAGGTACTAATCCATTCATCATGCTATTTGTTGCCTGTATACCTTGTTTTTTTAATTGTTCTTTTTTTTTGGTATTTTTTTATAGGGCCTGTGTGATTTACACTTTAAAGAAGTTCTGTTTTGATGTGTTTCTAGGATTTATCTCAAGATTTGGAGCTCCTTTTAGTAGTTCTTGTAGTGCTGGCTTGTTAGTGGCGAATTCTCTTAACATTTGTTTGTCTGAAAAAGGCTGTATCTTTCCTTCATCTATGAAGCTTAGCTTTTCTGGATACAAAATTCTTGACTGATAATTGTTTTTTTTAAGGAGGCTGAAGACAGGGCTCCAATCCCTTCTAGCTTGTAGGGTTTCTGGTGAGAAATCTGCTGTTAATCTGATAGATTTTCCTTCATAGGTTACCTGGTGTTTTTGCTTCACAGCTTTTAAGATTCTTTCCTTTGTCTTGACTTTAGATAACCTGATGACAATGTTTCTAGGTGATGATCTTGTTGTAATATATTTCCCAGGTGTTATTTGATCTTCTTGTATTTGGATGTCTAGGTCTCTAGCAAGGCCAAATAAATTTTTCTGTTATTTCCCCAAATATGTTTTCTAAACTTTTAGATTTCTCTTCTTCCTCAGGAACATCAGTTATTCTTAGGTTTGATTATTTAACATAATCCCAAACATCTTGGAGGCTTTGTTCATTTTGTCCTTTCTTTTTTCTTTGTCTGTTTTGGATTGGGTTAATTTGCAAACGTTGTCTTCAAAGCTCTGAAGTTCTTTTTTCTTGTTTGATTCCATTGCTGAGGCTTTCCAGGATATTTTGTGTTTCTCTAAGTTTGTCCTTTATTTCATGAAGTTGTGACTTTTTAAAAATTTATGCTATCTATTTCACTGAAGATTTTTCTTGTATCATTTTTTAAAATTTCCTTAAATCAGACTTCACTTTTCTCTGGTGCATTTTTGATTAGCTTAATGACTGATCTTCTAAATTCTCTTTCAGGTAAATCAGGGATTTCTTCTTGGTTTGGATTTTGGATCCATTGCTGGTGAGTTAGTGTGATTTTTTAGGGGTGGTGGGGGGCACATTAAAGAATCTTGTTTTGTCGTATTACCAGAATTGTTTTTCTGGTTTCTTCTCGTTTGGGTATGCTATATCAGAGGGAAGATCCAGGGCTCAAGGCTGCTCTTCAGATTATTTTGTCCCACAAGGTGTTCCCTTGATTTAGTACTTTCCCCCTTTTCTTAGGGATGTGGCTTTCTGGGAGCCAAGCTGTAGTGATTGTTATCTCTCTTCTCGATCTAGCCACCCAGCAAGTCTACCAGGCTTCAGGCTGGTACTGCAGGTTGCTGCAGAGTCCTGTGATGTGAATTGTCTTTGGGTCTCTCTGCTGTGGATACCATCACCTGCTCCAGTGGACGTGGCAGAGAGGTGAATTAAACCCTCTGTGAGGGCTATGAGGGCCCATAGTTTTGGTTGTTTAATGCACTGTTTTTGTGCTGGTTGGCCTTCTGCCAGGAGGTGGTGCTTTCAAGACAGCATCAGCTGTGGTAGTATAGGAAGGATCAGGTGGTGGGTGGGTAGGGCCCTAGAACACCCAAGAGTACATGCCCTTCATCTTCAGCTACCAGGCTGAATAAGGAAGGACCATCAGGTGGGGGCAGGGTTAGGTATGTCTGAGCTCAGACTCTTCTTGAGTGGGTCTTGCTGCAGCTGCCATGGGGGTTGGGGGTATGGTCCCCAGGTCAATGGAGTTCTGTTCCCGGGAGGATTATAGCTGCCTCTGGTGAGTCATGCAGGTTCCAGGGAAGGGGGGGAAATCTAGAAGTCACAGGCCTCACCCAGCTCCCACACAACCCAAAAGGCAGGTCTCACTCCCACTATGCCCCACGCAGCTCCATCAATAGCACTGAGTCTGTTCCCAGGTAGTGGGTGAGCAGGGCTGAGGACTTACCCAGGCTGTAAGCCTCCCAGCTGCTAAAGCAAGTGGGGCTTTTGTGCGTGGATTCTGCACATCAGATTCGTGCCCTCCCCTGAGTTCTGGCCAGGAAACTTTGTATTTGGTTAGAAATTTTACAAGGTTCAGCTGGAGATTTCCTTCTCTTCGTGGTCTTTTCCCAGTTCCTCACCTCCCCAAGGAGTCCTGTGAGACAAGTCTGAAATAGCTTTTCAGGGGACCCAGAGAGCCCACGGGCTTTCCCCGTTGCTTCCTCTACCACTGTATTTTGCTCAGCTCTCTATATTGACTCAGCTCCAGGTAAGGTCAGAATGTTCTCCCATGATCTAGCCTTTCAGGTTTTCCAGTGAGGTTGTGTGTTTGGGGGCAGATGATCCCCCTTTCCCACTTCCACAGTTTGGGCACTCACAGTATTTGGGCTGACTCCCAGGTTCTGCAGGAGCAACCCACTTCCTTCAGAGGGTCTGTAGCTTATCTCGGCTTTCCTGGTCTGTTCCTGCAGTAGTTCTGGAGTGGTTGGTTAACACTGGGGTATAAAACCCTATACTCTTGCCAAAACTCAAGGAAAACATGGGCAGCTCCCTCCATCACCTCCTTTCCTAAGAGAGAATAAGGAAGGGCCTGTGGCCTGGAAGCAAAGGGAAGAAAGAGGACCAGAAGGAGAGATGAGACCAGCATGTGCTCAGGTTTAAAATCAGGCAAATTCCCCACTCACAAGGGAAAGAATGACATTGTCAAATTGCCTCTAGAAAAAGGACAGAGAGAGAAGGGAAGTTTTTGTTGTAGTTGTTGTTGTTGTTGTTGTTGTGTGTGTGTGTGTGTGTGTGTTTCTGAGACAGAGTCTCACTGTGTTGCCAGGCTGGAGTGCAGTGGCATGATCTCAGCTCACTGCAACCTCTGCCTCCCAGGATCAAGTGATTCTCCTGCCTCAGCCTCCCAAGTAGCTGGGATTACAGGGGTGTGCCACCATGCCCAGCTAAGTTTTGTGTTTTCAGTAGAGACGAGGTTTCACCATGTTGGCCAGGATGGTCTCGATCTCTTGGTCTCATGATCTACCTGCCTTGGTATCCCAAAGTGCTGGGAGTACAGGCATGAGCCACCACGCCCAGCTGAGAGAAGGGAGTTTTAAGTGTTCTTCAGTGTTTCCAAAGGGCCTTCTCCACGACCACTGCTGTTATAACCTTTCCCCTATAACCAGGAGGTCTGGCTACCCATGGCCCTCAATCCCAAGTCCCAGTGGGTAGAAAAGCTGAGCCTTCTCTAGTGAGAAGTGAGGTGCTGGGCTTGCATCTCAGTTTCTCAGCACCCTGACCCAGTTACCTCCCTCTTTCCTCCTCTCTCCACTTGTCACACACCCCTGTGTTCTAGGTGTGAAGCACTGAGAAAGCATTTTTCATGCATCTTGCTTTGGTGGCGATGTGGCCCACATCTACACATAGGCTCCATCTACTACCAGCACCTGGTGGGATGACTTAAGGTCTAGCGGAAGTTTTATGAATAGACTATATGGTTGAGTCATGTCGCTATCCCTGGCAGGTACAGCAATCAGCCCAGACAGCACTCTGTGTGTTCTTAGTCAGATGAGTGTCTGGATGACATGTGTTATTTGAGAGGAGCACAGAGATTTGAGTAGTTTCGCCTAGATTCGAGCTCTGATTCAGCTGCTCACTCACCCAGTACATGACTTGAGTGAATTTGTTAACCTCTCTGAGCCTACTTCCTTATCTGGATAATAGAATTAATGCTGACATCTTGGGATCATCTTGGGTAAACTAAAGTGATTAATTAAAAACAAAAGCATTCGTGAGGTATGAAAGCCTGCAGTGATATGGGATACGATAAAGGCGAAGAAGGTAGTATCTGAAGTTGAAGAACCCTGCACTTGGGTCCCAGCTACACTGATCACTAGTGTGGGGACCTTGAACAGATGCTGACACTTTTATTTTTAATATAGACTTTTTATTTTTGAGACAGGTTCTCATTCTGTCACCCAGACCAGAGTGCAGTGACGTGAACATGGCTCACTGCAGCTTTGACCTCTTGGGCTCAAGCAGTCCTCCTACCTTACCCTCCTGAGTAGCTGGGACCACAGGCATGTGCCACTACGCCTGGTTAATCTTTCAATTTCGTAGAGACAGGATCTTGCTGTGTTGCCCAGGCCAGTCTCAAACTCCTGGGCTCAAGCCATCCTCCAGCCTCAGCCCCGCAAAGTGCTGGGATTACCGGCATGAGCCATTGTGCCCAGCTAGACTTTAATTTTTAGAGCAGTATTAGGTTCACAAAAAAAATTGGGTTAAAAGTACAGAGGTTTCCCAGATACTATCCCCAGCCCCAGCTTCCTCCACTGTCAACATCCCACACTGAAGTGGTGCATTAATTACAATTGGTGAACCTACACTGGTCCGTCACTGTCATCCAAAGTTCATACTTCGCATCAGCGTTCACTCTTGGTGTACATTCTACAGGTTTGGACAAATGTATAATGATATGCACCGACCATTATAGTATAATGCTGAGTAGTTCCACTGCCCTAAAAATCCTCTGTTCTTCACCTATTCAACCTTTGCTGCCCCCGGACCTCTGACAACCACTGATTCTTCTACTGTCTCCACAGTTTTGCCTTTTTCATAATGCCATATAGTCGGAGTCATACAGTATGTAGCCTTTTCAGATTGGCTCTTTCACTTAGCAACATGCATTTAAGCTTCCTCCATGTTTTTTCATGGTTTGATAGCTCATCTTTTAGTGATGAATAAAACTCCATTGTCTGGATTTACCAGTTTATTTATCCATTCACCTACTGAGGGACATCTTGGTTGCTTCCACGTTTTGGCAATTACAAATAAAGCTGCTGTAAACAACCACGTGCAGTTTTTCGCATGGACATAAGTCCTCAACTCGGTTGGGCAAATACCAAGGAGCATGATCACTGGATCATATTCATTTTTCTGAGCCTCATTTTCTTCATTGGTAAAGTGGAAATAACAATAACCCCATAGGGTTATTGTGAACTTTAATTGAGATAATGCACATGAAACCCTTAGCAATGCACCCAGCACATAGGCAGTCCTCAATTAATGGTAGCCATCCTTGTTATCCTATTCAAGAGTGATGACAATACAAACGTGAGAGGTGTAAATTCAAGTACTGACCAAGGGATATGACGTGTGGAAGTGTCATAGTCACGCGTCATCTGTCCATCCTTCCAACAAGGCACAGGGCAACAAGAAATACTAGAAGACAGTTGGGACACCATTGCTGCCATTGAGGTGGGATCTGGTCATCTCCTAGGGCCCGTGACCCTGAGTCCTATAGTCCTGAGCAGCCTGAGCCAGGGTAGGGGAGGTGGACATAAACCCGTTGTCCCACAGTGAAGTTTGTCACAGGTTTAGCATACCAAGGTTTCCTCCCACTGTGCATTCCTCTCCTCCCCAAGCCTGCTCCTCCGGCGGCTCCCCACTCCTCGCTCCCCTCCTCCTTTTGACTCATGAGCCAAGCCCTGCCCATAACTAGAAGCTCAGAGGTGAGGAAAACAAAGTTTTTCCTCTCTTCACTTACTTCCTGTGAACTTGCTTCATTGTTCCCAGAATTACTAGGTCACCAGGAGGCTTTGGTACCTTGGGTTTTTTTCCCTTCTTCTTCCTTATGCTTCTCTGGAGACCACAAGGGTCACCTGGGGTCCAGCCTTGTGTGGCAAAGGTATGCTGATGGGATTTCTCTGGAATCCATTTCTGTGGTGTTTCTTGAGTGAAGGGAAGGACTGAATGGTCTGGGTGGTGTGTGGCTTTCAGAAGGCAATGCATTCTTTTCTGCAGAAGGAGCTAAAGACACATTCTCTGAGCTTCCAGTGACAGGCCATGTTCTCTGGAAATAATGATGGTGTTTCATTTGTTTCTGTCTTAGCCTTTCTTTTTCAGGTTGCCGTGGAATTATTAAATGGTCTGAGAATCAGGCCTAAGCCTTCTAGAAACCTTTCCTTAGACAGACACTGCTAGTAATGCTTTAGTTTGGCCTCTGACAAGTGTGTCTCATTACTCCATTTATATGCCCTTGGCCTCTGCTCCCATCCCCCTCTCTTGGACAAAAGCTTGGGGAGGTGTGAGAACTGCTTTGCCCTTTACCCTTGGAGCAGGGCCTTTCTCCAGGATGCAGAGCCCACGGGAAGCAGGCATATCTGCCCATGATACTTCTGATGTGTTGGGTGGAAAGCTGCCATCCGAGAGCCTGGTGTAGGTACCACTCCAGCAACATCAGCTGAGTGTCCCCCAGAATGTCACCTCCACAGTGAGGGTGTTGAAACTGATAACCTCTTTTCTCTCTTCTAGATCCATTTCTAAACATTTCTCCAAGTGGCTTTAGCACTGTCCAGTAGAGGTTTCTATGATGATGGGAATGTTTACTAAAAGCGATACTGTCCAATCAATAATGGCAGCCACTGGCCACATGTCACCTTTGAGCACTTGAAATGTGGATGGTACAGTAGCAACATGTTTATTTCATTTAATTTTAATTAATTTAAATTTCAGGAGCCGCAATGGGGTACGGGCTACCATTTTAGACAACACAGGCCTAGGCAACTGGATTCTGCATGTTTAAAACTGTATGTTTTGCTGATTCTATCTAAATTTATACCACACATCCACCCATGTCTCTTCATTTCCAGTTTCCACCCTAAGCTGAGCCACCAACATCTCTTTCCTAGGAAATGACAATATTTACCCCTTTGTTTTCTTTCTCTAACTTTAGCTCCCTCTGATCCGTTTACTACAGGGCAAAGTGAACTTAGAACAAAAATTGACCAAGTTACTCTTCTCCTCAAAATCCTTCAACAACTTCCTTACTGCAGTAAAACTGAAAACCCCTCATGAGGCCTGAAAGTGCTTGCACACTCTGAGCCCTGTTCCCTCAAGTATCTGCATAGCTGGAAGCCCTGTTCTCTCAAGTGACTGCACACTCTAAGCCTTGTTTCCTCAAATGCATGCACACTCTGAGCCCTGTTCCCTCAAGTGTCTGCATAGTCTGAAGCCCTGTTTCCTCAAGTGACTGCATACTCTGAGACTTGTTCCCTCAAATGCATGCACACTCTGAGCCCTGTTCCCTCAAGTGTCTGCATAGTCTGAAGCCCTGTTTCCTCAAGTAACTGCACACTCTAAGCCTTGTTTCCTCAAATGCATGCACACTCTGAGCCCTGTTCCCTCAAGTGCCTGCATAGTCTGAAGCCCTGTTTCCTCCAGTGACTGCATACTCTGAGCCTTGTTCCCTCAAATGCATGCACACTCTGAGCCCTGTTCCCTCAAGTGTCTGCATACTCTGAAGCCCTGTTTCCTCCAGTGACTGTATACTCTGAGCCCTGTTCCTTTCAGGCCTCACCCTGTCTCAGTCTCCCTGCTGTACCCACCACACATTAGGCTTCTGGAAGCCACCAAAGCCTTTTTCAGTTCAGGTCCTTTGCCTAAACTTTTTATTTGTTCTAGAGCTGTGCTGTCCAATACGGTGGCCACTAGCCACATGTGACTTTTAAGAAATATCTATTTTTTATTAATTAAAATTAAATAAAATTTAAGCTTTATGTCTCAGTCACACTAGATACATTTTAAGTGCTTGCTAATCACATGTGGCTGATGGTTACCATATTGGACAGCACAACACAGAACATTTCCATTATAACAGAAAGTTCTTTTGGACAGCACAGTTCTGGGACATTTTTCCCCACAATTGAGCTTAGCTAATTCCTACCCATCCTTCAAGTCTCACATTCCATAGAAGCCTTTGCTCACCCTCTAGTTTAAATTAGGGGTCCCGGCCGGGCGCGGTGGCTCAAGCCTGTAATCCCAGCACTTTGGGAGGCCAAGGCGGGTGGATCACGAGGTCGAGAGATCGAGACCATCCTGGTCAACATGGTGAAACCCCGTCTCTGCTAAAAATACAAAACATTAGCTGGGCATGGTGGCGCGTGCCTGTAATCCCAGCTACTCAGGAGGCTGAGGCAGGAGAATTGCCTGAACCCAGGAGGCGGAGGTTGCGGTGAGCCGAGATCGCGCCATTGCACTCCAGCCTGGGTAACAAGGGCGAAACTCCGTCTCAAAAAATAAATAAATAAATAAAAAATAAATTAGGGGTCCCACTTCCTTTCTCACAGGACCTGCAATTTTCCTTTTCAGTTCTTACAACTGTTTGCAAAGTTATAGGTACGTGCCTGGCTGTTTAATATTCATATTTCCCCTTAATATCTAAGGCAGAGTCTCTTTTGTTCACCTGTGTGTCCTCAGCCCCTGTCTCAGTGCTTGGCACTTACCAGGAGCTCATTCATGTTGAGTGAATGAATGAAATAATGAATACATGAATAGATGGGTATAATGACTGCATATCATTTACTTGCCTTAAGCAGCACAAAATAAAGAGTGAGCCCTTAGGGACCACATGGTCCTGAAATAAAATTCTGACTTCCATTCTCTTTCTAACCTTTGGGAGCTACTGTCTCCTCACATGTAAAAAGGGAATGTTATTGGCCTCTTAGGGTGCTGTGCTGAGGAGTGAATGGGCGAATATAGGCAAAGCCCTCGGGATATAGTAATAGGTGTCAGGTGTATGTGCCTTTCTTCCCCTTTATCCCCTCTGCCATGTCCTTCCATCCTTCTCCATGTTTCCCTCTCTTCCATGCTGCATCTCTGGCCTGGCCTCTGAGTCTCCCATGCCTCAGGCCCACCCCTCTCTAAGAGGTCTTTAGTTCCTGCCAAGCAATCACAACTCAAAGATTAAACTAAAAATTTCTCCAACATAGAGCACCCTCTATGTTTGGGCATTCTTCAGTAGCTTCCCTGTATGTGACTATAAACCAGCCTGATCCACCTTCTCACCCAGAACTCATAAAGGCAGACTCCAGTCCTGGAAATGCTCTCAGAATAGCAGGTGCTCTTAACACCTGGCAGAGAGTGGCCGCATTCTCCTTGGGCATTTTCCATCAGTTTGTATCTGTGGACCACACGCATCAGAATCCCCTCCAGGGCTTATTTAAAATGCAGATTTGTGGGTCTCACTCTAGACTTAATTAACCAGAATCTCTGCAAGGAGGGCCCTGAAGCTGCATTTTCAATAAGCAGCTCAGGTGATTCCGAGCTCCTGTTATGGCTTCTCGGGGTTTAACGTTTAATCCTGTGGAGCACTGGGAGGACGCTTCTGATAAGCCACTCACTGATTCTCCTTTAATGTGTGTATAATTTCATTTTTACATCAAAAGATCATTCACCAAACACCTACCTAGTGAATTATTGAGTTTATTACTATTGTTTGGAACTCATAAACTCACATGAGGAATTCTGCCAGCTTTAAAGGGGATGCCAGCCTATTGTTCTTCCCAGAGGTACCTGCAGAACCAAACCATCCTGCAGACTTCCATGGGGCTTTTGTGGCCACAAACGTCACTGAAAGTCCCCACTGGAAGTCATTTAGAAAAACTCAGGGTAATCAGAGGACGATTACTTTTGTCTTGAATGGGTCATGATTTTAAATTGCTGTTTTGTTCCTTAGTGATAATTTATATTTGGTTCATCGCTATTAATTTGTTTTCTATGGGTTATATGGCTCACCCTACAATACGTACGCATACAGGTTGGCATCAATACAAACCATGGCCTATGCATTCCCAATAACTAGAACTCAAGGCATGCAGCTTGCTGTTCAAATATAAATAACCTCAAAGCTAAAGCAGATGTGTGTATGTGTAATCCCTCCAAAATCTGCGTGAGATTGATATTTCATCATAGGAAGCATGTTCTTTTCCCACATGAAGTTGTAAAGGCAGTGGGTAGGATAGTGGTGCCAGCAGAGACATTTAAGTAACCCTGAGCCAGGCTCTGAGCAAAGCTATTGTCATTTTCCCCTTTTTTTGCTTTGGGAAGAAAAGAACATCTTCCCTTGGTATCCTAAGCCCACCTCCTTCAGGCAGAATTTCCCGTTCCTCTGGCCTCTGCCTCACCCCCTTCCAGAGTTCTCTCCACTTAACTCCACCCTCATCCACCCCGGGAGGGCACAGCCCAGCTGCACTGAGTTGAGGTTTTTCTGACCTTCAGAAATAGGCAGTTAGCAGCATCCCCAGCACCTATCTCCTTTCTGCTCTCCCCTGGGGCCCCTTGACTCACCACCAACCCACAGGAGAAACTACAGACCATAGCAGCCCAGTGCCAGCAGCACCTACCTGGAAAAGTTCCTGGAGGTTCAAGAATGGCTCCTGTATGTTGACTTCAGGTGTCATGCTGGACTTTTATAACCCGCACCACAGCGCAAGCCAGCAAGGTGGGACTTCATGCATGTGGGGGCCTGCAGGTCAGGGAAGTGTGGTGGCCACCCCCACCAAACCGAGCCTGCTCCCAGGAACTGCTCCCTTCACTGCCCCACGCTGGAGGGCAGTGCCCAGCCAGCTCCTCTCTGTGCCTCTTTTTTGTTTGTTTTGGTTTTTATTCCACCCAATCCCATTTATGCTAACGTGCATAAAAACAGCAAGATGTTGCTGGTTTGTAACTAGGATGTATTTGATTTTAAAAAAATATTGAGGATTATTTACACATAGTGAAATGCATAGCTCTTAAGTGAACCATTCAATGAGCTCTCAGGTGCAGCTGGACCAAGTTAATGACAAAGCAGTACACAGGGGTTCAGCTAGGAGGCTGGGATGAAGACACCAGGAAAGGGGCCACTCACCCTCACAGCTGTACCACCCCAAGTTCCCCTGTGCTTTCCCGCTGAGGACCTGCTGACATCCTGTTTAACATGACTGTCAAAACAACTCTTGTTATGCTGTCTCAGCCATGTTTATGATAGTAAAACAACTTGGGAGCAAGCCAAAGTTTCATTAAATAAAGTACCGTGCCACCCATAAAATAGAAAATGCCATTGAGAAAGAACATTAATAGACATGGAAAACTGTCTATTAAAGGCACCTTGCAAGACACCAGTGTTAACAGCTGTTCTCAGTGTCTGAATTATGGGCAATTATTATATTCTTCCTCTGATTTGCCAGTACTTTGTGCAACAAATATGTAACGGTAAAGAAACTGTATTTGTTGAAGGTGGTTGGCTCTACATTGTCATATCTGGAGGAACAGGGTGTACACAGGAAGTACAGAAATGCTACAACAGCAATCTCCCTGGCAGAACTGAGGTGAGCAGCAGGGAATTCCTACATGCCCTAGGGCAGGAATCTGTGGCTGCCTTTCTCTGGTTCAGAAGGTCTTACACTATGCAAGAGCTTGTACACATAGCTCACCATTTGGAGGAAACCGGCTGAATAGCACCCCAGAGAAGGCTGGCTGTTCTCACTGCCCCTTCCATGTGGTTCACTGCCTCCATGGTTTTGTTCTTCCCACTCCCTCTTGCTGAAGATCCCTTTGGCATGGCTCCGTGGATATAAAGTCTACTCATCCTTAGGAGGTAAGATAACGGCCCCTCCAAGATGCCCTAATTCCTGCATCTTTAAATATATCACGTTGCATTGCAAAAGAGACTGTAGATGTTGGCAGATGTAATTAAGGTTACAGAACTTAAAATAGCCAGAGTACGGCCTGGCATGGTGGCTCATGCCTGTAATCCTAGCACTTTGGGAGGCCGAGGCAGGCGGATCATTTGAGGTCAGGAGTTCAAGACCAGCCTGGACAACATGGTGAAACCCTGTCTCTACTGAAAATACAAAAATTAACCAGGCGTGGTGGTGCACACCTGTAATCCCAGCTACTTGGGAGGCTGAGGCACAAGAATTATTTGAATCCAGGAGGTGAAGGTTGCAGTGAGCTGAGATTGTGCCACTGCACTCCAGCCTGGGTGACAGAACGAGACTCTGTCTCAAAAAAAAAAAAAAAAAAAAAAAAAAATTAGCTAGTATAGCCCAGATCATCCAAGTGCACCCAATCTAATCACATGAGCCCTTAAAAACACAAACTTTCTCCAGCTGGAGTCAGAAGAGAAGTGGCAGAAATCAATAGAAAGATTGGAAGCATGAGAGGGGCTTGGTCCCCATTGCTGAAGGCTACATGGAAAGCATGAGGAGAAGGTGGGGCAGCCCCAGCTAACAGCCAGCAAGGAAGTGAGGATCTTAGACCTACAACTGTAAGGAAGTGAATCTGGCCAACAACATCGATGAGCTTAGAAGCAGTTTCATTCCCAGAATCTCCCAAAAGGAACACAGCCCTGCCAAAACCTTAATTTTGACCTGGTGAAACTCTAAGCAGTGGACCAAGCACAGCCACAAGGACCCACACTTCTGACCTACAGAACTGTGGAATCATAAAAATAGGTGTAATGTTAATCCATTAAATTTGTGGTAATTTGTTATGGCAGCAATGGAAAACAATACATCATCCTTCAGAATCAATGCAAATGCCACTTCTGTGAAACCTCCTCCAGTTCCTCCCTTCACATATGTGAGTGTTCCTTTCTCTGAACTCTCCAGCCACTCCACCCCAAGGCTTTTTAGCCCCACCACGGTCCACCTGGTCTTAGGGTTATTTGTGCACATGTTGTATTTCTCTTGCTAGATAGACTGTGAGCTACCGGGGCAGTATCTTAGGCTGGTTCATCTTTATTTTTCTTTTAGGGCATAGCACGGCACTTCATATGTAGCCAGAGCTAAATTTTTCTTGGAAGGATGTCTTTCTACCTGGATGTTTGTCTATTGTTTAATAAAATTAATCTCTGTGGCAATTAAAAATTAAAACAGGGACCCCAGAAATATTTACAAATATAGAAAAGAATAGCTGATGATGAATACTGACAGCATAAGAAAAACTAGAATGTGCAAAAGTAGGACATCTAAATCTTTTTGATGCTTGGAATCTGACTGCTCTGACAGTTGGTCCTAAGATGTACATTAATACAAAAAATAAACAGGATTACAAGAAGGAGTCTAAAATATAACTTCTTAAAACATTCAACTTCTGGCAACTTGGAGGTTTCAGGAAATGAATGTTCCTCTTCTGCTTCAAATAGATAGAGATGTGGTAGAAACGGTAATATAATTTTTTAACACTCAGCTGAGCTCAAAAGAAACAAAAGGAAACTCTTAGGTTCCAGAGAAGAGAAAATTCAAAGTCATACTGTCAAGAGCAACAGCTGAGCAGCCCAGTGGGCCTTGAGCCAGGACATCAATCCTCATGGCTTGGCTTAGGGATTTAACACCCACAAGTAAAGAGGAGGTGTTCTCAGGCTAATGGGGGTAGAAAGCTAAACTCCTATATAAAATAGTACCTATGGCATGATAAGAAACTTATATTTGGTCTTCATCCCTGGCTCCTGATAGAGAGTTCCTAAATCACTTGGAACATCCTAGATGATAGGAGTATCTTTTGTTCTTATGAGGTGACTCTTGGTGGGCTTCTAGACAGCTTCAGAATGGGGCTGGTTACCAAAAGGACCAAGCCTTGATGAGAAGTCTAGAACTTTCAGCATCACTCTATCCTCCAACACCATCCCATCCTCCCCAGGAAGGAAGAGGGGCTGGAGATTGAGTTAACAATAGAGCATGCCTATGTGATGCAACCTCCATCAGAAAACCTCTAAACGATGGGGTTCAGGAGCTTCTGGGTTGAACTCATCTATGTGCCAGGCGATGGGGGCACCTCAACTCGTGGAACAGAAGCTCCTGCACTTAGGACCCTTCAGACCTTTCCCTATGTGCCTCTTCATCTGGTTGCTCATTTGCAACCTTTATATTTAGCTGGTAAATGTAAGTAAAGTGCGTTCCTGAGTTCTGTGAGCTTTGCTGGCAAATTACCAAATATGAAGAGAAAGTCATGGGTACCCCTATTTATAGCCAGTTGGCCAGAAGTACAGAAGGCCTGGCACTGAAGCAGGGGCAGTCTTATGAGGCTGAGGCATTAGGCTGCGAAGTTTGTGCTAGCTCCAGGTAGCTACCATCAGAATTGATCTGAATTGTTGGATATTCTGGTGTCCAGGGAATCAGAGAACTGGTTGTAGTGCTGGAAATTACCATGGAGTGCTCATGAAGAAGGGAGAGAAAAAAACTGTTCATTAGCCTATGGAAGCAGCCAGAAAGCATCGTATCTACTCAGAGTTCTTGGGAAGAAAAGAAGACAAAAAGTTTATATGAAAAATCAAAACTCCACGTGTGGGGTCTATACTTACCCAGCACACATGGTAGGAGCTCGCCTATAAACTGATAAAAAGGCAGTGAAAGCACAGAAGTCACATTTGCTCTGTAGGGAATAGTTCCCCAACCCACAGAGCACAAGTTCCCCTCAGGAAACAGAACACCCATTGAGAATAAGTTTATAATGAAAAAAACATGAACTGTGTGAAGAAATACTCCACACTGAAGGAAAGAATTATACTATGAGAAACTGTAAAATCTGAGAAAAATAAATTGTGCTTAAAATGTTGGAAAACAATTTTGCAAAGTTCTTACTACATTGCAAGCATTGTTCTAAGCATTTCACTTGCATTAAAGAGATAAAAGAAGGAGCAGAACATAATGATCAAATATAATAAATAGAAAAGGAAGTAGTGTTGCTCATCGCATACTAAGCACTACCAAAATCCCCCGTGCACTGGCACTTGGCAGAGACATGACTTTTTCTGGCCAGTGATCTGTGGCAGGTGGTGCTGGGTGTTAATTCCAAGCTTGGCCATAGGATAGCTAATGTGACATCCTCAAGATGTCCTTTTCCCTGTTACAGACCCCCAGTAAGCCTTATATTTCAGTTAGTGCAATTGCTAGATGATGGAGCCCCTGTCGTCCTTGGTCTCTGAGTGACCATGTAAAACAGATCCCACCAAAATCCACTGGGTACAAAGGAGTAAGAAATAAACCATTGTTGTATTAGATCATGGAGATTTGAAGATTTGCCTGTACAAGAATAGCAACATTGACTAATCAGAGTGTTAAAACAAGGTGAAACTAAAACACTGGGTTATAACCACGTGGAAGAAGAGAGGGAAAATCATTTAATGTGTTCCAAGCTTCTCAGCTTCTCACACTGTTTGGTAACAACATAGAAATGTTAATTAAACATAAGCTTTGCTGAATCAAGTGTGCATGCTAAAAATATAGAGATTACCTCTGAAAGAACAGAAATAGGGTGTAGAACCATCAAACTAGTATAAAGAATGGAGTGGGGAGAATGGTGGAATAGGAGAAGGGCCAGGGAATGGGGTTGTTTGATTAAGCCAATGGCAAACAATGAGAAAAAAAGAAAGACAGAACATAGTCAGTAGTGATACACCAAATGAGACAATAGAAATAAGTCAAAATACATAATTAATCACAGTTAACATAAACACATTGTTTTGCCAGTTAAAAGATAAATATCCTTCGACTGCATTTAAACACACACACCCATCATACATGCTATTCATAAGAAACCAAATCACACACAAACTGTGTGTACTGTTTATAAGAGACTTGATAAAACATGACACAAACAGTTGAAAATAAAGAAATGGAGAAGGTATGCTCAGAAATCTGAGTGTGGACTACATGCTTTGGAGGAAAACTCTCATGCACTGCAGAAAGAAGCATGTTCCAAATTGTTGGCTACAGTGTTGTTCATCAAAAGGGAAGACGAGAAACAGCATAAACATCCAGTAGAAAGGGAATAAAAACTTAATGTTGGCATACACATGTAGCAAAGCACCATGTAACAGATAAATGGCTAAGTCAGATCAATTGGCCATGATGAATAAATATTAGAAGCATAATATTGAACAGAAAAAAGCAGTTGCAGAGGGATATCAAAATGTGGTATTATGAATGTAGGTTTTTTCTAAAGGAAACTTTTTATTGAAGAATGATATACATACATACATACATACATACAAAAAATGTACAAACATAATGTACAGTTTAATGAATTCTTAAAAAGTGACATGGCCTGATAACCTGCACTTAGATAAATAGCCCATGACCAAGACCTCCCAGAGACTCTCCCCAAGTACTGCATCCCTCCAAAGAGATCAAACTGCTAACCCTGGAGGTTGGTTTTGCCTGTTTTTGAAATATATGTATACGTGATCCTCCAGTGTGAACTCTTTGTGTCTGGATTTTTGGTTTTGGTTTTGTTTTAAGATGGATCTCCCTCTGTCACCCAGCCCCAGGCTAGAGTGAAGTGACATGAGCATGGCTCACTGCAGCTTCTACCTCCTGGGCTCAAGCAATCTTTCCACTTCAGCCTCCCAAGTAATTGTGACCACAAGTGTGAGACACCATGCCTGGCTAATTTAAAAAAATAAAAAATGTTTTTCAGCCAGGTGTGGTGGCTCACACCTGTAATCCCAGCACTTTGAAAGGCCAAGGCCAGGAGTTCAACACCAGCCCCTCAACATGGCAAAACTCTGTCTCTACTAAAAATACAAAAATTAGCCAGTCTTGGTGGCACACACCTGTAATTCCAGCTACTGGGGAGGCTGAGGCACGAGAATCGCTTGAACCCAGGAGGCAGAAGTTGCAGGTTGCTGAGATCTTACCATTGCACTTCAGCCTGGGCAATAGACTGAGACCTTGTCTCAAAATAATACTAATAATCATATAAAATAATTATATTTCTAGAAATGGGGTCCTGTTCTATTGGCCAGTCTGGTCTCAAGCTCCTGGGGTTAAGCAATCCTCTCACATCAGCCTCCCAAAATGCTGTTGCTGCAGGTGTAAGCCCCCATGCCCAGCTGTATCTGAGACTTGTTTAATTCCATATTATGTTTGTGAGATGCATCCCTATAGTATGAAGCTGTATTTTATTCATTTTCTTTGGTATGCTGGTATTCTATTGTATGCTGCAATTAATTTATGAACTCCATGGGTGATCTACATTTGGGAATTTTGTTGTTTGGGGTTATTACAAGCAGTGTTTCTATGATCAGTTTGGACTTTTCTCCTGGTGCATATGGGCAAGAATTTCTCTTGGGTATATACTCAGCGATTGTTGGGTTAGAAGGTATGCATACTTTCAGCTTTAGTAGAGACTCATAAACAGTTCTCCAAATTGGGCATACCATTTTACTACCTTAGCAGTGTGTAAGAGTTCCAGTTCCTTCACATCCTATTCACACTTGATATTTTTAGTCTTTTTAATGTTAGTCATTGTGGTGGTTAATGGGTGTGAATTTTAAAACACACACACTGTGCACTCCGTGGATATGTACACATGCATTAAAAGTATAAGAACATGAATGGGGACATTTTACCTCAAACTAAGGACAGTGAATATTTCAAGGCAGAAGGAAAGATCTCAGATTAGGGGGATAAAATGGGAAGCTTCAACTGTACTTATAACATGAACCTTGTAACATGGGGAAAAAATGTGGGCAAACAAACATTTTTAAAGAATCAGGTGGGAAGTATACATGTGGATTTTATCTTTCTCTATATTACTTATGTTTGATTCATCCAGAAATCTTTGTTTTTATTTAAGAAAAAAGTTTTTAAAGGCAAAAAATAGACTCTCCATAAAGAAGAAACAAATTCACAAGTGTCCCTCGTTATAAACACATTTGAAACATGACTAACAAACCAGATAGTCCACTCCTGGGTATAATTTTCCCAATACATAGAAAGATTTTAAGGAACTATAGTTCAAATAAAACATATAATTATGTGGTCTGATAAGGAATTTGAAGCAAATATCAAAGTTAAGTATCATCATTTATGATTCTTTTGCAGGGAGGTTCATTCACTATGCTGGCGTGGATATCATGTGAGTGTCCATTTAGAAATAAGAATTTCGTGGTGTATTCTTGCACTAGGAAATTTCTATTTTGTAGTGAGATTGCTATCACACACTACAAAGGACTGATGTTATCGTAATGAAAAACAAGATCAGCAGAAAGAATAGCTCAGGATTCTCGGTTTTTAATTCAGCCACAGCCGTCTCCAGAATCCTCAGTTACCTCCTCCCCAGCATCCAGGTGGTATCCTGGTAACCTGCACTTAGATAAACAGAGCTTTCTCCACCTCAGTTCTACTGACATTTTGGGCTGAATAATTCATTTTTGCAGTGGGCTGCCCTGTGCCACATAAGATGTTTCACAGCATCCCTGCACTCTAACTGCCTGATTCCAGGATCCACCACCCCTCCCCGAGTTGTGGCAACCAAAGAGATTTCCAGACATTGAAAGATCCCTAAAGGCAAAATCATCCCCAGCTGAGGACCACTGGGCTATTCCCCCTTGGGATTGTCCCTTCCAGCCCTAAAATGTTATGCTTCAGTTGTATCATTTGAGCAATACACATAGTTTTCTCAGAGCTTTGAAGAGCCAACAATGGCCAGGCAGACAACTCTGGTCACGTGGGTGGCTACTCAATTGCTATCTCAAGAAAAGAGAAGCATTCGATGTAGCAATAGAGGAAATTGACAATGCTTTGACCAGGGGATTTTATCTATTGTAAGAATGGGACAAGTGGCTATGGAAAATTATTGAGGCTCAGGAGAAACTGAAGGTGTTGTCAAGGTCAACCAAGCACACACACTTGACCTCACTACACTGGGTCTCAGCTCCCAATAGATTGGGAATTCCCGGCCACATATTACATTACAGCAGAGTGAGGATTCCCAGTTATGCAACACCCAGAAATTAGGGAGGCAAGAATGTGATGTGTTTGTAAATTATGCAAGCAGAAGATGGTATATATCCTGTCATAGGGTGGTTCCCAAGAAGCAAAGCTTAAAAGGTGGCATAAACTCTCAGGTGAGGGGGCTTCTGTTTTAGTTGAAGGTGATTCTCAACATAATAGGCAGATGTGTAACGTCAGCAGCCAACATTTAGAGGAACTAGTCACTCTCAGCCAAAGAAAAGGATTTGCAATAGTAACTACTACAAGTACACAGTATAAACATGTTTGGATGCTTAATTTACAAAATTATTGTACATAGGCTTGGAGAATCTTGGAACAGCAGGGGACTGACATTTACTGAGTACCTAACAACAGGTGGCAGATCCTGTGCTGAATGTCTTCATTTTCTTTTCTTTTCTTTCTTCCTTTTGAGACAGTCTCTCTCTGTTACCCAAGCTGAAGTGAAGTGGTGCAATTTGAGGTGCACTGCAGCCCCAAACACGTGGGCTCAAGAAGTCCTCCCACCTAAGCCTCCCGAGTAGCTAGAACTACAGGTGCATGCCACCGTGCTAATTAAAAAAAAAATTTTTTTTTAGAGACGAGGTGTTTCCCAGGCTGTACTGGGTGTCTTTCACTGACTATCCCATTTAACTTCACAACACTAACAAGAGTTGTTACACTTCTCCACTTATAAATGAGGAAACTGAGGCTCAGAGGGTGAGTAATGTTCCCAAGGGAAGAGACCTTTTTTTTGAGATGGAGTTTCGCTATTGTTACCCAGGCTGGAGTGCAATGGCGCCATCTCGGCTTACCGCAACCTCCGCCTCCTGGGTTCAGGCAATTCTACCTCAGCCTCATGAGTAGCTGGGATTACAGGCACGCGCCACCATGCCCAGCTAATTTTTTGTATTTTTAGTAGAGACGGGGTTTCACCATGTTGACCAGGGTGGTCTCGATCTCTTGACCTCGTGATCCACCCACCTCGGCCTCCCAAAGTGCTGGGATTACAGGTTTGAGCCACCGCGCCCGGCGAGAACTTTTTAAAATACTGAAGCTGAGTGGAGTGTTTGCTGGCAGCCCTTGCTCTCTCCACTTAAGCCCCTAGCTTAGCCCAGCATCTGGCCTTTTTTTTGAGATGGAGTTTTGCTCTTGTCACAGAGGCTGTAGTGCAATGGCATGATCTCAGGTCACTGCAAACTTCTTCTCCCAAGTTCAAGAGATTCTCCTACCTCAACCTCCCAAGTAGCTGGGGTTACAGGCACCTGCCACCAGGCCCAACTAATTTTTGTGTTTTTAGTAGAGACAGGATTCATCATGTTAGCCAGGCTCGTCTCGAACTCCTGACCTCAGGTAATCCACCTGCATCAGTCTCTCAAAGTGTTGAGACTACAGGCGTGAGCCACCACCTGGCCTCATCTAGCCTTTGTAAAGAAGCACATGGCAGATGTAGTTGAGGAAGGAGAAAACCTGATTTTGGGACTTAGGAACATGAATACCAAGTGCCTTGCAAGCCAATCTCCTCATTTGCTGAAGGCCACAAATTACCAACAGCCACATCTCCCAGAGTTGCCAGATTAAAGCAGTGCATAGGAGAGCCAAGAGCTACATACTACTCCAGAATCACCACGGGACTATTGTCACCAATCCACAAGGTCCTATGAAGTACATAGGGTCCTGGCAGGAAGCCCTTGGCCCACCTCCAAGAGGACAAATAATACTTCCACTTGATTTTTCCTAAGACCGATGGCTCTCAGGAAGATGGAGAAAGGGTCCAAGACCCCATACATTCTGTACCCTGGAAACGGCTTATCATTTAGGAACCATCAGGACTCTCTGGGGTGTGGAGGAAATGACCTTTGGCCATTATCAACAATGCCCCCCAACCCTCTACCCTTCTGGAGTTGCCTCCCACTCTGAAGTGGCTGTTCTGGGTTTGGAAAGAGACACAAGGAGTCTAATTCCTAAGGCAGGTGCTTTCCTACTGACAATGAGCCAGATATGTCCTTTCCCTTGGATTCTGAGACCGAGATGGAGGGATGGAAGAGAGTGAACAGGTAAAAAGATGGGTGTGATGGGTGTGTGTGTGTGTGTGTGTGTGTGTGTGTGTGTTTTCTCCAGGGATAGAAGCCAACTGAAGTGTGTAATGCAAAAAATTAAGAGCCAGCACCACCCCATTCGAAGAGCTGAAACTTTGGAATCTGGAGGCTTAGATTTAAGTCACTGCTGTCAGAAAGAAAATCCAAATGGAGATGGTTATGTCAGAAGTATCGAGAGCCAGGAAAGCATGAGGAGTTGGACCGCAGTCACATACACGCCCAGATGGAATCTGACCTATTAAACTGGGTCAAATGGTAAAACCAGCTGTATTTGATCTAAACTGTTTCTGCTGGACTTGATCATTAACCTCCTGGAGAAACAGCTATGCCAAACTGGATTGATCATCGAAGACATCCTAAGCTGTGACCAGCCATCAGCAATTAAAGACTCTGCCAAAACCTTTCAGATACATAAACTTATAGTAACCTTTATAAGCCCCTGCCCAACCTCACCTGGATGGTACACAATTTAGCTGGTTGCTCACAATTCCCAAGACCCCAATTAAAACATCTTCTCTTTTGTTTGCTGCTGTTCAGTGTTGGTTTTCTCATTAGGTGACACTGCTCAGACACTCACTCTATAAGAGAAGAAGCTTCTTGCCAGGCACTGGGTTTTGTGCCTTACCTGCATTTTCTGATGCCATCCTCTCCACAACTCCATGAGGGAACCACCATTATCTCATTCACAGACAAGGAAGTAGAAGTATAAAGATTCAAGCAATTTGCCCAAGATCACACAGCAGCTAAGTGGGAGACAAAGACTGAAACACATCAGTTGATTTCACAGCTAGTGCTCTGGTCTGCACCATCAACTTCTACCCTGAGCCTCAGTTTCCCTGTCTGTAGAGTGGATATGATTATAATACATAACTCGTAGGTTCATTGAAAGAATTGCATAAAGCATTGCAAGGGGGAGCGCCTTTCAAATTGCTATACAAATGCTGGTCGTTGTCATTGTCAGAAAAACTAAACAGCATGAATAACAAAAGAGAGTGACTTCCGCTTCTACACTTCTGATAAAGGCTTTGTGAAGATAGCTGGGCAAGGATGTTTGGGGGCTCCTCGTGGGCCACACTGGAGCAAGCCGGCCTGATGCTATTTTGATCCTGGGGCATCAGATGGTCCCTTTCTTTGTTGGGGTTCCATCACACCCTCCAGGAAGTCCTCCTGGGTTGTGGCTCTCTCCACTGTGGCAATACTGGTAACCCTGCCCTGTGGCTCTCATCCCCTTCCTCTCACTGCCTTAATGTCTCAGTCTAATCCAACCACAGCTTTCCAAGCACATGTCATTTACCATGAGACCCCCCTTTCCTTGCACACACACACACACACACACACACACACACACACACGCGTACTCTCCTGTTTGGCAGGGAGAATGCATGGCTTGCTAGCTCCAAAGAAAACCTCTCTTCCCAATCTCTCAAACTCTGTACTTCAATCTTTTATACTCTGGAGGTAGATGATGAGTTAATGGTGGCAAAATCAGTTTCCAGCCATCTCTTTACAAGTCTTGCAGAGATGATTTAGATTCAGCATCTCTTTGAAATGAGGGGATGATTTGCACTCACTGTTTTGTTTCCCATCTGCGGGGCTGAGGAAAGAATCCCATTTTAGCATCCTGTCACAGGAGCACTGGCAGATAGGCATATATAGGCATACAGGCATATCTTGGGCTCGAGCTAGCTCCGTCTTCTTCCCATCCGGTATAATTAGATTTCTATGATATACGCCAGCTCCCTGGCCCACAGGTTTCCCAATAGAAGGCTCAGTTGACTAATTAATGTATGGTTTAGTTTTAAAAAGCCTGGACCAGGAACCAGGCAGCCTTGCTGTAAGTCTGACTGTGCCACTAAAGGGCTGCAGGACCCTGGATAAGTCAGTTTCTCTCTGTGAGTTTATGCTTCTCCCCTCTAAAATACAGAGGTTAAGCCTGATGGACTTTCCAGCTCTGGGATGCTGGTGAGGGGGTGGGGAGGGTTGTACACACCAAAGGAGGGCAGTTCAAGGACACAGATGACGCCAGAATCCCTTTGGGCAGTGCCTGACATTTCCACTTCCATCAATGGGTTGCTTTGTTTCAGGTGACAAGATTGTCACAGGATTTGTCTCCTGCCTTAGGAACATATACTCCCCCACTTCAGGACAGAAACAAAACAAAAGGGCAGGCTCCTGGGCCTGGGGGGCACCAGGGTGACCTCATGCTTCACCAATTTAAGGAAGCTGCATGTCATGAATCGTCTTGTTCCACAATCCAAAACAGGCAGCAAATGGACAGGTTTCCAGGCTCCCCCTCCACAAAAGATAAAAATATCATGGGTTCAGGGATGTTCCCAGACATAAATCAATCAGCTAAGACTATTTCTGTCCTTATCCCCTGCCCAGAGTTCCTCCTACAACCTCTATCCTGCCTCCTGTCCCGGCCTCCTGGCCACCTAGCTCTGGAGTAGAGGGAGGCTCATCAGCTGTCCTGATGATAGCTCAGCAGCTTGGCTGTGCCAACAGGGTAATCCTCACCATGCCTATAAATGAAACGGTGGGCATTGTGGTGCCTCCATTGGTCTCCATGAGCCTGGCTAGCAAGTGTCCACTCTGACAGGCAGGCGAATCCCAATACACACCAGGCTTCCTGGCCTGCCAGGGAGCTGCCCACTGGTTGTGGTGGGCACTTAGGAGTAAATGTCTCTGAGTAAGCCCTCAGCATGGCAGGGGTAGGACCACTCCTTCATGTGGTTATAGGGATTAAAGGACCTACCTTGTAAAACCACTGGGAGGAGGAGGATTAAATGAGACCCTGTAGGTAAAGCATTCACCTTCTCCCCTGGCAAGTTGCAGATACTTCAAACATAAGAATTGCCTTCCCCCTGCTAGTCTTTCATCTAGAGCTCAGACTCCCTCCCACAGCTGACCCATGTCTTTGGAGAGCTCCTTTGAGACTTTTGTCAGTCTAAAACTCTAAGTCAGCTTTGAATTCAGCTCTTGGAGAAACCTCGGAGGACGTCTGGTCTACGCAGAGATCCTAAGTCAGTACCTAGTGGTTAACAGATGCGACCCTGCTGGGCCATCTGGAGAGTATGCCTCTAGTTCAATCTTCTGCTGCCCTCTGCAGGTTCCAGGCCATACTGCAGGCAGTGCTGACTGTGTTCCTTATGCAACACCGAAAAAACTAAGGCGTCTCACAGCAGAGACTCAAGGAACTTTAAGACTAAGACAATAGGGCAAGGCAAAGTGTCTGAGGCAGATGATGCCTCTGAAGAGCACAATGATTTCTAGTTCACAAAGCACTTGCTTGTTGGATTTTCATGACCTCTCTACTCTCACCTTGGTACCTAAGCACAGAAGGGAATTCTGAGTCATTGCTTAGCCCCAACAGCTTCACTAATAGCAAGTGACAGGTCCCAGGCCCTGCCCCAGAACATCCTCGAAAATCATCTGAAATTGACCTGGAGACTTGGATCTCAGTGTAAATTCTCTTAGTTTGTAAAGCTCTTCTACCTTGACCGTGTTATAAAACAATAAGCATATCTGGAATACTCTGGAAAAGAGAATTTTGTAAGAAAGTGTGTGTGTGTGTGTGTGTGTGTGTGTGTGTGTGTGTGTGTGCGTGTTTTCAAGAAATGAAGGCTGGCCAAGATACTGAAGATACTAGCATTTGGTGTGATGATAATTAATAATCATTTTTCACATGCCAACCAGTTGACAGTTTCATTTATTAGTGGCATCAACTGCCAGTTCAACTATATCATTTCCATTATTCTCCCTCCATAGCCAGAATCACAGATCTGTCTGGCTGAAGGTTGGATTTATTCAGCGAAGGAATGCGACAGTGACACATTGTCCACCCAGCACTATGTAGGGATTAAATCACCTGTTGGAGTAATAAAAGAGACGTTTGTTCTTCTCCTGTTCTCTTTACCAACCTCAGAAACTTGAGGGGATCTAAGCAGAGTTCATTAGACCAGGTATCATATGACAGTAGAAAAACCAAGCCTTAGATAGCTGCAGATCCCTTATGTAACTGGAGTTTTCAGGTCACATCTTTATCAGCTTTTAGAGCAGAATATGTGAGACAACGCTTTACTGCAACCCCTATGTTTGCAGTCAAATGGATCACAGGAAGGAGAAATGACAGACCAAGGTCACAAAGTAGAGACAGAAGAGACAGAGCTGGAATGAGGACCCAGGCTTCTTGGCTCTTCTACCTCTGGTTGATTTTGATAGCATTATTTCTTTTTTCATTTTTTTTTTTCTTCAGAGGCAAGATATTGCTCAGTCACTCAGGCAGGAGTGCAGTGGCAGAATCATAGCTCTTGGCAGCCTTCACCTCCTGAGCTCAAATGATCTCTACACCTCAGCCTCCCAAGTAGTTGGGACTACTAGGTATACACTACTAAGACCGACTAATGAAAAAAAATTTTTTAAGACAGAATCTCTCTGTGTTGCTCAGGCTGGTCTCAAACTGCTGGGCTTAAGCAATTCTCCTGTCTCAGCCTCCCAAATTGCTGCGATTACAGGTGTGAGCCACCATGCCAGGCCTGATAGCATCATTTCCAGGTGGAAATTACTTTGGCTGCAAATGTAAAGATTAAACACAATCTTTTTTTGTAAATACTCAAAGAGGAAGGGAAAGAAATCTAGAACATTGTAGCTGCTCAATAATTGAGTTGGTTGGAGTTTTGTGTTATAGAGTAATCTTGCTTTATGCAGATTAACAAAGCTAGATACAATTAACCTTGAATTTGTTTCATTCTTTATTTTAATGATTCAAAGATGGTCAGAGGTTTTAATCTTGCCACACTGCCTCATTGCAAAATTTGAGTATAGATTCAAGGTTATGCTTTGCTATTCACTGCTTTGAAGGCAAGGCTTTCAGAGGAAGGCACACGATTTAAAATAACTTTGGTTTAAGCTACTGGAGGTTTGTGGGAATCCTCTTCAAAGGACAGACACCACCAGAACTTGAGGTTATACAGGCTGTCTACTAAGTGGGGAGTAGGACAAACCCTTCCTGACCCTATTCCAAGTACATGATTAAAAGACAGAAAATGATCCTAATTGCATATTCACCATCTAGGCCTAAGAGTTTTGAATTTGCTTCTCATTATGTTTGCAAATTACATTTTTGATCAAAATCTTCCAATGCATTCACTTGTCTTCCAAATTCCATCCTGATGAATCACAGCTCTTTCTTTCTGTGACTTTTATAGATCCATGTTCTGTGGTGTGTTTCTCCTGCTCCATGGAAGCCCAAATACAGCACAAGAAGACTCTGATGGGGACTCTCTCTTCAGACCCTCACACACCAGGGTTTGCAGTTTTCTGGTACACCAGTGACACACTAGGAAGGAATGACAGTGTTCTCATTGCCAGGGTCTGCTGATCATGCTCCTCCACTCTCCTGCCTACATCACTTCCCAACACTGTCAACCACCATCGTAAGGCCAAAGCACCACTCTGCAGGCCCAGCCATGGAGAATGCCCCAGAGCAGGACTCCTTAATTTTCTTTTCTTTCTTTTTTTTTTTTTTTTTTTTTTGAGACAGTTTCACTCTTGTTACCCAGGCTGGAGTGCAATGGCACGATCTCGGCTCACCGTAACCTCCACCTCCTGGGTTCAGGCAATTCTCCTGCCTCAGCCTCCTGAGTAGCTGGGATTACAGGCACGCGTCGCCATGCCTAGCTAATTTTTTGTATTTTTAGTAGAGACGGGGTTTCACCATGTTTACCAGGATGGTTTCTATCTCTTGAGCTCATGATCCACCCACCTCAGCCTCCCAAAGTGCTGGGATTACAGGCTTGAGCCACCGCGCCTGGCCATGGACTCCTTAATTTTCTAGTCACTCATTTATTTTCATTGAGCACTTTCCATGTGGCAGGCATTCTAGTAGGCTTTGGAAGTATGGTGATGAACAATACAGATGTGATCCCTTTTAAAAACTCACAGTCCTTAAAAAGTTCATAGAATCAGCTGCTCATGCAAATGCATAGCAAGAATTTTTTAATTGCTGGTATATTGTAATATAGAAAAGCATCTTTGTTTTAGGTCTGGGGCCACAGAGAGGTTACTAAAATGATGGAGATCTGCATCAGGCTGTTTGCAAAGAGCTCATCTTATAACCTGTGGGAGCTTATTGGGAGCCAGGCAGCCCCAGTCCTCTCAAGGAAATGGTGTTTGGGTGACTGTCAGCATTGGAAGCCATGGTGGGAAGGTTCTGGGCTGTGGGTAGGTTACTGCACAGCTGTGGGCAACTTCACTGCCTGGGAGTGCCACACGGTCTGTGTAGTTCTCACTCCATAGCTAAAGCTCTTGGGGACCCACTGGCCTCCTTCATCTGCTGTGCCGAAGTCTGGAGATTTGCTTGCCCCTGGGGCTTTCCTGTGACCTCCCTACTCGGGGCCATGTGTAGCCACTTTACCTCTAAATCTAAAAGGCTTTTTGAATTTTAAAAAGAGGAAGCCCAACCTGAGTATCAGGAAGAATCCTGTCCTGCTAACCACAGAGGTTGCAGTTGCAAAGCAATTAAAGCCATGGTGCAGAGCCCACTTCAGCACCGCTCAGAGGGTAAGCTGGTTCCGATATCCCCAAAGTGGAAGCAACTGTCCTAGTAAAGTCTTCTTTTGCCAGGCATTGCTAACTACAAGCATCACATAGACGCTCCTTAAAGTGATTCCAATGACTATGGAATTCTTCCACTACTTTCTGCCACATACACCTTCAAGACGGTAATCAGTCACCCTTTAATGCAATCATCTGGTTTCCCAACATTGCAAAGTCCTCAAGGACAGCTGTGTGTCTCCAGTATCAGAATGGTACACCATAATCACAGGACAAATATGGTTGATCTAATTAATTGTTTCCTCTTTTTCCCTCCATCCTCCCAATATTCATACAGCGTCCTTAACATCAATTTTTAAAATGCTGGCAACTGACACTAAAGATTAGGCTCTCTGGAGTTTTATCCATCACCCTTATCTAGATGGAAAATAATAAAATCTGTGAGCTCTGACTGTGCACCACACAGTCCTCCCATCTCTAAGGAGGAGGCCCAGCTGCAAGCTACAGCTTTAAGGAGGTTTCTCATAATTCCCTCGTGCTTCATACCACGCACAGTGAAGGGTGGCCATTGATGCAAGGCTGTCCAGATAAGAGAGAGCCCACCACCTGTTGCCTGTGCAGGACCTTCCCTGTGGTTTGCCAGCCTATCCCTGGACTGAGTGGAAGCTGGAGGGGCATCATACCAGGGTGGTGAACTTGTCCACGCAGGCGTTGCGGATCTTCTCCGGGGTGGCAGGGCTGTCTAGCCGGAAGAGTTCCTTCATGTTATTACCTGTGTGCTGTGCTCGAGCTGCACGGATGGCATCTTTGATGGCAAAGAAGATGGAAGCAGCCAGGAACAGGGGTGGCTCTCCAACAGCCTGAACACAGACAGGGCACAGGGCTAGGGCTCAGGCACGCGGCCCAGCCTCCACATCATCACCATGTGGACCTAGGAGGCCAGGCAGTGCACTCTGCACCAGGAGGGCTGGTGGCACCAGGAAAGCACTGACAGGGCCGCACTAAATATGGCAGGAAGGCACAGTCAGAATTGATCAGGGGCTGAGAACAATCTAGCTAGTACATGGCTGAGCTTCATGGGCAGATTTCTTCAAACACTCATTGTGTAATTTTCTCTGATGACACCATGCAAATATAATGTACCATGTAAGGTTATACTCAATAATTGTATTTTACAGACCACAAAGTCTGACATAAGTTTTAACCTTTTCCTCACAGTCACTAGCTGAGGGGGAATAGTCTACCTGAAATTCTAATACCAACATTTACTGGCACCCATAGTCATATTTACAGCATCCGCAGGAATTATGGGCATAATAACGAACAAGAATTAAAACACCTTCTAGCATAGGTTGGTTTTTCTCCCCCCAAAGTATAGATCAGAAACCACCTATATCAGAATCACTAGATACTTGCCAAAAATGCACGTTCTAAGGCCCTAAGCCACATCTTTTGGAGCAAAATGTCTGGGAATGCGGCCCAGAAGTGCATTTTTATCATGAGCCCCAGTAATTCCCAAGCATGGTAAAGTATGACAGTCAATGGCAAGGGTCACAATATGTCCCAGTTTCCCCAGCCCCCTACAGAAAAGTCAACCACAAGAGTAGCAAATGGCTGTTTCTTTGGTTACCAGCGATTAGCTGCCCTCCTTCTTCAACCTAGGACTGTATCCATCAGCTAAGCCAATTTTCAACCATTTGTTCATACTTACTGGAGATAGTAAAGAAATAGAGGACACTTATTCACAATCCTCCAGGTATCGGACCAAGTTTTTTTGTTGTCGTTGTTGTTTTGTGAGACAGAGTCTCACTCTGTTGCCCAGGCTGGGGCGCAGTGGTGTGATAGCTCTGCAACTTCCGCCTCCCAGGTTCAAAAGATTCTTGTGCCCCAGCCTTCTGAGTAGCTGAGATTACAGGCACAATCCACCATGCCCAGCTATTTTTTTTTTTTTTTTTTTTTTTTTTTTTTTTTTTTTTTTTTTTTTTTAGTAGAGATAGGGTTCTGCCATGTTGCCCAGGCTGATCTCGAACTCCTGAGCTCAGGCAATCCACCCACCTTGGCCTCTCAAAGTGCATGAGCCACCACAACCAGCCTGATCATCTTAAGGTCAAGTATTGGCAACTGAAGGAGGTTAAAAGGTGGGTATAAAGATGCTACCCCATCTGCAGTGAATGTGCTGATTTTCCTTGGACTACAGCAATGCCGTACCTGTAAAATCATCTCTTAGGATCAAGCACCAGTGATGTATGCCTGGGATAGGGGTGTGGACCAGGATTTGAATGACAAGCTTTGATGAAGGAATCCCTCTAAAATCACCCAAAGAAGCAGGCTTCAGGCCACACTAAGGTGCTGTCCTCAACCCAATTCAACTGTTCGCAAGCAGGACTGCCCAACTTTCCCACTGCCCCTACCCAGGTCAGTGTCAAACCATCTTCCCTCTTCAAGATATGCCTTTTGAAGGCCCACCAGGTGGGTCACTGAGGCCTCTCCTCACCCACTGGGACCTCCCCAGGGCAGATCAGAAGAAGGCAGCACAGAGCCAGAGCAATGGTACCTTGGAAGCATAGATGGCCTTTTTGTTGGGGCAGTCGCGGAGCAGGGACACCCTGAACTCAATGGGGATGCTGCCAAATGCAGGGATCTTGTAGGTGCTAGGGCCACGGGTGTGCAGGCTCCCCTCAGGGGAGTAGTGTAGCTCCTCTAGGGTGAAGAGGCCAAGGCCCTGGACAAACGCCCCTTCCACCTGCAGGATGGATGGAGAACATGGTTACCTTGCCTCCCTCTTCCCTAAGGACAAATACCACTTGCCACAAAGGACACAAAACCCCACCTGTAGTGCAGCCTGGAATGTAGCTAAAACAGCCCTCTATTTCTTACCTGGCTCCTGCCCCAGCCCTGGAATAACCTGTCTGGACTTCTGCCAGGCTTTGGCTCGGGCAGAGCAAAGACATTAACACTGAAGGTCACGCTGCTGGATATGTTTCCCACTAAAACCTGCTGCAGTGCAGATGGAGACGTTCCTCCCACGTTGCTACTAGGGAAATGGTGAGCCTAAGCTAAGAAGTAAGCTCGCAGGAGGATGTATTTGATAGTAGATTCTTTGATACTTACCTCCATTGTGAACGCCCACCTCTGCCTGTCTCTGGGAGAAAGTGCCCCCACTGCAGCTCAGCTTACAGTTCTCTTCTAGGATAACTGCCATGCTAGACTGGCCCACACATCAGCTCTCCCAGCCCCCTGCTCAGAAGAGTGACATGGGGCACTACCATACCTCAGTGAGCATTCAGAAAAGAAACCAGCAGGAAATCACCTTTGGGTCTGCGGTGCCTGGCTCAGTGTCTAGCCACAGTAGGGGACCATAAATAGTTGTTCAATGAATTAATGAACAGATTGACTAATAGCCAGGTTTATGTATATTCAGTAATTGTCCATTTGTGAAAAGTACAATTTGTATTTTCTACCAGATGTTCAGTCTTAAATTCCTGATTTCTCCTCTGTTTTCTCCCATTTCACCTGTTCTTTGTTTGATTTTGTTTTTTGAGACTGAGTCTTGCTCTATTGCCCCAGGCTGGAGTGCAGTGGTGCGATCTCTGCTCACTGCAACCTCTGCCTCCCAAGTTCAAGCAATTCTCCTACCTCAGCCTCCCAAGTAGCTGGGATTACAGGCACCCGCCACCACACCAGCTAGTTTTTTTTATTTTTGGTAGAGATGGAGTTTCTTCATGTTGTCCAGGCTAGTCTTGAACTCCTGACCTCAGGTGATCCCCCCACTTCAGCCTCCCAAAGTGCTAGGACTGCAGGTGTCAGCCACAGCACCCAGCCTTAATTCACCTATTATTCCCAATAATTCCATATTCTCCTAAAATTATTTTCTCTGGGACCTTCCTTTACTACTTCTGCTGAAGCCTTTGTGTTTTGTTCCCAGGGCCTTTCACCACTCCACGTTCAGCAGCAACTACTTCCTGAGGTACAAAAGCTGTCCTGGGTAGAAGAGAAATGAGAAGACGAAAAACTCTTCTGACCTCAGGCCCCACTGTCTGGGCATTGATCCCAAACTCAATCTCCATTCTACAATGTGCTTGCTCTCAAACAGGGAGTGTGCGCATGCCCACACGTGCATGCTGTGTTTCCCCATTCCTCAGCTTGTTCTTTGTGTTGTGAGTGCCCTTCCCAAGTTAACGCACATAAATCTGCTTTCTGCCTTGAGAGTTGGTTGAACTATCACCAATCTGAATTCTACTTTGGGGGTTACTCCCTAGGTTCCATGTTTCAGCCTATTTGAAGGCAATTTTGGACAACATGGAGGGGACTGGGGCGCATTTGTCCGAGTCTGTCACCACCCTGGTCCCCTGAGCCTCACCTGTCCAATATCAATGGCGGGGTTTAGACTGGAGCCAACATCCATGACAATATCTGTGCGGAGGTTCTAGAGTAGACAGCAAAATACAAGCAGTTAGAGAAGAAAAACATGTTTGGGATATGATAGATGAGTCACTGTTACCCTCAGGCTACAAGTGCCAACCAGAGTACATTTCCAAGCAGAAAGCCCTGGGTATGCTCAGGTAGAAGCGCTAATGTTCCTACCAGATCTCTGCTGCCACCACCACTGCTGAAGTCTGAGTTTGCAGCAGCTGGGCAGGGGATGGGGAGCAGCAATGATCTCTCAGTAACTGCACACACATTCATATGGGAGTTGTCAGACAGTGTCCCAGAAACCTGGGGCTTTGAATCTGAGTCTGGGTAGATCATGTATAAAAGAGTCAATATACTATGTTCCATGGGCAAAATCCAACTCACCTCTGTTTTTGTAGGGCCTGTAGGCTAATAATTACATTATTAAATAACTATGAAAATAAAAGGAAGAATATTTTGTGACAAGTAAAAATTATATGAAATTCAATTCAAATTCAAATTTCAGTGTCTATAGATCATATTTTATTGGAACACAGTCACACTTATCTGTTTACAAACTGTCTATGGCTGCTGTCACACTTCAGTGGTACAGTTCAGTAGCTGAGGCAGAGACTGTATGGCCCACAAAACCTACAATACTCTGTGGCCCTTCATAGGATGTTTTCCTGTCCTTAACATAAGGCATTATTTTTCCAACCAGAAAGTTCCTCTCTATCAGCTCTTGGTGTTACAACTCAGTTGTTTCTCTTCTTTCCCACTAAGTATGAAAGTTTTGCAGACTTCTTACCTTATGATCTCCTGTTAAGCAGTCAATTTCTACTTCAGAGCAAGCCACCCCATAGGTGAAGTAGTGGAAGGGGTTCCCTGAGTTAGTCTCAAAGCTGTAGCCCAGATTGGGTGTCCTGGGAGAGAAAAGAGAAGATACTGCGTGTGTATTAACATGAACACACCCCCTTCCCTATGCACACACAGCTTGACCCACAAAATCTTTAAACCCTACAAGTTTTTTTATTCAGCTGTTTTCCAAAAACGTTCATGTGTTTTGAGCCATTTGAACCTGTTAATGAAACCCAGGTAATCCAGAGCATTTTGTCTCTGGCTCTCCCCCATTTTGCCAATAGCCATTCTGTCCTCTCTCTGTACAGCCTAGCAGTGTTTAGTACCATGTTGGCCTCCGCACAGCAGAAACAGAGGTGACAGATCTGTTTGGGCTCACAAAGGACACGAAAGTCACACTCCAAAGATGTACTGAATTAGAATCCAAGGTCTTCAGGACAGAAGGTTCTGCCTGTGGTGGCTCCTTAGACTGTTCACACAAGTCCACTTGCTCACCTTCTCAAGGTGAAAGCTAACAAGATCAGTATCTCATGCTAACCTGGGTGGACCTTTAAGCAGCCACTCCCCACCTGTGGGTCCCTTTGAAAGATCAACAGATGATTGGAGCGAAATGATACTAATAGAAACAAATGCTCCCTTATATATTTTTAAAATTTTCAATCTGAAGTACCTTACACAACTCCACTTTTGCATGAGTCATATAAATATAAGTGTGTAACTATGCATTTGTGTATGTGTATTCACACACCTACAGTTTATGGTACACTGACTCTATGTTATTCTATACACTACACAGGAATAACATGAGCTGATACGACCAGATCTGCACAAAAACAAAATCAATATGGGGCCGAGGGAAAAGGCTTCTCCCAGAAGAAACCACCACCAATGTCTTTGACCTCTGCCTTCACCATGCTCACCTGGGTTCACCTTTATAAAACCCTAGTTTCCTGAACTCCAGAAATATAACAGAAATTTATAAGAAAATGTGTTTATGTATGTGTAGGTCAGATATCAATAGCCTAGGAAGCATTATATATAACTTATATATGGCTAATATATATGTATAGATATTACACTGAATATATATGTCTTCACATATATATGTCTTAGACATATACATGTATAATACATATATATGGCAAAGAAATGTTTTATACATATATATGTCTAAGGCATATATATGTATAAACATATATATTCAGTGTAATATCTATACACATATATATTAGCATATATATATTCATATATATGACAGAAATATTTTGTGGGTATATATGTTTATACATATATATATACCTTATATACGTATATATATGCCCTATAGATATATAAACATATATATGCCTAATATATATGAATATATGAACACGTTCATATGAGCATACATATGTTCATATATATTCATATATATGGCAAATAAATATTTTATACAGAGAAATGTTTATACATATATATTTTACATATATATATTCATACATTCAGACAAGATATTTTAAAGAAACATTGAATTATTTTCCAAATATATTGATCTGTGAAAGAAAAGGTCTAAAGTTCCCAGAGATGGCTAAAACGTGATGACTGACAGTAAATATGATCATATCTTTTTATAACTGCTAAGTCAGATGGGCAGGGTCTCTAGCTATTCATGCTGCTACTGGATTTAAAGTTGCAGAAGACATACACTCTCTTGAAAAATCTCCCTGTATTAATAAGGTTCCACACTGTATGCTGCATTTTGTAACAAGACCACATGCTCTAAATCCTCTCATTGTATAAAAAGTATCCCACACACAGTACAAAGAAGCATTCATGGCTAACAGCAATGCCTGACTCATAACACCAGACACCCTCATTTCTGCAGGAGAACACTGAGGGAGGAAAGGTTAGGTGACTGGCCCCAATACGTGATAAATGAGGAAACAGGGGAACAGGTTCAGCAGGACCAATGACTTCCTCAGGCGAAGTCAGGTCTTCTGACACACAGCTGGTGCTTTTACTTCTTGGCGCACAGCCTGGCATGGCCATTCCACATATTTTGGAGCATCTTTAGACTGAAATTGCTGGAAGTCCATTGAAGAGGTAAGAGTTTCAGTGGAGCTGCTCTCTCCTGACCACAGCCTGGCAGGATTCGGTGCTGGCGGGGACCAGTGGGCTTAGGATGACATCACACTATGAGCTGGGCAAGGACAGCACCATACTCACTTATAAAACCCCGTGGCAGACAAGCTCACTGTGTCCATGTAGGCAGCTGTGACCTAAGGAGAGGAGATGGCTATCAGGCAGGGGAAGTGAGGTTTTCAGAAACCCTGACCCGCCACTAAGCTTTCAGGAGCTCACCACCGCTGGAAGCCAATCAACTCATTTTACAAGTGACTCCCACTTCCATACCTTACCTCACATTCTCCCTGGCACCATCTGCACCAGGCCCTCATTATCTGAAGCCTGGAACACTGTAGTCACCTCTTAACTGATCTTCCTGTCTCAAGTCATCTCCCCAAGCCCAGCCAAGTGGCCATCTTAACATACCACACTGCGCATGTCACTCCCCTACCCTAGAGCCTTCCATGGCCCTTATTGCCTGCAGAGTAAATGCCTGACATTATGCATCACAGTCTCTTTGGCCTTTTGTAGCACACCATGGTCACCCAGACACATTCAACAGCTAAATCTCTCTCAGTTCTCCCGTGTCCCATGCCTCTGCACCTTTATTAATGTGGTTCCTCTTCTATACATGAACAAATCCTTTTCTTCCCTCAACAACTACTTGAACTTGCCTCTCCAGACTCCCCTCCTTGGTGATTTCTCCCTACTTGGCCACTGTAAAAGCATCTTGCTATAATGCTCATGTGATCCTTAACATGTTCACCTCTTGCTTTTACATACGCTTTCCTGTTGATAAAACTATCCCTCCATCCCATTCCTTTGACTATATAATGTGCTTTTTTTGGTATCCCCAAACAGTAGCACACACTCAGATTTAAGTTGTGCTCGATGTAATTTATGTCCTCATCATTAGCAGCCACCAAGCTCTTTTCTATGTCACACACACTATTTAGCACTTCGCCTACATTATCTTACTTATATTCACTACAACCCTAGAAAATCTATACTATTATTAGTCTCATTTTACCAATAAAACTAAGGCTTAGAGATAAAGACTTGGGCCTAAAATCTGCACTAGTCATTTAACATAATGTGCGCGTGCATGTGTGTGAGTGTGCATGCATGTGTGCGTGTGTGTGCATGCGTGCATGCATGTGTATGTATGTGTTGTTGACTGTAGCTCATTTATTGGGGTTATCTGTTTACGAGGCACACTGGTCTACATGGCTGGTGGTTGAAGACAAAGCTCAGATTCACAGGTCAGATGCTACAGCATTGTTGTCAGGACTGTCACTAAAAACATTTTAACTGCCTGATAAATCCATGCTAAAACCCAACTACCAGAATCAAGCTACGTTCATGTGCTGTCGGTACATGTGGTCTGAAGAGGTCACAGGAGGCATAGTGAGATGAGTGAGTCTGAGAAAAACACGTGTTTTCTTTGAATCTACTGAGGAAGATTTGTAGTGAGCTGGTTTATGTGTGGTCACATTTGATGTGTTACTCTTCTGCCCAGTTCTAGCACTCCAATACTGAGAAAGGGTGCAGAGCTGCCATTGACATTTCTACCTGCTGGAGGAGCCACAGCCTCCCACCTGCGAGAGACTCCCTTGCAGCTTCCCTTTGAGGTTTCTGACATTCAGGCCACTGCTCTAGAAGTCAGAGAGTTGGGCTCATCGTATTACAGGTGCTGGTTCTGTCATTCCCCAAATCACAGGAAAGATAGAAGTCCTTGGGTGATATTTTCTCCCCACGCTCTCACAGAGGGAATCTCAGTGGATCCAGACTCAAGAGATGGAGATTTGAGGGAAACCAGGCTCATCTGGGACAAGCAGGGCATGGAAGTCACTCCAGTGAGCCAATACAACCCAACAAGTCATGTTCAGCAGGCCCCCATTCTCTCAGTTTCAGGCAGCGAAAACCCTGATCCCCACAAGGCTGTCAAGATCCTGGATCAAAAACCTCCTTCAAATGACCTCCCTCAGTGATGAAAGCTATGAAGAAAGGAGCCCAGCCAGCATGAGCATTTACTTGTCCTCTGAAATCACACAAATTGCCTCAACTTCTCTCTGCTGTTCTGACTAGATCATTGTCTCCTATTGCTTGTTTGGGGTCAGAACAGAGGCCCTGCTGTCAATTTCCCTCTCCTTTGCAAAAGTGACTTGGATCAGCTCAGACTTACCCAGTCTTCCCAGGAGCCATTGGGATTCTTCTTCTTGTAGGGTTCCAGCCTTTTCAGGATGGTCTGACAAGCTGCCTAAAATAAACACCCCCCACACCCCAGGCACATTACTCCTCTGTATTCTGTACCCAGGCAAAACTGAAGGGCCCCAGAAAGGTTACCTTCAAGTAATGCTATGCTTAGGGTGCTACTCAAACAGCCTTGCCACCCACTCCAGAATGATGGAGGCCCAGGGTAGAATCCACTGGACCTGGCCAACAGGGCCACCACTAGTCGCTGCTTGGAGAGTGCTTCCTGACCCAATTCTTAGGCTGACAGAGGGTGAAATGTTCAAGGGATCCCCAGGGAGGTGTCTTCTTCCCTCAAACTCCTTGTTCGAGTACATCCCCCAGATGGGAGAGGAGCAAGTGGGGCCAACCTGACTCTATAACCAAATTTCAGCTTCAGTCCATTGTCCTGTGGCCAGTTCCAGCACCAGGGAGAATTTCAAGAAGCCTCTGTTTTCCCTCAGCATCCTCATCTCCCCATCCTGTACTCATCCTTTCTGGCTTTGAGGGCAGTGATTATGATTCCCGGGCCTCTCTTTTAGCTTGAGACTTGGAGAAACAGCATCCTCCTGGATAAGGGAGCCAAAGGCCTGGCCAGAGCCAAAGAGCCTGCAAGGAACCCTTCTAGCTCCCACCCAGTGAGACTCTCCAGGCCCACAGACCTAGGCTGGCCCTCTGCTCTGCGGGCTCCCAAAGGCTCCTTACATAGATGGCCTGTCCATTGAGGTCAGCGCTGGCAGAGGCAGCTGTGGGAGAGGTGTTGGGCACAGTGTTAGTGCTTGTCTCGCTGATATAAATCTTAGAGGTGGGGATTTTCAGAGCTCTGCTGGCCACCTGCAAAAAGAGAAGACATTGCCCTCTAGGGAAGGGGATATCATGGGGCTTGGCTGCCTTCTCCCCAGGACAGGATTCACTTTCACTATTACAGGCAAGAAAACAATTTCGTAAGCTCTAATCCCATTGACTGGGATGTCCTCACACCTGGCTGAATTTGAAGGAGCACTTGATGGAGTGGTTTGGTTGGATTAAAAAAAATTATAAACTGACAAACAGTGCCTTTTTAAACTAACACTGACTTTTCACAAGATCCAATCTGGCCAGTGTCCATGCACCAAGCAGATGTGCTGAGTCTAATCCAGCTCATCGTCCTGGCTCCACTCCGAGGAGTCTTTTGGAGTGTGGGAAACTCATGACCTTTACACACACAGCGTGCCCACCTCACATGCTGAGAACATTGGTAATAGCCATGTCCTCAAGGGTCACCTGGGCAAATCCTTTGCACAGATGAGGAAACTGAGTTCAAGTGAGTGGGGGAAAAGGCTTGCCCAAGGCTACATGGGCATCAGTGACAGGGCCACCCAGACCCCGGGCCTGCTTCTGCTCTGGTAGGTCCCACTGCTCAATTTCTCACACTACTTCCACTCACAACAGACGCCACAGTGCCAGAGAGGGCTGCTCACCTGGACCATTTTGGTATGAAGGCCCTGGCCCATCTCAGTCCCCCCGTGGGTCAGCAGCACAGAGCCATCTGTGTACACATGAAGCAGGGCTCCTGCCTAGGGAAAGAGAAGGATGTCAGACACAAAATTCAGTAAATTCCAACTCAGTAAGATTTGGGACCAAAGGTATGGAGCCCGGAACAAGAAAACCAGCAGCATTTTGGGTGTAAATCTCAGATAAAAATTACGGCAGTTAAATCTCATGATATAATTATGTGACACTTCAGTAGTTTGCAGAAGGTTTTCATGTTTCTCTCTGTGTGTTTCTTGTTCTCAAAGGGAAGTAGGTCAAATATCTGTCCTCACTCTAAAAGTGAAGAAACAGAACAAGAAAAACAGAGTAGCTCTCTCCAGTCCGATAGCAAGGAAAGGTAAGAACTAGAGGTTAATCCCAGATCTCTGAGTCTCACTGCCCATGACATACTGGACAAATAGGACTGTACAAGTTCAACTTTCATTTAAACAGCAAATAGTTCCTCCAGTAAACCCTGTTACCAGTGATAATAAAATTTCCCTTGCAATACTGTAAACAAGGGGGAAATGGGGCCCCAGTCCAGGGAGATGGATACAATTCTTTAAAGCAATTACCTGATTCAGAAAAGGAAGTGTGAAGCTTATTCCAAACTTGGTGGGAATTATGCACAATCCTCTCTTTTTCCAACAATTCTCCCTGAAGAAAAACGAACATTCTGATAGAACCTTCTCTACCATATTGAGGTCATCAACATCTTTGGATTAAATCAAAACAGGACATCCTTGGGGTTACCCAGATAGTCCCGTAATAATGGAACTATGCCTCAATAATGTAGACAAAAATGAGAGTGGTCAGCTGGTGCACAGCCCGTCCCGGGAGTCTTGACTTTAAAGTGTTGATACTCTTCTTCCCTGAGTACCACTTGTATGGATCAGAGTGCCCTGGTGGTCTTGGACTGTCATCATCTCCAGGAGGCACTGTGCCTCACTGACAATAAGAAAGCTTTCTCTGTGCTTTATATTTAATTATCTGAGTAACTCTGTGAGGAAGACAGAGCTAGCACAATTATGCCCCCTTTTCAGATGAGGAAACTGAGGCCCAGGGAGATGTGGAGTAACTCCCAAATTCATATTTACAGATTAGTGTCAGAGGCAGGTGCATACTGTGGTGTGTCAGTCCTGGGTCAGCGTTCTTTATAATATGGTGTGCCCAGAAGGTGTACAAATGTGTAAAGATGAACCACAAGTGACAGGCTATGACACCGATTGCAGGCTGTGAGCCCACCTGCCCCGGGCTGGAGAGATGCCTATGAATGAGTTGGCAAACTCAGCAGTCTCATAAGTTATCCATGACATTATTAGCTTCCTATTTTGGAGTCAGCAGAAAGGCTGTGGGATATGAAACCCAGGAGAGCAACTGGACCCCTTCTCCCAATGCTTACTTGTTGAACTTGTCGATCCCACTCTTCCGAGCATGATACTGAGAGCTTGCTAGGCATTCTTCCCAGCACCTGGACAAGTTGAAACCCTCAAGCTTCTGGTTGAAGTGTGTCAGGTCCCCTTCTTTGTACAGGTTTTTCTTCCGCACCTTCCCAAGGAGAGAGACACAGGGGCCTTGTTGGTGGCAAGAGACTGGGGGCGGGGCACAAGCTAAAGTTAAGCTTTCAGCCCCCTCAGCGTCCCTTGCTTGCCATCTGCCCCCATGGGAGTTGCCCAAGATACAAAGCCGCTCTCCCCACAAGTAGGCTAACCCACTCTGGCTTATGCTATCAAATTCTTAGCTTACCTCCTCTGCAGGCAACCCACAGGTCACGGCGACTTCACTCATCCAATATTCGGCAATGAGCATCCCTTGGGGCCCCCCAAAGCCCCGGAAAGCCGTGTTGGAGGGCAGGTTGGTCTTGCACAGCCGCCCGGTGCCCCGGATATTGGGGATTTTATAGCAGTTGTCCATGTGGAATAGAGCTCGTTCCATAATCTGAAGCAGAGGAAACAAAAGTGGGAGAGAACAGTGTGCTGATTCCATCGGCTCCTCAAAGTAGGAACTTCAAGGACTGTATCCATTGCCTGCCTTTCCCTTCCGCACTACAGCTGCTCGTCTGCAGCACAAGTTATTTCTCCCCCGGGAGATTGCAGCAGCACCTTTTTCGTTTTGTTGTTTGTTTGTTTGTTTGTTTGAGACGAAGTCTCACTCTGCTGCCAGGCTGGAGTGCAGTGGCGCGATCTCGGTTCACTGTAACCTCCGCCCCCCGTGTTCAAGCGATTCTCCCGCCTCAGCCTTCCGAGTAGCTGGGACTACAGGCACAGCCACCACGCCCAGCTCCTTGTTGTATTTTTAATAGAAACAGGGTTTCACCATGTTGGCCAGGATGGTCTCGATCTCTTTACCTTGTGATCCGCCCGCCTCGGCCTCCCAAAGTGCTGGGATTACAGGCATGAGCCACCGCGCCGGCCTGCAGCAGCATCTTTACTGCACCTTACCGACCTGCTGGTCCCCTCATTCAGGCCCTCTGTGGAGAAGCCCTTCCCAGAGCCTCTAGTTGGAACTAATCACTTACCTCTTTTTGAAAATAGTTAACTTTTAAAAATTCATTGTTAATTAGTTTTTATTCCCATGAAACTTGTACTACAAATACTTTGAAGTGTCACGTAAGTCACGGTATGAAAAACAGTAGCCTCTTCCGCTTTCCTTCCTTGCAGTCTCCAGAAGCAACTACTCACAATTCTCATAGCTTATCCTTCATTAGCTATTTAACTTTCACATCTCTAGATAATGTGGCTACATTGCTATGTCTTGACTTTTTCAGTTTTAGACGTCTACATTGTCTTCCTTCTATGAAAAAGGAGAATTTTGTTTTGGCTTAGCCACCTCCCTCCAGCCCTCACCCTACCAGCTTCCTATTTCCCAGTATAGCTGTATTTTGATTGGATCAATAGTCAATTTAATATTATAACTCTGCAAACGTTACTTACAATTGAACCATGTAGTTACGTTATAATTTCTTCTCTCTTGATAATATTTCTTTTTACCCTGGAGTTACTAATTGTCTTTATTTTGTATCTGCTTCATTGTCTATGTACTTACTACTAATCCAACTTAAAGTTTTCCTCAATTCTAAAAATCTGCTCCTAATATATTTTCTCTTTTCCCTCCTGAGTCCTGCTTCCAACATGTTCAAACACATTTGATTTTCTATCCTAGAGCCATCTGGCCTACTCCAGTTTAAATTGGCTGCCCACTAGATCTGCTTCAGCTGCTACCTAAGGATTTAAATATTAAATCTCACAGTAGGATCCAAAAGGGTAGAGGGATTCAACCCAGGGATTTCCTTCAACCTCTCTCCATACTGAATCTCCTGTTCCCAGATTCCATGCCTTTCCCTTTTAAAATTTTACTCCCTCATTTTGTTGGAGTACATCCTTTAGTACCTTAATAAGAAAGGGGTACACAAAAGGGAACATCTTTGACACCTTGCATATCTGAAATGTCTTTATTCTACTTTCACCTTTAACTGATGATTCAGCTGTACATAGAATCCTAATTTGGAAGTAAGCTTTCCAGTTTTTCTCAGCAATTTGAAGGCATTTTACTAGTAAACCCTAGCTTCCTACTATTGAGATGTCCAGTCAACGCCTTCCTAATTCTTGAACAGAGTTCTGTTTTTTTCTTCCTGAAAATCGCAAAATCTTCTCTTTGTCCTCAGGTTTCTAAATTTCACAATGTTATAACTTGGCATAGGTCCATTCTCTTTCATTGTGCTGGTTATTGCATGGGCTGTTTTAATCCCAAAATGTATGCCCATCAGTTTTGGAAAATTTTTTGAATTATTGATAGCTTCCCCCTCTCTGTTTTTTCCATTCTTTCTTTCTGAAATGTCTATGATTTGGACCTCTTGAACTGATCCTCAAATTTTTTTTTTGGATTTTTTCTCCTATTTTTTCATGTTCTTTTCAATTTTTGGGAGATTTATCAAGTTTCTTTCAACCCTTCTGCTTTCATGGTGTCAGTTCATGAAAGCTAACTTTTATTCTTTGACTGTTCCATTTTAATAACATTCTGTTCTTTCTTTAAGTTGTAATATCTCATCTCTCTGGAAAGATCAATGCAGCTTTCATTTTTCTGTTGTCTGTTTTATGTTGGTTTTAGTTTATTTCCCTATGTGTACCCTCTCTCTCCCACAAGTTGCCCTATGTGTCTTTGATCATTTCAGTCTTAGTCATCCTAAATGATGTTTCTATGTCTCAATTAATTCTACTTTTGCTTTCCCTTAGTACTTTATCAACTCGTATTTCTTTTTCTTTCATCATCTATTTCCCTTGACATATTGTGAAGTTTTTGACGGCAGAAACAATGTCATATCCTTCTTTATGTAGCCCCCTGGGCACTTAATAAATATTTGCTGGATTGAATTTAAAATCTTGTAAGATGTCTAGGGACAAAGACTGTATGTTTTTCAACATGATTTTTCCCCTACCAAAAAGCATGTCTTATACGTGGTGAGAACACGAAATAAGAACACTTCTTGTTTTGAACGGTTTTAGCCCTAGATCTGAGGTGTGAAGTTTCCTCACTGAGCCAATTAGGTGATCCCTAGCAGAGAAAAGTGGGATCCAAAGAGAATGTAGGCTTTTCCTGAGAAGTTTACCTTATTTTTTAACTATTTATTTATTAATTATTTTTTTAAGACAGAGTATAACTCTGTTGTCCAGACTGGAGTGCAATGGTGTGATCTCAGTTCACTGCAACCTCCACCTCCCAGGTTCAAGTGATTCTCCTGCCTCAGCCTCCTGAGTAGCAGGGACTACAGGTGTGCACCACCATACTGAGCTAATTTTTGTTTTTTTAGTAGAGATGGGGTTGCCCCAAGTTGGTCAGGCTTGTCTCAAACTCCTGATCTCATGATCCACTCTCCTTGACCTCCCAAAGTGCTGAGATTACAGGAGTGAGCCACTGCACCTGGCCTATTTATTTATTTACTTAAGAGACGGGGTTTTGCCATGTTGGCCAGGCTGGTCTTGAACCCCTGACCTCAAGTGATCTGTCTATCTTGGCTCCCAAAGTACTGGGATTATAGGCATGAGCCACCATGCCCAGCTACCCCTTTTTTTTTTTTTTAAACCGGAATCTATACATATGTAACTAGTATGGTTATAAAATTAAGATTTAAAAAACTGAAAAGTGGTATCACCAAAGTAAATTTGTTAATTCTCACAATTGACTTTATTTCACCCAAGTCCTTTAGTTATTTTTCTCAACAACTCAATATTCCAAGTTCATCTGCCAAAGCTTTGACCACAATAATGAGGAGTGCATTAACTCCCACTTCTGGTCTTACCCTGGTCATTTATAATGTGACTGGAAGAGCAACAACTGAGACTAAATATGAAAGCACACCGTAATTACTGTTGACATTACTCAGGGTTGTATCTTGTGAGAAACTCAACATTAATGTACTGTATGGAGACTTTCGCTTCCATATTCCCACCAAGTACCACCAAAACTCTGGAATTCCATACATTTATTTAAAATCAGCTGCAACAACAATGTAAGAATACTCTGAAAAGTGGAGGGAAAAAAGGCAGTCCCAGTAGGGACTTTGCAATCCAAGGAATGACATGATGGTGAGTTCCAAGGGTTTCCTTTTGCCTCATACATCCCAGACTTGGGGTGGGAGCTGGCAATCCAGAAGTACCATTGATGATAGAGACCAAAAACTCACTCTATTTCCCAAATCCTTTTATCTCTAGCCAAAAGACCAGGAAAAGGGCAGCCTAGCAAAACTGAACGCTTTTAGATAATAAGTATCCCAACCAAACATCACAGAAAGAACAATACTATAGCCTCATCCCTACTCACGCCTGCAAAAGCTCAGTGGCAGCCTAGACTTTCACATTCATGAGGCTGTTATGAGATACTCCAACACTCCTGATGAGGTGGTGCCAGAGGAGGCCAGGTAGGGAGTTGAGACTTTCATTGCTGATGGCCAGTCATAAGGCTGTACCTACACCCTATAGAGTCATTGGAGAACACATTGACTTCCTCACCCACCTAACAAAGACACACCACTCTTTCCTTCCATTCTGGTGGTGTCAGAAGAGGTCTAGTGAAGAGTCAAGACTTTCAGCACAAGCCAATGGTAAAGAGGTCACCCACACCATGATGTCCATGGAGAACATGTGGAATGTAGATCTCCCACCTCTGCCCAGAAGTAAGAAGGAGTTGCTCCTACTCTGGGTATCAACAAAGGTCAAATGGAAGATCAAGACTTCTACCTCCACCTAGCAGTAATGAGGTTGGCATCCACCACTGCTAGAGCAAGGTCAGAAAAAGCCAATTAAAATAGAAGGCTTAAATAAGATTCAAGCTCTCAGAACATCATCATCATCATCACCACCATCATCTGTACATTAATGATGGGTTTTTTCCAAGTTTCAGTGAAAAATCACTTTTCATACCAAGTGACAGGCGGATCTCAAATTGAATAATAAAAGATAACTAATAGATGCCATCACTGAGGTGACAAAGATGTTAAAATTATCTGACAACAGTTTTAATGCAGGCATGAAAAAAATGCCTCCAAGATCAATTATGACCACACTTGACACAAATAAAATGTACAAAGCTTCCAGAAATAAAAGATAGTCTCAGCAAAAACAAGATATAAAGAAGAACCTAATGGGTCTTTAAGAATTGAAAATACAACCAAAATAAACAGTTTATTGCATGGATTCAGATTCAACAGCAGAAGAAGAGAGATAGGACATAGAAGACAATCAGTGAACAGAAGAATAGAATAAGACATATTATCTGGTCTGAACTGTATTGAGATTATGGAATGAAAAAAAATAACAGTTTCAAGGGCCTTTGGGACTATAACAAAAGCCCTTACATTCATGCCATTGGAGACCTGGAAGGAAAAGAGAAAAAGAGAAGAGCTTCAAAGTACTCAAAGCAATAATAACTGAAAAATTTCCAAGGTTTCAAGATCTATAAACTTACAGATTCAAGATGCTTAGTGATCTTGAAACAGGGTAAGACTCAAGAAATCCGTGATAAGTCATATCACAATTAAACTTGCCAAAACTAAAGACAAAAAAAAATTCTTTAAAGCAGCCAGAGAATATGACAACTTACCTATGGGGTGGGGAGGGAAGTGGGGTTGGCGCTAATTAGAATGACAAAGGATTTCTCATCAGAAGCCATGGAGACCAGAACAAAATGGTAGTTTTTCAGGTACTGAAAGAAATGAACTGTTAACTCAAAATTAATTGCCCAGTAAAATTATCCTTCAGGAACAAGGAAAAAAAATCAAGACATTCTCAGATGGAAAACTAAAAAAAATGTGTCCCCAGCAGACCCATAATAAAATAATGACTAAAGGAAGTTCTAAACAGAAAGAATAGGATAAAAAAAAGGAACTTTGGAAAATTAGAAGGAAGAAAAAATACTGCAAGCGAAAACGGGTACAAGCAGTAAGCTTTTCTTCTCCTCACTTTTTAAAACTGTCTGATAGTTAAAACAAAAATTAAAATACTGTCTTTATATGGTTCTAAATGGAAGTAAAGGAAATATTTAAAATAGAAATAACATAAATGGGAAAGGGCAGAGTCATAAAGGGAGGTAAGTTTTTTGTACTTCGCAAAAACCAGTAAAATGAGAACTTCAGTAGACTGTGATAAGTTGTGTATATATAACATAATACCTTGAGCAATAACTATAAAACTGTATGAGATACTTTTTAAAAGCACTGTAAATAAATCAAAATGGAATTCTAAAAAAATGTTGAAGTAACCCACAGCAAGGCATACAAAAGAATACAGAGAAATGAAAAGCTGGTAGAATAAACAGAAAACAAAAAATGAAGTGGCAGACTTATGCCTCAACACATCAGTAATTGTATTACATGTAAACATTATAAATACAATTAAAAGAGATTAGCTGAATGTATTTAAAAACATGACCTAACTACATACTATCTTCAAGAAAAATCACTTCAAATATAATAATGTAGGCAAGTTGAACGTAGAAGGAAGGAAGAAGATATACCATGCAAACATTAATCAAAAGAAAGCAAGCGTGGTTTTATTAACATCAGATAAAGTAGACTTCAGAGCAAATACAATTATCAGATTCAGAGAGAGGGAGATTATATAATGATAAAAGTGTCAATCCTTCCTAAAGACAGCAATACTAACTGTGTCTGCCCCAAACAACAGAGCTGAAAAATACAGGAAGTAAAGACTGGTACAACTAAAAGGAGAAATAGAAAAATCCACAATTACAGTTGGAGATTTCAAAGCTCCTCTTTCAAAATTGATAGAAAAAAAAAGTAGGCAGAAAATTAGGAAAGGTATAGAAGAACTCAATACCACCATCAAGATCTAGTGGATATTTATAGAACATTATACCAGCATTAGGAAAAAGAAATGCCCCTCCAGTGATATATTCACTTTCTTTCTTTTTTTGGGGGGGTGGGGGCAGTCTCACTCTGTCACCAGGGCTGGAGTGCAGTGGTTCCACTGCACTTGGCTCCTGGTTCAAGCGATTCCCCTGCCTCAGCCTCTCTAGTAGCTGGAATTATAGGTGCAACCTTCACCTCCTGGGTTCAAGCAACTCTCCTGCCTCAGCCTCTCCAGTGGCTGGAATTACAGGTGCCCGCCACTACACCCAGCAAATTTTTTGTATTTTTAGTAGAGACTGGGGATATATTCATTTTCCAATCATGGAACCTGTAAATACCACCTTATATGGTGAAATATGTGATAAAGTTAAGGATCTGGAGAGAAGTAGCTTATTCTTAACTATTGGAGAGGACTCTAAATGCAATCACATGTCTATAAGAGAGAAGTATAGGTAAACAAGAACAGACACACAGAGGAGAAGGGGATGGGAAGACAAAGACAGAGATTGGAATCATGCAACCTCAAGTCAAGGAGTGCCCCCAGCCATCAGAAGCTAGAAAAGACCAGGAATGGATCCTTCCCTAGAGCTTCCAGAGGGAATGCGGTCCTCCCAACACCTTGATTTCAGATTTCTGGCCTCCAGAACTGTGAGAAAATACATGTTCATTATTTTAAGCCACCGAATTTGTGGTGATTTGTTTTAACAGCCACAGGAAACTAATACACAGCCCATCAGCAGTAAAATACACATTCTGTTTAGGTATCCATGGAACTTCTATTGAAACAGACCATGTCCTGGGCCATGATATGAACCTCAACACATTTCAAAGAATTGAAATCATAAAGAATGTGTTCTTCAACTAAAATGGAATGAAACTCAAAATCAATAGAAAGCCTCAGGATAGAAAGATAACAGGAAAATCTCTAAACACTTGGAAACCAAACAGCATGCTTCTAAAGAATCAGGGATCAAAGAGAAAGTGTCAGGGAAATAAACAAACCAGCAGACCAAAAATACAAGAAAAAAATGAAATACAACATACTAAAACTTATGGGACCTGTCTAAAATAGTGCTGAGGGGAAACTTTATAGCACTAAACTGAATACATTAAAAAAAGAGGAAAACATTCTCAGATAGTTATTCTAAACTTTGAGCTTTCAACTCAAGAACCTAGAAAAAAAGAAACAAAATAAATCCAAAGCAAACAGAGTGAGGAAAATAGTAAGAGCCGAAATCAGTGAAATTGAAAACAAAAACAACAAAGAAAATCAATGAAACAAAAACCTCGTTTTTTAAAAAAAGGAATAATATTGGCAAACCTCTGGCAAGACAGAAAAACAAAGTGAAGCCACAAATTACCAATATCAGGATTGAAACAGGGGATATCACTACAGACCCTGAAGACATCAGAAGAGAAATAAGAACACACTATCAATGATTCTACACAGAAATATTTTTTGATAACTTAGACAAAATTAAATTGAACTCATGGAGATAAAGAGTGGAATGATGTTTACCAGAGGCTGGGTGGGGTAGTGGGCACAGGGGATTAAAGTGGGGATGGTTAATGTGTCCAAAAATAGTTAGAGAGAATGAGTAATACCTAGTATACAGTAGCACAACATGGTGACAACATGGTGTAATGTTTTAAAATATATAATAATTTATTGTATATTTAAAAATAAACAAGAGTAGAATTGAAATGTTTCCTAACATAGAAAAATAATAAATTCTTGAGGTGATGGATACTTACACTACCCTGATTTGTTTATCCTGATAACATTGTATACCTATATCAAAACATCATATATACCCTATAAATATATACAACTATTATGTACCATAATGATTAAAAACAAAACATTTAAAAATGAATATCTCAAAATAAAAAACTACCACTTCAATATAAGATAGATAATTTGAATAGTCTTAGAACTATTAAGGAAATTTAATCAGTCGTTTTAAGGCTATCAGAAAAGAAGTCTCCAGGTCCAAACGATTTCACTGGAAAATTTTAACATTTAAAGAATACTTAACACCAATTCTACACAATCTCTTCCAGAATTAGAAGAAGAATTCTAACTCATTTTATGAAACTAGTGTTATCCTGACACCAAACCCTAACCATGAAGGTATACTTTTAAAAGAAAAAACTACAGAGCAATATTTCTTATGAATATGGATTCAAAAATTCTTAACAAATTTTAGCAAATAAAATCCCACAATATATTAATTATACCATGACCAAGCTGTATTTATTTCAAGGACAGTGGTTGGTTCAGTCTTTTAAAAAATTGATGAATGTGATCCACCCATATTAACAAGCTAAAGAAGAAAATCACATGATCATATCAATCAATGCAGAGAAAGCATTTGACAAAATTCAACACCCATTCATGGCAAAGATGCTCAGTAATGGAAGGAAATTTCCATCAGATACACTAACAGAATGAAACTTCCTTAATCTGATCATGAGTATCTACAAAAAAAAAAAAAAAGCCTACCAATAACATATTTAACGATGAAAAATTGAATGCCTTCCCCCTAAGAATGAAAACAAGGCAAGGATATATGACCTAAAAGTTCTGGAAGGTCTGGCTAGCCAGCACAGTATGTAAAGAAAAGCAGATTAAAACATGCAGACTGGAAAAAAAGAAAAAAAAAACTGTCACTATTTGCAGATGATAATCATTATCTGCAGAGAACCACTGTCCTTGAAATAAATACAGCTTGGTCATGGTATAATTAATATATTGTGGGATTTTATTTGCTAAAATTTGTTAAGAATTTTTGAATCCATATTCATAAGAAATATTGCTCTGTAGTTTTTTCTTTTAAAATTATACCTTCATGGTTAGGGTTTGGTGTCAGGATAACACTAGTTTCATAAAATGAGTTAGAATTCTTCTTCTAATTCTGGAAGAGATTGTGTAGAATTGGTGTTAAGTATTCTTTAAATGTTAAAATTTTCCAGTGAAATCGTTTGGACCTGGAGACTTCTTTTCTGATAGCCTTAAAACGACTGATTAAATTTCCTTAATAGTTCTAAGACTATTCAAATTATCTATCTTATATTGAAGTGGTAGTTTTTTATTTTGAGATATTCATTTTTAAATGTTTTGTTTTTAATCATTATGGTACATAATAGTTGTATATATTTATAGGGTATATATGATGTTTTGATATAGGTATACAATGTTATCAGGATAAACAAATCAGGGTAGTGTAAGTATCCATCACCTCAAGAATTTATTATTTTTCTATGTTAGGAACATCACAGAAATGTGTAACATAGAAAATGACAGTGTGTATCCCTCTCAATACCATTCCAATCATTGTTAATAATTTGATCACTGTTAACAATGTGGTATGTGTTCCTTCAGACACTTTTCCATGCACGCTATAGATAGTAATATATATTAGTATTAGTTTATATATTAGTGTATATATATTACTGTTGCATGCATATACACACACACAATGTCACACACTATCCATAAAACATAGTAACTGACTTTGCTAGCTTGGCAAAATATCTTGAACAAGAAGGATGTGTTTTTAACCAGATAAATAATATGATCATCATGGTGCTTTAGAGATTAATCAAGGATGGGAAACCTGAAGGTGAGGACCCATTAGGAGACTGCTGCAACAGTGGCAGACAGGGCCTGGGGAGGCCTGCGCCTTGTGGGAACAGGCTGTGGGGCCCCCCCTTGGCCTCGAAGACAGCTCTGGGTGCAGGGGCGGTGGCAGATCCTACTCACACTCTGAGAGAGGTCCTGGGTGTTCCCCGCATTGCAGAAGTGATCCACCTCCAGAGCCACAACCTTCCCAGTCTTCATGAAGCCAACCTGATAAAACGAGAAAGGAGAGTGATTTAGCAGAAGTCCCATTTCCACCACCTCTCTTTCTGTCTCTGATCCTCCCTCCCACATATGCCACCTGGAGGAAATGAACAGAACACCACATCAACCTATGAGAAAAAGGTGACCTTCTGAAGTCACCAGAAGGTAGCAAGGGAAGAAAAGAGGAACTGCCCTCTCCCCAGTGGCACACACTTGGCTCTCCACCCCTGGACACCCTTGTCCCCAGACCCCTCCTTCCTGCTACCAGCTCCTGACTTCTGGTTCTAGGAGGGGAGTAAGGGGGTTGGAAAGAGAAAGTAGATCACGATAGGGCAGGGAGGGAAGCACAGGGAAGAGAAACTAGGAAAGAGACTGGACTGTCCTGCACAGCTTTTGGTCAGCAGACAAAAATTTGCATTTCACAGGAGCACGAACCTTCTTGACCTATGTACCCTGTTAGAATACCCTCTATAGGCCATTTTACAGGCACAGAAACTGGGACTCGAAAAGAAGGAACTCTCTTCAGGCCCACAAGAATTTTGGGCTAAGAGAAATATAATCCCTTGCTGGGAGTTAAACCATGAAACAAACTCAGAATAGGTCAAAGGCCATATTTAAGGCCAGTTCATGAAGAGAGGGCTCCCAAGTTTCTAGAGCTGGGCTAAGCCTGGTAAAGCTATGCTAATGTATACAGGGAAAGGGCGTATTAATCATTACAGAAACCCAGAAAAGGGACTGTCCCAGAGAGAAGTGTGGTCTGTGCGCAACCATAGTCTGAGAAAGCAAGTACCCATCCTAACATCTTGGGTCTGTCTAGGCCCCTGGGAAGTTTTATTTCTCACAGTATATTACTAAGCTATCATTCTAATTTTTACATCACACTACCCAGTGTGATGGGTTTATCCTGAGTATGCTGGTGGTGAATCATGTTTCGGAGCCTGACCAGATTCAGAACACAGCAAATTCACAGAAGTCATGAATGCCACCCTTGGGAGATGGGGTGTCAACCTCCCTCAGCTTTGCCTTTCTGTGTTGCTGTTGGCCTATTTGAATTTCCCTTCTTGCTATTTCTTATTTGAACTTCTACAGATAGGCAAAAAGTCAGAGTGCAGCCCAGGACACCTGGACATTTGGTCCCAGGTTTCCTTACAAAATGGCATTTCCCATCCCAGAACAGCCCCAACATCTAGAACCTTGTATCTGGCCAGGAAGGGATGTCTGCCACCAGTTATCAGCATGTCCTCATCACGGTCCAGCATGCAGCGCACAGGGCGGCCGGTCCTGGGGGTACCAAGAGGGTTAGAAGCCTGTGAGCCTTCAACAGCAGCTCAGCCTTCTGAGTCTCAGAATAAAAACAGCTGGGAAGCCACCTTTTCCACTCGCACACTGAGCAGACCTGTACTGGGCTGCTTTGCCATCTAGACACTGTGCTAGACAAGGTGAAAAATATAAGAACGTGAGGTATGTGCTCGCCTTTAGAGAGCTCACAGCCAAGTAGGGGAGATCAGATGTGGACACCTGTGCCAGATTACAAAGGAACAGGTAATGTTATCCTCCCCCTATGCCCACGGGTTCTAAAAACAGAGGGCTGTGAGAATTCAAAGCAGGAGGAAACTAATTCTAACAGGGGGAAGTCCAGAAGGCATTCCTGGCAGAGGCAGCCTCATTTTTCTTCCCAGAGCCAGATGGGAGAAACAGGCTTTGCAACTCACTTATATGCAGCCAGGGCCACTGCTGTGGACACCACGGTGCTTCGGGTTTCCTTCCCTCCAAAGCCTCCTCCCATTCTCTTCACTCGAACCACAATCCGGTTTGCTGGAACTCCCAACATTTTGGCAACAAAGCTCTATGGGTGAACGACAGAACACTCACACCGAATGCATTATTTGAACTTATTTCAGGCCTGGTAGACCTAATTGCTGCTGTGATTTCTGAAATTCCTTGATTCAAAATCCCCATGCAGCCTGCGGTTAGTGATGCTGAGGCTGCCAGACTGAAATCAGGCACTGTTTTTTAGCCAGAGGCCAAGTAGTTGGTCACGGAATACTTTTAGAAACTTGTTCTATCTGACCAGGTGACCAGGGACTGGTAGGTCACGAGAGTAGGACCAGCTGCCAAAAACATTGGCCACCAGTCACAGGCAGTAGAGAAATGAAAAATATTTGAGCTGCTGTAGATAATTTAGGGGTCCCTGTGGCTATGACTTAATCCAACACCTTCATTTTACATGTGAGGAAACTGAGGCAGGACATAACTTGACCAAGGCGATAGGTACTGAAATGATAACAGCCGACATGTACCAGACTTCAGTCTAAATATTAAAACTTGTCTAATAATTACAACAACTCACCCAGGCCCTATTTTATAGATGAGAAAACTGAGGCTGAGAAAGGTTATGGAACAAGGTCAGTGACACCAGCTTGTTGGTGAGAGTCTGGCTCCAGGACTATGACACTCGACAACCCTCTGGACCAGCCCACTTCTCCCTCTTCCCATTTCCCACATGGTCCTCCTGGTCTGCTAGGAGCTCCCCACTATCCTGCGGGCCCCTCGAGCTGACCCAAAAGGCATCTACCTGGGTCTTCATGGTGTTCTGTGTAGACACAAAAAGCTCCATCTCCCCTGCCTCGCCTTTTGGAACAGCAATGGTGCAGTGAGTCTCCAGGTAGAAATGCTCTTGGCCACCGATGTATAACACCCCTGGAGAAACAGTGAGATCCGTCACTGTGAGCCCGATGCTACAGAAGGGGCCAGTTTGCCTAAGGAGAGAGTATACTCTGCCAAGTGGCCTGGGCAGGAAGCAACTGATCACAGGGTTACCTGGGGGATAACCTCAAGGTTTCCTACTTGGGGTAGAAAAGGATCCCAAAGTCTTAGCTATCTGGGAGCTGAGTGCTCCACCCTCATCCCCACCCCCACAACAAAGAAACCAGAATGACACTGAAATGCATCCAGTGCAAAGTTCTCTTCTCACTGCAGCTTGTGGAAATCAAGGATTTCGGAAACTGTCACTGTAAAATTCTGGAAAAAGTAAAGCAGGGATTAATAGATGTGATTGAAACGCTGAAAACAAGAGCATCTTCCGGAACCTAAGCTACCAGGCCTAGTAGAGAGTTGGCTTCCTAGTAACTTCACGAAGCACAACAGCCAATGTAAAAATCAGTTCTGAAAGGGGTAGTCAGCTGCGTTGTCCTGGGGTGAAAGCAGTGGATTTGATTTCACAGTGTCAGAGACAGAGGTGAGAGGAGGGTAGAAGGAAGAGGCGGGAGGATGCTAGTTAAAGATGGGTAAAGACTGCCTTCAGGTGGGGGGAGAATGAGAGTCTATGTGGTTAGAGGCCTGGCAGACCTAAGGCCATCAGGCATCTATGGCCGTTATCTTCCCTAGATGACCTTCCAGATCAGAATACTCTAGAATCTCTTTAGAATCATTAGGTCCATCCTAGAAACAGGAGAGTAGAGATTAAGATGACTGAAGCTCTTCCCCAGCCAACTTGTCTACTATTTCGCTACATACATAAGAGGGAATCTTCTGTTAGGAAATGTCTGGGAATCACTTCCCTGCTTCAGGGTTCAATGCGTATCTCTTGAACTTTATTTGCAAACCAGGGCCGCCCCATTCCCACTGCTCTATGGAGCAGCTCTACCTGACACAACATTATCCGCTTCGGAAAACCCCTTCTTGAGGTCTCCTTTCTCAATCTTCAGCTCAGATCCATAAAAGGAGTTGTTCTTTATAGCATCCTGAGGATCAGAGAGAAGTTTCAGAAATGTGGCTTTTAGGAGGATGGGGAAGATGGGTTCTGGTTAGGGAAAGAGAAGCTCTCTGAATTGTTAACTCTCTCTTCTCATAAATAAATCTCTATATGCTTCACATACAGACTTGAAGTAAGCTCAGCTGTAGCCCAGGGAATCATATTCATCCCTTCCCTCAGCTTCAGATGGATAATCCTAGACCTTGAAGAAAAGCAAAGAATACCACAAGGACCAGATGGAGGTGAAATTGTGAAAAGAAGGAACTCAGTTTGGCTGTTGTTAGTGAACTGAGCCTAAGACCTAAAGGGGGAAGATTTCCTGGAGCCTAAAATCCCAGAGTTGAAAGGAATTTTAAAACCCATCTAGTCAAATCCCTAGCTGCTGCTCAAATCCCCTCTCCGGGATCCTAATAAATGCACATCCAGGGACGGGGAGCTCACTCCTCTACACAGGCAGCCCATTCTTAGTTACCTCAATTGTGATAATGGCTGGTAGTTCTTCATAGGTGATTTTCACCCCTTGGGCAGCTCTCTGTGCGTGTTCCGGGGTGTCAGCCACCACAGCACCAATGATATGCCCAACACAAGTAACCTAGGAACAAAGACAGATTGTTAAATAATGCAACCAGGCTACAGTGAAACGAATTATTTTTTGATTGTTCAAAAAGCCAAAAGAAGTCCCTGCCTTCATAATGAAAGCACATTTTAGGAATGCCCCGGGGCCTCTTAATTTCCTTATCTTACTGATATGGGGTCACTAGGATTAAGATGGCAAACAGATTTCATCTCAAGGGCCAATTCTGATTATTTAGTACTGGCAGACTATTGAGAGGCTCAACCAGATAGAATGTGGCAATTGATTACTCATTTGCCATGAGTAGAAAGGGGGATATTGCAGCACAAGTTTGTCCGTTAGGATCTCCTCCAACACCATTGGTCCTCTTATGGAGACTCAGGAGACAAGGCCACGATGGGCTAGTTACTATTAATAGATCATGACCAAATCCTAGGCCCTGACCCCCAGTTTTACTTTCTTTTCACCACACCACTGTGTTTTATCTTCTGTTTCCCAGATTTATTCCAAAAGCTTCTCAAAGGCTGTAAAGGCTGTAAGCATCAGTATAAGACACGTAAGACATATACTTACAATGAAGATATACTTCGTCTAATACCCAAAAGCAGTAGCTCTCAAATGCTGGTTCTTAGACTTGATAATCCATAAAAAGATTTAAAAATTTATATGGTAATGATTGCTGTTTTCTTTTCTTTAATAATTCAGTTTCATAAAAGCTTAATGGATCTCCTTCAGAGACCATTTTCATCCAACATCCCCCAAAAAGTAAACAACAAAAAATCTTTGTCCAGCACATCACTTTAGAAGATGAGGTTTCTGACAACAGGAATGAACAGTTAGGATGCATGTCTCTGAAAATTCTAATGGGTGATGTCCAGAAAGACTTCCTAGCAGAGGCAGCCTTATTCTTCTTCCCAAAGCCAGATAGAAGAAACATTTCCCAAATCAGTTATTGACTTATTTGATTAGCGCAATTGGCTAAATCTGGTTGACTCTCCCTAGCCATAATGCTAGCACTGCTCTGAGAAGCTCTTAAAATTCATAAAGAAATTTGTTCTTCTACAAAATGCTCTCCTCATGGAGTCCTTGTTCTCATATTTTTAGTTTTTTGTTTTCTCCTTCACTTTTACATCAGAAATAAGATGAATTTGCTCTTCAGAAATATTCATGTCTAATATTGATGTCTATTGCAATTAAAAAATGGCTGTCGAGAACTATCCTATAAAAAAAATATAAGGACTTAGTAGCAGCTGTCTTAAACATTTGAAAATTTTTGTTTGTTGTTACAGAGTTCCATATAGTCAAAATCAATAGATAAACTTTCATATTTACCAATTATCAATACACATCGTGGTGGTATTGTGATTTCCAGTTAGTTTGTTAAATGTATTCTTGTTTTATTTTAATTAAGGAGCTTACTGTTGTTTCTTAAGAACCCAATTGCTAGTTCAAATGCAATCACCAGCCTTAGTTTACTGTCACCTTGGCATAGAGACATCCTACTATGTACAAACAGCAGTCATCAATTAAATAAACAAGTAACATATTCTATCCCTCTGTGGATTGTGGCCATCCAGTTGATGGCCACAATCCATGCAAATGTACAACCTTTCCAGATCAGGGGTTTAGAGCAATGTACACAAATTAAAACTTCAATACTTATTCCATTTACCTCATAAAAAAAAAATCCAAAACCTACCTTATCCTTTGCAAAGACTGTCTCATCATTGCAAATTCCAGTTATGTTACTCCCAGGAATATCACCAGCAGAAATGAAGCAAACAAACCCTGGCACCTTCTTAGCTTCTGATATTTCTACGGACCTGCAAGAATGAGCAGTGTGAGAGGGGCCAGGCCAGCAAGCTGGAGCAGGGGACCCATCACCTGGTTGGACAACTCTGTTCTTATTTTGATGGGCTTGGCTTCATCCTAATTCCTCACTTCTCTGCTTCTTTTCTACCAGATTCTAATTCAATTATATTCTATTCTGCAAATGTCGATTAAATGCTCACCATGTTCAGGCCACTGTCTTGAATGCTGCTGGAGATACAAAGTGAATAAGCCAGCCAGGTTTACTTTGGCTCACACATGTAATCCCAATGCCTTGGCAGGTCGAAGTAGGAGGATCACTTGAGCCCAGCAGTTTGGGACTAGCCTGGGCAACATAACAAGATCCTATCTCCATTTAAAAATAAATAAAATGAATAAGGCAGGCCAGGCCTCTTTGGACCTTACATGATGCCCTGTCTGGTCTCCAAGTACAAGCGAGCCAAATCAGAGTGAGCAGCACTTACTCTGGAGAGCTCTGGCTAATGCACACATCACACTAACTCCCTTCCAAAATCAGCACAGGGGCCCTGCTGTGTCACTGATCCATGGCCCTGAACAGCTTCATACAGCTGGATTTCTCTACCCACATTCATGGTCCTATCCCAGCATGACAGGGCGTCCTACCGTAATTAGGCAACATGAACCTCTAAGGGAGAATTACTGAATATAGCATCAAGGATAACAGTCTCAACCATGTGCTGATCACACTGGCACATGTCCCATGGGGAAATAGGGCGACACATTTCATACAAAGGTGTGGAAACTGAACTGAAGTACTAACCGCCTTCCAAATGCTTAATCCTCATGAGAAACCCTGAAAGCACTTATCCTAATTCCCATTTTATGTCTGTGGAAAATCAAACTCGAGGAACTCAGGTAGTTTGTCCAAAGTCAGTAAGCCAGAAAGCAGTGTGACCGGGATTATTAGAACTGAGGTTAAGTTAGGAGGGTTAAGCTTTGCCCTGGCACACTCACTTCCAAGTGTATGCAGTCCAGGAAGGCCCCAACTGTTGCAGTCATGACAATGTTAACCCTTTCATCCTCTTCCATCCATTCACATTGCTTGGATGGAAGTGGTTTGAGTGTAGACAATGTGGGTCTATGGTATTGTCAACATGGGCTCAAGACAAGGAAAAAAAGGGAAAGAATGCATCTTATAGCTGGCAATCACAGGAACTTAAACACTTTTTTTTTTTTTCAGGGACCTGGACAGGTTTATTCATCTGTTAGATTTCACCTGTACCTGGTTCGCCATTCCTGGAGGGTGCCCATCTCCAAGCTAGGAGCAGCAGCAGAAAAAAGACCAATGACAAGGGAACCTGATCCCTAGTCCACTCAGTGAGCCCAAGGAAGGGTTTTTCCTAGCTATTCTGCTCAGCAGGCTACGTGTCTAACGCCCAACAGGAAATGAAGTTCACACTCTCTGGCTTGAACATCCAGAGGCGGCACAACACAGGTGCTCAGGTTGCTCAGCTTCAAACTCCAACTCTGCCACTTACCAACTGTGTGGCCTGGGGCAAGTTACATAGCCTGTTGTGCCTTAGCTTCCTCATCTGAAACAGAGAGATGATAATAGGACCTGCCTATAAGGTTGTTGTGAGGAGTAAACAAACTAATATATTTAAAGTGCTTTAAGCTAGGTTATGGCACTTTTGCTTTGCTTTCTTTTATTTTTCTTTCTTTTTTTTTTTTTTTTTTTGAGATGGAATCTTGCGTTGTCGCCCAAGACAGGGTGCAGTGGCATCATCTCAGCTCACTGAAACCTCTGCCTCCTGGGTTCAAGCAATTCTCCTGCCTCAGTCACCCGAGTAGCTGGGATTATAGGCGTGCACCACCATGCATGGCTAATTTTTTTTTATTTTTTGTGGAGACAGGGTTCTGCTATGTTGGCCAGGCTGGTCTCAAACTCCTGACCTCAGGTGATCTGCCTGCCTTGGCCTCTCAAAGTGCTGGGATTACAGGCATGAGCCACCACACCCGGCCACTTTTGCTTTCTAATACCTATTTATAAGAGCAATATTTGGCCATCTCAGCTGAGTTCATTTTATAACTGTGTCAAAACCTTAACATATATCACTGCTTAGGTCAAAATAAAACCTTCAATTATTATGAGTAAAAAAAACACCTAGATTGTAGCAAATATTAAGTGCTGTATATGAGCATTAGATGTTTTTTTATTATTATTATTATTATAGAAGTGATAATTTTTGCTATCTGAGGTCTCAGAGTTCAACAAACATCTACAAGTGACTGTTCTCTGCTAGGTGCTTTAAGGACAATATTGCTAATCCTTGAAGAAACACCTCACTACAGACGAGGAAACTGAGAGTTTAAGTACATGGGCCAAGGTCTCAGTTGATAGGCGCCAGAGCAGGAATGCAATCCCAGGACTGCCACACTCTAAGGCCATGTTCTTCCCATAAGTGCTAACTCAAGTTCTAATGAAATTCTGCATTTTAAACAAGCCTAGTATCCAAAATGCAGGTCTAACCAGATCCTGTCCAAAGCCTATCTGCAGCTTCTCAGTGTTTTTTAGGACAAGTGTCATCTCTCTGTTTAGGGCTCCAAGGCTTTCCTGATCTGGCCCCTGATGACCCCTCCCAGGAACAGAACTCCTCCAGGTGCCACCAGAGCCCGAACCCTTCCTGCTCCTCTCCAGACTGTGGTTTCTTCGAGGTGAGTTCCCATCTTCCCCTCTCTCTAGCCTAAGAGGTCCTGGAGGAACCTCATTATCTGTGCATCTCCATGACCTGGCGAGAAGTCTCGTGGGTACACCCAGTGGCCCCTCACAAAGTTCCACCAGCTCCTCCTGGTGGTGACACTCACTTGATCTTGGCATGGGCCCGGGTACTGGTGACCAGCCGGAGAGAGAGCTCATTCTCGTAGCGAGGGATGTCGTCACAATACACGGCCTCACCAGAGGCCTGCATGTTCGCTGCCAGGTGGGGCAGGGGCCGGCCTACCATGTCCTCCTCAGACTGACCCTTGGGCACATCCTGGAATGACAGGGTCATGAGTCAGCCTGAGCTGCCAAGGATACTGCCCCTCTACAGGCCCAAGGGACACTGGAGAGCTTCAGGCTACATGGCAAAGCACACCAAGAGGTAGGAATAAAGGATGCAGAGTGGCATGGGGCAGAGGGAACCGGAAGGTGCATAAGTAATGGCAAGGGTGGTCCTAGTGTTGTTATATAAAATAACAACAAGAAAAAGAGGGACCTAAATGTCCATTAATTGGAGACTGGCTAAATAAACTATGCAGCCCTCATACAACACAACAGTATGCAACCATTAAAACATACTTTTGAAGAAGTTTAATTAGAAGGATTGTTCATGCAAGCATGAAAACAGGATATGTGCTTGTGTTTCACAATAATTCAAATTCTGTAGGAAAAGATAACATATGTGATAAATATAGTACACATATGTCCGTATATGCATAGGAAATAATGAAAAGAATTAAACAAAAATGTAATAATAATTTGCTCTTGGAGGTGGAACTTTTGGTGATTTTTATTTTCTTTATATTTTTCTGTATTTTCTAAAATGTTTTACATTATTGATTTGATAATAAAGTTCTGTTTTTGTTTTACAAAGTAACCATAACAGTGGGTCATATTTATTGAGTGTTTCACCACATGCCAGGGACTATCTAAGCAATTTACTTTTATTAACACATTTAATCCTCAAAACTATCTTGTGAAACAGGTAGACCATTATCCACATTTGCAGGTGAATATAATTAACTTGCATAAGAGGCACACAGGAGGATAAATAACTTGTTCAAGGTTGCACAATTATGAAATGGCAGAGTTTAGATATAAATTCAGGCAGTCAGGCCCCAGAGCTCAGGCTTGGGACAACTACCCTCCAGTGTACAGGGGGCAGTCAATTGTGGCCTGGGTCCACTGCCTGTTTTTGTAAATAAAGTTTCATTGGAAGACAACACACTCATTCATTCATGTATTTTTGGTGGCTGCTTTTATTCTACAATGACAGAGTTGAGAAGTTGCAGTAGAAACCATCTGGCCCACAAAACCTAAGATGTTTTCAGGAAAAGTTTGCTGACCCTTTACCTAGCACCTCTCAAAAAGCTGGGGTAGATAGATGGTTTGTTTGTTTGTTTGTTTGTTTTAACATGCTCAATAATACTTCAGGCTTTGCACATTATTCTTCAAGTAAAACAAACAAACAAAAAATCTGTAAGGAACAGGTGCAGCTGGGAGTCTAATCCCAAGAGAGAAATGTAGGCAAACAAGAGAAAAATAGTGACATTAACATCTATATGATTCTCATTTTCTTCACGGGATATTTAAGCACAAGAGTAAGGAGCTTTATGCACCTACATACAATTCAAGTTCGTCGCCAGCCGATAGTCAGCCACTAGCCAACTGATGCGGCCTGTGCAGTCCCCTGATATTAGCCATGTACTGATTGGACTCACTTGGAAGAGCTGGACGTTGGCTGGGGGGTCTTTCTGAAAGAGTAAAGTTGCACTGGTGAAGGTGGGGTCCAGTTTACCACACTTCTGTGGAGACAAGGTAACAGAGGTGACCAGGATTATATTTCAATCATTGATCCCTTCCGTGGTTATCCCCAAACGACCACAGTAACAACTGATCCCCTCGTCTCATTTCTTCATTTTATGCCCCTTTGAGTGCAGGCTGGATCTCCAGCATCCAAACATGGGCTCTGAGAGTTCAGCATTTACGAACAGCCTCAGCTTCACTGCTAGCCCCACACTGTACCCTGTAGACTGAATGGTCTGTACCTCCTCCAACACTCTAACACTTCAAACTCTTTCCCTCCGTCTTGTATTTATGCCTGCTGCTGTCTCTGTTGGGAATATAGTTCTCCTCCAGCCTTCCTGGAAAATTCTTCCTTGCCCTCCTCAATTCCATGGGAAGCATTTAATGATATGGAAAATGTTCATAATATAATCCCAATGGAAACAAAGGAGGATTTAAAGCTTTATATGCAGTGTGGTCCCAAGTCTTTTGAAATATATCCACATTAAAAGATAGGAAGGTAGCAGGTATTGATAGATGGATGGAAGGACAAAGAGAAAGAGATGGGGCAGACAAACAGCATGACAGATGAACAGATAACTGCAGGAAAAAGATTGGAGGAATTAATCAAAATACTTAGCAGAGGTTTTCTCTGGGATTTGAGAGTAAGAGTAATTTTAGGTTTCACTGATCCAATCCTGTATTTTTGAAGTTTGTTTTTAAAAGAGGGTTTTAACTCTGCTGTTCTCTGCTGTTCTCTGCTTTGTGCTCCTCCACACCCATCTCTGCAGTTGTCTCCCAAGTGCAGCCTTTACCGTCCATGTTCTCCCCGACACTGGGCTGCCCCCTAGCACCTCGGGCAACTTGGCATAGGAGAGGGGCAAAACAAATTCTTGGTGAACATATTTCAGGAGCTGGGCCCCACCTCTGTCTGCACCCTCTCTTGAGGGCACATCCTGTGCATTCCATGGGCTCCTGGTTAGTGCAGCCCCACCTGACACTCCCATTCCACCCTACGTACTCATCACACTCTGCATTCCCTTTCTTTTTCTTTTTTTTTTTTTCTTTTTTTTTATTTTTAGTAGAGACAGGGTTTTACTACATTGGCCAGGCTGGTCTCAAACTTCTGACCTCAGGTGATCCACCCACCTCAGCCTCCCAAATTGCTGGGATTACTAGTGTGAGCCACCACTCCTGGCCTTCTGCATTCCCTATCTAACCTAAGAAACCACAGTTCTATCAGTGATACTGCTAGAAGGATTATCTGCTCCACCTGCCCCTTTTGCAGATTTTACAGCTGAGACAGGGAAAGTTGTGACTATTCAGGTTCTCAAGGCAAAACACCGTCAGGGCAAGAACTTGTGTCCCCAGTGCCAAGCCCAGTACTCTGCCTCCAAGCCATCTGGTCACTCCTGTTTCCATGGTTCCTGTGCTGTGACCCCAGTCCCTGCTATTCTGCCCTCAGATGTCCAGAGGAGAGGAGCAAATTTACTACCCAGACCAACTTCCTATATCCCCAGAAATGCTACAGAGAGCCTGTGCCTGGCCAGGCCCCACTCACATCTTCCGGGTTCTCTTGGCCCAGCTTCTGAAGCACTGTCAGGTAGAACTTGAAGAAGAAGCTGAGGGTGAGGGTGCGCCGGAAGTCCACCATGCCGCCAGGGGCGTCGGGGGGCAGGTGCAGCTCCTCAGCCAGGCCTGCACACACGTCCTGTAGCAGCTCCTCGTTCCATAGCCTGCCAGAGAGCAGAGCATGGGACAGCACTCCTGCCTAGCCCTCCGTGTCCCTTTGTATAGAGCTGTGTGCCCAGGGCCATGGAGCTGTATAAAGCTTGATTCAAAATTCAGCTTGGATACTTAGAGTTAGGTGACTTTAGGCCCCATGCTTAAATTAACCTCATTGAGCCTCTGTTTCCTCATGTTTAAAAATAGATACAATTTTTAAAGACCACCAAAGTAGTAATAGCTAAATCTATCAAGCCCTCACAATGTGCCAGGCAACATCTTAAGTGTTTTAGATGAATTGTCACTTTTAATTTAAATTTTAAAATGTCGTAGGGAAAATTCCTATACCCATTTACCAATGAGAAAACTGAGGCATTTGGAGGCTCAGTAACTTGATTTATGTTACCTATTTTGTAAATGACAGAGCCAGGAATTTTGGAACCAAGGAACCAAACTCCAAGTTAAGCTTTATTGATTCTATGTGGGTGCTATAAGGATTACACAGTATAATGCTAGCGAAGTGCTTGGTACAATTTCTGTTATATAATAACCATAGTAATAGTAATAGCAGTAGTAGTAGTAATCACAGCCATAGTGGTAGCAAAAGTAGTAGTAGCAGAGAAGTAGTAGTAGCATCAGCATCAATACTACTAGTAATAATACTCGCAACAGCAATAATAGTTGCAGTAGTGGTAACAATATAGATAGTAGTAGCAGAAGTAGCAATAGCATAAAAGCAGTAGTAATAGAAGCAACAGCAATAGTAGTAATCACAGTAGTAACAGAAGCAATGACAAAAGTAGTAGTCATAGCAGTAGCAGCATCAATAACAGCAGTAATGCTACTGTTAGTAGTAACAGTAGCAGCAGCAATACTAGTAGCAAGAGTAATAGTGGTAGTAGCAGTAACAGTAGTAGCAGTAATTTCAGTAGCAGTAATAGTAGCAGTAGTAATGCTATTAGGAAAATACTAGTATAACAGCAGTAATAGTAGTAGCAGTACTAATAGAATAAGTAATAGAAGAGGCAGCAATAGTAGTAGTAGCAATGGTAATAGTAATAACAGCAATAATACTAATCATAATAGTGATAGGAATTGCAGCAGTGATCATAAGTGTAGTGATAGTAGTAGCAACAGTAGTAATAGTAATAGCAATAATGAGTAACAGCTGTAATTGTAAAGTAGAAGTAGCTGGAGTAGTAGCAATCATAATGTTAATTATTGCTGCAGTAATAGTAGCAATAGTATAGTAGTAGCAGCAATGGTAATAGTATAGCAGTGGCAATACTCCTAGTAGTAATACTGGTAATAGCATTAGTAACAGTTGTAGTAGCAACTGTGGTTATAGTGGAAGTAGAAGTGGTAGCAATAGTAGCAGCAGTAGCAGTAGTTATAGTAGCAGTAGCAGCAATAGTAATACTACTGGTAGTCATAGTAGCAGCAACAGTACCAATGATACTATTAGTGGCAGCAACAGCAGCAGCAGTCTGATTCTGCTGTTAGCTCTTACTTGGAAAGTTGCCTCTGAGTAGTCTTGAGGGCCGAGATGGTTCTGTTGGCCATTCCACCATAGCAAAGGGCCAGCTCCTCTACCTCTGTGGTTCCTGGCTTGAATAAAACTCTCATTCCACTGGTTACCTTGGCAATGTCATCTTCTCTCCGGGAAGCCTGCTTGAATGCTGAGAAATACTCACCCTAAAAGAGAACAGAAAGGTGCCTGTGTTCCACCTTGCCCTGCAAGGGTTGCAAATGGCAGACCCAAATCGTACGGCTATGAAGTGAGGGGATAACACTATCACACAATAGTGGGGTAACTGGCCCCAGGAATCAAAGATCAAACGTAACTGATTACCACTTGTTTAGGAGAGGTTCCACGTAACATTCCCAGAAGCTGGAGAAAACCTGGATTTCTCCCTGCTAGTCAGAAAAGCTGACGGTCAGGGACAAAGTGGAACTGTGTGGTCTCCATTGAACAGCTGCAGGGCAGGAAGAGTGCTTTCGCAAAGGCTCCTCAAAGATACCTCAGCCCTCTTACCTTCCCCACCCTGGTGCCCACTCTCAGCACCCACCCGGCTTCTCTGGGAACTGAGGCTGTTTGGCCCTTGGCATCCTCTGCTTGTGGTCTCCACAGTGCTCTCTCCAACTTGTCCCTCCCACCAGTCTTTGGCATCATTCAGACATCTTGATGAAAGAGGTTGGGCACAGTGGCTTATGTCTATAATCCCAGAGGCCTAGGTGGAAGGAGTGCTTGAAGCCAAGTGTTCAAGACCAGCCTCGACAATATAGTGAGGACTTATCTCTTAAAAAAAAATTAGCCAGGTGTGGTTGTGCACACCTGTGGCCCCAGCTATTTGGGAGGGTGAGGTGGGAGGATCACTTGAGCCTGGGACATTGAGGCTGCAGTGAGCGGAGATCATGCCACTGCACTTCAGCCTGGGCCAGCAGGAAGAGTGAGATTCTGTCTCAAAACAAAAAAATAAGAAAAGAAAAGAAAGAAAGAAATCTTGCTAAAAGGAAGTATCACTATTACTCTATGCAGCAATCACTGCCCTTGTGCTTTAAACGCATTTTCCTTCATGAGTTTGAGTCAGGATCTATCTTTAAGTATGGGAGAACAGTATGAGCTACTTTCCAGGTAAGAGCCACCTGACTTCAAGCCCTTTCTGTGTCAGGTTCCTTTTGAGGTCTGTGCTCACTCTGGCACCACAAATTGTGTTGAACACCAAAAGTAGCAGGTTTAGGGAGAGGACAGCTATTGGAAAAAGCACCATGAGGCCTACAGTGGAGGCCACCAAATGGCCACAGGTTTTTCTCTGAAGAAGCTATGGAGCCCCCTCCTGATGGCAAAGCAGTTCAGATTGGATGTCAAGCATGGCTCTGGGGAACTGAGCCCAGAGTTTGACCTTTCTTCTGGAACAGAGGTCCCAGATGCTCACTCCCAGGACTGTGCCCATCCACGGGGACGTTCTCACTGGGGTACGGTAAACTGTCAGTGTCAGATTGACAATATCTTTTCTTGAGAGTCTTCTCATTCTGGGTATTAAAATCTCCTTTCTTAATGAAAGAATGTATTTTGTTAATGATCATACCTGGCTAATAAAAACTGAATAGAGCTATACCTGTTTCCCCTCCCTTTTATCGCTCATAATTTAAAAAAAAAATTACCAAACTGAAATTCAAAACTCTGGGAATCACTGCACAATATGGTCTATACAGACAAGCTAGAAAACCATTAAGAAACCACCTCAGGGATATAATTGCTTTAATTTAATTAGCGTTCTCATTAAGGAGGTCAAAATTACCAAGGGCAAAACATGCCTCAGAACACTAGCTAAAGCGCTAGCTGTGGGAAACCTTCACACTCTCCCTGACAGCGGCTCCCCACACCTCTCCAGATGCCTTTTCTGAAAAGCCCTTTTGGAATGTGTTCTGAGCTGGTAGCTCCTACAAAAGGAGAAACCCACACCAGCTCAAGACATCACAGGCCCCAGGGAACAAAGAGTACGGCAGCCAGTGGTACCCTGACCTGCCCCAGCAGGCCAGAAGAGCCACCCATGAAGCAGGAATCCATCCACACCAACCCACAGCCATCTCAGTGAAGCAATATCTCGTCAAGCCTCAGGTCAGCGTATGAGAGTCTGAGCCACAGGCAGCTTCTTCATGCAGCATGTGAACCCCACATTCTTCACCACAGGAAAGCAAATTTCCTCTGACGTGGGCAGGAATCCTTGATAGCTACATGCGTTCTTGGAATTCTGTCATTAGCTACTGGTCATCTCCACTGGCTTCTGGGCATCACCAGGAACCTTACGAATTATTTATTTTCAGTCCTTACAATAACCCATATGGTAAGTAACATGGTGCCCATTTTACATATGAGGAAGTTAGGGCTCAGAAAGGTGAAATGATTCTCAGGACCAAGTATCTAGCTATCTGGTTCCACAGTCCCTACCATGTGGACTCCTATCCTGCAACTTCTCATTGTCCAGAAAGGAATATGTTTGGTTGAATAGAGGCAATGTTTGGAGAGAAAAACCAATGTAAAAGTTGACAGATGCTCAGACTGGTGGAGGCAGACCCTGGTCTCTTTGTCTAGAGCCTGGCAGTAGGACTCATTTGAACAGAGCCTGGAACCAACACCCTCAACATCTCACCTCCCTGCTGTAGGGGATCTCTATGGAGAGGAGAATCTCCTCAGGGCTCAGTAGGGTCTTTCTGTAGCCGGGGAAGAAGGTGTGGTCCATCCGAACGGTTCTCCTGGTGCCTGTACAGAAGCAAGATGAAGAGGAGCCAACGTGAGGGAAAGGCTGGGAACCCCATGGGGAGCAAAGGACAACCATCAGTGGGATTCTTCATGCTGGTTTCCAGTGCCCACAGTCAGAGTGAATGACTGGCCCAATTGGGGCCAAATCCTCTGTCTGAAATCCTTAAGCATCCTTAAGCAATGGTGTGCTGGTGAATCTTTAACAACCAGTTTCACATAGCAGGGAAAAGCCCTAGTTTATAGCATTTGCCAATTTCTGTGGTGTAAATACTTCTGATAGCCAATTTCAGGCTACCAAAGTTGCATCACTGAATCTGAAGCTGGGAAGAGAGCAGAAATGTTAGCACAGCAACCCTGACTGCTGTCCTCTGTAGGGCCTGCTTACAGGGCTGGCCCTTGGGAACTTGTACTTCAGAAGGGTTCCCAGCACTCCATGATAGAGCAGCTCACTGTGCCTACATTATTTGTACAAACAATTAATATGCTGAACCCCTGCTTTCCTTCTGGGAGTCTAGACTTTGGGCACATGCCAGTAGAGGCTGCCTGTGTGACGAGCTCCCAAGAAAACCCCAGGTGCTGAGCCTCTAATAATCTTCCTTGGGAGCCAAGACCTCACTTGTGTTGTCACAATTCATTGCTGGAAGAATTAAACATGCACTGTGTGACTGCACTGGGAGAAGTCTCTGGAAGGTTGTGCCTGGTTCCCCCAGACTTTGTTCCCATGTATCTTTTCCCTTTGCTGATTTTGTGTCCTCCTGCTATAATAAGTCATAGCCAAGAGTATGACTGAATGCTGAATCCTCCCAGTGAATATCAGAGCCAAGGTGGTCTTGGGGACCCTCTGACAAAGCAGAGATGTACAGGAGCACATAATTCTAGAGCATGTCCACTGTACAGACAGAACAGATGCAAATAACTCCAAGAGGGCTGATAACAGTAAAATTAAGTAATTAGGAAGTGATTTATCTTGAGTATTTATTCCTTTTGTTTTGAATATAATTTATTTCATTGTAAGTTTACACACTCTTATTTTTATTTTTATTTTTGAAACTGGGTCTCTCTCTGTCACCCTGGAGTGACAGTGGTGCAATCTTGGCTTACTGCCTCTGATTCCCAGGTTCAAGTGGTTCTCCTGACTCAGCCTCCTGAGTAGCTGGGACTAAAGGTGCACACCACCATGCCCAGTTAATTTTTGTGTTTTTAGTAGAGATGGGGTTTCACTATGTTGACCAGGCTGGTCTTGAACTCCTGAACTGAAGTAATTCTCCTGCCTCGGCCTCCCAAAGTGCTGGGATTTTAGGCATAAGCCACCACTGTACCTAGCCTGATTTTTATGAATAACTCTGTTTCACAAATGACTCATAGAATTCCTGAAGATCCAACAGCAGGCTGTGGTGAGCCAGCTCATCCCAGCCCCATCACCCCACTAGGTAAGGCAGGCAGGTAGCAGTTCCTGCTGTGAAGTCTCCACAAAGAAAAGGTCCAGCTCTCCTGTCTCCCAAACCAGATGCATTCTTCCGTTTCCCTGGACCCAAACAGTAGGGAAAGCTAGGTCACTGAACTTCGAGCTCTGTTTCTCCAGAAAATGACTTGTCTGGTGAGACTTTCCCCCCCCAAGTCCTTCTTTCTGGACCTCTGCTTACCTTTGGACACAAGTGTCAGCTTAGCCCCACTGGCCATGAACACAGGGTTGAGGTCGGAGATGGGGCTGGCCGTGATGATGTTTCCTCCAATGGACTAAAACAAGCAGAGAGTATGCAGTGAGAGACCACTCCAGGAAACCCTTGCTCATGCAGCAGGCTCCTGAACACAGGGCAGTGGGATGACACTTGCTTTTGGGAGACCCCTGAGGACCTGTGCCTACTGTGGTCACAATACCAGCACTGTGACAATGTGGGCCTTCAGAAAAACGTACAAAACCTGAAATCAGAACTCTTAGGATTGGATCCCAACTCTGAAATCTAGCAGGCAAGCCCCTTTAAGTGTGTTTGTTTGTATGATTGATGATTTCACCCAACCTTTTCCTGAAAGGATTGAGGTGATTTGTCACAGAGGCCATGTAGAGTCAGTAAAATGAAGATAAAGATCAAGGAAAGAGAGGAGGAAGACTTCAGGTTGAATAATTTGCTCTATTTGGATCTGAACTTCCTGATAACATGGCAAAAAAAATGTAGGAAGAATCAGATATTGCAGTCATTATTAGAAAAACAGGAAGAAAATCAGTAGCACGATGAAAATAAAATTCTTCCTGGAAGTAGATTGTAGCAGAACTAGGGAACTCAGCAGAGTTTGAGTTTATGTCTCCTTATCTGTAATCAGAAGTGACAGGTACTTGGCGTGGGGGCTGAGAGGAATAGAAGTAGGCTGTTTGTTTTAATTTAAAAAATAATAATTTAAAAATGGAAGGGATAGCTTTTCTTCCAACACCATAAACTGTTGTGAAGAGCTTCCACTGGCACAGAATGTGTGAATGCCACCTGCAAACAGGGGATGTGGGGACTCGTCTGAAGGCTGACTGTGAACAATCAACAGGTGGATTCCTCCCTCCTGTCAGAGGGCTCTGTCTCTGAAAGGAAATTCCCCTCCCAATTTTGGCTTCTCCCTAGCGTATCTCTTATTCACCTACTACCAGGCTCTGCCAAGCTCAGGAAGCGGGAGGGAGGCAGGAAGCTCCACAGAATGAAGCCTACGAGTTGCGGAGTATGTTTCCCAGGGTGCCCACCGACCACCTTCATCAGAAGCACCTGAAGAGCTGGGCTACATCCCAGACCCATGTGTCAGAATCTCTGAGGGTGGGCCCAGGAATCTGCGTTTTAACAAGCACTGCTCCTCCCACCCCCAGGCAACTCTAAGCACTAAAGTTTGATGCCCACTGCGCTGATGTAAGTGAGAGTCTGGCCACCCTGCTTTGGGATGAAAGCTCCGTCCTGCGGGCCTCACTTGCCTCTGACCGCGACTCACCGCCACAGACTTGACCTGCTTCCCAGCAAACCAGCGCAGCTGCTCCAAGACCCCTCTGAACACCTCTGTCTTTTGGGCAGGAAGCTTAGCAATGGCATCAGCCAGGGTCTTTTCCACAATGGTCAGGGGGCAAGCAGCTCCAAAGGAGATACCTGGGAACACGCATTCGGAGTAATAGCAATCCTTCCCACGGTTCAGAAGAGGATTTCATCCACAACTCCGCTGAAGCTTTCCAACAAGCCCAGCAATGCTGAATCAGGACTCTCAGCTTCACATGGATAATTATGGCCCAGAGTGGCTGAGTGACTTAACCAATGTCACACAACTCATAAACGAGCCAGTACTCAAGCTTAGGCCTCTTGATCCTACAACCGATGTTCTTCCCTCTAAACCGGTAGCTCTGAACTCATTAAACTCATTGAACTCAGAATCTCTGGGGTGAAGTCCTAGCATTCTTTTCAAAAGCACTTAAGCACAGCCCCTACCTCCCCACCCCCACTTTAGAATCACATGAGTGATTCTGATGTGTAGCCAGAAATGAGAAAAATGACTGAAGATCCCATAGCCTCTTGTTGACTGGCACCCTACCATGGATGCTTAGCAGAGAAAAGGCAACGAATCGGGTCCCCTCCCACCTTTCCCTGTGCAAGGTGGGCTCCAGGAGAAGCAGGGGCAGCCAGAGCCAGTGAGGAGGCCACCCTGACACCTACCACTAACCTTGTGACCCATCCCCAGCCTCACAGCCCCTCCATGTGCTTGGAGTGAACCTCCCCTTACCCTCGGGTCCATGTTCTACTGAATTCAGCTCAGGGATCCAGGCTGGGCAGACAATCATAGGAAATAACATATTCTTAAACTTCATCTCGATACCTAGAAAGAAACAAGAAGCCCAGGTTGTAGGTCCATTGCTGTATCACCAGGGCAGGCCTTAGCAGCTTTTCCCACCATCTCACACAGGACACATGACACAGCCACAATCACAATATGCTCCCTGGTGACTGTAGGTGTTTGGTAATAGGAAACTCAGCAGAACATGGGTGGGATTAGTCTTTGGACTATCAGCCCGAAAACTATCTCAAAAAACTATCTGAATTCAAATGAAATGAGTTTGAATTCACTGAAGAGAGAGTGAGACAGAGAGAGAGAGAGAGAGAGAGAGAGAGAGAGAGTGTGTGTGTGTGTGTGTGTGTGTGTGTGTACAACATTAGAAAACACAAGAGGCCAGGCACAGTGGCTCACGCCTGTAATCCCAGCACTTTGGAAGGCCAAGGCGGGCAGATCACGAGGTCAGGAGTTTGAGACCAGCCTAACCAACATGGTGAAACCCCGCCTCTACTAAAAATACAAAAATTAGCTGGGTGTGGTGGTGTATGCCTGTAATCTCAGCTACTCAGGAGGCTGAGGCAAGAGAATCGCTTGAACCTGGGAAACAGAGGTTGCAGTGAGCCAAGATCAGGCTACTGCACTCCAGCCTGGGTGACAGAGCAAGACTCTGTCTCAAAAAAAAAAAAGAAAAAAAAGAAAAGAAAAGAAAACACAGGAAATCAAGGTATGTTAGGAACGCTTCTAAGCACTTTCCCTATTTTAACTTACTTCATCCTCACAACAACCCTATGAGGAACTCTGATTTTTCTGTTTACAGATGAAGATACAGAAAGATTAAGTTTCTCGCCCAAATCACACAGCTAAGAATAAGCAAATTTCACTACTGGAAGGATTATTCGTGTTGGGATATAATAGTAATAAAAACATGAAAGTTTAACATTAAAGCAGAAAGGGAAAATGGGTGGGAAAACTTCAAATCTGTCTTCCAGTCCCCACTATCTGCCTGAGTTCTTCAAGGTTTCTGGCTTGGTGGGGCCATACATCTGTGTGTGGTTTCTGGCCTTCCTGACTAAACGAGCCAGAAGCCTCCGTTAAACAAATGCGCCTCTGTTCCTTAGGCCTAGTTGGCTCAGCACCTCGCCCAGCCTTGCCAACAGAATATAGATGGAAAAGGTTAAAAAAGAAATACCTGTGACCTCCTTGCTCCACCCCCAACCCCAGGTGCTGCTCAGGATTTCTGAAGGGGGCCCTAGGCTTTGAGGGTCCCCAGATTGCAGAAATCCTCAAAGTTCCCTTCAGAAATCCTAAACAGCACCTGAATATCGGCTTCCAGGCCAAAGAATACAGATTGAGGCTGCAAGTCCTATCGTGATAAGGTTTTCTCTGTGTCTGCCTTCCCTCAACACCCTGCGTTGACTGGAGGTGGCTATGCTACTGGGGTATGCATAAGAGAGGAGGGAGTGGCACAGACAGAGGTGGTCTTGAGAAGTCATTCCTAATTGTGGAGCTTATGTAATCTTTGTAAATTCCTTTCTCTTGGAATCCAACTGGGCCCAGGCCATTGGATGACTCAGAGCAAGGAGCATGCAAGTGTGAAATGATCCCCTCCAGGCTGAGGTGGGGAACCCCTTGAGCCCATGAGTTTGAGGTGAGCTATGGTAGCATTGCACCACTGCACTTCAGCCTGGGCAACAGGGTGAGGCCTCGTCTTTGAGAAAAAAATGGAAGGACCTCCTAAGATTCCCCCAGCCACCTTAAATCAAGCTACACCTGGGCCACCCGAACCGTGAGTCCTGTTGAGCCATGGCCATCAAGATCACATTTCTTGAAGTGTGTCTCAGCCCACCCTGCTGTCTCAGTGTGTCACTAAACCACAGCTGGGGACTCTACCGTGTGTGTATGTGCTCACGAGGGCGGCGCCCACTCTGACTCCATAAGCACTGACCCAAGCCAGGCTCTCCTCTCTGTGGCTGAGGAGCCAACCAGAACCCAGGGCTTGGCAACTCCTTCAGGAACAAGGGCCAGGTGTCTCTGCCAAGCTGGACCTGACTGCTTAGAAGGATGGCATGCCCCCCGACAGCAGAAGTCCTCAGCTGGACTGTGGTTTCCTCCTTAGATCCTCACTAGGCTTGGGACCCAGCAAAGTAGAAATAGACCATGCCAGGTTTAGAAATCGATAGAGATTAGCAGAGGCCTGGGAACCTCTGCCATCTCTCCTCATCTCTTAAAGCACTGGGGCTGAGAGCTGCATATTCTGAGTCTCCCAGCATGTTTGAGTATTCTGGGCCTCACGTCCCAGGTGGTAGCACTGACAGGGCAGGTGGCCACAGTCCCAGGCAGCACAAACCGCCTACGATGACTGTTAGAGTCACACGTGATGGTGATAAAGTGGGTATAGGGGGGTGTACTTGAGATAGAGCTGCAAGCTGCAGATCATGTCCTTTGAAGAGAGCTCTCTTTGTTTGTTTGTTTGTTTGTTTGTTTCTTAAGTAAATGGATTGCTTAGAGAGGGAATAGGTTTCTTGGGGTGCTTATATATTAGATATAGCCAGGAGGTCAGCAAATGGTTATAGTGTAACTGCTATGCTACAGTCACACCTGGAGCTCTCCTCTTGTTTACCTTATCACATCATTCCCCAGAAGAAGTGGGATGGTAGGCTCAAGAAGATGACTTTTATGGAACCTCTAGTGTTCATCAGACACTAGCCTAGACACTGTGCTTGAATTACTTCTTCCTCCCTTAGACTAGAAGACCGTTGAGGGCAAGGAACCATGTCCAGTTGATCCTTGTCTCCCAAGCCCCTTCCAGAGTACCTGGCTTGGCACTCTAAAAAACTCAACTACATGCAAGAATCTCATTTTATACCCAAAACAATCCTTTAAGGAGTTATTAGTACCCCCATCTAAAAAACAGAACATGAGGGTAGACAAGGACAAGCAACTCTTTGGAGGTCACACATCCAGCAAGGAGCTGAGCCAGATCTGTGGGACTCCACAGCCAGAGGTCTTTGCAGGAACTGGAGTTTCCAGGGCTTTCTGGTGGGTTCCAGGTAGTCAGTGGGACAGAGGGATCGGGTGCAGAGGCAAGTAAGGACAGGGGGAGGTGAGGATGTGCAAGAGGACCTATCAACACCCCAGGCCCCTAGGCAGCCCCAGGGCAGCCTCCTCAGTCCTTACCAATCTCCGTGTTCCCCACCACCAGCTTGGCACCGGGGTACTCAGCCTTGAGGTCCAGCAGCTCCTTGAGGGTTGAGACCTGTATCCACGTCACACGCTCACCTTCAAATCGCAGCTGCTTCCGGGGAGTGTCTTTCAGCCTCTGGGAAATGTAGTTTTCTTACTACACTGTCTCCTCCTTCCTACTGTCATTCCCTTGATAAATTGCTTTAAGTCAGCAATGGGATGTTTTACTGACATTCAGAACAAAACTATCTATCAGGGAGAAGTAAGGGGAAGTAATATGTTCAGAGGCAGGAACTCAATTGGGACTATTAAATATATGCTTAGTCTTTACAAGACCTCCATGAAGGAGGCATTATAAGCCTCATTTTCACCGCTGAAAGAAGATCCTGAGGGTCAAGGAGGTTATGGGATCTGCTGAAGGTCACCTGCCATGAGGAGTCTCCAACAGACCTAGCTGAAAGCCCAGGCTTCTTGCAGTGCCCCATACTGTCTCCAGGGGTCACCAAGGACAAGGCATGAGAAGAGATGGAGGTCAGGAAGGTAGGAAGAAGTGTCTGTTACAAGGTGATGTCTAGGAAGGCTGGCTTTAGTGCTTGCAGGGTGACACTGGGCTGAACGAAGCCCTCAAATCAAACTGCTGGGTATTTTCAAAGTTTCACAGTCCAGAGAAAGATCTGCTGGTGGTTGGCTCCACAGCCATTCTCTCTGGCCTGTTGAAGCTACAAGGAAGTTTTCATGAGCACAACATCCTGAGAAGTGTGCACTTGAAAATTCCAAGTGGCTTGATTCTTTCACTCCCATAAATATTAGAGTGATGGTGATAAAGTGGGTGTGAGGGGGTGTCCTTAAGACAGAGCTGCAAGCCACAGGTCATGTCCTTTGAAGAGAGTTTTGTTTGTTTGTTTGTTTCTTAAATAAATGGATTGCTTATAGAAGGAATAGGTTTCTTGGGGTGCTTATATACTAGATATAGCCAGGAGGTCAACAAATGGTTATAGTATACCTGCTACACTACAGTGTGCCCAGAGAGCCAGTCCCTATCATCATGGGGCTTGCCATTTAGCAAGGAACACAGATATCAAATCAGTAACTGTAAGTGTGACACACATGAGCAGAAGTGCAGGGTCTGTGAGCACACGTAGCAGAGACTCAACCTAGTGGGGTGTCAGAAAATGGAAGGAAAATTTAAGCTGAAACCTAAAGGACAGGAAAGACACAAGTTCCCAGTGGGTATGAAAATAAAGCAGGTTTCCAGGGACTTGCAGTAGAGACTCTGCTGGACCTGTTCCTGAGGCATCACCTACCAGCAACTCAGGAGGAAAAATAGGCTCCTGGGTGGGATCCAGGGGCGTGAACTCCTCTGGTTTGAATAAAGATGGCGAGAGACTAACCTATGGGGAAAGAGAACAAGTAGGTGGTACAGTATCTCTTCCTTTCAAATGCCCAAGAGGACCAATTCAGCCTTTCCTTCCAGCAAGCTCGTTCCCAGCCCTACTGAAGGCTGCAAGAGGAGCAGGTAATCCCTGGGAAGCAGGAATGAGAGGGTCTCAGTTAGAGGACCCGGGGCTAACGTTCACTGTCACCATCCCCACAGTCTGCCATCACTGACTCACCATAGCATTCTTTTCCAGTCCCCACTGCCAGGGACATGAGCCTGTGCACCAACTTCTCTAAGTCTCAGATTACCCCCAAGCTTCCAGTGGGAGAAGAACTCACTTACCGAGTGGTCTTTCTTCTGGTTCATGCAGCAATTTGGATTGTTTCCATCTCCTCCGCAGCATCCACTATCCTAGAGAGACGATGAACATCTGCACAAGGGTATTTACAAAGAGTATTCACAGAAGCTAAGGAATCTAGATTATTAATATCTAGAGCACTCCAGCTCTGATGCCTGTCCCAGCATCAATAGCAGGAGTAACCTACCTGCCTATTGTGCAGAGTGGAGGCCTCCACTACATTCCCTCTTGCTTGGCTAACATAGATTAAACAACTCATGGATAAACAAATAGGAGGAACAAGGTCACTGGGTTTCAGGAACTTGTCTCCATAAAAACTAGGTCCTACTTTACCAAAACCTATCCTTTATGCCCATTTCTCTTCTTCAGTGCTGCTTCCTCAGGAAGCCTCTATGAGGGATATTCCCATTGGCTCTCTCAAGACTCAAGAAGCTTGACTTCTAGATCAGCAAGGTTCTAGGGGACTTGGCTGGTGTCTCCCAGTCTGGGGTCTCTGTGGGACTCTGCTGAGGATGTCCAAGATGGATGCTGGGCCCAGCTCCATGTCCAGCCAGTGTGCCCAATGGCCTCCCTGCTGCTTATTAGGCACTTCTTCCCAGAAAGGTAAACACTCTTCACACCTCACTGTGGGCCTGTTCTGGAGGAAGTATGCAGGTCACACCACCCAGCATCAGAGCACACACAGAGTCTAGAATCACTACCTCCCAGCACCGAGGCATTGCAGGGTGGTGGAGGACAGTGCTCAGCTGACTGATCTGCAGCTCAGGGCTTCAGGAGACCGAGTGCTGGAGTTGTGCTGAGATGAAAAAGTAGAGAAAACTTATAGGCTCTGCCCCAGGCACTCTTATGGGGCAGTCAATTTCTGAAAAAGCAGGCTGGGAGCAGTCCTTCTGCATTTGGCCACAGGAGACACCATGCCATGCTGGCATTTCCCAGAAGCTGTGTCACAACCCAATGTCTTTCCCAAGAAAGTGCTCACAGGGCTGGGACACTGGAAGTGTGATCTTGGACAACTTGTAAGCAGGCAGGAGATGGCATCAGGAGAGAAACCCTCCACCCCCCTCACCACCTGCACATGCATACTGCTCCATGTGCAGACTTCCTGCATTCATGGCTCCAGCACTGGGTGCCAGACCTGCTCCATCCATTCTGAGCCTCCCTACAGCCAGCAACCTTGCATTTCCATTCTATATTTAGACAGAAAGCAAGGAAAAAGGAGAGGTTTCTTAGTGCCTCTTCTCATCTTTCTTCTTGGAGAAGGAGTGAAACAGGGAAATGCCCCAGCCCTACCTGAAGTGGAAGGTCCTGCATCCCACTCACCTGGCCCTTCTGAGGAAGAACATATTTCACAGAAGGACCTTTTCCAGACAAAGTGCCGCCTCATTATCACCTAGATCTATTTTCTTGATAATTCATTGGTGCGTTAATGACATAAATTACTGTGATGTGCAATCATGCGTCACTGCCCTCAAGATCTATCGAGATTGGATAAGACTTAATTTTCTCATCCCCACCCTCCTGAGATTCCTAGTTTACTAAATAGAAGACTTCTGGGCTGGTGAATTTAAAAAAAAAAAAATTTTTTTTGAAAGTGGTTTAAGGTTCACAGAAAAAAACTCAGTGGAACATGTAGAGAATTCCCAAATATCCCCTATCCCAACACACACACACATACACACAATCTTCCTCACTTTAACATCATCAAAAGTGGACCCACACTGACACATCACTATCACCCAAAGTCCATAATTTACATGAAGATTCACTCTTGGTGTTGTACATTCTATTGGTTTTGACAAATGCATGATGAAACATGTCCACTCATGGTATCTTACGGAATAGAGTTATACTGCCCTAAAAGACTTCTGTGCCCTGCCTATTCATCCCTCTTTCCCCTAATTACTAGCAACCACTAATCTTTTTACTGCCTCCATAGTTTTGTCTTTTCTAGAATTTGATAGAATTCATATCATACAATATGTAGCTTTTTAAGATTGACTTCCCCCTAGACCCCCAATCCCCCAACAGACTCCAGTGTGTGATATTCCCTTCCCTGTGTCCATAGCGGGGGGTGGGGAGGTTTGGGAATGATAACATGGGGAGAAATGCCTGATGTAGGTGACAGGGGGATGGAGGCAGCAAACCACCATGGCGTGTGTGTACCTATGCAACAATCCTGCAAGTTTGCACATGTATCCCAGAACTTAAAGTATAATTTAAGAAAACAAAGAATAAGCAAAAACCGTATTAGTAAAGACAAGGGAATAAGTGAAGTCCTTACAGGAGATACTTTATTCCTGAGGTATTTGAGCTAAAATATCTAGATGAGAAAAGACCTTATTAAATTAACTTCATTTTTTAAAAATGTGCATGTAATTGCCTCAATGCATAGATTCACTTTTACTGGACCATACTTACCCATATAGAAAAAAATATATTATTTCTAAATCCATCCTTTTTATGTTTTAAGAAGCAAAACATTACCTCATTTCTGAAAGAGATGATATCAAATATTTTTAGCATACCATTGACTAGCATATGTTTTGACTGTTCTTGAAATGATTATATGTAGTTTTGTTATGAAGAATCATATACTTTTTAGCTTTACTTATTTTAGCACAATTGTTTAATACATTTGTGTTACATACAGCATAGGAAGTTTATTTTTTTACCTAGTATGTCTTAATCAAGTTAATGAAATAAAAGCCACTATTACAGATATATATGTATGATTCAAAAATGATTATAACTACAATAAACCAAACAATTAGGTATTATTTTAAAAATTGACTTCTTTTACTTAGTAATAGTAATTAAGGTTTGTCTATGTCTTTTTATAGGTTGACAGCTCCTTCCTTTTTGGCACTGAATAACATTCCATTATTTGGATGTTCTACAGCTCATCTATTCACCTATTGAAAGACATCTTGGTTGCATCTAAGTTTTGGCAATTATGAGTAAGGCTGTTTCAAGCATTTCTGTAGGGGTTTTCATGTGGCAGTAAGTCTTAAATTTATTTGAGTCAATTCCAAAGAGTGTGATTGCTGAGTTGCATGGTAAAACATGTTTAGTTTTGTAAGAAACTGCCAAACTGCCTTCCTCAGTGGTTGTGCCATTTGCATTCTCACAAGCAATGAATGAGAGTTCCTGTTGCTTCACATCCTCACCAGAATCTGATGTTGTCAGTGTTTTGAACTTGACCATTCTAATGAAGTGTGGTGGTATTTCGTTGTTCTTTTAATTTGCAATTCCCTAATGCCATATGATGTTGAACTTATATGCTCTCTGACAATCCATATAACTTCTTTGGTGAGGTAGCTGTGCAGGTCTTTTACCCATTTTTTAAATTGAGCTGTTCATTTTCTTATTGCCAAGTTTTCTAAGTTCTTTGTATATTTGGATAAGTTCTTTATAAGATGTGTCTTTTGCAATCATTTTTCTCCCAGTGTATGGCTTGTCTCCTCACTCTTCTCTTATTAAATTTTAATGAAGTCCAACTTATAATTATTTATTTTATGAATCATGCCTTTGGTGCTGCATCTAAAATGTCATTATCATTTCAAGGTCATCTAGGTTTTCTCCTATGTCATCTTCTAGGAGTTTTATTGTTTTACATTTAGGTTTATGATTCATTCTGAGTTAATTTTGAGAAGGCTATAAAGTCTGTGTCTAAATTCTTTTTTTTTTTTTTTTTTTTTTTTGTAGATGGATGTCCTGTTGTTGCAGCATCATTTGTTAAAAAGACTATCATTGCTCCATTGTATCACCTTTTCTTCTTTGTGAAAGATCAGTTGATTATATTTATATTGGTCTATTTCTGGGCTCTCTATCCTGTTCCATTGATCTCTTTTCAATTCCTTTACAGATACTACACTGTCTTGATAACTGCAGCTTTATAGTAAATCTTGACATTGGGTAGTGTCAGTCCTCTGACTTTGTTCTCTGTTCTCCATCAATATTGAGTTGGCTATTCTGTGTCTTTTTCCTCCCCATGTAAACTTTAGGATGAATTTGTTGATGGTCACAAAATAACTTACTGGGATTTTTATTGGGATTGCCCTGAGTCTACAGTTGGGAACAACTGATATCTTGACATATTCGGTTTCCTATCCATGAAAAAGAATGTCTCTTCATTTATTTAGTTCTTTGGTTTTGTTCATCAGAGTTTTTCTCACATAAATTTTGTATACACTTTTTAGATTTTTACGTAAGTATTTCATTTGTTGGGGAGTACTAATGTAAAACGTAAATGATAATGTGTTTTGAATTTCAAGTTCTACTTATTCATTGCTGTTATGTAGGAAAGTGATTAACTTTTGTATTACCTCTGATTCTATCTTCTGGAAGAGATTGTAGACAATTGGCATAATCTCTTTTTTAAATGTTTGGTAGGATTTACCAGTGAACCTATCTGGGCTTGGTGCTTTCTGTGTTAAAGCTATTAATTACTGATTTAATTTATTCAATAGTTATAGGCATATTCAGATTATCTATTTCTTTTGTATGAGTTTTGGTAGCTTACATCTTTCAAGGAATTGGTTTATGCCATCTAGGTTATCAGGTGTGTGAGCATAGAGCTGTTCTTAATATTCCTTTATTATCCATTTAATGTATGTGAGATCTATACTGAGATCCTGTTATTTTGATATTAGCAATTTGTATCTTCTCTTTTTTTCTTAGTTAGCCTAGCAAGAGGTTTATTAATTTTATTAATCTTTTTGAGGAACCAATTTTCAGTTATGTTGATTTTCTCTACTGATTGCATATTTTCAATGAAATTAATTTCTGCTCCAAATTTTATTTTTCTTCAGCTTACTTTGAATTTCATTTGCCTTTTTTTCTAGCTGTCTAAAGTGGGAGCCTAGATTACTGATTTTATTTTATATGGTGTTTTATTTTTATTTATTTATTTATTTTTTGAGATAGAGTCTCACTCTGTCACTCAGGCTGGAGTACAATAACACATTCTGGGCTCACTGCAACCTCCGCCTCCTGGGTTCAAGCAATTCTCCTGCCTCAGCTTCCTTAGTAGCTGGGATTACAGGATCATGCCACCACATCTGACTAATTTTTGTATTTTTAGTAGAGATGGGGTTTCACCATGTTGGTCAGGCTGGTCTCGAACTCCTGACCTTGTGATCTGCCTGCCATGGCCCCCCAGAGTGCTGGGATTACAGATGAGCCACTGACCCCAGTGGATTATAGATTTTAAATCTTCCTTTCTAATTTATGCACTCAATACTATACTTTCCCTCTAACCATTGTTTTCACTTCATCTTAGAAATTTTGATAAGTTTTTTTTTCAACTTCATTTAATTCAAAATATTTTAAAATTTCCCTCAAGATTTTCTCTTTGACCCTTGTGTTATTTTGAATTGTGTTGTTTAATCTTCAAGCATTTGGGGGTTTTCCAGCTATCTTTCTGTTATTTATGTCTAGTTTAATTTCATTTTCATTTGAAAGCAAACATTATATGATTTCTATTCATGTAATTTAAATTTGTAAATGTGTGTTTCATAGCACAGAATGTGGTCCACCCAGGTGAATGCTCCACGTGAGCTTGAAAAAAATGTCTTTTATGCTGTTTTTGGCTAAAGTAGTCTATAAATGTCAATTATATCCAATTAATTGATGTTGCCATTGAGTCCAGCTATGTTCCTACTGATTTTTGGCCTAGTACATCTGTCCATTTCTGATATAAGGGTGTTGAAATCTTCACATATAATAATAGATTCATCTGTTTGTCCCTGCAGTTCTATCGGATTTGTCTTATGTATTTTGAAGCTCTGTTGTTAGGTGCATACACATTAAGGATTGTTACGTCTTCTTGGAGTATTGATTCCTTTATTATTTTTAATGACCTTCTTTTTCCCTGATAACTATTCTTGATCTGAAATTTGCTCTGTCCAAAATTAATATGCTACTTCCACTTCCTTTTGATTAGTATATCATGATCTACTTTTCTTCATCTACTTAGTTTTAATCTATCTGTGTCTTTTTATTTAAAGTAGGTTTCTTGTAGACAACATATAGCTGAGTCTTGTTAGTTTCATCTCCTCTAACAATCTGTCTTTTAAAGGGTATATTTAGATCATTGACATTTAAGGTGATCATTGATACAGTTGGATTAGGATCTATCATAGTTGTTATTGTTTTCTATTTACTGCCCTTGTTCTTTGTTCCTAGTTTTGTCTTTCACACATTTTCTAACTTCTGTGGTTTCAACTGAGCATTGTATATAATTCCATCTCCTCTCTTTTCACAAAATGTCAATTATACTTCATTTTAAACTTTTTTTTCTGGTAGTTGCCCTAGGGTTTGCAGAATACATTTATAACTAATCCAAGTCTACTTTTAAATAACACTATGCCACTTCACAGATAGTGATAGTATCTTAACAATAACAAAGTATTTCTAATTTTCCTCTTGTTTATTTTATCATTGCTGTTATTCATTTTACTTATACATAAGCACATATACATACACATGCATACATAAACAAATACATTGTTGCTATGAATATCTTGAACAAATTTCTATCTGCTAGACCAATTAAGATTAAGGAAAATAAAAGATTTTATTTTACCTTTACTTATTCATTCTCTGATGCTCTTCCTTTCTTTATGTAGACCTGAGTTTCTGGCCTACATCATTTTCCTTCCCTTTGAAGAACTTCTTTTAACATTTCTTGCAAGACAGGTCTACTGGCAACAAATTCTCTCTAGTTTTGTTTATCTGAGAAAGTATTTCTCACTGGCTTTTGAGGATACTTTTGGAGGCAACAGAATTGTAGATGCTTTGGTTTTTTTCTTTCAATACATTAAGTACTTCACTCCATGCTTCTTGCTTGCATGGTTTCTGGGAAAAGTCAGACATAATTTTATGTTTGCTTTTCTATAGGTAAGGGGTGTTTTCCTCTGGCTTCTTTTAAGTCATTTTCTTTATCTTGATTTTTTGAAGTTTGAGCCCCACCTGGCCTGGGGCTCAGTTAACTGCATGTATGAGCACGCAGGCCTGGGGCTCAGTCAGCTCCTGCACGTTGAAAACCTTGGTCTCTGTTCCTCTCAGGTGTGATTCTGCCTGCAAAAACTAAAAACTTTACCTTCTTCTTCAAGCCTTTGACTCCTGGGATCTTCAGATAATTTGGGGAGTTTGGAACCCACCCTACTCTATTAGGGGGTGCTACGCTGCAGGTCTATTTTCATGCAGTCTCCCTGACCCAGGACGTTTTCGAGGATGAGACAAAGGAAAGTTTTTTGGGGGTTTTGTTTTTTGGTATTTATCCTGATTGCTGTTCTCTGAATTTCCTGGCTCTGTGGTTTAAAGTCTGACATTAATTTTGGGAAATTCTCAGTCATTATTATTTCAAATATTGCTTCTTTTTCTTTTTCTTCTTCTTCTGATATTTCCATTACATATATGTTATATCTTTTGTAGTTATCACACAGTGCTTATTTGTTTCTGTTCTGTTTCTATTCACTCCCTTTTCTCTTTTTTTTTTTTTTTTTTTGGTTTTGAAAGTTTGCATTGTCATATACTCAAGCTCAGAGCTTCTTTTCTCAGCCATGTCCAGTCTATTAATGAGCCCAACAAAGGTAGTCTTCAATTTGTTATAAGTATTTTCAATCTCTAGCATTTCTTTTTCATTCTTTCTCAGAATTTCCATTATCTGCTTACATTATACGTCTGTTCTAGTATGTTATCTATTTTTTCCATTAAAGCTCTTAGAATACTAACCATAGCTTTATGAAATTCCTCATTTGTAATTCCAATATTCCTGCCCTATCTGATTCTGGTTCTCCTGTTTGTTCAATCTCTTCAAATTTTGTTTGCCTTTGACTATGCCTTATAATTTGCGGTTGAAAGGTGGACACGATGTACTACCTAAAAGGACCTGATATAAATAGGCCTTTAGTTAATGTATTGGTAAGACATGAAGGAGAAGTATCCTGTAGTCCTAGGATTAGTCTCAGTCTTTTGGTGAGCTTGTGACCCTGGCCTGTGAACTTCACAAGTGCGTCTCAGGTTGTTGTTTTTTTTCCCTTCATTTGGTGGGACAGGATGGCTGGAGGCAGCTGGACTTGCGTATTTCCACAGGTGAAAGACTAGAGTCCTGAAGTTGCATATTTGCCCTTCCTGGGGCAGGTTAGGCTCTAATATAACCTCAGAAGTTTAGGCTGTGTTAAAATAATTTCTCCTGAGGGCAGGCCTTCTCAAGAAGAGCAGAATGCTCTGGCATATTTCAAAATGGTTTCTTTTCCCACTCCCTATCAGAAACACAAGGGGATTTTTCTCCAACATTTACTGTGAGGACCTAGTAGAACTCTTGGAGGTAAAACTCACAAAAGTGCAGAGCACCCCTTGCCTCCCCCTGGAGTTTATAGCCCTGTTATGCCTCCAGTAATTCATCAGTTAGTATTTACATTTCCTACCCTGGTAAAGGTTTCTGCAAAAGTTTCTGATTTTGTGTGTCTGCTCTGATATGTTGTGCTGTCTCTCACAATGAGTTGTCCTTGATCTCATTCCTCTAATGGATCTGAAGACAATTGTTGATTCTTCAGTTTGTTCAGCTTTTTTCTTCTTGTTTAGATGAAATAAAGACTCCTAAGCTGCTTACATGCCAGACCAGAAACTGGAAGTCTTGCTTGTTCCTGTTTAATAGCTCCTCCATTTCTTTCCTTGCTGCCAGATAAACATGGTCACTTCTTGCTGTGAGCAGTGTGCCCACCTCTAGCTGACCCTCCACATGCTTTCTAGTGTGTGCTATGGACAGGAAAACTAGACAATCGAGTTTGTTAGAGCTGTGTGTAAAATAACAGTAAAAAGGCTCTGAGGAAACATCTCGGGGACCTCTGATGAGTAACGTGCATTAGCTTCTGAGCACCTTTTGTGTGTCAGGCATTTTGGCTGCTCTGAGCTCTCAGCCTTGCTTTGCTCTATACTGCTGGGTAGCTGAATTGAGGGAGGTAAGTGCTGCATGATGAAATTGGGGAGCCATTTCAACATCAGGAAAGGAAGGCAATTGCTATACTCAAAAATCCTTCTGTTTTGAAAAACTAAGAGGACTGGTTACATTATATGACTTTTAGTAGGTTCTTATGAAGTAAATAGAGGCAAGATTAACAATCTTCGATTCTCAGAAAACACTGAGTAACTTATGAAGATTACATAGTGGCTAATGGAAGAAATGTATCAGCATTGTAATTTAAGGTTGCCATTTATTGAATAACTGAAATGTGTCAGGCATTGTTCTAAAAGCTTTACAAGAAGAACTTAATTTTTATAAACACAGTGAGGTAGACAGTCTAAGGTAATCACCTAATAAGATCACCATTTTATTAGGTTGGTGCAAAAGTAATTGCAGTTTTTCTTTTCATACTTTTAATGACAAAACCACAGTTACTTTTGCACCAACCTGATAGAAATAAGGAGACTTACCTAAGGTCATGCATCAATTAAGTAATGGAATGGAATTTGAACCCAGGTCTGCAGAATCTGAATTTGTACTTTCAGTCATTTTCATTTAAGTCCACTCTTGCTAATACTTCAGCAGCAGCAGCATTAATCAGAGTGTGGTGTTTTCCATACTTACAAGGTCCTGTCTCCATTTCCACCTCCCCCCACCCTTCTTGGATTATATGGACACAACTCTCTTTTGCATGATGTGCCAACCCTAAAGGTGAGTGAAAAGCAAAGGAGTCTGTAACTCCCCTGGACCCAGGATCAAATTGAAATGAGATGATTTGATCGGAGTCAGTATTAACTTGACGCAATTGGGAAGTCAGGTATAGCCTGGGGGGATATTAAGCCAAGAAAGGAGGTGCCAGCTTTCTGCCTTCCTTGCCAGATGCCAGGTGGGTGTCTGTGTTTATATAATCAATGCCCACACACCCAGCTGTGGCTTCTCACTCAGAGTTAATAGGAACACTGCAGGGGTTCACAAACTATCTGGAGGTCTAATTACTAGCTTCATAAGCCCAAAAGAGTGCCAACCACAGAAAGCAGCCAGGAGAGGGAAGGGGGAGAAATGCAAGTGCTAAGCAAGGCTGGGTTGTTAGTAAATGCTACATGCAGCACCTGTGCTGTGGGCTGAGCCTCCCGGTCTCCAAGGAAAGCTGCCAAGCCCAAAGGCACTGGAGGAAGCTAGTTCTCGGACGATGAACCTCTTCCAGGAAGCAGGTCTCCAGATCATTACTGGGAGAAAGTCCCATGCTATTCATAAGAACCCTTCCCTGAATAAGAATGGCAGACTCTACTCCCCATGCCAGATGTCCCCAGAGGGAAGACTTACTAACTGGCCGTCTTATCATCCTTGTTTGTAGACCAGAGGCCCTTGGTCTCCCTCCCGGCAGTGATTTCTGAGTGTTGCTGGTTTGGGAGCAGAGACACTGATGTTCTTGGGTCTCCACTTACCCTGGCAAAGGTCCGGAAGCCCTGGAGGATGGCTCTGTAGCCTGTACAGCGGCACAGATTTCCTGTGGGTCAAGGAAAAAGCTGCAATGTCAGTGCAGGCCCCTGGGATGGGTGAGGGGTTTGTGACTTTGCTCCCAGCCTAGTTGGGTGCTTTCTTTACCAGGCTACATTCTGTTACCTCTGTCTGGAGGGCCTCTTGACCTTCTCCTATCCTGACTTCAGAAGGCCTATCATGACTTCAGGGAGTCATTCCTAGAATGGAAACCTTCCTGGAATGCCCAGACTGAGCCAGGTGCCTCTCCCTAAGTGCTCCCACAGTGGTTGGTCATAGCTTTACCAGTTAGCCTATTGGACTACATTATAAACTCTCTTCTTCTTCAGACTGTGAACTTTTTGAGAGCAGAGACTATGTCTTTCATCCCAAAATAACTGAATACATGATGAAAATGGTGAATAGATAGGGAGGCTTCTCTATTCAATTCAGAGAAACAGAAACATAGGTGGTATTTGCCATGCAGAATCCTGTTTTGGTGAAAACTAAGAGGGAAGGAAGTCATATCATTAGCCCCTGAGGAGTTTTTCGAAGGACGTCTTCCTGCACCAGCCACACACTGCCAACCCCACTCCAATACTGGGGGCAGGCAGACAGACACCTCAAGAAGATTAACCCAAAGGCAAGAGACCCCAGGAGTTCTCCACAGCAACCAGGAGTTCTCCCAACTAAGAGAGGGTTGGCTTTCTAGCAGATCTTAGCCACCACATTGCGGGCGGCGGGGGGCGGGATTCTGAGTTCTTCCTCCAAAGGGTAGTCCCTCATGCTCCACTCCCTGGCACTGGTCCTGACCTCCGCAGGGCCTCGTTTGTCGTTCCACCTCCTAGGCTGTGCCTGAAGACCCATACCTTGGAAAGCATTCTCAATCTCCTCGATGGTGGGCTCAGGCTGATTCCGGAGCAGTGTGTACATGCTCATGACGATGCCGGGGGTGCAGAACCCGCACTGGGAGCCATGGCTTTTGGCAATTCTCTCCTAAAAGGAACAAAGGACATAGACACCTGGGATGGCAGAACCCTCCCAGGCTCCTCACAGGACTTGACTGGAGCCAGCCCATGTTGAGAGACAATGGTGGGGGTGGGGGGTAGCAGTCACCGCCCAGAGTCAAGCTCCAGTGTCATCATTGACCAACTGTGACCTTGGCCAGGTTCTCCCCCCATCTGCATGATGAGGATCATCCTCGTACTTACCTCTAGAGCTGTGATGAGGATTAACTGAGATAATTCATGTAAAACCCTTAACACTGTACCTGCATATAGCAGGCAGTCAGGCAATGTTAGCTATGTCTAGGAAGGTCCTTTCAAAGAACGGTGACTATCAGAACCAGAAGGCAGCTTCTGAATGGATTGGGTGTGACATATGAGAGAAACGCTCAAAGGCGATGTCTAGATTTTTGTCTTGAGCAATTGGGTGGATGGCTTTGCCATTGACTCAGATGGAAGAAGACTGGGGAAAGAAGCCATTAGGAGAAGAGTAGGGTTTTCTTAAGTTTGAGATTAGACATCCGTACTGAGATGTCAAGTAGGCAACTGGAAAAGTAAGTCCAACTTCTGAGGTGAGGTCAAAGCTGAAGTTGTAAATACAAGTGGCATTGGCATGTGAACAACATCAAACTCATGCAGGGAGAGTGTATGGATGAAGAAGCTCAAGGATCAGGGAACTGCAGTGACTAGAGACTGAGCAGAGAAGGAGCCAGCATGGAGAGAGAAGGAAAAGCCAGAACCACAGTGTCACAGAAACCAAGTAAAGCAACCAAATGGACAAGAAGTGGAAACTGGCTCTGCAGCATGTTTGTAGCCAAAATAAGAGCATTAGGAATAAGAACCTGTACCATTGGACAGGGAGATCTTAGGCTGATTATACAGATATGACCTGATATGGTTTGACTGTATCCTCACCCACATCTCATCTTGAATTGTAGCTCCCATAATTCCCACATGTTGGGAGAGAGACCCTGTGGGAGATAACTGAATCATGAGGGTGGTTTCCCCCATCCTGTTCTCATGGTAGTGAATAAGTCTTATGAGATCTGATGGGTTTCCATTTTTGCTTAGCTCTCATTTCTCTCTTATTTATCACCATGTAAGATGTGACTTTCAGCTTCTGCCATGATTGTGAGGCCTCCCCAGCCACGTGGAATTGAGTCCATTAAACTTCTTTTTCTTTATAAATTACCCAGTCTTGGGTATGTCTTTATCAATAGTGTGAGAATGGACTAACACCTGACTCCTGTGTTTAAACTATTCATTCTTTCTTTCATCTGTTGTTTCAAAGAAAATAACAAGCCTCAATTAACCTTCTCACATCTCTTTCAGGTTGGACAAGTTTGGTAATTTCCCCTTTTCCTGCCTAAGAAACAAATCTATAGATGGGAAGCAATGCCACCCACACCTAGTTGACCTCACACGACTGGCCCAAATGCCATTCCAAGGAATAGAATCTGCCACTCTGCAGGAGGATCTGGCTCCATGATGTCATGAAAGATGCCCAAGGAAGACATGATTGCCTGAATGACATGTTTCCTCAAATAATCAAGGGAGAATTAAGACCTGGACCAAGGTCTGGTAACTTCTATTATAATCTCCCAAAGAGCCCAAGTTTCCTCAAACAAAATGCTTTGGGGACAATGGCCTTTCCTTCCAACAGGGCTCTACTCTTCTTTCTTTCCACTTGGCCTAAGAGCATCCTGATTATCTCCCCAAACCCCCCAGATTATTACTGCCCACTCTTTCCAAAAGTGTTTCTGATTTCAATGCATTTTCAGGTGGTCTGATATCATCAAGGAAAAAGTCTTGCTCAGGCATTAAATCTCTGTTATCTTATTTAGCACTTGTTAACCTCCATTCTAACGAAGGTAAAGGCCTAGCAGTTCACAACTGGACTATCTGTGGGTGGGAGGTAAGGAGTGCAGAATTACCATTGCAGGGAGTAGATGAGCTTTTAAATAAGGGCACAGAGAATTAAAATTCAAATCTGGGGGAGGCTGGGGATTTTCTAAACACACTCTGGAACAAAGTGAGGAAGCTCTCATGCATCTCTTCCTCCAAGTTCTAATGCAAATGGCCTGGGCTAGCCACCAGATTCAGTTGACCTCTTGGGTCCCTTGAGACCATGCAATGTTATAACCAACCAGCTCACAGGAAGGAGCTTCAGGAGTGGGTGTTTCTCCTTTTCACCTCACAGTACCCAGAGGAGATAAGGAGGTGTCCAGGGTGCAAAGCCTCCTTAGATCAAGCAGTGACACTCTGCCAACAACCCAAAGCAAGTCTGCAGCCTTGGGATGAGCCTCCCTGTAGAAGAAACAGCCTGATCTTAAGAGCACAGCTCCCTTTCCTCTAGTTACCTGCACAGGATGCAGCCTTGTCTTGGTGCTTCCTATTCCTTCCACAGTTGTCACTGCCACATGGTGCAAGGAGCAGATGGGGGCCAGGCAGGCATTGGCAGGAAAGTGGCTAGAACCCCAGATTAAGGTCATTCCATTTATTGTTCACTCAGATAATTAGAATGGGCCTGACTGTGGGCTCTGGAGGACTTTGTGAGGCTTTATGTTATGTCTGTCTGTTCTCATTTATGTTCTTGTCTCTTTAACTGGAGGCTTCACCTCTCCACTGAAGACTCTGGGCAAGGAACAAAAGAAGCTCTCCTTGTAGGTAAAGCTGAGCCTCTTCAGAGTCCTGTGGGATCAGGCATCAGAACACCCTGAGGCTTTGAGCTGCAACAAGGGAGCCAGGATCACTTTCAGCTGCCTTTTACTCAGCCTGACCCTGGGGGCTGAGTCAAGAGGAAGTTTCTCAGGCAGGCTGCAGCCTTGAAGCATGCTCCTGCCTACAAGGCTCTTCCTTAGTCTCAGTGTCAGAACCTCCAATCACTTTGCTTCCCTGCTTTTCCTCACCTCTATTGTTTTCATTCCTCAGTGGGGAAACAGAGAAGAAATCCCCAGACAACATGAGACACCAACCCCTTAGCTAGAACTTCCTTGCATTCTTCTCTTATTCATCACTCATTCACTTACAATCAACATCAGCTACTGAGTGCCAACCATATGCCAGGCACTGTGCTGAGGGCTGGGGAAATGAAAATGAGTAAGATGGAAGCTCTGCCCTTCAATAGCTTGCAGTCAACCGAGAAAATTGAAGCCCAATGTGAAGGTGCAATTTAAATCATGTGAAAGTCAATTAAAATGGAGACCAGGTCTGAAGAATCTCTCAGCAGAGAAAATCAGTTATTCCTCATAAGTGACCTAAATGCCACTTGTTTTCAGGAGAAACTTAACTTGAACTACTTCTTATGAATATCTTTATGAAAAAAAGAACTAAGCCTTAAGAGATCAATCAATCAGAAGTAGTCAACAAACTTATAATTATAGAACTACGGACTTTCCAGTGGGATAGACCAAACAAGGCAACTGTAGAATTGTAATCAATCAAATAATTCTTTGCTTTATGCCTGTGTCCGTCCTACAAAAACCTCCTGCTTGCATTTCCCTGGTGGAGTTCCTGAACTGCTTCTAATTTGGAGCTGCTTGACTCATGAACTGTTGTTTTCTCAAATAAACTGTAAAAAAAAAAAAATAAATAAAAAAAAAAATTGTATCATTCCTCAGTTTACCTTGGGAATGTTGTGTACAGGGCACTATGGAACCAGCACAGACAAGGGGCACCTAACCCAGTCTTGAGAGATCAAGGATGGCTTCCTGGAGGCGGTAGTATTTTTGCCCAATTCTAACTAGCTAGTAAGAATTAACTGGTGGAGAAATCCTAGGAGAACTTCAGGACTTGGGAAACAGCTTGAACGAAGACCAAGCAATTAGTGGACCTGTATCATTGGTATTTCACAATGATCTCTGCTTAAGTGGCATGCTGGTCCCATGCTGAGAAAGAAAACTGGAGAAGAAACCTGGGGCATACTGTGCAGGGCTTTACTACTAAGCAAAGAGACTTTGTCCTAGGGGCAATGAAGAGATATTGAAGGATTTTATGGAATACAATATAAACCTGGATTTTAGAAAAGTCATTTTATCAGCAGTTTGGAGCCTGGTCAATGTTATAAGCCTAGCACATACTTGCTAAGAGATCATTCTACAATTTTTCCTTCCACAGATTCTCCTTAAAAACAGGGGCTCACACACATGTTCACATATACACACATACACTCATGTACTCCCTCACAAGCTGGTCCTGCATTGCAGCCCTCACATGGGCAGTCAGCCAGCAGGCAAAGGATACACGATCTTGTTCTGCAGACGGTCATACTTGGAGAGCATCACTGTGCAAGCCCCGCAGCCCCCCTCTCCACAGCCAAGCTTGGTTCCACTCAGTCCCACTGGGTGGTCAATAGTTAAGGAGAACGAACTCAGGGAGAGGAGTCTGCTGGGTTGCTAGGAAATGCCTGTGACGAGCCATGTGGGTAGAGCCATTGATTCCCACATGGGCTCAGGCCCCTCAACCCAGAAAAACAGCAGCCCCACAGGCCTCCTTATTCAGAGGGACTGTACTGCACCCCAGGGAGGCAGGGAACAGAGCCATATCCACTGCACAGAAGAGCAAAGGCATCAAGATCCCATCGACAGCACCCAAGCAGCATCTCTTGGGACATGAGTTTTAGGGTTGGTCAGTCCTAGAGCCTTCTCTTGGTGTTGAGGTCTTCTGTGAGGGAGGATATGGCACAGCTGTCACATCACTCCCAGCTAAGCACACCATGAAGCCGCTTGGGCCAAAATAAGATCTTATTTTAGTCTGTTTTGTAACCTCTAAGTTCTTGCTTTTCATTCTGAACTTTTTGGGCTGATAAATCCCCAAGAATCAAAATTAGAGCTAGACCAGAGGCTTTTGAATATTTGACCCAGGAAATATGTGAATGGAAATTAAAATAGTGATTTTTTTTCTTTTAGGTCAAGGACCAATACTGGGCCACATTCTTACATATATTTGCAGAAAGATCATCTGCTACTTTGAGTTTTTAAGGTGCCTAGGCAGTATGCTATTCCAGAGAACAGCTATTGTGGAGGTCACTTTCTCTGAGTCACATGGGCTCCAATGCTGCTTCTCACTCAGACCTGCAGGCCTCTAAGCCACCCACCACTACTGAGGATGGAGGGAACTGAGGAGTCACCTGGTCACTTCTCTCATTTTCAAGACAAGATTTAAAGACAATGATATAACATCTTACATTTGAAAAGCACTTGTACCTAGATATCTGTTTGACCTTCAGAATGATGTGGTTAGCAGGTAGGAAAGAAACTTCCTCACAGATTTTAAAAAGCAACAAACTGAGATCCAAGAGGTAACGTGGGCCACACAAGATGACACAGGAACTCATGTTTCCCTGCTGGTATGGGCCCCATCACAGCCATCTGACTCCAGATAGGGTGTGCTCCTTCACCATTGTCCTTCCTTCCCAGCACACCTGGTGAGGCTTTCTGTGTTCTACTCAGAATATATGCAGCTATCAGCAGGTTAAACAACTCTGGGGGCACCTGAAGATAAATGGTGGCTGGCAGTCCAAAGTCTAGCAATGTCTTCCTCCAGCCTGGAGATCTTTCTGGAAGCTAGGGTAAAAGTCAAGACTGGAGTTTCCTCCCCCACCTGGAACTCCCATAAATTGGCTCTGAGCACAGATAGCAATAGGCTGCAAGGATATCTGTTTGTGTGCCAAATTTCAATTTTGCTTTTCATTTGAGATGTGACACAGCCAATTGCTATGATAAAGAATTTCTGAGGCTTCTGGGCCTTCAAAACTACAATGGAAATGATTAAAAAGCTAAAATTAGTTGTATTATTAGAAAGCTAAAATTGATCTCAATAATCCTGAGAATGAGCTTCTCTTCCCAGACCTCCCAGGTAAATAGGGTGGAAATGGAGTTCCATGCATTCACCTGATCCAATGCGGTGACGCTTTCATTCCCCGACACCACCAGCTTTATCTTCTGTGACCTCCAGATATACCCACTTAAGATAAAAACTCCAGAACAAAGTACAGAAAGTCATCCACAGTACTGTCTGATAGGAGGGGAGCAAACCAGAGTGAAGGCCATGGGCTCCAGCTCACTTCTGCAGGTGCTGAAATAATCCTTGCTGTCCCCAAATATGTCACTGGAAAGACCCACTAGACAACCCCCTGGGAGAAGGAGGGTTTTGTTGCAGAGGTCAGGATGAGCATAGGCATGCCGACAGGTCCCCTGGAGAGTGTCCAGTGCAGGTCAGAGGTCAGGAATATGGCTCTAGGCTTTAGTGCAGGTTCTGTCACTATTTGCCCAGAACATACTAGCAAAAGGCAGGTTACGTCACACACCAGGGATTCAGTTCCTCCTCTGTGAAAAGGGAGTGTTACACTTCCATGGGATTCCTGTGGAGATTGAGGTGAGCTACACAAATCACTTTGAATCCTGCCTGTATATAGGAAGGGCTCATTAAATGTTAACTCCAATTATTATTATTGTTTTAGTTCCAGGGTCTCAGAATACTTCCATTACTCACAACTAATGGTATAGGGGCTCTTCCAGAAGCCCTCCCCACTTTGAGTGAAGAGCAGCACCCCAGTCCCTCTAGGGAGTTCCCCCACCCTCCATGGCTCCCTGTTTGTTGTTTTTATGGTGAATGCTACCTCTATGGTATTCCTATCTCAGGCATCCTTTTCCCAATAGACACACCTTCCCTTGCTTCCCTCCACCTAGGCAGAGCTGGAAATATGCCCCAGGAACTCCATTTGTGTATTAAGCAAATGTCACCTAAAAAAGTTCCCCTCTTACCATAGACAAATGACTATAAAGCTCACCAAGGCTAATGAGGGCCTTTCTACAGGCCTTGGATTAAACCTTGGCATTACTAGAGTCTTAGCTGGGAGACACCTCAAAGATCAGCACAAACAATCCTCTCATTCAGTAGCTGAGCGTTTCAGATTACAGCTGCAAATAAAATGCAAGTATCCCACGTCCTAATCCAGCACTCTTTCCTCCACAGCTCATGGCCACCCCACCAGTCACTAGGAAACGTGAGGCCTAGAGAATCAGTCACCATCGCACCCCTCCTCCATCACTCCCACTCTAAAGTCAGGATACGCTTTCTTCTCAGGTAGGCCAAAAGAGTTGTTTCTGGATCTGCATTTTTCTCCACCACCTATTAAAAAAAAAGAAAAGAAAAATATGACATAGGTATACTTAGTCATCCTTCTGCAATAAATTTCTTCCTTCAGTGTCTCACTCAAAAATTTGTAGAGTTGGTGGGATGGGTGATATAGTTTGGATGGTGCCCCTCTAAATCTCATGTTTCATTGTAATCCCCAATGTTGAAGGTAGGGCCTAGTGGGAGATGATATGATCATGGGGGTAGATTTCTCATGAATGGCTTAGTGCTATCCCCTTAGTAATGAATTAGTTCTCACAAGATCTTTGAAAGTGTGTGGCATCACCCCCTTCTCTCTCTCTTGCTCCTGCTCTGGCCATGTCATGTGCCTGCTCCCACTTTGCCTTCTGTCGTGAGTATAAGCTCCCTGAGGCCTTCCCAGAAGCTGAGCACATGCTGCTGCCATGTTTGTACAGCCTTCAGAACTGCAAGCCAATTAAATCTCTTTTATTATAAATTATACAGCTTTTGGTGTTTACAGCACTGCATGAATGGCCTAATACAAAGTGCTGAATAGATCTTGAAAACTAAGGTATTTTTATCCTCAATTCCATAAGAATGAACTTATAAACTACAGCCAGGCTATGTATATGCTCAAATCCTCAAATTCTAAAATTGTATCTCAGTGTTCAGCTTGGGACCCACCATAGAACATACAGGCATTGCACCTTCCATGCTGGGTCGATCAAGGCAAAGTCCCCTTCAAATCAAACCTGTCATCTCATTTCAACTGCTAAGTCACATCTGTGCATTCTTGGGACCTTGGAGAACAGGACATATAAATCTCTGGCTTTGCCTCTTTGAGTATACACTCTCAAACCCTGCATATGACTGTGGAAAGCCAGTCTGTTGGCCTGTGCTCAGAGCAGAGTGTTACATGTGATGGGTATTAGTTCACACTAACACATGTCAGCAATGAAAGAGAAATCTTAAACTAAAGATCCATCACTAGGTTCAATAAGGTGAAAAGAGTGGTCTAGAAAGTGCTATGCCAGTTCCTACTGTGAATCATCAAAGGAAATCTATGAAAACCCATTTCTGTACTCCTCACACATTACCAAAGCTTAAAAGGGTGTGGATTTTTGAAATAATAAAGGGAAAGAATTCATGATAAGGTTTTCTTTAGAGGGAACTATACTACCCATATCTTCCTAAAGGAGAAAGGGAAGAGTATCTGCTTCCTACCTCAAACTTAGTGAGGGGGCTTGCTTTGTGCTACATAGAAAGCTAATGTGCCACCTTTGCAGCATAGGGGAAGATAAAGACTTAACATGAAATTAATAACTGACAATGACAAGTTTAAACTCCTCTTTAAACTTAAGTTGGAGAAGTAGCTGTGCTGGGGTTGGTGCATACCCCCAGAGCTTGGTAGAGCAAAGAATGCGGAAGTGTTGGCTGTGGATGTAATGCAGGCCATTCATGAGATAAAAAGAGATGGCTTGGAGATCTTTCAATCATTTCCCAAAATATAGGAAGGAGCCTTCAGTAGAGAGAGACTCTGTGAAGTGGACTTCCCAAAACTGGAGGCTGATGGAGAACAGCAGCCTAAGAAAAGTGCATCACTCATGTCATGAGACATGCATGCAAATATTCCCTGTGGTGGCCCCTGAAGATCCTTGAAAGCCATCACAGAAGGAATGAAAGGGTCATCTCTAAACACCTTAAAGCCTCAGAAAGCCATAAGATATGTTAAAACAGCACCAATTAAAGGAGAGCTTTCTTACTGTCCTCACTACACCATCCTGAATTGAGACTGTTTGGCAAATTAAAAATAAGTTTTTTTTCATTGAGTAAGAGTAACAAAAAATTCATGAAACTGCCAGAATTTGCCATTTGAATAAGTTTAAAGGAAAGTAGATAAAATTAATTTTCTAATATGATTATACCCCATGACTCCAGCTTCCTCAATGTCCTGGTTACAAATCATAGAACAAATTATAAATGCACAAAATCGCAATCTTTATCACCTTTCTTATAGAGGCTGTTAGCTTACTACTACATTGTTTGTTTCTCCTGTATTGCAGTTCTGTTTTTATCACATCACATCAGTTCCCAGCTAGCTCAATGCCTTTCATGACCACTCACATAATCAAGGTAACATCCAAGTTCCTTAAGCTGTCTTTCAAGGCCCTTTACAATACATTCCCAATCTTCATTTTCAGTCTTTTTCCCTTCTACTTCTCTGCCGAGCTGGTCATCTTACTGCACTGATAATACATTTTATATCTTCTAACTCCTGTGCCTTTGATCCTGCCATTCCTCTTCCACCTGTATCTTGACTTATCAGAAGACCTCAAACAATTTCTTAGTAAAGACTTTCCATATCACTTCAGCCACAAGTGGATTGCTATAGAGAAGGCTGTGCCACCCTCAAGGTGTGGCAGCAGGATTACCAAGGTATGCTCCATTGAACACTCTCAACAGGATACTAATGAGTATCCAGAGGAAAAAACATTTTGTAGGCAAGTGAATTTAGGAAATGTTGAGTTAAGCAGATTGCTCTGGTAAAACTTGAGCATCAAAAGAAATAACAGCCATAATGGGCTATATTACATTAAATATAATTAAAATCTGAGTCCAAATTGATAGTCAACAAACAAACAAACAGAAGATACAGAAAAGCTCTTCCTGACAGAAGAATCATCTAATAAATATGATTGGCCATCTTGTAATCAGCACAGTAATTGATCCAGTTAAGAATCATCAATAGAAATTAGTACAACCACTATGGAGAACAGTTTGGAGGTTTCCCAAAAAACTAAGAGTAGAGTCATCACACAATCCAGCAATCCCACTGCTGGGTATGTACATAATAGAAAGGAAATCAGTATATAAAAGGGATATCTGCACTCCTATATTTTTTGCAGCACTATTCACAACAGCCAACATTTGGAAGCAACCTCGGTGTCCATGAACAGATGAATGGATAAAAAAAAAATGTGGTACACATACACACTGGAGTACTATTCAGCCATAAAAAAGAATGAGATCCTGTCATTTGCAACAACATGGATAAATGGAACTGGAGGTCATTATGTTAACTGAAATAAGTAAGGCACAGAAAGACAAACTTAACCTGTTCTCACTTATTTATGGGAGCTAAAATCAAAACAATCGAACTCATGGAGACAGAGTAGAAGGACGGTATCAGAGGCTGGGAAGAGTAGCAGGAGGCAGGAAGAAAGTAGGGATGGCCAAAGGGTACAAAAAATAGAAAGAACGAATAACACCTAGTGTTTGATAGCACAACAGAGTAACTATAGTCAATAATAATTTAATTGTACATTTAAAAATAACTTATAAAGTATAATTGGATCATTTATAACAAAGTATAAATGCTTCAGGAGATGAATACCACATTTTCTATCATGTAATTATTACACATTGCATGCCAACATCAAAGTACCTCATAAATAGGTAGATCTACTATGTACCCCCCAAAATTAAAAATTAAGGGGATTTCCATCTCCCCTTCTTTCTCCTTTCTTCTGGTTTTTATGAAAATGTTGCAATGAGCCATCAATGACTATGAGAACAAGTGTAATATGGAACTCTCAAAACTCAACAACTACAAAACCCAATTCAAAAATGGGCAAAGGACTTGAATAGACATTTCTCCAAAGAAGATATACAAATGGCCAACAAGTAAATTTAAAAAATGCTGAACATCACTAATCAAAACTATAATGAGATTCCACCTCATACCTGTTAGGATGGCTATGATCAACAAACAAACAGAAAATAAGTGTTGGTAAGGATGTGGAGGAACTGGAACACTTGTGCACTGTTGGTGAGAATGCCAAATGATACAGTCACTGTGGGAAAATAGTATGATGGTTCCACAAAAAGGTAAAAATATATATATCATATAATCCAGCAATTCCACTTCTGTTTTTATACCCAAAGTAATAGAAATCAGGGTGTCAGATATTTGTACACCCGAGTTCATGGCAATGCTATTCACAGTAGCCAAAATGTGAAGGCAACCAAAGTGTCTGTCAACAGACGAATCAATAAGCAAAATGGGGTACATCCCATACAATGAAATATTACCCAGCCTCAGAAAGGAAGAAATTTTTCACACATGCTACAACAGAGATGAACATTATGCTAAATAAAATAAGCTGGTCACAAAAAGACATGCTGTATGATTCCACTTAAATGAGGTACTTTAGTCAAATTCATAGACACAGAAAAAATGATGGTTTCCAGGGGCTGCGGGGAAGGTACAATAGGAAGTTGTTATGAATATATGTAATACCACTGAACTGTACACTTAAAAATAATTCAGATGGTAAATTTTATATATTTTACTACAATAAAAAATATTTTGAAAAGAATATCAATGGATACTCAAACTAGTGGGTAAAAATTTGATGAACAAGAATTTATATCATCCCAAAGTATCTTCTCACATAGTCTGTATTAATCATAAAAGTAAAGATAACTTTTCTTACAGTGAAGAAACTTGGTGAATAACACCTAGCCAAGTCATCAAAGTTTGCATCACAAAAAAGACCCAAAAACTGATGTTTAAAAAAATCCAAAAAACCTGATAATCGAATGCACTGAGAAAGACACATTACTTCTGTGGTCTACCTGCCCTCCAAATGTAGACTCTCACTCTAATTATAAAAAAGCATAACACAACTCAATATGAAGAACATTCTAAGAAATAACTGGCCTGTTCTTTACAGAAACACTTATGTCATGAAAGACAAAGGAAAGCTGAGGAGCTGTTCTAGATTAAAGGAGACTAAAGAGACATGACAACCAACTGCATGGTATAAGGCTGGATTCTGGGCCAGGCTAGAGAGTTATAAATGCCAGTGTTGGAAAAATTGAAATACATTTGCATAAAGCTAAGTTTCCTGATTTCTACAAATGGACTACAGTTTTGTTAGAATATATCTATTCTTAGGATAAGAGGTAAAGGAACATGATGTCTGAAACTTACTGTCAAATGGTTCAGAAAGAACATCTTATACTGTATGTTCATTTATATTAATTATGTACGGTAATACAGAAAATTATTTATGTACTTATAATACATACATGTGTATCTGTGTGTCCAGAGTGAGAAAGAGAGAATAATAAAGCAAATGTGGCAAAATGTTAACAGTTGGTGAAATACATAAAGGGTATTTAATATTTCCTTGTATTCTTCTTGTGATTTTTTAAAATATAAAATAATTGTTAAACACAAAGTTAGAGAAGTAATTTACTTAGTACAGGATTTCTCAAAGTTTTTAAAATTAATTCACTTATTCCATCCACATTAGTTGGACACCTACTGTATACCAAGCACTGTGCTAAATGGTTTAAGAATATCCAAGAAGAGCATCTCATGCCTCTAGTTTTCTGTAAAATACATTTCAGAATATATTACTTTGTCTAATTATAAATCATCTCTCCAACTAGTCTGTAGGCCCCAAAATGGCAAAATGCCTGGTCTTAAAGATCATATTCCTCCAGTGTGTGTCCCATTGTCTGAGGCCTCAGAAGCTTGATAAATGTTGACTATATGGAGAGTAAGCAAGTGAATGATGAGTCAGTGAGGGAAAGTCACTGTGAACCTCTCTGTAGCTGACACTCCTTGTGGGGATCACTCCTGGACACCTTCAGTCACACCCTACATGCCAAATCCTCCCAGATTCCCCCAGGTGCCACAATCTCCACTAGACAGGGAGTGACTATGCAGAAAAGATAGAATGCTGCCTTCCAAAAGGGCTGTCATTACAATAATAATAAAATACTGGACAGCTCTATTCCTTTGACTCTGACTCTAGAACAAAGAAGACGTGAAAACAGTAGTCATCAAGGCCGATCACCACCACAGAAGGCCCTAGAAGTGTTTAACTTTTTGCATCTAACACCTTCTGCAGGATCCCAGTTAGTGAAGACAGTCCTCGACGGCGGCACAAAACAAGGAGAGGAGGAGGCTCACATTTAAGAATGAGTCACTAAGTTCTTATGGCTTTTTTGATAACTACTTCACGCAATTCCTATAAAAAATGTTCTATAACATCTTGCGAATAAAAATGGGGAGAAACTTTCTCACAGCTGCCATTGCTTGCCCAGGAATTCCCTTGCTTGTTCTTGGTTTTATAGCATTGCTTTCACATGATTACTTTCTGCATTGCCCCTCCACCTTTCCTGCAGTTTCTGAAGATGCTACGTCTTTATAAATTACAAACATGGATATTCGTCACAGAAACTGTCAGTAGTAGAAGCTTCTAAAAATAACAGGGTTTGATGTGATGGTGCCACCTAAAAATTTAAAATTATTTCCCTAAAATGAAAGTAAAAATGCAAGGGAAAATAATTTTCTCCAAGCCAGATTTATCGTGAAATGCTTCTTTCTAGATTTAGTGCATAACAGCAAGCCATCCCTAAAGGGCAGAAACTTACACTTTCACACCTGAACCAATGGTTTGGTTTAATAAATAATAAAATCTTAGCGTAAGATATGACCTTGGAAGTAATTGAATTCAGCTGTTTACCCAATGTAAAAATTACTAATAAAAATTCCTGAGATGTCTTCGTGTAAGTAGCTCTCCTAGAAAGCCAATTGCACAATGGTTTTTTTAAGTTTCTACAATGTAATTGCTGAATCAAAGAAGTTCTTTGAAATGTTGGATGCAAAATCTTACTACTATCAACCTGAAAGCTTTGCCAGACTTTTTGGGTTGGTGCTAGGCTCCAACTCTGAAAAGGATGCAGCTCATAGAGGCAACTCTGAACCCAGAAGAATATGGCCGACCCCATTCCCCAGCACCTCCCAATGGCACCACTCAAACAGAACCCATCAATTTTTGGAGTACTGATGTTGAAACAGCTCATGAAATTTATTTTACAGTCACCGAAAGACATCCTGGAAATTTCAGACCTGGGAGTCCTGTGCAGCATGTTATTGTTCTTGAAAATTACACCAAAAGTCACTCAAAATTACATCAAAAATTTCTCAATTCAATGCAAAAGTGCCAACATAGCAAGACAAATAAAATTGCCCTTCTTTGGAGGCACACTGGGCACATTCATCACACACTGTCCACCCAGCCAGTTACAATGTGCTGGGCAAACATACCCCCCAACCTCATACACACATACAGAGGCCCGAATTCACTCGGGTCTACTCTTTCACCATCCTTTTCATTCCCAAGTGGAGAGTTGAACAGGTGTGAGCATCTCAATTGTAGGAGAGCAAATGGAGGCTGGAGACCATGTAATATGCTTGCTCCCTCTCTCCCTGCACCACATTAAAATGTACAAAGATTCTCACTCTTGTCCAAGGGCTGGTACCTGTGTCACCTTCTCTAAGTCTCTGTGCACCAATAAAGTAAATCCAAGTAGGTAAGAGATTTGCAACTTACATAAGTAGAACTAAGTGTGGGGGTGTGGAGAGTGGGGGGAATGCAGGAGATGCCCTTTATGAAAAAAAAAAAAAATTGTGGCTTGCCACAAGGTGTCAGTATACTTCCCCAAACAGTGAATCAGGACTGGCTGCTATACCTGCTACACACACACACACACACACACACACACACACACACACACACACACACACAATATATTAGATTCAAAGGCTGTGTACATCTTATATACTGATATTAGCAAGAAAATACATTCCTGTTCCTTCTCTCTGTAAAGAGAGCAACATAAATATTAGGATATATTTTATTAAACACAGAAATCGAAGTGTGGTGATGACCTCAAATCTCACCTAGAACCCAACTCCCCTTTCTCATTCTGTGCCAGTCTCCACTACTGCAGAGAATTGGCAGCTAGCTCACAGATGCCTCTCTTCTTGCCTCTTTCTCCCTTATTCCTTTGCCCTCTGAGTATCTTGTCTATGCTCTAGTCCTGAGAAAGTCTTCTTCCACACTGCTACCAAAATACAGCAACACCCTTGAAGGGAAAGAGAAAAACACAGGAGAACAGGAAAAAGAGAGAACCAGATACGGCTGTTTCAGAAGACACATGTCCCCCACCAGGGAGCAGGGACACCAGACCAAAGGTCAGATCCTACTTACCTTTCTGCCATTCACAAAGAAAACCAACTCATCCGCTGTCATTGTCACAGGTTGGGGTCCCTGAACTCCAGGCAACTCACTCCGAAAAGACACTGGCAGGTAATTATCACTGCTCTGCAACCTGAAAGATAACGCCTCCCAATAAAATAAAATGAGGTCCAATGGGAGGGAACCAGCTTGGAGCTTCAGGGCACGAAGAGTTCTTGGCAAAAGCCACTGGTTTACGTAATAAAGGAAAGCACAAACAATCAGACACAGCAAATTATAATCTCCACACCTGTGTCAAAGAGCACGGGAAAATACATCCATATATCAGTAGGGTCATTGTCTTCGCACCAGGTGACTCTGGGTCTTGGACATTGCTCTTATGGAAACTACTTCATCCTCCCACTTGCAGCAACACAGAGAAGGGGAAGACAGGAGGGGAAGGACCATTGTCAGAGTCACTGCTATTAGAGCTGATTCACACCTCCGTGTCTACACTTGTCATTTCACCATTCAGGTTTACAGCAACACAAACTGAGTGCATGAATGCAAGAGTCATTCTTTCACAGCCTGGTGGAGTAGAGAGGTCACAAGACGTGGAACCCAGTGAACCTGACTCAAATCCTGGTATCTGACCTCAGCATGTTACTTATTACCTTCAGGACTCAGTTGTTTTCATCCTGTACAGGATCATAGAAGGACACCAAGAATAGGAGGCTGAGGGACAAATGACATTTTGAAAGTGCCTTGTAAATTTGCAAAGAACGAAACAAAACATTTATTACTGTTGAAAAGACATCTTCAACAACTCAACAAATATAATCCTAATAGCGAACTATTTTTGAGATTTGTCTTTTATTTGCTTCTCTCAGGAAAATATCCTTGACAAGTTGTCAGAGTAACTCATAAAAGTATTTCAAAACACCAAAGAAATTAAAATGCTTATACCACATAGTCAGAGGCTACAGTAACACATAACTGAAAACCTTTCCTCATCCAATATTCATTAACTCCCAGTATAAACACAGATGTGCATGTCCACTGGAGCAGCACTAACAGGCTCACTGCAGTCCAGCCCCCTCCCAACCGCTCCTGCCAGCTCTTTATTTCAACATACACCCACTCCCACACACATACACACACACAGAGGCCAGCATTCACTGTGGTCTTCTTCTGTGTCACTCAGCTAGCCTTCCTTAAGCAGGGCACCTCCCCTACAACCCTAGCAGGCTACCTGAGGGGGAAGAAAGGAGTATTAGGCAGATGTGCTTGGTACAGTAAACAGCTTAGAGAAACTGAAGACTGCCAGGTTAACCACAAAATCAACACAATGCCTCTTCCCACTACAGCCTTAATTTAAGCAGGAGATAAAACCTTTACTTGCTGGTTGACCAAATATCCCAGTTTGCCCTGGACTATCCTAGTTTTAGCCTGGAATCCCTGACAAATGCCTCAGAGATTCTAGCAAATCCTTCAATCCAAGGCAAACTGAGATGACTGGTCACTATAAAACTGGTTGTTGGCAGGGTGCCGTGGCTCATGTCTGTAACCCAGCACTTTGGGAGGCCAACGTGGATGGATCACCAGAGGTCAGGAGTTCATGACCAGCCTGGCCAACATGGTGAAACTCCATCTCTACTAAAAACACAAAAATTAGCCAGGAGTAGTGGCCCGCCTGTTAATCCCAGCTACTCTGGAGACTGAGGCAGAAAAATTGCTTAAACCTAGGAGGTGGAAATTTGCAGTGAGTTGAGAGGGGGCCACTCCACTCCAGCCTGGACAACAGAGTTTTGAAACTCCATCTCAAAAACACAAACAAAAACAAAACTGGTTGCTAAATCTGGGAGATTCTCTACCCTAGAAGCCATTTGGCAATATCTGGGGATATATTTTGTGACAATTGAAGAGGGATGCTACTGGCATTTAATGGATGGAGGCCAGTAATACCACTAAACATCCTAAAAACCACAAGAGAACCCCACCCCAATAAAATGAACAACAATGAATTAGTCTTCCTAAAATGTCAATAGAGCCAAGCTGGAGAAATTCTGCCCTAAAGAAAGAAGGAAGGACTTCGGGAAAGAGATAGGTGCTTAGTCCGGGGCATGTTTTGCAATTAGTCAATTCATTCAAGCCCTCACACCTCTTTGATTGAAACGCTTTTCCTTTATGCACTAATATACTCAGTTTAACAAGCCCTCCCCTTCCTCCAAGGCAGTCCCCAGCCAATATCCCAGGAAAATCTAAAGGGAAGAGCTGAGGAAAGAGCTCAGGCTTTGGAGTCCATAGACTGGCTTGAATGTTAGTTCCACCACTCAGCCAGCCTTCCCTAAGTAGGATACCTCCCCTACAACCTTTGTAACAACCAACTCTTATGATAATGAAATAAAACATAGGTTAAATGTGTTGCCTGTAGGAGAAACTAATGTTGTTGTGCTTTTCCCCGCTCAGCAAATCTTCAACCCCTTCTCTTATCTAGCGGTGAAATTCCTCTCAATTACTATGGAGAATTGAAAGATAAAAGTGAAATACATTTTTAATAAGGATTTGTGTTATCAGGCAGAATTTTCAGCTCTGTAATGACCACCTGGAATCCCAAATACCGAAATTTGACAAAAACTTTGAATTAGTATGATTACTTATTATTTTGCAAAATATTTGTCACCATTTTATTTCTCTGTGATTTGATTTTATTTGATTTTTTATTAATAAATTAAAATTATACATATTTGTCATGTGTAATACAATGTTTTGAAGTACATATACATTGTTAAATAGCTCCATTGAACCAAATAACATACACATTATCTCACATATTTATCATTTCTTATGGTGAGTACACTCAGATTATCTTAAAGATTTTCAAAATATACGTCATTATCAAATTACAGTGACCATGTTGTACAATAGATCTCTTGAATTTATTCTTTCTGTCTTACTGGAATTTTGTATTAATTGACAAAAATCTCCCCAGTACCCTCCTTCTCTCAGGCCCTGGCAACCACCATTCTGCTCTCTACTTCTATGAATTCCACCTTTTCAGATTCCACATATAAGTGAGATCATTGAGTATTTATCTTTCTGTATGTGACTTATTTCATATAAATATTGTCCTCCAGGAACATCCATGTTGTGGCAAATAACTGAATTTTCTTCTTTTACAGGGATGAATAGTATTCATTATGCATATATGTCACATTTTCTTTACCCATTTATTTGTTGATGAACACTTAAGTTAATTCTGTATTTTAGCTAGTGACTAGTGCTGCAGTGAACGTGGAAATGCAGTTATCTCTTTGACATATTGACTTCATTTCCTTTGGATATATAACCTGTAATAGGATTGCTGAATCATATGGTAGCTCTATTTTTAATGTTTTTCAGGATTCTTCATACTGTTTTCCATAATGGTTGCCCTAATTTACATTCCCACCAGCAGCGTGCAAGGTTCCCTCTTCTCTACATCCTTGCCAAAACTTGTTATCATTCATCTTTTTGGTAATAGCCATTCCAGCAGGAGTGAGGTGATATCTCATTGTGCTTTTAAATTGCATTTTAGATATATGGCTTGCAAATATTTTTTTGTATTCCATAAGATGTCTCTTCACTCTGTTGATTGATTGTTTCCTTTGCTGTGCAGAAGCCTGTTAGTTTAATGTAATCTTATTTGTCTGTTTTTGCTTTTGTTGTCTCCACATCCTTGCCAACACTTTGTGTTGACATGATCATATGGTTTTCATTCCTCATTCTGGTCATTCTGATAATAGAATATATCATATTTATAGATTTGTGTATGTTGAAACATCCTTGCATTCCATGGATGAATTCCACTATGGCTTGGGGCCCATATCAAAAAATTATTGCCCAAATCAATGTCATTGTGCTTTTCCTTTATGTTTCTTTTAACTATTTTATCTAGTCTTATGTTTAAACCTTTATCCATTTTGAGTCGATTTTTGTATATAGTGTGAAATAAGGGTCCAATTTTATTCTTCTGCATGTGAATATCCAGTTTTTTCAATGTCATTTATTGAAGAAACTGTCCTTTTCTTATTGTGTGTTCTTAGTACATTTGTCAAAAATCAACTTATCATAAATGTGTAGATTTATTTCGGGGTTCTGTTCTGTTCAATTGAGCTATGTGTCTTTTTATGCTGGTATCATGCTGTTTTGAGTACTATGATGACTTCATAGTATATTTTCGAGTCACGTAGTGTGATGCTTCCAGTTTTGTTTTGCTTGTTTGTTTGCTCAAGATTGCTTTGTCTAAGTCTTTTGTGATTCCACACAAACTTTAGAATTACTGTTTCTATTTCTATGAAAAATATTATGGAAATGTTGATAGGGATTCAATTAAACCTATAGATCACTTTGGTTGATATGAACATTTTAACAATATTAATTCTTCCAATTCATGAATGTGGGGTTTTTTTAATCAATGTATTATACTTTGCATTATGTGTCTTTAAATTTACTCCTTAGGTTTTATGGTAGCTATTTTAAACAAAATTATTTTCCTGATTTCTTTTTTAGAGAGTTCATTGCTAGTATATGGAAATGCTACTGATTTTTGTATGGTAATTTTGTATACTGCAACTTTATTAGATTAATGTATTGGTTTTGATGGTTTTTTCATGAAATTTTTAGCGTTTTTTGTATATAATATTGTGTCATGTGTGAAGCGGGACATTTCAACTTCTTCCTTTTCAATTTGGATACCTTTTATTTCTTTCTCTTGGACAATTGCTCTGGCTAGGACTTCAAGTACTAACTTGAATAGGAGTGGCAAGAGTGAGCATCTTTGTCTTCTTCCTGATCTTAGAAAAAAAGCTCTCAATTTTCACCATCAAATGTAATATTAGCTGTTGGTTTGTCATATATGACCTTTATTGTGGTGAAGTACATTTAAGAGATGTTAAATTGTGTCAAATGCTTTTTCTGCAACTATTGAAATGATCATAGGATTTTCATCCTTCATTCTGTTAATACAATGTATCATGTTTATAGATTCATGTATATTGAACCATCCTTGCATTCCAAGGATAAATACCACTTGATCATGATGAATGATCCTTTTACTGTGCTGTTGAATTCTGTTTCACAGCATTTTGTTATTTTTGCATCCATGTTCATCAGAGATATTGGCCTGTAACTTTTTTTTCTTATAGTGTCCTTATCTGGTTTTGGTATCTAAGTAATGCTGGCCTCATAAAAATTTTAGAAATTATTGTTCCTAAATTTTTTGGAAAAATGGAAAGGTATTGTTATTAGATCTTATTTAAATGTTTGGTAGAATACAGCAATAAAGGCATCAGGTCCTGAGCTTTTTTTTTTTTTAATGGAAGTTTTTTTTTATTACTAATTTAATCTCCTTACTCATTATTGATCTGTTAAGATTTTCTACTTCTTCATGACTGAGTATTGCTTCATTATATATCCCTAGGAATTTATCCACTTCTTCTAAGTTATCCAATTTGTTGGTGTAGAATTGTTTATAGTAGTTTTATATGATAGGCATTTGTGTGATATCACTTGTGAGGTCTTCTCTGTCGTATCTGATTTTTTTTTTTTTTGTCTGAGCTTTCTTTTTTTCTTATTTAGTGTGGCTAAAAGTTTGTTAATTTATCTTTTTAAAAAATGAACTCAACTGATTTTTTTCTATTGCTTTTCTAGTCACTATTTTATTTATTTCTGTTCTGATATTTATTATTTCCTTCCCTCTGCTAACATTGGGTTTCGTTTTTTGTTTTTTTCTGGTGTCTTAAAGTATAACATTAGGTTGATTAAGATCTTTCTTATATTTTGATGTAGGCATATCTCACTATAAAATTCCCTCTTACAACCTGCTTTGGCTACATTTCATAGATTTTAGTATGTTGTGTTTTCATTTTCATTTGTCTCAAGATATTTTTAAATTTCTATTTTCATTTAATCATTGACCCATTAGTTGTTCAGGAGAATGTTACTTAATTTTCATCTATTTGTAAACTTTCTGAAATTCTTCTTATTGTTGATATCTAATTTAATACTATGGTAGGAAAAGATACTTGATATGATTTCTACCTTAAATTTGTTAAGACTTGTTTTGTGGCCTAACATGTGGTCCATCCTGTAGAATGTTCTACATACACATGAGTGTACTGCTGCTATTGAATGGAATGTTTGTATATGTGTGTTAGTTTTGTTAGTCTAAAGTGTAATTTAAATCTGATGTTTCCATATTGATTTCCTGCCTGGATGATCTGTCCATTACTAAAAGTGGGATATTAAAGTGCCTTACTATTACTGTATTGCAATCTATCTCTCCTTTTATGTTCATTAATACTCATTTTATATATTTAAGTGTCTCCATATTGGGTATATATGTATTCATGATTGTTACACCCTCTTGATAAATTGAGCCCATTTTCACTACATAATAATCTTTTTGCCTCATTTTGCAGTTTTTGACTTAAAGTGTATTTTATCTGATGTAAGTATAGCCAGCCTGATCTTTTTTGTTTTTTTATTTGGATGTATTTTTTTTCATCCCTTCACTTGTGGTCTATGTGTGTTTTAAATGTGATATGAGTCTCTTATATGCAGCATACAGTTGGGTCTTGTTTTACTTATTTTTTTCTATTCAGCCACTCTATGTCTTTTGATTAAAGAATTTAATCTATCTACTTTCAAGGTAATTATTGATAGGTAAAGACATTACTGTCATTTCTTTATTTTCTCGTTGTTTTATAGATTTTTTTGTTGTTTTTATCTTATTTTGTTGTCTTCCTTTGTGATTAAGTGATTTTCTCCACTGTTATGCTGTGATTGCTTACTTTTAATTTTATGGGCATCCACTATAGGTTTTTCCCTTATTGTTACCATGAGGCTTACATAAAGCATCTTACTATCAGGCCATTTAAAGCTGGTAACAACCTAACTTTGATTGCATACTCAACTCTAAACTTTTGCTCCATTATCCCTCACATTTTATGTTTATGATGCTGCAATTTACATCTTTTTATATTGTGTATCTCTTAAAAAATTATTGTAGTTATTATTTTTAATAGTTTTATCTCTTAACCTTAATACCTAATATATAAGCAATTTACACACTACCATTACAGAATTAGAGTGTTCTGGATTTGATTGTGTATTTACTTTTACTAGTGAGATTTATACTTTCATGTTTTTGTGTTACTAATTGGTGTTCTTGTCTTTAAGCTTGAAGAACTTCCTTTAGCATTTCTTGTAAGACAAGCTTAGCATTGTAAACTTCCTTCACAGCTTTTGTCTGGGAAAATGTTTATCTCTCCTTCATTTCTGAAGGGCAGCTTCTGAGGTACAATATTTTTGGTTGGCAGAGTTTTTTCTTCAGCATCCTGAATAAATCATACCACTATCCCTGGCCTGTACAGTCTCTGTTGATAAATCTGTTGCCAACCTTATTGGAACTATCTGGTATGTTATTTGCTTCTTTATTTTTGCTACTTTTAGGATCCTCTCTTTGGTTTTTAATGGTTGGATTATAATGTGTCTTGGTATCATTTTGTTTAATTGAAACTTAATCGAGACATTCGACCTTCTTTACCTGTGTTTTTGTATCCTTTTCCATATTTGTAGTTTTCTGCTATTATTTCTTTAAATAAGCTTTATACCCCCATTTTTTCTCTCTTCTTCTTCTTGAACTTATATGACTCAAAATTTGCACTTTTGAAGTTGTCCCATAAGATCCATAAGCTTTTTAAAAATGCCTTTTTATCATTTTTTTCTTCTTTGGCTGTACGTTTTCAAATAATCTGTCTTCAAGTTCAGAGATTCTTTCCTCTGCTTCATCAGTATGGCTTTTGATGCTATCTACTGCATTTTTTATATCATTCATTGTACTTTTCAGCTCTAGAATTCTTGTGCTTTTATATAATTTCAATATAATTGTTAAATTTTCCATTTTGATTGTGCATTGTTTTCCTGATTTCTTTGAATTTCTTTATATTTTCTCGAAGTTCACTGAACTTCCTTAAAATAATTATTTTGAAATCTTTGTCAAGCAGGTTGTATATCTCTATTTCCTTATATGATCTCTACTGGGAGATTATTCTTTTAGTGGTGTTCTATCTACCTGCTTTTTCATGTTTCTTTCTGTCTTCTGTTGACATCTGAGCATTTAAATAAGTAGTGACTTATTCAGTATTTGCAAACTGGCTTTGTCTGGGAAAGTTTTTTTTTACCAATTAACCCATCCAGAGATTTGGGGCAGGCTGTCTGATATAATCTGAGGGTGGCTTTCCATTGGAGTCTTCAGAGAAACTGGCCTGATGCCTAGTTCAGCAGGTGAGTGGGCCTAGAGCCAAGATCCACTGGGGTAGACATGTCAATTGAATCCAGTAGGCCTGGAACCTGAGTCTATGAGAGCAAGCCTGGAGCCTATTTCCACTGATGCTTGAAGTCTGGTTCTGTAGGCATGGACCTGGTGCTGAGATAAGTCTTGAACCTGAGTATGCAGGGGATGGCTCAGGGTGCTGAGGTTAAACATGAGACTGTGGGGTCCCACTTGGCACCAGAGTGGGTTTGGAGATTTAATCTACAAGTCCTAGCTTGGAGTCTGGGGCCATGGGGGCCTGGCACTGGGTTTTACTCTAGTGGACCCAGTGTTGGGTCCAAGGCAAAGTTCAGTGCTCACTTCCCTCTCCCTGGATATCTCCTTGGATATCTTGGAGAGATATCCAAGTGAAGAATAACTCTCTCAACTGTGCTGCCTAGGGTTGGGGAAGTGGTAACAGAGATAACGTAAAACTGTTCTTCCTACATGCTTCAATGCATCTTTTCTTATTTCTATGCTGTACCCAGGTGCTATAATCTCTTACCTGGTATTCGTAACTCTTGTAAAGGCTTTTTTCTTTCTTTCTTTTTTCTTTCTTTTTTTTTTTTTTTTTTTTTTTTTTTTTTTTTTTTTTTTTTTTTTTTGGCATAGATATTTGTTTAAATGGTTGTTTCTGCAAAAGAATGAATGTTAGAAAATCTTATTCCACCATCTTACTGACATTAGGCTCCTCTTTGGAACTTTTCAAAATAGTATAAAAGAAGGGAAAAAATCTAAAGTTAGAACTTTTTCCAAACTGAATATCTACTGTATATGCTTTTCTTTCGCATTAAGATGAATTCTGACTTTTTTTTTTATTGCATTTTAGGTTTTGGGGTACATGTGATGAACATGCAAGAAAATTCTGACATTTTGACTGAATTAATGGAATTTTACCACCTGGGACTAGACCAAATTGTAACTTACATGGTATTATGTTAACTTACCTTATTCTCCTAAGAAATGTCTTGGCTTTTAATATACACAGCATTGGCATGTGAGGTATTAAGATTCACAGAAAATCCAGATAAGCCCTGAGGACTCCTGGACACAGGCCTCTTCTCACTGCAAGCCACACTTTCAGGAAATCACAAGAGATAAGAAAAGTAAAAATGTTTCCAAGAGTCATAACTTATTTTTTGAAGAGTCAGCTCTCTCAAGGCCAAGTAATTCCTGGAGGAAAATTATTGAAGAAAGACTGTGGAGCATTCCCTAAAGGCCTGGTGAGAGCTGGGCCAACAGGTATGAAGTCTTCACTGCTTTTGAATTCATGCCCTGGCCCTCTGTGCTCTGGCTGTGTCTCTAGCTCCCTTTAGAAGTCACTGCTGGCCTTTATCCTGCCTCTGCAGCAGCTTCTTCGCCAGTCTGCTCTGTCCACTTATTTATTTATTTATTTATTTATTTATTTATTTATTTGAGACAGAGTCCCGCTCTGTTGCTCAGGCTGGAGTGAAGTGGTGCAATCTCGGCTCACTACAACCTCTGCCTCCTGGGTTCCATGTTCTGTCTTTTTCATTTCAACCAACTGAAGGGCATCTTTGCTCATTTCCTTTATTTACAACAACGTTTACTTTAAGAGAGAAAAAAAAATTTTCTTTTTCTTTTTTTTTTTATTGCATTTTAGGTTTTGGGGTACATGTGATGAACATGCAAGATTGTTGCATAGGTACACACATGGCAGTGTGGTTTGCTGCCTTCTGTCCCCTCACCTGTATCTGTCATTTCTCCCCATGCTATCTCTTCCCACCTCCCCACCCCCCACCCCTACCCCATTTCCCCCCAACGGACCCCAGTGTGTAGTGCTCCCCTCCCTGTGTCCATATGTTCTCATTGTTCAACACCCGCCTATGAGTGAGAATATACGGTGTTTGATTTTCTGCTCTTGTGTCAGTTTGCTGAGAATGATGGCTTCCAGGTTCATCCATGTCCCTACAAAGGACGTGAACTCATCGTTTTTGATGGCTGCGTAATATTCCATGGTGTATATGTACCACATTTACCCTATCCAGTCTATCATCGTTGGGCATTTGGGTTGGTTCCAGGTCTTTGCTATTGTAAACAGTGCTGCAATGAACATTCGTGTGCACGTGTCCTTGTAGTAGAATGATTTATAATCCTTTGGATATATACCCAGTAATGGGATTGCTGGGTCAAATGGGATTTCTATTTTTAGGTCCTTGAGGAATCGCCACACTGTCTTCCACAATGGTTGAATTAATTTACATTCCCACCAACAGTGTAAAAGTGTTCCTATTTCTCCACATCCTCTCCAGCATCTGTTGTTTCCCGATTTTTTAATGATCGCCATTCTAATTGGTGTGAGATGGTATCTCAATGTGGTTTTGATTTGCATTTCTCTGATGACCAGTGATGATGAGCATTTTTTCATATGTTTGTTGGCCTCCTGTATGTCTTCTTTTGTAAAGTATCTGTTCATATCCTTCGCCCATTTTTGAATGGGCTTGTTTGGTTTTTTCTTGTAGATCTGCTTTAGTTCTTTGTAAATTCTGGATATCAGCCCCTTGTCAGATGTGTAGGCTACAAAAATTTTTTCCCATTCTGTTGGTTGCCGATTCACTCTACTGACTGTTTCTTTTGCCGTGCAGAAGCTGTGGAGTTTGATTAGGTCCCATTTGTCTATTTTGGCTTTTGTTGCCATTGCTTTTGGCGTTTTGGTCATGAAGTCCTTGTCTACACCTATGTCCTGAATGCTTTTGCTTAGATTTTCTTCTAGGGTTTTTATGGTATTAGGTCTGATGTTTAAGTCTTTAATCCATCTGGAATTAATTTTGGTGTAAGGTGTCAGGAAGGGGTCCTATTTCTGCTTTCTGCACATGGCTAGCCGTTTTCGCAACACCATTTATTAAACAGGGAGTCCTTTCCCCATTGCTTGTTTTTGTCAGGTTTGTCGAAGATCAGATGGTTGTGGGTATGTTGTATTTCCTGTGAGGCCTCTGTTCTGTTCCATTGGTCTATATCTCTGTTTTGGTACCAGTACCATGCTGTTTTGATTACTGTAGCCTTGTAGTATAGTTTGAAGTCCGGTAGTGTGATGCCTCCTGCTTTGTTCTTTTTGCTTAGAATTGACTTGGCTATGCGGGCTCTCTTTTGGTTCCATATGAAGTTTAAGGTGTTTTTTTCCAGTTCTGTGAAGAAGGTCATTGGTAGCTTGATGGGAATAGCGTTGAATCTGTAAATTACTTTGGGCAGTATGGCCATTTTCACGATGTTGGTTCTTCCGAACCATGAACATGGAATGTTTCTCCATCTGTTTGTATCCTCTCTTATTTCGTTGAGCAATGGCTTGTAGTTCTCCTTGAAGAGGTCCTTTACGTTCCTTGTTAGTTGTATTCCTAGGTACTTTATTCTCTTTGTAGCAATTGTGAATAGCAGTTCGTTCTTGATTTGGCTCTCTTGAAGTCTATTACTGGTGTATAGGAATGCTTGTGATTTTTGCACGTTGATTTTGTATCCTGAGACTTTGCTGAAGTTGTTTATCAGTTTCAGGAGATTTTGGGCTGAGATGATGGGGTCTTCCAGATATACAATCATGTCATCTGCAAATAGAGACAGTTTTATTTCCTCCTTTCCAATTTGGATACCTTTTATTTCTTTTTCTTGCCTGATTGCTCTGGCTAGAACTTCCAGTACTATATTGAATTGGAGTGGTGAGAGAGGGCATCCTTGTCTAGTGCCAGATTTCAAAGGGAATGCTTCCAGTTTTTGCCCATTCAGTATGATATTGGCCGTTGGTTTGTCGTAAATAGCTTTTATTGTTTTGAGATACGTTCCGTCAATACCTAGTTTATTGAGGGTTTTTAGTATAAAGCGTTGTTGAATTTTGTCGAAAGCCTTCTCTGCATCAATTGAGATAATCATGTGGTTTTTGTCTTTGGTTCTGTTTATGTGGTGAATTACGTTTATGGACTTGCGTATGTTGAACCAGCCTTGCATCCACGGGATGAATCCTACTTGATCGTGGTGGATGAGCTTTTTGATATGCTGTTGCAATCGGTTTGCCAGTATTTTATTGAAGATTTTTGCGTCTATGTTCATCATGGATATTGGCCTGAAATTTTCTTTTCTTGTTGAGTCTCTGCCGGGTTTTGGTATCAGGATGATGTTGATCTCGTAAAATGATTTGGGAAGGATTCCCTCTTTTTGGATTGTCTGGAATAGTTTCAGAAGGAATGGTATCAGCTCCTCTTTGTATGTCTGGTAGAATTCAGCTGTGAACCCATCTGGACCTGGGCTTTTTTGGGGTGGTAGGCTCTTTATTGCTGCCTCGACTTCAGACCATGTTATTGGTCTATTCAGGGTTTCGGCTTCTTCCAGGTTTAGGCGTGGGAGGATGCAGGTGTCCAGGAATTTATCCATTTCTTCCAGGTTTACTAGTTTATGTGCATAGAGTTGCTTGTAATAATCTCTGATGATGGTTTGGATTTCTGTGGAATCTGTGGTGATATCCCCTTTATCGTTTTTTATTGCATCAATTTGGTTATTCTCTCTTTTCTTTTTTATTTATCTGGCTAGTGCTCTGTGGGGAACACTCCCGTGTGAGACCCCTAAAAGGCGTGAGTCTCACTATATGGTGAGTTTGATCCCAAACACAGTTTCCTACTGGAGGCAGTCGAGCTATCCGGAATATAGGAAGAAAGATGAATGATCAGTTTCTAATATCAACCACAATATCGTTTGGGCCTAAAATTATGCGTTGCTGCTAGACTGAGTAACCCCCTACCAGCAACCAGTTCCTGCTATGACCTTTCTATGACTTTAAGTTTTAACCTTTACTTACCTAACTGCCTTGTACCATAGATAATGGTTTAACTGTTGATATCTGCAAAGAAAAATGCCACCATAAGGGATGGCTTGGATTCCTGACTTAGAGATTCCTGGACAATGTTTTGATATAAACAAGTCTCCTGGATAATGTTTTGATATAAACAAGTCTCCTGGACAATGTTTTGATATAAACAAGTCTCCTGAATAATCTTTTGATATAAACAAGTCTCTTGGATGATGTTTAGATATAAACAAGCTTTGTGATTATAGAAAATTTTGTTACTTTTTACAACCATTGATCCCGTATCTGACTTCTCTATTGTATAGGCCATGTGAGGCATACATTTACATTCCTCTTACTATGATGTAGATCAAAGCCAAGAAAGTGTATTTATTCCTAGCATTTGAAAAATAAAATTTGCTGTTTAGGCACAGCCTATCAGCCCTCCAGACGCCTCGCTTTCTCTCTCTCTGTCTTTATTATTTTCTCAGGCGCACTCCCTCTTCCAGGTATTGGGACCCTCTTGCAGGTCGAGAGACCCCCGGGCAGACGTGCCTACCCGTCCGGATGGTCCACGACAGTGCTCTGTCTATTTTGTTGATCTTTTCAAAAAACCAGCTCCTGGATTTATTGATTTTTTGAAGAGTTTTTTGTGTCTCTATTTCCTTCAGTTCTGCTCTGATCTTAGTTATTTCCTGTCTTCTGCTAGGTTTTGAGTTTTTTTGATCTTGCCCTCTAGCTCTTTCAATTTTAATGATAGGGTGTCAATTTTAGATATCTCCTTTCTTCTCATGTGGGCACTCATTGCTATATATTTTCCTCTAGAGACTGCTTTAAATGTGTCCCAGAGATTCTGGTATGTTGTGTCTTCGTTCTCATTGGTTTCTAAGAACATCTTTATTTCTGCCTTCATTTCATTGTTTATCCAGTCAACATTCAAGAACAAGTTGTTCAGTTTCCATGAAGCTGTGTGGTTCTGAGTTAGTTTCTGCATTCTGAGTTCTAACTCGATTGCACTGTGGTCTGAGAGACTGTTTGTTATGATTTCTGTTCTTTTGCATTTGCTGAGGAGTGATTTATTGCCAATTATGTGGTCAATTTTAGAGTAGGTGTGATGTGGTGCTGAGAAGAATGTATATTCTGTGGATTTGGGGTGGAGAGTTCTTAAATGTCTATTAGGTTTGCTTGCTCCAGTTCTGAGTTCAGATTCTGGATATCCTTGTTGATTTTCTGTCTGGTTGATCTGTCTAATATTGACAATCGGGTGTTAAAGTCTCCCACTATTATTGTGTGGGAGTCTAAGTCTCTTTGTAAGTCATTAAGAACTTGCCTTATGTATCTGGGTGCTCCTGTATTGGGTGCGTATATATTTAGGATCGTTAGCTCTTCTGGTTGCAGTGATCCTCTTACCATTATGTAATGTCCTTCTTTGTCTCTTTTGATCTTTGTTGCTTTAAAGTCTATTTTATCGGAGATGAGAATTGCAACTCCTGCTTTTTTTTGCTCTCCATTTGCTTGGTAGATCTTCCTCCATCCCTTTATTTTGAGCCTTTGTGTATCCTTGCATGTAAGATGGGTTTCCTGGATACAGCACACTGATGGGTTTTGGCTTTTTATCCAATTTGCCAGTCTGTGTCTTTTGATTGGGGCATTTAGTCCATTGACATTTAGGGATAGTATTGTTATGTGTGAATTTGATACTGTCATTTTGATGCTACCTGGCTGTTTTGTTGGCTAGTTGATGCAGATTCTTGATTGTGTTGATGCTCTTTTACCATTTGGTGTATTTTTGGAGTGGCTGGTACTGGTTGTTCCTTTATATGTATAGAGCCTCTTTCAGGAGTTCTTGTAGAGCAGGTTTGGTGGTGATGAAATCTCTGAGTGCTTGCTTGTTCACAAAGGATTTTATTTTTCCTTCACTTATGAAGCTTAGTTTGGCTGGATAGGTGATTCTGGGTTGAAAGTTCTTTTCTTTAAGGATGTTGAATATTGGCCCCCAATCTCTTCTGGCTTGTAGGGTTTCTGCTGAGAGATCTGCTGTGAGTCTAATGGGCTTCCCTTTGTGGGTAACCCGACCTTTCTCTCTGGCTGCCCTTAGCATTTTCTCCTTCATTTCAACCCTGGTGAATCTGACGATTAGGTGCCTTGGGGTTGCTCTTCTTGAGGAATATCTTTGTGGTGTTCTCTGTATTTCCTGGATTTGAATATTGGTCTGCCTTGCTAGGTTGGGGAAGTTTTCCTGGATAATATCCTGAAGAGTATTTTCCAGCTTGGATTCATTCTCTTCATCACATTCAGGTACACCTATCAGACGTAGATTAGGTCTTTTCACATAGTCCCACATTTCTTGAAGATTTTGTTCATTCCTTTTTGCGTTTTTTTCTCTGTTCTTGCCTTCTCTTTTTATTTCATTGAGTTGATCTTCGACCTCTGATATCCTTTCTTCTGCTTGGTCAATTCGGCTGTTGAAGCTTGTGCATGCTTCACGAAGTTCTCGTGTTGCGTTTTTCAGCTCCATCAATTCACTTATACTCCTCTCTATGCTGTCCATTCTCGTCAGCAGTTCGTCCAATCTTTTTTCAAGGTTCCTCTTTTCTTTGCGTTCGGTTAGAACATGTTCTTTTAGCTCACTGTAGTTTCTTACTGCCCACCTTCTGAAGTCTGATTCTGTCATTTCATCACCCTCCTTCTCCATCCGGTCTGGTTCCCTTGCTGGTGAGGAGTTGTGATCCCTTTTAGGAGGAGAGGTGTTCTGGTTTCGGGAGTTTTCATCCTTTTTGCACTGGTTTCTTCCCATTTTTGTGGGTGTATCCACCTGTTGTCTGTCTCTGTCCCAGGGAGTTGGAGCTTTATGAGTTTCCGTTGCACTACTGCCTTTTTTGATTTTTCTTTCAGGTCTGACCCGCCCAGCTAGCAGCATGCCTAGCCACTGCTTGCCCGCAGGGGCTTTGCTGAGCTGCTGTGGGCTCCGCCCAGCTGCCCTGAGCTCTTCCCTGTAGTCCTTTTTATATGGGCGTAGTTAGAACTGTCTTGGCAATGGTGGCCCCGCCCCTGTTATGGCGAATTCTCTCTATTGTGGCAGGTTGCCTCGGCAACAGCGGGTTGCCTCGGCCAGGGCAGCCTGCCTCCGTAATGGTGGAGAGTCTCAGTAATGGCGGAAGCCCCTCCCCCACCGAGCCAGACCATCCCGGTTCAGCTGTGCTTGGTTTGAAGGGCTCAGCCCAGAGGGTTTCCAATTACTGTTTTTGTTTTCGTTGTTGTTGCGGGTGGAGGGGTGGGACCAACCGAGCCTGATCACCTGGCTCCCTGACTCAGAGTCTTTTCTTTTAAGTTGAACGACCCCGCGTTCCACTTGCTTGTTGAAAAGGCGCCGGGATCTCCCGTGCTGCGACTCACTGAGTCGGCTCGAACCGCGGCGCCGGCTCCTGGCGGATTTTTTGCCTAGGAATCTCCTGGCCTGGCTCGCTATTTCAGCTGAATGAGCAACTCTGCCGTCTCAGGGCTCTGCTCGCCAGCTAAGAGGGCTCCCAGACCAGTGGCTTTTGTACGGAGAACAGCATCAACAGGGAGTGGTCACAGCAGCCGCGAGGGCGGAATCAGCCCCACGGGGGCCAAAACAGCCGCACCGGCTGGGACTGCGACGCTCGCGACCCCTCTGCCTGGGTATCTCCTGGTCTGTGGGCAATAAGAGTTCATCTGGAAATGCGGCGTCCACTCACCCTCTGCACTTTCACTGGGAGCTGAAGTCCTGAGCTGTTCTTAGGCGGCCATCTTCCCAGCATCAAAAAAAATTTTTCAATATATTCCATTGTTCATATTTTTTTTAACCAAGACTGGTTTCACTCCTACATATGCTCCACTCTGGATGCAAGATTTTTGCCATATTCTCACAACATCACTACCCAACACCCAATACTCCTTTGTTCTCTCAGACATTCTAATAATATTAACTAATCCTAGGCTGGACGCGGTGGCTCATGCCTGTAATCCCAGCACTTTGGGAGGCCGAGTCTGGTGGATCACGAGGTCAAGAGATCCAGACTATCCTGGCCAATATGGTGAAACCCCGTCTCTACTACAAATGCAAAAACTAGCTGGGTGTGGTAGCATGTGCCTGTAGTCAGAGCTACTCAAGAGGCTGAGGCAGGAGAATTGCTTGAACCTATGTGGCGGAGGTTGCAGTGAGCCAAGGTCATGCCACTGCATTCCAGCCTGGTGCCTAGCAACAGAGTGAGACTCTCTCCAAAAAAAAAAGAAAAAAAAAATAGTTAACTAATCCTAATAATAGTTCTTGACATATGAATAACATTTCTTTCACACAACTTGATTTCATTTGATCCTCGTAATAGCCCTGTGAGGTAAATAGGGAAGTTATTATTATCTTCCCTCTTCAGACAAAGCAAGTGAGGGTCAGAGAGGTTGATGTGCCAACTGTTGCATGGCAAGCAAATGCCAGTTTCTACAACTGTCATCCATTTCCAGCAGAAAAAGTATCTCTTTGATGATTCTTCACTAGTAAAACCAGGATTGTTAGCATAGCACTTATGGCCCTTCTTAATCTGGCCTAAATCCAGCCTTCTGGTTGATAAAATGTCTTTCTCTCATGCCTAGATAGTGGGTCCCTGAGATTAGGAGCAGAGCTGTGTTTACCACTGTTTCACTGTGCCTAGCATAGAGCCAGATCTATAGAAGTATCAAAAAAAAAAAAAAAAAAAAAAAGCTTGTTGAATTGTGTCCACAATGCAAGGGATAAGCTATGTTTTCACAAATATCTAAGCACCTGCCTTTTACTAAACACAGAATTTTCTTCCATCATTTCATATATTCTTAGCATCATTTAACTTCCTTTATCAGTTCCTTTCTAACTAAACTTTTATTAGTTAACCAGTAGTATTCCTTAAGATAAAGGCCACATTACTTTATTACTATTGATGAAATCAATCAATCATATACCCATCTGTGAGAATCCTCTTATAATAAGGAAGATGGGATTATCAAAAAATGGACACAGTGGTCCTTTATAGGGACATAGATGAATCTGGAAACCATCGTTCTCAGCAAACTGACACAAGAACAGAAAATCAAACACCACATGTTCTAGTTCATAGGCAGGTAGTGAAGAAATGAGAACATGTGTACACAGGGAGGGGAGCATCATACACTGGGGTCTGTTGGGGGGCTACAGGAGGGACAGTTGGGGAGGTGGGGGAGGGATAATGGGGGGAGAAATGCCAGGTATAGGTGATGGGGGGATGGAGGCAGCAAACCACATTGCCATGTGTGTACCTATGCAACAATCCTGCATGATCTGCACATGTACCCCAGAACCTAAAGTACAATAAATAAAAAATGAAAGAAAGAAAAGAAAAAGAAAGAGTTGTGGTGGGAGTGATTGCTGGTTATTTTCTGGTACTCATCTTCCTCTTCTTCTCTAATAAAATAATTTTTAGCAGAGAAAAAAAATGGGCACAGAGTCAAAACTGAAAGCATGTAAACTTCAGCCTGGGTCTTCATTAAATACACAAAGGCCCAGGGAATAGAAAAGGCCCAGAAGCAAATGTAAACTCACTTTAATCTGTCTGCATCATCCTTCTGATTTTTGTAATTTTTTTTTCACCCAATAAACTCTGTCACCACAGAGTCGTGTGTGGCAATGACCATGTGGGTTTGGTGGCTAGATGGACACAGAGTTAAGTTTCTCTTTCCAATCTGAGCTGCCCTTGTGCAATTTTGAAAGAAAGTCCTTACCTCTTCACTTTTTCAAGGATCAGCTCACATGTGATCTGTAGACAATATAAACCAATGAATAGCCACTGGGGGAAAATTATTACCACAACTATTTGCACCCTTAATTCCCTCCCCTGGTTCATTTCTCCTATTATTATCTGAAATGCTACATAGTATACTCACTTATATGAGTATTGTCTGTCTTCCTGCACCCAATAAAATGTAAATGTGGCAGGAATGTCAATCTTCCAACCATTTATTCATGCTCTCCTTCTCTAATGAAGAGTTTCTGCTGGGAAGTCATTACCCAGCCAGGAGCTACATTTGCAGCTCTCTTATATATGACTAAAGCCACATGATTATATATTGACAAATGTAATATGGGTAAAAGTGATGTGTACAATGTTCAGGCTCCCGTTCTCTCTTTTCTACTGTTTGACAACTGACGTCAATGACTAGGGTGACTTTGGAAGTCATAAATTGAAGACAGCAGAGTTTTCAATAAATTCAAGTGCTTAAATGAATACAATGAGCTGAACATTTCCCCTTATGCTTGTTGCTTATTGACTTGACAGGAACAAAAAATTAATTTCTCTTGTGCTTGCTCACTGAGATTTCTGGGTTTATCTATTATAGCCTTTAGTATTACATTCACTAATACAATAAATTCCACAAAGGTAGAGATATTATCTGTTTTATTCAGTGCTCAACTCTGCCTGGACATGCATGGCATACTATTATACTCCGGAAGTATTTGTTGAATAACAAATGAATGAATGAAAACAATAACAGAATCAGGTCTTAGTTAAAGGCAAGAGATCATAGCTTGACTGTCTGGCTTGGCTGACATGCAAGGCTGTGTGTGCAAATGGTATCACTGGGGTTCGTAGACTCCTCAGAATTTGTTTTCATCTCCAGGTCTTCAACCTTAAGTGTCCTCCTTCCCATACTATGTTTTAAAGATGGATTCCAGAGCAACTTCTACACTAGGCAACATTTACACATCCATTTATTGATCAACCATAATGAGATTCTGCCATATGTCAGGCACTGTGCTGAGAGCTGAGTAAACTCTAGGGGCAAAGAGGCTTAAAGAGTATATCCTTACTGTAGCTTATCAAGTATACGTTGGCTCATGATCACCCTAGCCAGCATTGCAAAACATGCAAATATTGGCTCATGATCACCTGAGCCAAATTGCAAAAACTGAACCCAAGCTCTTTACTTGTCCTCCTAAACAATATGTTTTAGATAATTGTCACACCTAAATCTCGTGTTGAAATGCAGTCTTCAGTGTTGAAGGTGGGACCTGGTAGGAGTTATTTAGGTCATGGGGGCAGATCCCTCATGGCTTGGTGCTGTCCTGATAATAGCTAGTGAGTGCTCATGAGATCCAGCTTTTTAAAAACGTGTAGAGCCTCTCTCTGTCTCTCTCTCTCTCTCTCTCTCTCTCTCTCTCTCTCTCTCTCTCTCTGTTGCTCCTGCTCTCACTATGTGTCCTGCCTGCTCTCCTTATTCTTCTGTGATGATTAGAAGCTTCCTGAGTCCTCTCTAGAAGCTGAACGCATGCTGGCACCATGCTTCTGTACAGCCTGCAGAAACATGAGCCTATTAAGCCTCTTTTCTTTATCAATTAGCTAATCTTGGGTATTTCTTTGTAGTAATGCAAGAATGGCCTAACACAGATGCAAAATGCAGGCTGATATATTGATATATTTGAAATAGGCATAATATGAAAACTTGAGTGCTTCCTCCAGATCTCTTAAGCCAACTTCCTAGTTTTATTACAGTGGCCTCTAAGAAGTCAATTCAGAGCACAAAAGGCTACAGGAAGATCACCTGCTTTTCCTGTTCTAAATCTGTTCTTGTACTGGAACTCTTCACAGGAACTCAGTATTGCTAATCCTGTTATTTTCTTTGTTTTTCTTTTAAAAAGAAAATAACCCTTTTTCTCCTGCAAAAAGAAGTTAATTAAACTACTGTTTGCATCCCTAGGCATATAACCCCCCAAAGGAGCATTGTCCCCAAAGCAATCAGGGACAGAGAGCAAACTGACCACCTCAGATCTCTTCTCTAGAGTAAGTTTAGTTTTTCCAACACTCAAGGAGAGGAAATGGAAACTGAACTGATGTTCTCCACAGAGTCTTCCCTACTGCAGGAATCACTTGCTGGTGGTTTTATCCATGTTTGGACAATATTGTCTTCTACTAACGGGACCTTTCCTTTTATCCTTTTTCACACTCTTGGAAAATGTCTGTCCCTCTCTCCAAAGCTTTGAAAGGAAGTTGATATTTGGCATTTATGGGTTAATATTTGAGATTGTGGCTATTCATGAGTAATTCTGAAAGTTCATGACATGATATTTAGCATTTTATGAAACATAAATTTTATCTAATGAGCTGCAATAATACAGTTGCTTCTCAGCATGCTGAGTAAGCCTTGTTAAGAATTTTAAGGGGATTTCTTGTGTCATTAGCTTTATTTTAGTGCATTTTATGAGGACTGAGCAAATGAAGTCATTCATATCTCTTTATTGATCTAGCAAGTAACTTAAAGCTCTTTTAGGAGACTACAAATTCTTGCTTTCAATGCTTCCCCAGGAGGCCTCCAGCCTGCTAGTCAAGCCAAAATCACCTCCATAGTGAGAGACAGTTTGAGGAAGGCAAAATTTTGTGACGACGGTAATACGTGCCAGGCATTCCATACTTATCTTATTTACTTTTCAGAAAATTCTTGCGAGATAGATTTATTTTTTAATAAATGAGGAAACTGGCTGGGATCAGAGAAATTAAGTCACAAAAAGTCACATGGCTGGCAAGGGATAATCAAGTTTTGAACCCAAACCCTTGTGATACTAGAATCTTCTGACAGTAATAGAGAGCAGAGGCTAGGCTTTCCTAGCCGAACACCACCCAGAATGGCCCCTTTACACTTTATAGGAGTGGAAGGCAGAGGAAAAACCATCTTATTGAGTCTCACTAACACAGGGTTGGTAGCAGCAGTGAGAAAGTTTGGCCTTAAAAGAATTAGAGTGAGGAGGGTGGAGGATGAAACAGCATGTAATTTGACACAGCAGGCTCCAAGGCTTTCAGGCCTGTCTTAAAAAAACACACGGACTTGGTTTGTTTCTCTGCTTTTAATGTTATGATCACAATAAAGTGCTTTGAGGAAGGAAATCACCCAATGAACAAGAATCTTGTGAAATTCTGCAAACCCAAACTAAAATGCAGAATGTAAAACTGTCACAGGGAAAGAGAAGAACCAGACAGTGGGAAGTTAATAGAATCTTAGCTGCCACCCATTTGATAGTTTGGCTTCAGGGGACCTAGGTTCCAGGTCCACTCTCCCAGAAGGAGTGGACGAAACAGAACTTGTTAGCCATTGCCAACTCCCCCCAGTTCCCCAGAACCAGGATGTGCAGAGAAGGGTGAAGCTGTGACACTTGCTGGATCTGCCCAGTGCTTGAATTTGCCCCTCATTCTCTCAGGAAGACCAGAGACTTCTGGAAATCAGTGACCCCTGGTGGCTTGGAAGTTCCCTGGAACATGGAAGTAGCATGGAGCTGGATGGGGAGGGTTTTGACCCTCCATATGTCATTCTGTGGATCTGAGGAATTGATAGACTTAGCACATAAGGAGAGGAATGGGAAGGCAGAAAACCCAAATGAGGAGCAGCAGAGGAGAGGTGGGCACAAAGAATGGAAAACAGAGTGGTAACCATAGTCACCTCAGGGATCAGCTCATTGCCTCCTGGTCAAGCTTCCTCTTCCTGTGATTCTTGGCTGTCTCCCATCTGCAGCCGAGTAGCCAGACCAGAAGAGTCAATAATTCTAGTGATCTGGCAACTATGATTTTCTAGTCTTGATCACTATCTGTACTTTCATTGTATCGAACTTCCTCTATTCATCATCTCTATCTACTCATCATTACCATTCTGAGAATCCCATGTGGAAGTAGGAACTGGGGTGACAAGAATCTTGATGCTGGCTGCCCCCTGAATGCATGCCATGGCCCCATAGCTGTGACTGTGCTGCCAGTGAAGCAGCAGCTCCCTGGAAATACATGGGGTGACTTGCCTGAGGCTAAATGGGAGTCCTTCAATGGTGCGTTTGTGAACAAAGATTGTGAATGTGTTCAGGAACAAAAAAAAAAAAGAGGACTTTTTCTAGGAAAAATCTCATCAGCCTCTCCATGCCTTTGTTATAAACAGACAAAGGCACCATTTAACTGGTATAGAGAATTTTGGAATCAAACATGAGGTTGTGATGAAACCATGGAAAGAGTCCCAGTCTAGGAAAAGAGAGACTCAGGTGAAAGCCAAGGATCTGCTCCTCTCTTTGTCAGTTTTGGCAAGCCCCTTTCCCATCTGTAAAACTTCAAGGACCCTTCCAGCTCTGACACTTACGGGTATCATGGCATGAGATAACAGGTGTGTGTGTGTGTGTGTGTGTGTGTGTGTGTGTGTGTGTGTTTGCATCTTTCTTTCTGTTGACCTCTTTATTCACACCCTCTGTGCCTCACCCACTTCTGAGAAGGTTGTGTTCATGCTGCAGGATATTCCCAATTCTTGTCCAGCATTGGTATAGCTGGAATGTTAAGGAAAAGAGTATAATACTGAGAGAGGAGGCTCTTGGAGGCCCCCATTTCTTTGTCTTGCACCCTCCTAATAGAAGGGAGGGTAAGAGAAATAAAATACCAAGAGGTTGAAATCAGCAGTCAGGCCACTCACTGATGCCACTGGCTAGGCCACAGTGAGATCCAGGGGTTAGGAATGTAACTCCCTCCTGGGGTAACTAGTGTTTAAGTTATCTATAAACCTTGAAAATGTTGCAAAGAAAGCTATCCCTGCTGCCCAGAGCCCAGCACTGAATCACGTACTCCACATTTACACAACCCAGACCCCTTCCTGGAAATGCCTCTGCCAAGTGATGATTTAAGCCTTTGTCCAGGCCTTGTAAGCCACCCCCCTTGACCCTTCCCATGCATGCTAAATATGAACTAGCAAATCAGTGAAGCCAAAGACTGTGAGGTGAAATGCCCAGCCAATGGGCAATGACACAGTTTCACCTCAGTTTCTCCTTTAGAGTTTTAGACCTATAAAAAAGGGAAAGAAACTACTTTTGGGGGAGCTCAGTTCTTGAGACATAAGTCTGCTCAGGCTCCACGGCCAATTAATGGTCCTTTCCTTCCTCACTCCGGTGTCTGAGTGGCTTTGTTTGCAGTTTGTCCTGCTGCAATATCAGATTATGAAAGTGCTGTGGTCCATTTTGTGCTTTTAATTTTTTTTGCGGGGGGCGGGCAGGGGGATGGAGTCTCGCTCTGTCACCCAGGCTGAAGTGCAGTGGCGCAATCTCAGCTCACTGCAACCTCCACCTCCCAGGTTCAAGTGATTCTCCTACCTCAGCCTCCCGAGTAGCTGGGATTACAGACATGTGCAACTACACCCAGCTAATTTCTGTATTTTTGGTAGACACGGGGTTTCACTATGTTGGGCAGGCTGGTCTCAAACTCCTGACCTCAAGTGATGCGCCCACCTTAGCCTCCCAAAGTGATGAGATTCCAGGCGTGAGCCACCACACCCGGCCTGTGCTTGTCATTTTCATGTAACTGTTTGAACCAGTATTTCCTAATACAGAATATCCTTGAGTAATACACCTTTTTGTAACCCTCTGAAATTTTCTTGGTATTCTTGTAGCATGACAAAATACACTGTCATCCTGAGACTCTTGTCCACCAAGGGACAGAGTGCATTCTCTATCCACTGGGAAATGGAGGTGATAAAAATATTTCCTGCCGCCAAAGTCTGATGCTTCTACCAACTCAGCCCCATACCTCTGAGAGTGAACTCACCAAAGATAGAAGTGGCTCATCACAGCCCCAACCTGAGGCCCAGACAAGAGGTGGCTCTGCCCTGGGTCTGCTCTTTAGCAAGCTCTACTCTTGCATGCCTGTAGCTATGCCTCTCCCCACTGGGTGAGAAGTTCATTGGGCCTAAGGAACGTGACCATTCAGAGCATTCAGAGTCTACGTCACTTTCTTTTCACAACATGCCCATGGACCACGGCCCCTGCCCAGTGACGCCCAGCTCACTCCCAAGGCCCAGTCTGGCCATTTTCCTTGGTCTCTCCCCCATGAAGGGACCTGTGCTCCTAGTATGTCCACCACTTGGCTCCTAAGATGTGTATCTCTAGGCACCCTGGGGGTGACAACTGGGGCAGTGGGCATAGCTTAGGTATGTGGACCATGTTATCCATCCATGTGCTTGAGAGAGGATTGTCACAGAATGGGGCAAAACTAGGGATAGGAAATCAAAATAGGGAGAGGAGACAGTATGGTGGGGACAGAGGAAAACAGTTTCTGAAGAGTCTGAAAATGATCAATTATAACCTGATCTTCGGGGTGATTATGAAGCTATACTTGTCAAGTGAGGAGCATAGAACATTCTGATTTAACATTTTTTTTCTTTTTATTATACTTTAAGTTGCGGGGTACATGTACAGGTTTGTTACATAGGTATACACGTGCCATGGTGAGTGGTGGTTTGCTGCATCCATCGCCCCATCATCTACATTAGGTATTTCTCCTAATGCTATCGCTTCCCAATCCCCTCACCCCCTGCTATTCCTCTCCTAGTCCCCAACCCCCCAGGCCCCAGTGTGTGATGTTCCCTTATCTGTGTCTGTGTGTTCTCATTATTCAACACCCACTCTTGAGTGAGAACATATGGTGTTCTGTTTTCTGTTCCTCTGTCAGTTTGCTGAAAATGATGGTTTCCAGTTTCATCCATGTCCCTGCAAAGGACATTAATTCATCCTTTTTTGTGGCTGCATAGTATTCCATGGTGCATATGTGCCACATCTTCTTTATCCAGTCTATCATTGATGGGCATTTGGGTTGGTTCCAAGTCTGATTTAAAGTTTTTTAAAGTTAGTGTACAACTGTTAAGAATGGAAACATCTAGCAGGTAAGCCTCCATTTGTACCTTTGCCTTGAGCCCTGCAGCTGTGGGATTGGCCTAGAAAGTGGTGCTATTCCAACCGCTTGAATGTGTAATAAGGAGGAGGGAAAGTGGTTGAACAGTTGCAAAGATGCACAGTTTAGTGGAGAAATCCCTCCTAAAACTCAAAGCAATGCAAACAGAAAGACTCCAGGGGCTCTGAGGACTCACAGAGCCCAGCAAAGCCCCCCTGGGCTCAGCACACAAGGTTGTGCTCTCCGAACCCATCTGAACCTAGACTACCTTCCAGCCTCATTTCCCACTACTTCAGCCACACAAACCATCTTTGGCCACAATAGACTACTCTGCTCCCTGAACTGCAAACGCTGCCAGTTGTTGTACAGCTTAATGCTTTTGCCCAGGTCATTTACTCAGCCTAGAACTTCCTTTCCCTTAATAAAACCCTTTAAAGTTCAGTTTAAATGCAACCAGCTCTTGAAAGCCTATGGCCTTGGACTCCCCTCCCCGCAACCACACCTAGGGAAACTCATTAGTCTCTCATTCACGTCCATTGTTATTTTATACCTATGTCTATTATGTATATTACACAGAAACCCAGTCTTACTTGTTTTTGAATCCACAGTAACATGGAGTAGTGGTCAGTAAATATTTGCTCAATGACTTCTGCTCAAATAAAGAAAAGCCACCGATCCTTCTCTGCTGGATCTACCTAAGGTTGCTTCCCTCCCACCCGGAAGAGTAAGTCATCTTGTGCTTATTCTCCTCATCACTCTTCTTTTTTCTTCCTCTTTGCCGCTATAATGATCATGCACTATGGTTTAGGTTGTATTCTGGTTTATTTATAGACATCAATTCATGGCAGCTTCATATATATGCTATGATAAGTCCCATTTTCTCCTGAAGAAATAGGTGCTGAGGGTGACAAAGCAGCAGAACTTGCACTTGAAACCCACTTTTCATCCTTGAATCAGGGCTCCTTCCACTCCACTAGATCCCTGAGTTTCAGACCTGAGCCCCCAGCTGGGTCTCATGACTGAGCAGCTCACACAGGACCTGGTGAATCACCCACATAGAGATTTAATCAGCAGTGGATTGGCGCCAAGAAGGAAGAGTCATGAAGGAAATATCCAATGTTTAAAAAATAAAACCACAACAACCAACAATGAAGAGCCAAGGACAGGGAAGTGAGTTTCACCTAAATAAACCCCAATCATTGGACACGCTGGCTTAAATGAACTAGGACTTTCCAGAAAACGGGAGGTCACATGGGAGTAACTCAAGGTTTGGACCTCTGTCTTAGGTAATGATTGCTGGAAACTATCTCAGACGGAACATTTGTGAAAGGATTTGGAAAGAATGCTTGCTAAAAGAAGGAAGTAGTCCAGAAATGGACAAATGAATCCATAAGGAAGGGATGAGAAAGGGACAGGTGAGGAAAATGATCTGGGTGAGGATGAAAGAGGAAGTCAGAAAGTAGTTCAAAAGAGCCAATCTCAGGCAGAGGGAGGGTGAGCCAGGCACTCCTGCCCACCGCTTGGCCTTGTGGTCTCCTGAGGCGTGATGCCAACTTAATTCTACACCAAGTCAAGTTAGTCAGCTCTGGCAAGGAGTCACTAAGAATGGGCCAGACCATGGGCTTGTTTTCCCCAACTCCACCAAAAGCCTTGGAAAGTGAGATACTCTCTCTCACATCCCTGTCGAGAAAGGAAGAAGCCCCTCTGCCTGATGCTGAAGCACTGTCCCTTTCCCCTGCAAAGCTCTTCCCAGGTTTCCTCTCTGCCCCTTCAGAAAGCAAAGGCCTCACACTCAAGTCCCTTGCTGCTTCGACGTGCGGTAGGGCAGCTGTGATTCACTTTTATGTTGTGTTGGAAGCATGGTGCTGCATCAGCATTTGTAGAACCAGAGAAGGAATACCTACATTAATACCAACTGTGTCCATGAAGCCCAGTTTTCCAGAGCTAAAGAATAAGGCATGAGAATCAGATATCAACTGCAAAAATCAGTCATTTGTCTGACCTAAATTAAAAACTCATCTTCACATGCACAGAACCTGCCTTCTCCTTCAGTTAGGGCCTGGAGTCCCATTCCTTTCCTGCCAGCGCCCACTAAAAGGGGTGGAAACAGCAAGGAAGAGGTGGGGAGACACTACTTCTGTACAAAGCTTAACAGAACTCAGATGTGCCGTTCAAATTCCCACCAGGAACTTCAAGGCCCAACTATGAAAGGCCCTGAAATGCCCAGAAGAACTACAAGCTGGTAATTAGTCACCATCAAGAGCTGGTAGATCAGCTTGAGAAGAGACATCGCAGCAGCCAGCAGGCACAGTGGGTGGCACCGTCTAAGATGTGGGTGCCTGTGACTGCCCAAGCATGTCCCCCTAATTATGGTGTGCTCTTTGACTCAGGAGACATCATCCACAGTTAGTTTTGGGACATGCTCTGGGGAAAGGGGCCTGCAGCAGGCTTTTTCTCTTCTGCAGCACCTATGGTAAACAGATGGGCACTAGGTGATACCTACGAAGGTCTCAGGCCAGGAGCTCCAACCGAGCCCTAGGCGTCCCTGGTTTCTTATGTGGGCCTGAAGCTTGTTTTTGCTGGCACAACCTGTGCCCGGAGTAACTAACAGGATTTGGGAAAGAAGATTCTGCTGTTTTGACTCCCAAAGCTTGCCCCTCAGAGGTCTTCCATTACACTGGTAAGAACTAATTTTTGTCACAAAGGAAGTATTTTCAGGAGACTGAGAAATATCCTTTAATATCAGACCAGAAGGAAGAGCTTTCAAAGAAAAAGATCCTAGGGATGAGATTTAGAGAAGGAGATATTAGAGATTAGTAGTGGTCTCTGCATTGTCAGTAACATACAAAATGGAAGGGAGAGAGAGAAGCAGCAAGAATTCAAATATTCGTAAACTCCAGGTTCCAAACTCACTACCACTGTATCCATTGGCAAGATCTTTATACTCTCTGAACCTGTGTCCCCACCTATATAATGGAGACAGTAATAGGTTCCTTACCTGGTGGTTGCAAGAAGACAATGTTTGTTAATGCCAGGATTAGAGCAGGTATCAAGAAGTGTTTCTGAAAGCAGAAGTTGGAGCTTGACAGTGTTTTATATCATATTTTATGCCACTCTCCTAAAGCCTTTTTGGCCATGTGCATGTATCAATAAAGTAATGATGTCCTCTCAGCACTTTCTAAAGAAATGGTTCTGAATCCCACATTGAGACACACCAATGGCCACCAGCAGGGAGAGAGAGAGAGAGAGAGAGAGAGAGAGAGAGAGAGAGAGAGAGAGAGTATGAACTCCTCCTGTGAGGCCTACCTTGGGCCAAACTGTGGAAGTAAGTATTCCTTCATATCACTTGTGAACTTAGTGGTCTCAGCTATCCAGGGGTTCAGAACCCTTGCAGATCGGATCATATCCAAAAAAAATGCTGACCCAAAGGCCAGCAGTAAGGATTTGGGTTAGAGCATCAAAGCACAGCTGTATTCTTATTTTCTCTCTCTTTCCTAAGACATACATAGCTAACATGCTTAATGTTTTGTTTCAGATTCTTTACTGTCTCACTGCATTTGGGCCCAGAGGCCCTGACTTCTCAAGCCTGGAGAGACTCAACCAAGCTAAACCTGCCTGCAAGTGATCTCACATTTTGTTGGCAAAACCAGTCTCAGATAACTTTAAGGAGGTAAGTCAATCAGTCAGCTTAGATTGTGTTAAACTGTGGGAATCATCAACCCCGAAGTCTCAAGGGTTTACAGAAACAGTGATTTTTTTTTTTTCGTCTCTCATACATCCTATGGTCACCTAAAGCCCTGGGATCCACGCTGAAGGAGCAGCCTCTTTATGGAAAATGTCATTCTCCTTATAGATAGAAAAGAAAGTCTATAGACTAATGCAATGACTCTAATGCTTCTGCTCAGATGTGGCATACTTTACTTCTACTTACAGGCCAAAATGAGTCTCATGGCCAATATCTGATTCAGAGAAGCATAATTCTCCTATGTAGAGAGGCACCACCTCCCAAGTGGCCAAGACTGATGGCAAAGATAAGGAAGTAGAATAATCTTATTACACAGAGGGGCAGCAGTTACAGGGGCAAAACTTAATCTAACTCAGCAAGAAAGTATAATCCTATCTGTAACTCAAAGTAGAGGGGTATGGGATATTAGGGACACTACCATTAGTAGCACTATAAATGTAAACACAGAGGTCTATTGAATAGAACTTTCTGGGGGTAAACCATATACCCTGCCTGAAGGGGATTTGGAACAGTTACTTAGAAAAGTGACAACTGATTCAGGCCTGAGGTTGGAGAATTTATCATCTACCTCATACTCAACAACAAATTCATTCAACAAATAATTATTGAGCATTTACTAGGGGCCAGGAAGTATACCCACTGATATACAATGGTAAACAAAACAGGCCTTGTGGAGATTAAATATCTCTAGAGAAAGCTAACATTAAATGAATATATATTTATTGTAATAAACACACATATTTATTTGTAATCAACACACAATATAGATTTATTAATGCAAACTGGTCTACAGGTTACAGTTGGAAAGGCTGGGCTCTCAGAACTCTTTCAGAGACAGAATAGCAGAGAGGAGGCCACTTTGAGGAAGTATCATTGGAACTGAGTGCTGACTCAGAGTTAGCCAGGCAAAGGGTGGTGGAAAGAATGTTCCAGGGCAGAGTGAACAGGTTGTACAAACTCCCTGAGATGAAAAAAGTTTGGTGTGCCTGAGAGATCAGTGAGAAGAGGGACATTACTGAAGTGAGTGAGTAGAAAAGCAATTCAAGGGGAGGTTGGTGACGAAAGCCAAAGCATGCCTGAGCAATCTTGCATGTTCTTCACATGTACCCCAAAACATAAAATGCAATTTAAAAAAAGAGTTTTAGATTGTGTTTTACATGAAATAAGACATCGATAGTGTTCAGTGGCTGGGGGAGTTTGTGTGTGAGCATGAGACATTATCCTACATCCATTTGTTTAATTGCTCTGGCTACCACATGGAGAGTGGATTGAAGAGAGGCAGGAGTTGTTCAGGCATCAGTCAGGCAAAAGATGATATGGCTTGGGTTAGATCTGTGGAGGTGGACATGGACATGTGCATAATAATTTTAAGACATGTTGTAGAGGCAGAATTGATAGCAATTTGTAATGAATTAGAATATTTCAGGAGGAGCAATGAGTCAGAAGAAGGTAGCAAGAAAGATGGGGTTGGTTCTTCCTAAGTCCAGTTCACCCACAAGAGAAAGAATGATGAAGGGGTGAGAATAAGGGAATCAGAAGTGTTCTTGGGATATGTTTACTTTGAGATTTCTGTGAGCCCTCCAAGTTAGAAATACGGAATAAGTCATTGAAACTGAGAGTCTGGGGCCCAGAATAAAGATCTGGGCTACAAATATTTGTTTAAGGGCCAGAGTATATAGTAAAATCCAAAGTCATGGGAATGGGTGGAATGAGAATTTAAAGTGAGAAGAGAAGAGCATCGTGGACTGCTTGCTCCTTAAATAACTCAAATATTAGAGTTCACATGGGATATGGGGGGAGAGGACTGCTGGCAAAAGAGTCTGAGTATACCAGAAAGCTGGGAGAAAACTTGGGGGTCTGGTGTCATAGAAGCCAAGAGATGAAGCATGTTTCAGGAAAGAAGTGGTTAACAGCCTAGACTACCACAGAAAAGTCCAGTAAAATGAGGGCAGAGAAACTACCACTGGCTTTGGCAGCACGAAGTGCTCTTTGCAAAATCCATTTCTATGAAATGGAAGGGGCAGAAACTAAAATTTAATACAGTGAAGAACAAATGAGAGGTGAGGATGAGATTGCAGACAACTCTTGCAAGCAGCACAGTTAAGGGAGGCAGAGCATTGGGGATGATTAGGATAATGAGGGTGGTGTACAAATGTCTTAATATTTATTGGATAATTCCAACAGAGAGTAAAGATGGAAATGCTAACAACTGCAAAAAGGGGGTGGGATCAGAGCACAAATGGGGAGCCTGGCTTTGCAGAGGTAATGAAACCTCTTCCCAGAAACAGTAGAGAAGGAGAACAATTGGGTGGTGATGCCACCAGGTGTTTAAATTTGGTAGTGGGGAGAAACAGCTAGAGCTTCTATTTGTACACTGTGGGATTTGAGGTGAGGGTGGGGTGGTGTTGGTGTGTTTTGTTTTTAATTAATATGAGACAATGTTGTTAGCTGAGAGTAATACATGGTAGGATGAATGCAGCTGAAAAACTGGAGAATGTACAAATATTCCTTGAGGAGAGTCAAAGAATGGGCTTATCTCAGCTGTGTGGTGACTGGCAGCGCCAATTTCCCATTTGAGGTTGGAAATCATGAGCCTAGAGTAAGATTTGTAATCAGAGAAGTGAAAAATCACGTCAATCTACCCAATTTGGGGATTTTTGCCCAGTTTTAACTGCATGCAGGCAGGCATGGGAAAGGCAGTGAATAGGTTTATGCAGAATTGAGTTGCAACAGGTACACGTAATCGAAGGAAAGAGGTGAGAGTTGAGGGTATCTGCAAGGGAGGGCCTATAGTAATGGTCCATGGACCTGTACCTGAATAAGAGAGAAGTGAAGGCAAAATGAGGTGGTAGATACAGAAAAAGTGGCAGGTCATCAAAGTGGAGCACTTCATGAGGCCAAGGAGAGTGTAATTGGAGAATAGGATATTTGAGTTTGTGATTTAAGCATTGGTGCAATTATAAATGGCCACCTTGTAATAGAGTTCTTTCTTTTTATATTCATATACCATTAAATGCACAAATTTTAAGGATATGGTTCAATGATTTTTGACAAATGTTTACACTCATTTTACCTCCACCATTTGTGTCATTCTAGGGAATTATTTCATATCCTTTCCCTGTCCCCAACAGTAGCAGCTGCTGTTCTTATTTCTATCACAATAAATTACTTTTTTCTGTTTTAGAATTTCATATAAATGAAATCATACAGTATTTATTCTTTTGTATTTGGCTTCTTTCACTCAGCATGTTTTTGAGGTTCATTCATTTAGTAATTCATTCTTTTTTATTGCTGAATGGTATTGCATTGTAAAAATACACCACAATTTATTTACCCATTCTTCTGTAATGCTGAGTAACAGAATAGGTGTGTGTTTAACTTCATAAGAAATTTCTAGGTAGTCTTTCAAAGTGGACATAATATTTTATACTCTCTCTGTCAATGTATAAGAATTTTAGCTACTCCACATCCTGTCTAGTATTTATTGTCATCAATCTCTCCTTTTAACCATTTGAGTAGGTGTCAAGTAGTGTCTTGTGGTTTTTATGACTTCCCTGATTGTGAACATGTTTTCATGTGCTTATTAACCATTTCAGTCTCTACTTTTGTGCACTGTTTTAAACTGAGATTTTTGTCTGCATTATTGAGCTGTAAAAATTCTATATATATTCTGAATTCAAGTAGCTGCTTGAAGTAGACATACATCTTAAACATTTTTTCCCAGTCTGTCACTTGCCTATTCTCTTGCTTAAAGACGTTTCTTAATAAGATATTTTTAATTTTGTTTTAGCATGACTTATCAATTATTTTATGTTAATGGTTATTCTATTTAAGAAATTTTTTCTACACTAAGATAACAAAAATATTGTTTTCTTATAGAAGCCTTATAGTCTTAGCTTTTATATTTTGATATATGTATATAATCTATAACAAATTAATTTTTGTGTATGGTATGAGAAAAAGCTGAGGTTCATTTTTTTGAGTCTAAACATGTGGATCTATTTATGGACTCTCTAGTCTACTCCATTTGTCTATTTGTCATTTTAATGCCCAGGCTACATTATTTTAATTACTGTAGTTTTATAAGTCTTGAAGTTAGAAAGTAAAGGTTCTCCAACCCTGTTCTTTTTCAAGATTGTTTTGTATATTCTAGGTCTTTTGAATTTTTATGTCAATGTTAAAATCAGCTTATAAATTTCAACTGAGATTTTGTTTTAGATTATATTTCTATAGATCAATTTGGGGAGAACTGACATCTTAACAATATTAAGCCTTCTAATTCATGGACATGGTATATCTTCTCATTTACTTAGGTCTTTAATATCTCCACAATGTTATGTAATCTTCATGTAAAGGACTTAAACATCTTCAGTTAAATTTATTCCTAAGTACTTTATATTTTAGTGCTATTGTAAGTGGTATTGCTTTGAAAATTTTATTTCTCAATGCTTCATTGCTGATATATAGAAAAACAACTGATTTTTGCATACCCTCATAATCTATAACACTGGCAAATTCATTTGTCCCAGTAGTTTTTATTTGTTTGAGAATAGAGAGTTTTAAATATCTCCAATATTTATGCCTTCTATTTCTTTGCGATATCCACAACATTACACTGGTTAGAATCTCTGAAACAATGTTGAGAAGAAGTGGTGAGAGTAGACATCCTTGCCTTGTTCTCGCTCTTAGTGGGGGCAGAGTTATTTTTTATACCTGTCTGATTTCTCCTCCTAAACAGTAAGATTCTCCAGAGTAAAAATTACAAATTATTCATATTGTATTCTTCACCATTTCTGAGATAGAAAGGAGTGTGACATTTCAAAAGCATTTAGTAAATACTTATTGATATATTAAAGGAATTACACACAGCATAAGTTTTGATTCCTGGCCATATTTGGTGCTGATCCCTTAAAATTAAGTAGGAGCTCATAACTACATAGCCACTGATAAAAGAATTTTTTTAAGTCAGTAGTTTCAAATTCTGAGTTTTAGGCAAACATAATGTTAGAATGTCTAGACATGTGGAGTGGGGTGGGAAGTGGCCATTTTGACCAGGATGCTAAGTAAGCCACATGCATAATCTGATTCTTAGGTTCTGAGCATACAAAAAACTGTTAAAAGCAACCATAGGCTGGGTGCAGTGGCTCATGCCTGTATTCTTAGCACTTGGGGAAGCCAAGACAGCAGATTACTTGAGGTCAGGATTTTGAAACCAGCCTGGCCAACATGGTGAAACCCCATCTCTACAAAAACTATAAGAAATTTAGCCGGGCATGGAGGCAGGTAGGTGCCTTTAATTCCAGCTACTCAGGCGGCTGAGGCAGGAGTATCACTTGAATCCAGGAGGCAGAGTTTGCAGTGAGCTGAGATCGTGCCACTGCACTCCAGTCTGGGTGACAGAGTGAGACTCCATCTTAAAAAAAAAAAAAAAAAGTAATCATAGCATTTAGATTCACCAACCACAAGTCCCAAATATGCAAAACTATGAATTTGGCTAAAAAGAATAAAAAACTGGAAAACTAGGATTTGCGGGAAAATAGATTGATTCATTCAATACTCATCCACAAAGTACCATTACTTATCAATCACAGTGTTACTAAAGCTTGATCATCTGGTTCAGCAGCAACTATTGATTCAAAGCTTTTAGCAAAACGACAGGTAATGATAAGTGTGGTCAATTATTGAGAGATTATGCCAAGCATTGTGCTAAGAGCTTCAAATACCCTGTATCATATTATTCACCAATACTTGGATATAGACATTGCTTCTGCTTTATAGATGAGTAGACAGAGACTGCACAAATCATGCAATTTCTATGTGCTAGAAACAAGACACAACGAGAATTCCATCCAAAGTATGTAAACTTAATCACTAATCTATACCTCCAAATTCCATATCATGGTGAGGAGGTGTCATGAACATCTTTCTCCATCAGCCCTAAGACCTGGACTGTCAGTCCCATGAGATCAAGGACCAAATCTGTATGTCACCACTCTGATCCAAAGTCTGGAATAGTGCCTAGCACTAAACAGGCATTCAATCAAATTAAAAAGCTAACTGTCATGCATTATCAGTTAATCCTAACCACGCCCCAATATTTGTCTGTTTCACCTCCCCAAAATTGAACTTTTTAAAATTGAAATCCATCCGAGGCGGGTGGATCACAAGGTCAAGAGATCAAGACCATTCTGGCCAACATGGTGAAATCCTGTCTCTACTAAAAATACAAAAATTAGCTGGGTGTGGTGGTGCACGCATGTAGTCCCAGCTACTCAGGAGGCTGAGGCCTGAACCTGGGAGGCGGAGGTTGCAACAAGCCAAGACTGTGCCACTGCACTCCAGCCTGGTGCCTGGCAACAGAGTGAGACTCTGTCTCAAAAAAATAAAATAAAATAAAATAAAAAATAAAAAATAAATAAAACAATAAAATTTAAAAAATAAAATTGAAATCCTCCATTCTGATGCTGAATTTGCTCATTTCTCATGCTAATTCTAGATACCTTACCAATTTTTGCTTTATATTTTTGAATATGTTAAGGTATCTTTTAGATATTTAAGTTTTTTAAACATTATATAGAGACCTATTTACTCCTAAAGATGCTTTATGTCTTAAAGTCTATTTTATCTGAGATTAATATCTTACTGTCAGCTTTCTTTTGATTAGAATTTAGGTATTTTATCTTTTTCTATCCTTTTTACTCTTAACCTTTTCAGGTATGTTTTTTAAAAAGTACAGGGCAGAATTTTGTATTACTGTTTTCAAATCCAATCTAAGTTTATTTTAACTGGCATGTTTAACTGATTTTCATTTTACTGATTACTAAAATATGTGGGCTTGTTTCTACCATTCTACTTTGTTTTTTCTGTGATTTCTTTTTTCTTATTTTTAAAAATATTCCATTTGTGGAATGTTTGGTCTGGAAGTTTTATACTCTACTTCAATTCTTTTATTGATTGTCTTTTAATGTTACCACTTGTAGGTGTTTTTGAAATTTTACTTTGTTTTATTTAAATGTTCTGTTCACTTCTGAAATAGCTGAACTTTTAAAACTTTCACCTTTTCCAAAAACAATCTATCGAAAACCCAGCAACAAAAGTATGGCAAAAGAACAACATAAATGTTGTTATGTTAAGAAAAGTATTCTGTGAATATGAGAGATATAAATACTGTATGCAACTATATAATGAGAAAAAAAGGGTCAATTCAGCAAGAGGATGTAACAACTTTAAGTATATACGCAGTCAACACTGGAGTAACCAGTTAAAGAGAGAGATAGGCCTTTTTAATACCATAATAGCTGGAAACAACACCACCCCACTTTAAGCATTGGAAGAATCTTCCAAGCAGAAAATCAACAAAGAAATATCAGATTTAATCTGCACTACAGATAAAATAGACCTAGTAGGTATTTACAGAACATTTCATCCAAGAAATGCAGAATACACATTTTTTTCCCCTCAGGAGATGTATAGACCACGTGTTATGTCACAAAACAAATCCTCTTAAAACATTCAACAAAATTGAAATAATATCAGGCACAGTCTCTGACCACAATGGAATAAAACTAGAAATTAGTAACAAGAGGAATTTTGGAAACTATGCTAGCACATGGAAATTAAATAATATGTTCCTGAATGACCAGTGGTTCAATGGAGAAATTAAGAATGAAATTGAAAATTTTCTTGAAACAAATGATAATGGAAATACATCATACAAAAGCCTATCAGAAATAACAAAAGCAGTACCAAACTTCAAATGAACAATCTAATCATGCATCTTAAAGAACTAGAACAGAAAGAGTGAACCAAACTGAAAACTAGAAAAAGAAAAATAATAATAAAGATTGGAGCAAAAATAAATGTTATTAAAATGAAAAATCAATACAAAAGATCAACAAAACAAAAAATTGTGTTTCTTTTTTTTTTTATGAAGAAAAGAAGTTTAACTGGTGCATGGTTTTGCAGGCTTTATAGGAAGCATGGTGCCAATATCTGCTCTGCTTCTTGGGGGGCCTCAGGAAGCTTACAGTCATGATGGAAGGCAAACAGGGAGTAGGCGTATCATATGGTGAAAGCAAAAGCAAGAGAAGACTGTACAGGGGTGGGTGCCATATACTTTTAAACGACCAGATCTTGTGAGAAATCACTCACTATTGTGAAGACAACACCAAGTCATGAGGGAGCCACCCCTCTGACCAAAATACCTCAACCAGCCCCACCTCTTGCCTTGGGGATTACAATTCTATGTGAGATTTGGACAGGGACAGATATCCAAACTATATCTCATGGTGCCTGGAATATGATTCAATAAGAGAATTAATCAATAAATTTTCAATCTTTGTCTTTCTTATCTGAGATGTCTATCTTTAAAATCTACTTTATCAACTTTATAATATCCTTGAGGATGCAACAAAAGAGTTAATGAATTTGAGTATGTTTTATACAATCTACATTCCTCAATAAGACAATATGTAAGCTCTTGGATGAACTAAATCTTATACATCTGTTTATTTTATTTTATTTTTTAAACTTTTATTTTAGATTTGGAGGTACACATGAAGGTTTGTTATGTAGGCAAACACATGTCACTGGGATCTGTTGTACAGATTATTTCATCACCCATGTGTCAAGCTCAAAACCCAATAGTTTTCTTTTCTGCTTGATTTCCTCCTCCTCCCACCCTCCACTCTCAAGCAGACCCCAATGCCTGTTGTTCCCTTCTTTGCGGTCATGAGTTCTCATAATTTAGCTCTCATTTATAAGTGAGAACATGTGGTATTTGGTTTTCTGTTCTTGCATTAGTTTGCTAAGGATAATAGCTTCCAGCTCCATCCATGTTCCCACAAAAGACAAGATCTCATTCTTTTTTATGCCTGCATAGTTTTCCATGGTGTATATGTACATTATCCCACTGGCCATTAATGAACATTTAGGTTGATTCCATGTCTTTGTTATTGTGAATAGTGCTGCAATTGGCATTTACTTTCAAGTGTCTTTATGGTAGAATGATTTATATTCCTAGTAATGGGATTGCTGGATCAAATGGTAGTTCTGCTTTTAGCTCTTTGAGGAATCACCATATTGCTTTCCACATGATTGAACTAAACTCTCACCCATAGTATCACACCAGTCAGAATGGCTATTTCTAAAAAGTAAAAAAATAGCAGATGTTGGCAAGGTTGCAGAGAAAAGGAAACACCAACAACTTTTTGAGTCTGGGTAGACAGAGACTAGTCTTCTGATATCCAAAAGACAGGCAATAACAAATGCTGGTGAGGATGTAAAGAAAAGGGACCTCTTGCACACTGTTGGTGGGAATATAAATTATTACAACTACTCTGGGGAATAGTTTGGAGGTTTCTAAACTAAAAATTGTGCTACCATATGATCCAGCATCCCATGCAGGGCATAAACCCAAAAGAAAGGAAATCAGTGTATTAAAGACATTTACTGATCTATGTTTGTTGCAGCACTGTTTACAATGGTTAAGATTTGGAAGCAACCTAAGTGTCCATCAACGGGTGAATGGATAACGAAAATGTGGTACACATATACAATGGAGTAGTATTCATCCATAAAAAAAAAATGAGAACCGGGGGAATGCTGGGAAGATGGCCGCCTAAGAACAGCTCAGGACTTCAGCTCCCAGTGAAAGTGCAGAGGGTGAGTGAACGCCGTATTTACAGACGAACTCTTATTGCCCACAGACCAGGAGATACCCAGGCAGAGGGGTCGCCAGCGTCGCAGTCCCAGCCGGTGTGGCTGTTTTGGCCCCTGTGGGGCTGATTCCGCCCGCGCAGCTGCTGTGACCACTCCCTGTTGCTGCGGTTCTCCGTACAAAAACCACTGGTCTGGGAGCCCTCTTAGCTGGCGAGCAGAGCCCTGAGATGGCAGAATAGCCCATTCATCTGAAATAGCGAGTCAGGCCAGGAGATTCATAGGCAAAAAATCCACCAGGAGCCGGCGCCGCAGTTCGAGCCGACTCCGTGAGTCGCAGTACGGGAGATCCCGGCGCCTTTTCAACAAGCGACCGGAACTCAGGGTCGTTCAACTTAAAAGAAAAGACTCGGAGTCAGGGAGCCAGGTGATCAGGCTCCGTTGGTCCCAGCCTTCCACCCCCAACAACAACGAAAACAAAAACAGTAATTGGAAACCCTCTGGGTTGAGCCCTTCAAACCAAGCACAGCTGAACCTGGACGGCCCTGCTCCGTGGGGGAGGGGCTTCCGCCATTACTGAGACTCTCCACCGCTATGGAGGCAGGCCCCCGTTGCCGAGGCAACCCGCCGTTGCCGAGGCAACCTCCCACAACAGAGAGAGTCCACCATAACAGAGGCGGGGCCACGTTGCCGAGACAGTTCTAACTACGCCCATATAAAAAGGACTACAGGGAAGAGCTCAGGGCAGCTGGGCGGAGCCCACAGCAGCTCAGCAAAGCCCCTGTGGGCAGGCAGTGGCTAGGCGTGCTGCTAGCTGGGCGGGTCAGACCTGAAAGAAAAATCAAAAAAGGCAGTAGTGCAACGGAAACTCATAAAGCTCCAACTCCCTGGGACAGAGACAGACAACAGGTGGATAAACCCACAAATTTGGGAAGAAACCAGCGTAAAAAGGATGAAAACTCCCGAAACCAGAACACCTCTCCTCCTAAAAGAGATCACAACTCCTCACCAGCAAGGGAACCAGACTGGATGGAGAAGGAGAGTGATGAAATGACAGAATCAGACTTCAGAAGGTGGGTAGTAAGAAACTACAGCGAGCTAAAAGAACAAGTTCTAACCGCACGCAAAGAAAATAGGAACCTTGAAAAAAGATTGGACGAACTGCTGACGAGAATGGACAGCATAGAGAGGAGTATAAGTGAATTGATGGAGCTGAAAAACACAACGCGAGAACTTCGTGAAGCATGCACAAGCTTCAACAGCCGAATTGACCAAGCAGAAGAAAGGATATCAGAGGTCGAAGATCAACTCAATGAAATAAAAAGAGAAGGCAAGAACAGAGAAAAAAGCACAAAAAGGAATGAACAAAATCTTCAAGAAATGTGGGACTATGTGAAAAGACCTAATCTACGTCTGATAGGTGTACCTGAATGTGATGAAGAGAATGAATCCAAGCTGGAAAATACTCTTCAGGATATTATCCAGGAAAACTTCCCCAACCTAGCAAGGCAGACCAATATTCAAATCCAGGAAATACAGAGAACACCACAAAGATATTCCGCAAGAAGAGCAACCCCAAGGCACATAACCGTCAGATTCACAAAGGTTGAAATGAAAGAGAAAATGCTAAGGGCAGCCTGAGAGAAAGGTCGGGTTACCCACAAAGGGAAGCCCATTAGACTCACAGCAGATCTCTCAGCAGAAACCCTACAGGCCAGAAGAGATTGGGGGCCAATATTCAACATCCTTAAAGAAAAGAAATTTCAACCCAGAATCTCCTATCCAGCCAAACTAAGCTTCATAAGTGAAGGAAAAATAAAATCCTTTGTGAACAAGCAAGCGCTCAGAGATTTCATCACCACCAAACCTGCTCTACAAGAACTCCTGAAAGAGGCTCTACACTTATAAAGGAACAACCAGTACCAGGCACTCCAAAAACACACCAAATGGTAAAAGAGCATCAACACAATCAAGAATCTGCATCAACTAACCAACAAAACAGCCAGGTAGCATCAAAATGACAGCATCAAATTCACACATAACAATACTATCCCTAAATGTCAATGGACTAAATGCCCCAATCAAAAGACACAGACTGGCAAACTGGATAAAAAGCCAAAACCCATCAGTGTGCTGTATCCAGGAAACCCATCTTACATGCAAGGATACACAAAGGCTCAAAATAAAGGGATGGAGGAAGATCTACCAAGCAAATGGAGAGCAAAAAAAGGCAGGAGTTGCAATTCTCATCTCTGATAAAATAGACTTTAAAGCAACAAAGATCAAAAGAGACAAAGAAGGACATTACATAATGGTAAAAGGATCACTGCAACAAGAAGAGCTAACGATCCTAAATATATACGCACTCAATACAGGAGCACCCAGATACATAAGGCAAGTTCTTAATGACCTACAAAGAGACTTAGACTCCCACACAATAATAGTGGGAGACTTTAACACCCCACTGTCAATATTAGACAGATCATCCAGACAGAAAATCAACAAGGATATCCAGGACCTGAATACAGACCTGGAACAAGCAAACCTAATAGACATTTACAGAACTCTCCACCCCAAATCCACAGAATATACATTCTTCTCAGCACCACATCACACCTACTCTAAAATTGACCACATAATTGGCAGTAAATCACTCCTGAGCAAATGCAAAAGAACAGAAATCATAACAAACAGTCTCTCAGACCACAGTGCAATCGAGTTAGAACTCAGAATGCAGAAACTAACTCAGAATCACACAGCTTCATGGAAACTGAACAACTTGCTCTTGAATGTTGACTGGATAAACAATGAAATGAAGGCAGAAATAAAGATGTTCTTAGAAACCAATGAGAACGAAGACACAACATACCAGAATCTCTGGGACACATTTAAAGCAGTCTCTAGAGGAAAATATATAGCAATGAGTGCCCACATGAGAAGAAAGGAGAGGTCGAAAATTGACACCCTATCATCAAAATTGAAAGAGCTAGAGGAGCAAGATCAAAAAAACTCAAAACCTAGCAGAAGACAGGAAATAACTAAGATCAGAGCAGAACTGAAGGAAATAGAGACACAAAAAACTCTTCAAAAAATCAATAAATCCAGGAGCTGGTTTTTTGAAAAGATCAACAAAATAGACAGACCACTAGCCAGATTAATAAAAAAGAAAAGAGAGAATAACCAAATTGATGCAATAAAAAACGATAAAGGGGATATCACCACAGATTCCACAGAAATCCAAACCATCATCAGAGATTATTACAAACAACTCTATGCACATAAATTAGTAAACCTGGAAGAAATGGATAAATTCCTGGACACCTGCACCCTCCCAAGCCTAAACCTGGAAGAAGCCGAAACCCTGAATAGACCACTAACATGGTCTGAAGTCGAGGCAGCAATAAAGAGCCTACCACCCAAAAAAAGCCCAGGTCCAGATGGGTTCACAGCCGAATTCTACCAGACATACAAAGAGGAGCTGATACCATTCCTTCTGAAATTATTCCAGACAATCCAAAAAGAGGGAATCCTTCCCAAATCATTTTACGAGACAAACATCATCCTGATACCAAAACCCGGCAGAGATTTAACAAGAAAAGAAAATTTCAGGCCAATATCCATGATAAACATAGATGCAAAAATCTTCAATAAAATACTGGCAAACCGATTGCAACAGCATATCAAAAAGCTCATCCACCATGATCAAGTAGGATTCATCCCGGGGATGCAAGGCTGGTTCAACATACGCAAGTCCATAAACGTAATTCACCACATAAACAGAACCAAAGACAAAAACCACATGATTATCTCAATTGATGCAGAGAAGGCTTTTGACAAGATTCAACAACCCTTTATGCTAAAAACCCTCAATAAACTAGGTATTGATGGAACGTATCTCAAAACAATAAAAGCTATTTACGACAAACCAACAGCCAATATCATACTGAATGGGCAAAAACTGGAAGCATTCCCTTTGAAATCTGGCACTAGGCAAGGATGCCCTCTCTCACCACTCCTATTCAATATAGTACTGGAAGTTCTAGCCAGAGCAATCAGGCAAGAAAAAGAAATAAAGGGTATTCAAATTGGAAAGGAGGAAATCAAATTGTCTCTATTTGCAGATGACATGATTGTATATCTGGAAGACCCCATCATCTCAGCCCAAAATCTCCTGAAACTGATAAACAACTTCAGCAAAGTCTCAGGATACAAAATCAACGTGCAAAAATCACAAGCATTCCTGTACACCAGTAATAGACTTCAAGAGAGCCAAATCAAGAACGAACTGCCATTCACAATTGCTACAAAGAGAATAAAGTACCTAGGAATACAACTAACAAGGAACGTAAAGGACCTCTTCAAGGAGAACTACAAGCCATTGCTCAATGAAATAAGAGAGGATACAAACAGATGGAGAAACATTCCATGTTCATGGTTAGGAAGAATCAACATCGTGAAAATGGCCATACTGCCCAAAGTAATTTACAGATTCAACGCTATTCCCATCAAGCTACCAATGACCTTCTTCACAGAACTGGAAAAAAACACCTTAAACTTCATATGGAACCAAAAGAGAGCCCGCATAGCCAAGTCAACTCTAAGCAAAAAGAACAAAGCAGGAGGCATCACACTACCGGACTTCAAACTATACTACAAGGCTACAGTAATCAAAACAGCATGGTACTGGTACCAAAACAGAGATATAGACCAATGGAACAGAACAGAGGCCTCACAGGAAATACAACATACCCACAACCATCTGATCTTCGACAAACCTGACAAAAACAGGCAATGGGGAAAGGACTCCCTGTTTAATAAATGGTGTTGGGAAAACTGGCTAGCCATGTGCAGAAAGCAGAAACAGGACCCCTTCCTGACACCTTACACCAAAATTAACTCCAGATGGATTAAAGACTTAAACATCAGACCTAACACCATAAAAACCTTAGAGGAAAATCTAGGCAAAACCATTCAGGACATAGGTGTAGGCAAGGACTTCATGACCAAAACGCCAAAAGCAATGGCAACAAAAGCCAAAATAGACAAATGGGACCTAATCAAACTCCACAGCTTCTGCACGGCAAAAGAAACAGTCAGTAGAGTGAATCGGCAACCAACAGAATGGGAAAAAAATTTTTGCAGCCTACCCATCTGACAAGGGGCTGATATCCAGAATTTACAAAGAACTAAAGCAGATCTACAAGAAAAAAACAAACAAGCCCATTCAAAAATGGGCAAAGGACATGAACAGATACTTTACAAAAGAAGACATACAGGAGGCCAACAAACATATGAAAAAATGCTCATCATCACTGGTCATCAGAGAAATGCAAATCAAAACCACATTGAGATACCATCTCACACCAGTTAGAATGGCGATCATTAAAAAATCGGGAAACAACAGATGCTGGAGAGGATGTGGAGAAATAGGAACACTTCTACACTGTTGGTGGGAATGTAAATTAGTTCAACCATTGTGGAAGACAGTGTGGCGATTCCTCAAGGACCTAAAAATAGAAATCCCATTTGACCCAGCAATTTCATTACTGGGTATATATCCAAAGGATTATAAATCATTCTACTACAAGGACACGTGCACACGAATGTTCATTGCAGCACTGTTTACAATAGCAAAGACCTGGAACCAACCCAAATGCCCAAAGATGATAGACTGGATAGGGAAAATGTGGTACATATACACCATGGAATATTACGCAGCCATCAAAAAGGATGAGTTCACGTCCTTTGTAGGGACATGGATGAACCTGGAAACCATCATTCTCAGCAAACTGACACAAGAGCAGAAAATCAAACACCGTATATTCTCACTCATAGGCGGGTGCTGAACAATGAGAACACAAGGACACAGGGAGGGGAGCACTACACACTGGGGTCCGTTGGGGGGGAATGGGGGAGGGGCGGGGGGTGGGGAAGTGGGAAGAGATAGCATGGGGAGAAATGACAGATACAGGTGAGGGGACGGAAGGCAGCAAACCACACTGCCATGTGTGTACCTATGCAACAATCTTGCATGTTCATCACATGTACCCCGAAAGCTAAAATGCAATAAAATAAAATAAAATAAAATAAAATAAAATAAAATAAAATAAAATAAAAAATGAGAACCTGTCATTTGCAACAACATGGATGGAACTGGAGATCATCATGTTAAGTGAAATAAGCCAGACATAGAAAGACAAACATTGCATGTTCTTATTTGTGGGCTCTAAAAATCAAAAGAATTGAATTCATGAACATATAGAGTAGAAGAATGGTTACCAGAGGCTAGGAAGGGTAGTGGTGTGGTGGGGGGAGGTAGGGATGGTTAATGGGTACAAAAAAATAGAAAGAATGAATACATTCTACTATTTGACAGCACGAGGTGGCTATAGTCAATAATAACCTAATTGTACAATAATAACCTAATTGTAAATACTAGTTACAGTTATAAATTGTATTTATTCTAAAATAACTTAAACAATACAATTAGATTGTTTGTAACTCAAAGGATAATGTTTGAGGCGATGGATATTATATTCCCCACAATGTGCTTATTTCATACCACATGCCTGTATCAAAACATGTCATTTACCCCATAATCTTTCTATGTATCCGCAAAAAAGCTAATTTTTTAAAAATTCAGTAAGTATATATACAACACAGTATTGTTGTAGACATGAAATGATAGTGGTTTTTTAAACTTGAAAAAAGACACTGTATTTAATACAAAATCTTACGAAACAAGAAATATCTAGGCCTTGAAATTTAACAAGTTAAAGAAATAAATACTGATTTGCCAAGAAGAAGGAAAATTACACTATTATCTGAAAAAAAAAATGATTTTTAAAAGGTAATAGGGACTTCTGTAATCTAGTCCAAGTTCTTTATCTCCAAGTAAAAGCGATTCGTTAAAGCTATTGATTAGCAAATATGAGATACACTGTGAGAGAATTTCTTTTCTGCAACTATTCATGATTGGAGATATAGGGAAAAATCTAAGCATAAAATAATAACTGTGAGAATGAGACTGTTTCTTACATAACCCTCTCCATTCATCTGGTACCTATATATACCTCACAACAGGCAACTTGAAGGGAAGCCCTGGCATATAAGATAAGGAAAGCCAGTTGTATGATGGTTACTATCAATTGACTGTTTTTTATTTGCAAGTCACATCGCTGAAATCCATGTAGTTGCCACTAGGGTGACAGCGGTGCCTCCATTATCAGCAAAATTCAAACAACTATTAATTAATGGTTGAATTTTGAATAGCTGTTTGAATTAACAACTAATAATTTTCAAGTAGGTAGTCAGAGGACCTTTCACCATGGAGAGTTTTTACTTATGGTCTCTTTATTGAAAAAACAAAACACAACAAAATAATCTGTAATTGCCATCACAAAGTTTATGAGGTATTTCTATAAAGAACTGTACTTCCAAAGTTCATGAAGAAAACCTCCCATTACTTTCTAGACATAGTTAACTATACAGATAGGAGGATGGTTTAAAATGATGCTTTCCAAACATATTTTGCAGAATACCAGTTCTGATGGGTGTTTAAGAAAGCTTTGGGTACTCACTTCAGCAGCACATATACCAAAATTGGAAAAATACAGAGAAGATTAGCATGGCCCCTGTGCAAGGATGACACTCAAATTCGTGAAGCATTCCATATACATTTTTTTTAAAAAACAGAGTTTTGCTCTTGTTACCCAGGCTAGAGTGCAATGGCGCAATCTCGGCTCACCGCAACCTCCACCTCCTGGGTTCCAGCAATTCTCCTGCCTCAGCCTCCTGAGTAGCTGGGACTGCAGTCAGGCACCACCATGCCCAGCCAATTTTTGTATTTTTAGTAGAGACAGAGTTTCACCATGTTGACCAGGATGGTCTCGATCTCTTGACCTTGTGATCCACCCGCCTCAGCCTCCCAGAGTGCTGGGATTATATGTGTGAGCCACCGCCCCCGGCCCTGTACTTTTTTATAAATAGTTCTATTATAAAGACACATGCACATGTATGTTCATTGAGGCACTGTTTACAATAGCAAAGATGTGGGACCAACCTAAATGCCCATTGATGATAGACTGGACAAGGAAAATGTGGCACATATACAACATGGAATACTATGCAGCCATTAAAAATGATGAGTTTGTGTCCTCTGTAGGGACATGGATGAATCTGGAAACCATCATTCTCAGTAAACTGACACAAGAACAGAAAATCAAACACCACATGTTCTCACTCATAGATGGGTGTTGAACAATAAGAACACATGGACAAGGGAGGACAGCATCACACACTCGGGTCTGTTGGGGGGACTAGGGTAGGGACAGCGGGGATAGGGAGGTCGTGGAGGGATAACATGAGGAGAAATGCCAGATATAAGTGACGGAGGGGATGGAGGCAGCAAACCGCATTGCCATGTATGTACCTATGCAACAATCCTGCATGTTCTGCACATGTACCCCAGAACCTAAAGTTCAATTATGTATATATAATGTATATATGTATATACATGTATATATATAAAGAAAATGAATAAAACATTTTTTTGAGATGGTGTCCTGCTCTGTCACCAGGCTGGAGTACAGTGGTGCAATCTCGGCTCACTGCAACCTCTCCCTCTCGGGTTCAAGCGATTCTCCTGCCTCAGCCTCCCGAGTAGCTGGGATTACAGGCACGTGCCACCATGCCCAGCTAATTTTTGTATTTTTAGTAGAGATGGGGTTTCACCATGTTGGCCGGGATGGTCTTGATCTCTTGACCTCATGATCCACCCGCCTCAGCCTCCCTAAGTTCTGGGATTACAGGCATTAGACAGCACGCCTGGCCAGAAAACAATTTTTTTACATAGATTTGGGGGTCAGATCCTTTAAGGTCTCCAGGAAGATTATTTACAGTGAAGGATACTTTTTGAAAAGATGGAAGGGGCCTGAGGTAGAAGAGAGAATACCTTATCAGTTGCAAGTAAATCCCAAGCTCAGCAGGGTCATACAGTCTCATGATTAAGACCCTGACGCATATGCAGTATGGAGTTAAACTGTTGGAGTTACAGTCTGTGCTCCTCCACTTTCTCGGTGAGCAAGTCAGTTAACCTCTTGATGTCTCTCTTTCCTAGGCAGTAAAATGGGGATCATCATATCTTCACACTTCAAAGTTTGTGGTGAAGATAAAATGAAATAATGTACATGGAAGTACTTTGTACATTGTCAAATCCAATGCAGATGACTGTAGTTGTGAAGATAGTATAATTGTATCTGATGAATTTTGTAATACAGGCCCAAGTCATTCAAAACAGCCAGGAATTAAACTTTTTATTTGTACAATTCAGATTTTATGAGAATAGCATAGAGACTCCCAGATGCATAGATGTATTGTAAACAAAATATGGATATGTAAAACAGAAAAAAAAAGAAATCTTTGGAAAGAAGTGTCCTAGAGTCAAATATACATATAAAATGCTGGTCAAACAATGTTGGATAATTTCAATGCAGGTCTTCTGGGAGACTTTTCTGTGATGAATGTGGTTTGCGTGAAGGGTTTCCTAGTTGATTCAAACAACAGAATCCTTTTCTCACGAGGGCTTCCCCCAAAAATGTGATTTTTTAAAATGCAAACTTTTATAAAATAACACTATTATTTCCACTAAGCTTTTTTTCATTGTAGGAAAATATATATGACATAAAATTTACCATTTTTACCATCTTTAAGTGGACAGTTCAGTGACATTAAGTACATTCACATTGTTGTGCAACCATCACCATCATCTATCTCTGGAGCTTTTTTCATCTTTCCAAATTTATACACTGTACCCATTAAATAAAAACTTTCTATTCCCTCCTCCCCCTACCTGCTGGCAACCATCATTCTACTTTCTATCTATATGAATTTGACCACTCTATGGAGTCATGCAGCGTTTGTCCTTTTTTGTGACTGACTTCTTTCACTTAGCGTAATGTCCTCAAGGTTCATCCACATTGTAGCATGTGTTAGAACTTTCTTTCTTTTTAGGATTGAATAATGTCTCATTGTATAGACCATATTCTGCTCAGCCATGCTTCTGTTATGGGCACATTGGTTCCTTCCACTTCTGGCTATTGTGGAACATGCTGCTATGAGTCACTAAACTTTATTTACTATAAATTTCACTCTGGCCCTATTCAAGAAGTTTAAAAAGACTTAGTCCAAAACTTTCCTTTCACTACAAAATCCTTTCTGATGAATAAGAATTTCTGGCTCTGACTAAGGCACTTTAAAGTTTTAGACAGCCTGGTGTCGTGATTTCTCATAGGCACTCTGTTTCACTCTTTCAGGGGAAGCATTTGGCAGCCTCATAGAACTGTCCAAAGCACGCACAGCTGTCTGACAACTCCCATTACTCCTGCTCTGCTTTGTCCTCTTCTGTAACAAGAAATCATTTATACCACAGGTCTTCACTCACATGAGGAGTCCATAGAAGCTCTCATGTGGGTACCAGGCAGGAAGCTATATGACTTAACCTTAAGAATCTGTTTGTTTGCCTTTTTTTATTTTTCCTAATTGGAAGAAGATATTCTCCTCTCAAAGGAAAGGGCCTTTCATCAAGTATTCAAAACCCTGCAATTAGCATATTTATTGGGCTGAAATTTTACTGCTCTCCAACAGAGTTCTTTTAAGAATTAAAGAACAAAGAGGAGGTACCGTGCTTTCTTTTAAGTCAGAGAAGCATGAATTGATGTGACCTTGTGTACAGTGAGAAGAATGTGCAGATACTTTTAGAAATTAGAAGGCAACCACATTGGCCAGTCAGACATAGGGTGGATGAAAAGAGTCTAAGAAATGCCAGAGGAAAAGCTTTTCCTCTGGCTTCTGGAAAGTCAAGTATTGACAATCTTCAAGTGGACAAGAGGAATATTGAGAAGTTGAAATATCCATTCTACATGCAAGACACAAGGCTCTGCATTACATTCCCTTCTACTTAACTCCCCTTTTCTCCCTTAACTGCATTGATTCTGGCCCAAGTTTTCCAGGCCACCCCAATCACCCTATCCTTTGAGATTTAAACTTAAAAAGATTTAATTCAAAGTGGATTAAATGACTCTGCCCTGCATATGACAAGCTCTCCGCACCCTTCCTCCACTGTGATTGCTGTGAATTCTTAGAGACTTATATTAACATTTCTCCTGATCATCACTTGGCCCCACTTTCTCCTTTCACAGAATTCTTGTTCTCTGCTATATCTTCCCTCTTTCAGCTCTTTTCTTCTCTACCTTGCATAAACCCAAACCTGGAGCTCAGTCCTTTTTAAAAAAAAAAAAAATTTCCCAAGCATCATTCATACAGGGAGATATGAAGAGTAGGGATGTATTGAAGATCTTGGCTAGCAGAGAAGTCACAGTCCTGACAAACTCCCCAAGATTGAATATAGGACTTCTCATCTGTCTTCTCTTCTCTGTTTTGTGCATCTTGCTAGGACCTCTTTCCAACACACCCTCTCTCTTTTCGTTAGGTTATTCCTTGTGTCTTTGGTGAGGGGAGGAAGATGGGAGGAATCATGGGGCAGGGTGGGGGTGCGGGCGGGGTGCTGTCTTCACCTTGTGTGCTCCAAAGTTGCCCTTGGACATTCAAAATTTTGCTTTTATTATTTGTGAAGAATGATTTCATCTTCTTTGACTAATGCCAACCAATCTAGGAAATTCTCTGAGGGCTACCCTTTCATGTCAAAAAAATAGCATAGTCAGATGTTTTGTTAAATACAGCCTCTTCTTTAAGACATAGAGTTTATTTCTTGTTTATCCTTATTAAGCTTAGTCTTCCTGACCAAAGCTGACCTTACCTCAGGTGTTGCACACTTATCTGAAGATAATTAGGGTTAAACAAAAATTAGGATGAAGTCCTGTTTGAGGAGTAAACTCTTCATATTGTGTCTCTTGTTGGCAGATTACATAGGCAGGTGCAATCAGGGTTCACATTACAATTTACCCCCTTGTCTGCCTGCACCTCCATGTTTAGGATCAGAAGGAAAATTGATCTGCCCTGAGAGCACAAAAAAAGAGGGAGCCAGAGGCACCATTTTGGAAAATTTATTCAAGCACTGTCCAGGGGAGAGGGTGCCCAGGGCCCTTGGTAAGTCTGGTCCAGGGGGCAAGTTCTTTCCTATGGTGGCTCTTCTTTTGCTTCCATTGCCTACTGATATGATTAAACTGGGTCCCCACCCAAATCTCAATTTTAATTGTATCTCTCAGAATTCCCACATTGTGGGAGGGACCTAGGGGGAGGTCATTGAATAATGGGGGCCAGTCTTTCCCATGCTATTCTCATGATAATGAATAAGTCTCATGAGATCTAATGGGTTTCCACTTTTGCTTCCTCCTCATTTTCTCTTGCCACCACCATGTAAGAAGTGCTTTTACCTCCTGCCATGATTCTGAGGTCTTCTCAGCCATGTGGAACTGTAAATCCAATTAAACTTTTTTCCTTCATAGTCTCAGGTATGACTTTATCAGCATTGTGAAAACAGACTAATAACCTACTCAATGAGACACCTTTGAAAATTTGAGTTCTCGTGTTTTGATCACAATCAATAAAAGTGCTGGTCAGGCCATTATGGTTCTAGTCTTCTTCATAGCGCATTCCTCATTGTAAATAACTAAATCAGCATTTGGGTTTATAAATTCTCTTTTCAATAGCTTTGTTAACATTACTCAGCAGCTAACCCCCAGCAACTCTAGTATGTTGGGTCTTAAGATGGCAAGCCAAGGGTCTTACCTGGACCTCAGTGTATTCACCAAGATAAATGCCACTTGGCAACATGAGGTTTCTTCATGATGGGTCAGTTGGCCTTTCCCAGGCAATATCTCTCATGTCTTTCTATGGATTCCATTCTTTAGTTCAGAAAGTAAAAACTACTTTGAGAATTTTAAGCAGGAAGAGACTTAATTCAGAGAATTAGATATTTTCAAAATCATTGGAGGGGCTTAAGGATCAGGTTCTAGACTGGTCCTCCTGAAATAATCCCCAGAAATATAGAACTGATCCATCATGGAAACTACTCCTTTGAGACTGTCACTTTAGCTATGGATACAAAAAGTCACTGCATTGCTTGCTGCCTCTCATGCCCAGAAAATTGAACAGTGGACACCTCAGGCTGTAATCAGGATTAGAAGTCAGATCAAGAGGTAGCATGGGGTGTGATGTCAAAATAGAAGGCTTCATCAATCATGCCCACAAGGAGGACTCCAATTTCACAACTATCTACACACCAAAAAAAAAAAAAGTACCTTCATGAGAATCAAAATGCAGGTGAGCACTCACAGTACCTGGTTTTAACTTTGTAACACTGAAAGAGGTACCAAAGAGGAGGTAGGAAAAGCAGTACTGAATCACCAAAGCCACCTTTTCCCCATACCAGCAGTGACAGCATAATGCACAGAGTGATTCTATGTTGGGGAGAAGGAGAGCACAGCATTCGTGAGACATTGAACTCAGTTCTACCCTGTTGTAGCAGAAAGCAAAATTGGTTCAAACTCAGCTGACATCCACCTATGGAGTGAGCATTTAAACAAGCCCTAGCCAGAGAGGAATCATTGATCCCAGTGGTCAGAACTTGAGTTCCCACAGCCTCTCCATCATGACCTAACGTGCTCTGGGGCCCTAAATTAACTTGAATAGCAATCTAGGCCACAAAGCCTGGAACTGCTAGGTAAGTCCTGCTGCTGAACTAGTCCCAGTGCCCATGTACTGGGTAGGGGAGAGGTAGGACCAACTGAGACACCAGCCACAGTGGCTAAGGGAGTGCTGGCATCATCCCTTTCCTAACCTCAGTCTGCACAACGTATGGCTCAAAAAAGATCCTTTCCTTCTGTTTGAAGAGAGGAGAGGTAAAAGGGGGGAGGACTTTGTTTTGCACATTGGATACCAGCTCAGCCACAGGCAGGATAGGTCATTGGTCAGAGTCGTGAGACACACTTTCCAGGTCCTAGCTCTCAGACACTTCTACACATACCCTGCACCAGAAAGGGGCCTACTGCCTTGAACAGAAGGACCTACCTCTGGCAGGATTCATCACTTGCTAACTGAAGAGCCCTTGGGCCTGGAATAATCAGCAACAATATCCAGGTAGTACATCATGGGTCTTGGGTGAGACTCTGAGACTAGCTGGCTTCAGGTGAAACTCAGCACATTCTGAGTTGTAGTGGCCATGAGACAAGACTCCTCCTTGAGAAAAGTGAAGGGAAAAATAAAGGGGACCCTGTCTTTCACCTTAGGTCCCAGCTAGGTCATAAATGGGTAGAGCATCACATGGACACTTTGAGCCCCCAATTCTAGGACCTAGGACTTGGATGGCATTTCTGGACGTACTCTGGGAGGCCACTACCCTGAAGGGTGAGTCCTAGGTGAGGTATCATTCGCCACAAGCTGACCAAAGAGCCACAAGGAACATAGGTGGTAGTCTGGCAGCACTTCCAGTGTGTCTGTGGTGGTGGTGGCCATGGAATGAGACTCCTCTGCCTTTGGAAAGGGGAGGGAAGAGTGGGGAGAATTATATGTTGTAGTTTGGGTGCCAGCTCAGCCACAGTACAACAGAGCACTAAATAAACTTCTAAAGTTGCTGACTCTAGTCCCAGATGGCACCCAGATGGCACCTCTGGACCTGCCTGAGACCTGGGGGAACACACCATCCTGAAGGGAAGGACACAAGCCTGGATGGCTTTGCCATCCACTGATCACAGAGCCCTAGGGCCTTGAGCAAGCATAGGCAATAATAAGGTAATGATTATAATAGGCCTTGGTTGAGACCTAGTGCTGTATTAGCTCCTTTGGGAAACATCACACACCAGGTGTGTCGGGGTTGGGGACAGGGGTAGGGAAAGCATTAGGACAAATGCCTAATGCATTCATGGCTTAAAACCTAGATGACGGTTTGATGGGTGCAGCAAACCACCATGGCACATGTATACCTATATAACAAACCTGCACATTTAGCACATGTATCCCAGAACTTAAAGTAAAATTAAAAAAAAAAAGGGAATAGAAACAATAATCAATATTTTAACTGCTTCTTGCTAACAGGGGGTGCTGTTTGGCGAAAGTGGCAGTTAGATCTCTCTCAGAAGCTATCTAAGTGTTTCTGGTAAAGGGACGTAATCATCTAAGGCTCCAGTTGCATGATTGTTTGGTGTTTGATGGCCTTAAGGCGAGCGACAAAGCAGGTTATTAAAAGACACGTATGAAAACAAAACGAGGGGGTAAAGACAGCTTAAAAATCCTGAGGTTGTCCGCATACCCAGATAACTGGTGGCTACAGTTATGCCTACTAAGATTTGTTTGCATGGGGCTTGGCCTTGGTTAGTTTCTTTCTACCTATTTTCTCAAACAAGGAAATTTCCAGGTATGGGTACCTTATTTCCTACCATTACCTGGCAGGATTTGCAGGTTAATTGCTCAAAGATAGAATACTGATTCAGATGTTTACATTTCCTATCCTTTTTGTTTCTTCTGAGCTGCAGCCAAAGATCACTAGTTGGTTCACAGGAATAAGCAGGGTTAGTCTAAAATGCAGGCAAAAACTTAAAAACAAGTAATGAAACTAGAATTTAATTACAAGAATATAATAAGTTTTGAAACATAAATTGTCTCTCTTCGATTGTCATTTATGTTAAAAACAAATCATGATAGAACTGAGTTGTTTGCAAAATAAATGTCAGTTTTACCTTTGGCCTGATTATTTGCATAAAGTGCAGCCAAATTATTATTTTCACAGAGGCTTTTTAAATTGGCTTTGATGGACTCTGTTCCACAAGGAATCTCAGGTAAGACTTTTTAAAGCCAAATCCAGCCATGGGTTTTTATCCTCAAATACTTATGAGTTTGGTAAATTCCTCTCTCCTTGAGGTTCCAAGATCACATGGCGCTCCTGGACCTGTTAGAAAGTGACATTCTTTACTCACCATAGATTAGAAACCCTGCACAGGAACTGTGTAGACAAGATATGAGGCCAGTTTTCCAAAGGGATTTTATTGGCTCTGCAAGTCAAGCTTTATTCCTTAAAGGGAAGCACATGCTTCCAGTCAAAGCCTTGGTAAAAAGAAGAAGAAAAAAAAAAGAAAAACCAGTTTCTCCAATTATGTCCTGTTGCAAAAGAAAATGGGTTCTTATTGCACTATTACAAATAACTATATTGCCGTAAGTTAAGAATACTCACAAATGGTTTCCAAGTTCCAGAGAAACCAGGCAGAGAGAAACAAATATGCTCCAAATTTTGTTCACAGGAGTATACTTTACTTAATTGTTAAAAGCTGTAGATAGCTCAAAAGAAAAGTTTCCTTGACTATGAAAAACAAGACAAGGATCAGCAATGTTTTAAGCAAAAAGTAAAAAAAGGATTACTTCAGTTTTCTATTAGTTCTGTCCATTCCATTAACTCTTGTTCTGCCTGATATTCATGAACATTTCAGTTCTTGATGAATCCTGTATGTTTTTCCTCTATTCCAATGTCACAATCTCCAAAGTTGTTAGAAACCTGTATTTGAGAGCACCTCTCAAATTCTTATATCTGAATACAAACCATCTTTTGAAAAGGATCAAAACAAGACAATTGTCCATGATGACAAAATGTCTTCAGCTAGTCACAGTCAAAACACGATTGACACAGAAATTTGGTTATTTCTGTTATTTACAATACCTTAATAACTTTTATTATTATTATTGATAGCATATACTCAAACATTAAAATGCTTTAGAAAGCCCATACAATTTTGGAACATATATTAATATCTTTCACTAAACTATGACCTGAAAAAGATTAAACATTTTTATTTTGGTAATTCCACATAACTAAATATGTCAAATAATGCTGTTTACCTTTCTTTTAGATGATCCAGGGGCCCTCTGTGTCAACCCAAAGTTAAGGGTCAGAGAAGACAACCTTGAAACTCAAGTTTGATTTTGGGAAGTCTGTTAAATATGTTAGAAGCTTAAAACACATGATATTATGAAATAGAATTCCAGATTTCTATAAGTCATTACAGCAAAAATAATAACTCAAAAAATTTAAAGGTAAAAACCTTTATTTATTAAAAGGAAAGACTTAGCTTTCCAAACAATCTGTCTCCTGTCTTTTCCTTTTTTAGTAGTTGATTCACAAGCAAACAAAAATTTTTCACTATCCTTTACTATTACATGAAAATCTTTTCAAAGATTTCTCTTTCATGAGAGAAAGCCAAATTTCACCCTTTCTTTAGTCTACTATTTATGTCAGCCCCATTTTCTAATGAAACTTTATAGATAATTTTATCCAGTCTTAACCAGTTTGATCATAAGATGAGATTCTTGTAAACCTTTTATAACCTATACAAATTTTTGTTAAAGAGCAGATAATTGCCCTAAGAATCTTGTTTTATTCTTTTATTTTAATGCTTAATGTATGGAAAAACCATATAATACTCTTGAATTTAGTCAATATTTTCACATACAAAATTTCATTTACAGAATTAATTTTTACAAACCTTTCACAACAACCTTCAACTTTATCTTTATCCTGTTTAAAATAATCATTTAACCCTCTGAACTAGGCAAAAATTTACTTTCCCATGCCTTCTTATAATCTTGTACTAAAAATACATTTTACCTTCCTTAAACATCTTGCATATAAATTTATGTTCAGTAGTCTCAATTACTTGTTATAGTAGTAACACTTAGCAATTTTTAATTTCAATGTAAAATGTGGTAAGTTATTTTAATTATGTACTAGGCACAGATAGGGTTTGACTCTTTCCAGAACAGTTAGGGGTATTTTAAATTCCATTTGTCCCCAGGCCTTTCCAAACCATAAAGCAGACAAGTTAAATAATTTTCAAAATTCAAAGAAGCAGTTTATAACCTTAAAGCATTTAACAAACCTATTATCTGACCTACATAATTTAGAACACATATTTACATTTTGAAGACATTTGTATTTTACTAATACTCTTTAAAACTGTTTTTATTTCTCAAAAATTAAAGTCACACGAACTAAAAGGCATTACAGCTTTTCTTTTTCTTTCAAAAAAATTTTGATCTAAGCACTTTTTTCTCTAAGCCAATATTAATTAGAGCTCTTTTTAATATTTTTTATATTTCTTTACTCACCACAGATTAGAAACCCTATACAGGAACTGCATAGATAATATGAGGCCATTTAGAGTGTATTAAGAGTGGCAAGATATCACACACATAACACATATGTAACTACACAGCCAGACAGAAGATCCAGTAGTTGTAAGATTTTTTCATTTGCCAATCTCCTAATTAGATTACTGGCCTCTGGGTGGAATGCTTCAACAAACAGTGTTAAGAAAACATGCAGTTTCTAGGGCCTAATAAGCAGATACACCAGCTATATCAGACAAAAACAAATTTTGAGAGGGATTTAGCCCCTTTTAATTCCTGGGGATCCATGAGGAAAAGAGAAGTTTTTTTCCAAAACAAGGTCAATAATGCCTCCTCTGTTTTTCCCAGGGAATCCCAGATCATCAGTTACTATCTTAGGGCCTCTTATATGTGCATTAAGAGTGGCAAGACAAAATGGAGAAAAATAATTCAGTTGGCTCCGAAGAACAATACTCTTCTTTTAGTGAAACAAGATCCAAGTAGAGAAAACCATAAAGCCTTTTAAATATACCAATAGCTTTGATATCTACTTTTAATTAAGCTGATTCTTAAACATAGCACTTTTAAAGAAAATTCTTTTAAACACCTTGTTACCTGACTTTAGCCACACCAAGTGGCCAATATTTCTGGCTTTTGAACATTACCAAAAATAATCTGTCAGGTGAAGCCAACAAGACCTAACTAAGGCTATGACTTAACTGTGATTGTACAAGGTATTGTTAAAGAACTGATAAGCAGTTTTTACAAAATCTAGAATCTTTAAAGGTAGCTCAGAGAAAGGAAGATTTAAGAAAGGAAACCAGAAGCTAAGGGAGAGGAAAAGAATCAGCAAATTGTAAAAGTCATACAGATATTTGCCAGAAAGTACTCATTCTCTAAGTCAGGATTGAACCTGAGCCATAATTGTAAAATGGCAGACACAAAAGAAAGTACTGTCGTATGGTTACAATGTCAAGCTCCCAAGGACATAAAACAAGATGGAGACCTCATTCAATTTTTTTCCTTCAGAGACTGGTAGCAAAGTTTGTTACTGACTAGTTTGCTGGAATGGTTTGAAAAGTAGGCTTATGGGGTCCTAAACTTGCATTCTCTCCTAAGGTACCCCTCTTTTTGATAGAAAGACACAGAAGGGTAAATTATTAGCAAAAAGTACAACAGATTTGTTACAGCTTAAGACTAGCCTCACAAATCCTTTTTCCCATTAATCAAAACTTTACAAAGGATATAAACAGTGATTTTTATCATTAATTCTACCAGTTTGCACAGGGAAAGGAAGTCTGACTGGTTTAAAAAAAAAAACAAAAAACTTTTACCTTTTTGCCAGTATGTCTTGGACTCCCTTCCCCTGAGCTATGGAGCCCTTTTGACTCTGGAGTCTTATAAAGGGAGAGCAGACACAGAGATTATTTGCATACTATAAAAGTTGTCTATGCTCAAGATATTTGCTCAGTTAGAACAATATTTTTTTTCCTGATTCATTTTTAAGCCAAAAGTTTAATGTTTTGGAAAATTAACTCTTCACAGTATGGGGGATACATCTGAGGGAAGTGTCCTGTGGTATGAAGAGTAGCTGAAGATGGTTGGTTACCCATCTGGAAAGAGGGGAAAGGGTGTCGTTTAGTGCCTTTTCATTACAAGAAAATGCCCAAGGCATGTAAGAGAAAGAAAAGATGTGTCCTTTCTTCCATCTTTGTATCCCTGAGTCCCAGTGACCTCGCAGGGTACCACCCATGGGTGCCAGTGTGACTTCCACCCATGTGGAATAGGGCAGCCTGGTGAATAAAGATTATCTGCACTCACCTATACATTGCCTATACATACATATTCTCCCTACTGTCGGTATCCTCATCTTTGTTGTGGATGCTAGCATGATCTACACCCATGAAATGGTGTGGGGCCTCAATGGCAAGAATTAGTCATGCTCACTTGTGCTGTGTCCCTTGAATTCTATTGCCATCTGCTTCTGGATCCCTCAGATCCAGTTTTCCTTTCTAGAGCTTTAACCTAAAGCTTGGAATTAAGTTTGAGACAAAGAACTACCTCAGGGGGGTGCATGAACTCATTAAATTAAGTCCCAGGTGACCCTTGCCAGACTGCAGCCAGCAGCCAGTGGGGCTGCTCCTTTGCTGCCTCCTTATCATAAGCTGAATGCTAAGGTAAATCTATGAAACTGGGTCCTCCTCAAACAAGGGAGAGAAAGGGAGACTTGGGGACCTGACCCTTCGAATGGAAAAACAAACAAACAAACAAACAAAAAAACACAAACAAAAAAACTATCATGTAGAAAATCTCCCTGTATTTGCAGGGCTGTGTTAACTTCTGACATGGTAGAAAAAGAAAAAGACAATTTAAGTGTGAGGGATGGGGTAGGTACCTGGGGTAAAAAGCCTCTTGCTCTATGCAAATGAGTTTTTTCTACAGGAAAAAAAACCTCTTAACCACTGTACCCTTCTTGCCTCTAAGACCAGATGGAAACCATGTTGTTCTGAATTGTATTTATGATGACTGGGCCAAGCACCTATTCTACTCAGTAATATCTCCTTAGTTTGCAGCAACACTCTTAACATTGTAAAAGATGGGATAGGTGCCATGACAGCCCCAAAACAAGAAGGAAAATGTCATAGAAAAGACTGGATTGGAATGAGGCTGACATTTCCAACTCCCAAAAGTAACAAAAGACTATTCCTATTCCATGTAGTTGTCCCATTCACTCTTAACTAGCTATTCAGAGGTTCAATGCTTCACCTGCCTTCAGAAAAAAAGTCTGAAGACAAGAAGCCTCAGAAAAAAAGTGAAGCATCTAGGTCCACGTTTACTCACCCTTCAGGGATCCTGGACAAGCCCCAAAAATGACACAGAATTTCTCTTGGCCCCTTTGCCAGACTCACAGCAGAGGACAGGGCTGTCTACTTGGTCCACCATGCTCAGCTTCTTGAGGAAGGGAGCACATGAGCAAGCAAGTGCAGGATCCAGCTGGCCACTCTAAGCACTGACACAGGGGCCAGCTCCATGTGGGTCCCATAGTCAGACCAGGCATGTCACCTTGAGGAGAATACAGTGGCATCAGACAAGGGAGCTCACGATTTTGAAGCCCCATAGGAGGTTTTAATGTGCTAATTAACTCTTTTAGTTCTGCTGTCCACAGCCCAATGAAGAATGACATGTAAACAGCCCAGTTGGCCTCTGGATCCATTGCATGGAGAAGCTGCCACCTTTGTAGGTACCCACACTCGGTGGGTCTTGAGCTCTTGCCCAGCATCCAGAAAGAATGAGATCATGCTGATGACTGAAAGGTGAAGATGGGCAGAAGAGAATTTTATTCAGTGATGGAACAGTGGAGAGGGGATGTGGGGGGTGGTATCCCACCCCTGCAATCAGGTACGGATTTTTCCTCTCAGCATAACTGGATCTGGGGCTTTTTCTAGACAAAGAATGGGGAATGTGTGCTGATTGGTTTGTGAGCATGCAAAAAAGTTTAAAGCAAAGACACCACTCAAAGGTGAGCACAACAGTGTAGAAAACCAATTAGGAAAGGGTAGGTATATGTAAAATAGGTGAAGGGTGCAGATCAGAGGAAAGCATGCCAAATGGGAAGATGGGTTCTCAATCAGTCCAGGAATTTAACTTGTAGCTTGACTTTCAGGCTTTAAGCTGTCTTCAGCGTGGATGTGGGGTTTGGCTGGGGAATTTCTCTTACCTGCCTAAGCATTTGACTGCCTCCTGTTATTATCAGTAATAAAAGGATCAATTCAGCAAGAGGATATAACAATTTTAAATACATGTGCACCCAACACTGGATCACCCAGATGTATAAAGCCAACATTATTAGAGCTAGAGAGAAAGATAGACCTCAATACAATAATAGCTGGAGACTTCAGCACTCCACTTTTAGTATTGCAAAGATCTTCCAGAAATAAAACCACCAAAGAAACACTGAACTTAATCTGTACTATAGACCAAATGGACCTAACAGATATTTATATAACATTTTATCCAATGGCTACAAAAATACACATTCTTTTCCTCAACACATGGATCATCCTCAAAGACAAATCCTTGAGAGTGTTGGGTCACAAAACAAGTCTTAAAACATTCAATAAAATTGAAATAATAACAAGCATTTTCTCTGACCGCAATGCAATAAAACTAGAAATCAACAACAAGAGGAATTTGGAAACTATACAAATACATGGAAATTAAACAACATGCTCCTGAATAACCACTGAGGTCAATGAAGAAATTGAAAAGAAAATTTAAAATTTTCTTGAAACAAATGATAATGAAAACACAACATACCAAAGCCTGTGAAATACAGCGAAAACAGTACTAAGAGGGATGTTTGTAGCTATAAGTGCCTACTTCAAAAAAGAAGAAAAACTTCAGATGAACAGTAGAATGATACATATTAAAGAGCTAGAAAAGAAAGAGCAAACCAAACCAAAAATTAGAAGAAAGTAAATATTATTAATAAAGATTGGAGGAGAATAAATGAAATAGAAATGTAGAAAACAATAGAGAGGGTAGATGAAAAAAGTTGGCTTTTTTGAAAAGTTAAACAACATTAGCAAGCATTTGGCCAGACTGAGAGAGGCAAAAAAAAATAAAAAAGAACATCCAAATAAACAAAGTCAGAAAAGAAAAAGAAGATATTACAACTGATTTCACAGAAATTTAGAGGATCACTAGTACCTACTATGAGCAACTATATGCCAATTAAAATGAAAAATCTAGAAGAAATGGACAAATTACTAAACACGGCCTACACAACCTACATACCATGGTTGAATTTCTTCAACTATGAAGAAATGAAAAACCTGAACATACCAATAACAACTAACAAGATAGAAGCCATAACAAAAGTCTCCCAGAAAAAAAAAAAAGAATAAAAGAAAAGCCTAGAACCTAATGGCTTCACTGCTGAATTCTACCAAACAATTAAAGAAGAACTAATACCAATTCTACTCAAATTATTTCAAAAAATAGAGAAGGAGGGAACACTTCCAAACTCATTATATGATGCCAACATTACCATAATACCAAAACCCAACAAAGATAAATCATAAAAAGAAATCTATAGGCCATATCTCTGATGAATATTGATGCAAAAATTCTCAATAAAATACTAGTAAACTGAATTCAAGAATACATTTAAAAGATTATTCATCATGGGCAAGTAGCATGTATCCCATATATGCAAGGGTGGTTCAGCATATGCAATGTGATACATCATATGAACAGAATGAAGGACAAAAATCATGTGATTGTTTCCATTGATGCTAAGGATTTGATGAAACTCAACATACCTTCATGATAAATTCACTTGAAAAACTAGGCATAGGAGGAACATACCTTAACATAATAAAAGCCACCTGTGACAGACCCACCATTAGTATCATACTGAATGGGGAAAAACTGAAAGGCTTTCCTAAAGATCTGAGACAAAACAAGAATGCCCACTTTCACGACTGTTATTCAACATAGTACTGAAAGTCCTAGCTAAAACCATCAGAAAAAAAAAGAAAGAAATATAGGACATCCAAATTGAAAAGGAAGAAGTCAAATTATCCTTGTCTGCAGATGATATAATCTTATATTTGGAAGAACCTAAAGACTTTATCAAAAAACTGTTAGAACTGATAAATTCAGTAAAATTGCAAGATATAAAATCAACATACAAAAATCAGTGGCATTTCTATATCCCAACAGTGAACAATCTGGAAAAGAAATTTTAAAAGTAACCCAATTTGTGATAGCCACACATAAAATTAAACACCTAGGAATTAATTTAACCAAAGAAGTGAAGATCTTAACAATGAATATAAAACATGAATGAAATAACTTAAAAAAGACACAAAAAATGGAAAGATATTTCATATTCATGCATTGGAAGAATCAATACTGTTAAAATGTCCACACTACCCAAACCAATCTACAGATTCAGTGCAATCCCTTATAAAATACTAATGACATTCTTCCTATAAACAGAAATAAACAATCCTAAAATTTACATAGAGCCACAAAGACCCAGAATAGCTAAAGCTATCCTAAGCAAAAAGAACAAAACTGTAAAAATTAATTACTTGACTAAAAATTATACTACAAAGCTATAGCAACCAAAAGAGCATGCATGGTATTGGCATAAAAACAGATACATAGACCAATGGAACAGAATAGAGAATGCAGAAACGAATTCATACACCTACAGTGAACTCATTTTCAACAAAGGTAACAAGAATATATGCTGGGGAAAAGGTAGTCTCCTCAATAAATGGTGCTGAGAAAACTGGATACCCATACGCATAAGAACAAAACTTAAACCCCTATCTTTCACCATATAAAAAAATCACATCAAAATGGACTAAATACTTAAATCTAAGACCTTATATTGTAAAACTAGTACAATAAAACATTGAGGAAAATCTCTAAGACATTGGTCTGGGCAAAAATATTTTGAGCAATACTTCATGACCACAGGCAACCAAAACAAAAATGAACAAATGGAATTACATCAAGTTAAAAAGCTTCTGCATAGCAAAGGATAGAATCAACAAAGTGCGGAGACAATCCACAGAACAGGAGAAATCATTTGCAAGCTACCCATCTGAAAAGAAATTAATAACCAGAATACATAAGGAGTTCAAACAACTCTATAGGAAAAAGTCTAATAATCCAATCAAAAGATGGGCAAAAGATTTGAATAGACATTTCTCAAAAGAAAACATACAAATGTACAAATGGCAAATAGGCATATGAAAATGTGCTCAATCACTGATCATCAGAAATACGGAAATCAAAAATGCAGTGAGATATAATCTGTCCCCAGTTAAAATGGCTTATATCCAAAGACAGGCAATAACAATTGCTGTCAAGGATGTGAAGAAAAGTGAACCCTCATACACTGTTGATGGGAATGTAAATTAGTACAACCACTATGGAGAACAATTTGGAGGCTTTTCAAACAACTAAAAATTCAGCTACCATGTCATTCAGCAATCCCACTGCTGGATATAAACTCAAAAGAAAGGAAATCAGTCTATCAAACAGATAGCTGCACTTTTATGTTTGTTGCAGCACTGTTTGCAATAGTCAAGATTTGGAAGCAACCTTGGTGTATATCAACAGATGAATGAATAAAGAAAATGTGGTAAATATACACAACGGAATACTCACTATTCAGCCATAAGAAGAATGAGATTCTGTCATTTGCAACAACATGGATAGAACAGGAAATCACTATGTTAAGGAAAATAAGCCATGCACAGAAAGACAAACATTACATGGTCTCACTTACTTCTGAGATCTAAAAGTTGAAACAACTGAACTTATGGAGATTAAGAATAGAAAGATGGTTACCAGCAGCTGGAAAAAGTGGGCTATTGGGTGGGGTGGGGGGAGGTAGGGATATTTAATGGCCATAAAAATTAGAAATATTAAATAAAAATTAGTATTTGATAACACAGCAGGGTGACTATAGCCATAACAATTTCATTGTACATTTTCAAATAACTAAAAGAGTATAAATATATTGTTTGTAATACAAAGAATTAATGTGTGAGGGGATGGATACCCTAATTTCCATGATGTAATTATTATACATTATGTGCCTATATCAAAACATCACATTTACCCCATAAATATATACACCTACTATGTAGCCACAAAAATTAAAAATAAAAAAAAAATGTTAAAATGACAAGTAATGTGGACACTACCACTTCTTCTACCTCCAGGAAGCTGGGAACTGGTACCCTAGAACTATCTGTAGGAGTGCCATATGTTTCTACAAACTTCTTGCAGGAAAATTTCACCTACATTTTACTTCTAACATTCTAAAAAAGTAAGTGCCAAATTGTATGATTGATATAACTGAATTCACATCCTAAACTCTGGCCACAGAGAAATCTGGAAAAGGTAGTTTTTAGTTTTTAACCTCTTCAATGAGAAGACTGATAAACTGAGGCTGAGCAGACCAATCCAGAGGATTCAGCACAGATATTATTACCCCCATTTTGTAGATGAATTCTGCAAAATGAAAGTCAAAGAGGGCAGGTAACTTAAACAAGTCCATACCTAGTAAGTAGAAGAACTGGAATTTGAAAATCCATGTCTAATTTATATTCATTTTACTCTACCATTCTAATATTTACATATCTGGGTAATTCATTTTTGCAAAAGTCCTTATTTTCTGAACCTGAAGTAACTGCTGAAATTGAATTACAATCCTCTGTGGAGTCTTACATCTTCCTGGGATCACTATACATGTGCAGGATCCAGGAAAGCAGAGGAGGAATGAGGAATGAATACACTAATTCTAGTGGTTATAGCAATGCTATGCCTCCTCCAAGGGTCACTCATGTATGCTAAACCCCACAGGTGTATCTCTGACTTCTCCCTCTGATAGTTACCTTTCCCATCCTTCTGAGTATCAGCCCCTGAAAGTGTTTCCAGCCATTCCATTCCCTGTATGTTCCTTCCAGCCTCTGTGAAACTTACATACTGACTTCAGCTTAAGTCTCTGAGTGTGTGTTATTCACATACTTCTGTGAATGATCCACATCCCATTGTCATGATAACTTTCTTAGCCCTTGTTCTTCTCTGCCTCAGGGTCACCTATGACCGTAGATGACTTCAGTAGTATCTGAAAAATAAGGTTAGAGATAGGCAAGGCCAAATCTATCTACCCTGCAAGCCATGGAAGGAGTTTGCATTTTATTCTAAATGTGTTAAGAATTAATTAGAGGGGTGTTTCATGATATGACTATGTGTTGAAAAGACTATTCATGTACAGAAGAAACCATATGTAGGGGTGTGTGTGTGTGTGTGTGTGTGCGTGTGTGTGTGTGTAAAAATACAAATACAGAGACCTGCTAAGGTGCTATCCTGTTAAGAAATGATGACGGTGTATATGGTAGGTTTAAAGGTGATGGTCCCAATGATATGTCTAAATCCTAACTCCTGGAACCTGTGACTGTGACTTTATTTGGAAAAGAATTGTTTGCAGATGTAATCAAGTTAAAAATCTCAAGGTGAGAACATCCTGGATTATCTTGGTGGGCCCTAAATCTAATGACAAGTGTCCTTATAAGAGAAGAAAGAGAAGAAGACACAGAGACAGTGGAGAAAGCCATGTGAAGATTGGGGTGGAGAATGGTGTAATGAAGCTACAACCCAGGAATGCTTAGGCCCACCAGAAGCTGGAAGAAGCAAGGAGGGATTCCTCCCTAGATCCTTCAGAGAATGTAGCCCTACGAACATCTTTACTTCAGACGTCTAGCCTAAAGAACTGTTTGAGAACAAATTTCTGTTGTTCGATTCCACCTAGTTTGTGGTAATTTGTTATGGCAACCCTGAGAAACTAACAAAGTATGTTATTTATCTCCTGTTAAATAACAAATTAGCCCCAAAATTTAAAGCTTAAAATAATAAACATTTATTATCTCACATATTTATATTCCAGAAGTCACTTAAGCTGAGTAATTCTGGTTCAGGGTTTCTCATGAAGCTACAGTCAAGGTGTCAGCCAGGGCTGACATTATCTGAAGGCTTGACTTGGACTGAAGGATCCACTTTCAGGATGGGTCACTCACATGACTGTTGACAGCAAACCTCAGTTCCTCACCACATGGATTTCTCCAAAGGGCTGCTTGAGCATCCTTCTGACATGGCAGCTGGTTTTCCCCAGAACAAGTGATTTCACAGCCTCACTTCAATCACATTGCATCCAGTAGAAATGAATCACTAAGTATAACTCACAATGAAGATGAGAATTAAAATCCAACTTTTGAAGGGAGAGACGCAAATAATTTTCAGATTTGAAAATGACCACAGTGGCACAGAATAAGATAGTTAAGAGTGGAGATTAGGGTGAATAAAAAGATTTGGAATATATTTTTAAGATGTAGCTGAAGAATTGAATGTGAGGTATGAAAGAAAAAGAAGAGTTAAAATGCCTCCAAAATTTTGACCTGAACAACCAGATAAATGGCAATATCATTTAATGGGAGATGAAGGGGTTTGTAAAATGGTGGTTGATGAAATTCTGCCCTGGACCTGTTACATTTATGATGTTTATTAAATATTCAAGATGACCTATTGAATAGACAGATTTACAAGTCTGGAAGTAGGGAAAGATGTCAAGACTTGAGATACAAATTCAGGAGTTATCAGCATACAGATAATATTTTAAATCATGCCATTATTTGAATCACTTGAAAAATGAAAAGAAAAGAAATCTTATGATTGAGCTCTGGGGAACTCCAGGATTTAAGAGCAGGAGCCAAAAAAGAAACTAACAAGCCATGGCCAGAGAGATAGGAGGAAAAAACAGAGTGTGGTATTCCAGAACCAAAGTGAAGACATGGTTTTGAGAAGAAAGAAGTGTTGTTGAGGGTTGAGTCAGATAAGGAAAGAGAATTGACTCTTCATGATAGTAAGATGGAATGGAGGTGGTAGAGGACAGGAAGTGAAGATGTAGAGAAATAAGGCATAGACAAGCCTTTCCAGAAGAGTTGCTTTTAGGGAAGACGCAGACATGGAATATAAACTAGGGTTGCTGTAGGGTCAGGGAGGGTTTCTAACAGGAAAGAGCCTGGGACGGAAGCAGGAGCTGCCCACCCTGAGGCAAGAGGGAGGCTCTTGCCGGTTGGTTAGTGGATCTGGTGGTATTAAAATGAGGCAGTTCTCTTTGTATTGCTTCTATTTTCTCACTGAAATAAGAGGCGATATCATCAGTGGATAGTAGGCAGAGGGTTAGGGGTAGGCCAAGGGGAGGAGATGCGGACAAGTTGACTCAGTGTAGGACAGCAATTGAGTGAAAAGTGTTAGAGTGAACGGGGGCCCATTTGAAATGTGTGGACTTCAATTTAGAGCAAGACCAGTCTGCAGGATGGTGTAAACACTCAGAGAAAGCCAAATGTCAGATTTACCCAAGGCTGATGGTTTGCCAAATATGTAAATGGGGAAAGAGGGACATAGCAAGAGAATTACCAGTGTGAGCCAGGAACTATTATATTTGCAGTGTTATTGAAGTCCATGGAATCATGTCACATGAGGAGGGAAGTGAGCCCATAAGGAAGGGAGAGGGGAGAATAAAAAGTGGAAAAGTGGTGGAGTCAGTGGATCTTGATGTGGTCAGAGAATTGTGCTAGTGGGGATTTTGAGGTAGGTCAGAGGTAAGTTTCTGGAAGAAGATTAATTTTTATGATGACAGATTTTGCTTGATTTAGGATATTCTAGGACAGGGGTCAGCAAACCACAGCCTGCAAGCCAAATCTTGATCTCCACCTGTTTTGTAAATAAAATTTTATTGGAATGTAGAGCCATAGTTAATGTATTGTCTATGTATGCTTTAGTGATATAGAGACAGAGATAAATATCTTCCGCATGCACTGTATGGGCACCAAAGTCCAAAAAATTTGCTATCTAGTCCTTTGCAGAAAACGTTTGCTCACATAATGGCCCTTCCAACCCAAGTTCCTATGAGTTAAATCAGCCCTAAGCCTTCCTCACCATTCCCTCATACCAGCGGTTATGATGTGCCTACTTTGCAGGTGCCCCAAGCATGTATCTCCCTGTTGGAATAATCCATCCAGGTGTTCTGCTAACATTAGCAGGCAAGCCCCCTGCCCCCTCTGATGTAGAACACAGCACCGCCTGCAATCCCAGCTACTTTGGAGGCTAATATGGAAGGATCCCTTGAGTCCAGGAGTTCAAGACCAGCATGAGAAACAGCAAAACCCTGTAACTAAAATGAAACAAAACAAAAAACAGAACACAAGCATAGCTTTGTCAGTGCCAGGATGAGGATGAGGTAGGTGGAACACTTGCTTGCCTTGGGCCTAAAATTTGAGGGGGTACCCCCAAAAATCAGTAATTAAGATAAAAGCTATTTTAATGCAAAATTTAAAAAAATTAATGGAAAAATCCATAATAAACAAAATATCAGAATTTAAAAATAAAGGCAGGATTCAACAGGGCCATGCCAAGCCTTATTTTTTTAATGATTGATATATTTCCAGAAGTAAATTTTAAAGATAGTATTGATGTCTTTGCTTCCATCAAAGGCAGGAAAGTCAATTATAATAGATTCTTTTTTGGAGTACAAATAAAATATTTACATTTGCAATAATGTGAATTTTAATATATCTGCCTATCAAGTTTTCAATATTTTTTCAACATCTTTGTATTCTAAAATAAAATATCATTAAAAGACAGATGAGAACATGTTGATAGGGGTGCACATTTTTTCTGTAGCTCCAGACATCCCATATGTCTCTGCATAGTGCTGGCTTTGGTATATGGGGATTAATGTAACTCAGATTCAGCAGGGGCGACAGAGATGATGGGGACAGCTCCAAAGACCCCAGAAGCCATGGATATGGCTCTTCAAAACCCTTCTCAGGCCAAGGGGGCTTCAGCTACAGAAAGCAGTGAGCAAAATCAGATGAGGAAAAGAAGAAAGAGGTGGAAATTAGAGTCACAGGAAGGATGGACAAGAAACCTGCAGGGCTGGGTGGGTACTTTTCAGGAGGCTGATAATCCAGTGTTGGGAATTGAGAACGAGAGCCAGCAAAACAGGTTTCACATCGTTAAGCAATTTGCTGTGGTAAGACAGCAAGTAGAACAGCCCACACACACCCAGCCTGGATCTGATTTCCTGACAAGGGTGGGTGTTGTGCTTCCTTCAAACCAGTCATTTCCTTCTCTAATGCACTGCTCTGCAGGTAGAAAAGTATCAGAACGGCTTAAGTTTCAGGAGCTTTTCTCCCTGCCTTCTCTCCATCACTTTCCCATGCTACAAATTCCAACCACTGCAGGATTCCTTCTCTTCTTTCATTATAACCTTTCTCTGGTCTCCATATCTACATCCTTTCTTCTGTCTGTGGGGAAAAATATGGCAATAGAGTGGGGCCAATGTATGATTTTAACTAATGTACCAATAATTGGATCCTTACATTTAATTCTTTAACAGATTTTCATGCTCTATGCTTAGAAGAGTATTTGGAAATGGGAGGTAGAGATCTTTTTAGAAATGTAAGAATAAAGCTCTTATTTACAAAAACTGCTTTACAGGAAGGAAGATGATAAGTGTTTACCAGCTTTGAGCATTGACTACTGATGTGGTTTGGCTGTATTGAATCGTAGCTCCCACAATTCCCACGTGTCATGGGAGGGATCTGGTGGGAGGTAATTGAATCATGGGGGTGAGTCTTTCCCATGCTGTTCTCATTGTAGTGAATAAGTCTCATGAGATCTGACAGTTTTATAAAGGGAAGTTTCTCTGCACAAGCTCTCTTCTCTTGTCTGCCCTCATCAGAGATGTGACTTTCACCTTTTGCCATGATTGGGAGGCCTCCTCAGCCACATGAACTGTGAGTCCATTAAATCTCTTTCTTTTGTAAATTGCCCAGTATTGGGTATGTCATTATCAACAGTGTGAAAACAGACTAATACAACTACCGCACACTCAGTACGTCAACATTTCATTCCTGTATAAATATAATCCAAGAATTATCTGAGAATTTCCTTGAAGTTACCAAGGGAAGAGGCCCTAGAAGGAGAGATGAAACCTCTTGATACTCAGCAGAATGGTAAGATTAGACTTTGCCACCAAAAATATTAGATACTTTCCAAACAGGCTGTTTGATATGGGAACATTCAAAAGAGGTTATATGTTTGCCCAATAAATATTAAAATCTATAAAAGCTCACAGTATTTGTCCAAGGGAGTAACATATTGAAGGTCTATAAACAATCAGTCTTTTTCCAGTGCAGCCAATGGGGAAGATCTCAATAAGAGTGAAAGTGTGTGTCCAGAGGAATAAAGCATTAAGGAGCTTGGTTGGTTGAGATTTTTATCTTTTAATATCAACTAGGACTGGCATGGGAAAATTGTTGGGTTATTTCTGGGGATTTTTTTGGCTTTGTTTGTTGTTTTGTTGGCAAATTGAAATGTAAGGTCATGCTCCACATGTACCACATTTAAGTGTGTGACTCTAATTCATTTACTAAGAAACTTGTAAGTCCAGATGTGAATTAGGCTGAGACTATGAGAAGACTCTGCAGTTAGTCCAATTAGTGAAAGCTGTTCAGTCACTTGGGCTATATAATATGAAAGATTCAGTAATGCACACTGTGTTTGTGGCAGATAAGGACACTGTATGGAATCTCTGGCTAGCCCCAGTAGCAGTACAAACCCCTAAGATCTTAAAGCAAAGCCATGTTATCCTCTTCAAATAATCCTTTGAGACACAGCTCTGGCTTACTGCTGAGTTCTAGCTGAGACTAAATGCCTGACCACAGAATCCAATGCCAGTCAGTCACTGCTGCTCATTATTAGCTGGGTATTAACTGAAGTCCAGTTTATAGTGGTAGATATCTAGAGCAGCATGCCATAAATGAGTACAAAGTTGGATGAACAGCTGGCTTAGTCTCCAGCAGCACCTACTCCCACTAGACGGCTGCTACAATTGTCATCACATCTGATTAAGTTTCCAAAAATGCACAGTCATTACTCAAGACCCATCTGCTTTCTGGCCAGGTCAATAGCCACAATAAGGGGATATGGAAGGAATTATCAGCCCTGCATCTTTCAAGTCTTTGGCTGGGGCACTGACTTTTGCAGTTCATCAGGTGTATGACATTCGCTTTGGTTTACCATTGCTGGTCAGGAACTCCCAGGGACTTCTGCTTAAATCTTTCTACCTTAGTAGTCCTCAGTCCATAAATCAGGGACTCGATGTAATAATTCTGCCAGTTACCAGTAGACCTATTCCAATCACACATTCAAAAACTTTGGAAGAAACCCTGAGGTAAACTCAAAGACTTTCTATACCAACTTTGAGATGAATTTAGAGCAAAACTCCATCTATATCACCTCCATAAGCCCCAATTCTAGCAGATGATAGATGCATTTCAGGTCACCAGAGATTACCATTAATTCAAATGTATTATTTACAATTCCTAAAGATACTTATTTCCTCTTCTTCAAGTCATTGTCATCCTAATATGTGGATGCAGGTCCTTTGGAAAAATCTTACAGGAATATTTACACTATAGAATTGTGGTAGCTTTGTGAGCACTCTCCTCAAGGAGGTTCCATCTCTCCTTCACTGAAAAGATTTTGAGTTTTTGAACTGGCTTTCCAGAGATTAGGGTATTAGGACACAACTCTACTGTGGTGACAAGCTGACACTATCAACACCTGTTGCCCAGATGGCAAATATTTCTGATTATAATTACTACTTCAATTGGTTGCTTATCTATGAGTCCTAAAGACACTGACCAAATAGCCACATTGGGTCACAACATTCTGATACCTGCTCCACCCTTCTATTTCAGGAACTGAGTCAATGTTGTCACCAGTACTTAAGTGCTGCCACATGGCCTCAGCCACTCTGGGGTGTCCCATAATAGTGGCATCTATCACTTTCAATGGCAGGAAAAATTTTGCCTCTTTATGGAACAGAGCTTTATGGAACAATTATGCCACACTTGTCAATGCATTTCTTTTTCTTCTCTTTCTTTCTTTTTTATTTATTTATTTATTTTTGAGACCCAGCCTTGCTCTGTTGCCCAGGCTGGAGTGCAGTGGCTCAATTTCAGCTCACTGCAACCTCCTCTTCCTGGGCTGGGTTCAAGCGAGTCTGCTGCCTCAGGCTCCTGAGTAGCTGGAATTACAAGTGCATGCCACCACGTCCAGCTAATTTTTGTATTTTTACTAGAGTTGAGGTTTTGCCATGTTGGTCAGGCTGGTCTCAAACTTTTTACCTCAGGTGATCAATCCGCCTCAGCCTCCCAATGTGCTGAAATTACAGGCATGAGTCACCACACCCCGGCTGCATTTCTTAATACTCTCGGCCTTCCTGCAGACATGATGAAGGAAATTTCACATGAGAAATTTATTCCAACATTCTTCTCCCTAAGCCTTTGGATTCTTTCCTTTCCAGTATACCAAAAAAGTTATGGCAGCTTAACTTAGTGGAATTAGGCTACTGTCAACTCCAAGTATCAGTCAGCTAAACAAACTGACAGTACCACTTCAACTGCTCAAAATAATTCATACATTTTTTTCTTTTTTTAAAGATGTATTTTCTTTTTTTTTTTTATTTTTTATTATATTGCATTTTAGGTTTGGGGTACATGTGAAGAACATGCAAGATTGTTGCATAGGTACACACACGGGAGTGTGGTTTGCTGCCTTCCGTCCTCTCACCTGTATCTGTCATTTCTCCCCATGCTATCTCTTCCCACCTCCACACCCCCCGTCCCTCCCCCATTTCCCCCCAACGGACCCCAGTGTGTAGTGCTCCCCTCCCTGTGTCCATGTGTTCTCATTGTTCATCACCCGCCTATGAGTGAGAAAATACGGTGTTTGATTTTCTGCTCTTGTGTCAGTTTGCTGAGAATGATGGTTTCCAGGTTCATCCATGTCCCTACAAAGGACGTGAACTCATCGTTTTTGATGGCTGTGTAATATTCCATGGTGTATATGTACCACATTTTCCCTATCCAGTCTATCATCGTTGACATTTGGGTTGGTTCCAGGTCTTTGCTATTGTAAACAGTGCTGCAATGAACATTCGTGTGCACGTGTCCTTGTAGTAGAATGATTTATAATCCTTTGGATATATACCCAGTAATGGGATTGCTGGGTCAAATGGGATTTCTATTTTTAGGTCCTTGAGGAATCGCCACACTGTCTTCCACAATGGTTGAATTAATTTACATTCCCACCAACAGTGTAAAAGTGTTCCTATTTCTACACATCCTCTCCAGCATCTGTTATTTCCAGATTTTTTAATGATCGCCATTCTAACTGGTGTAAGATGGTATCTCAATGTGGTTTTGATTTGCATTTCTCTGATGACCAGTGATGATGACCATTTTTTCATATGTTTGTTGGCCTCCTGCATGTCTTCTTTTGTAAAGTATCTGTTCATGTCCTTCGCCCATTTTTGAATGGGCTTGTTTGTTTTTTTCTTGTAGATCTGTTTTAGTTCTTTGTAAATTCTGGACATCAGCCCCTTGTCAGATGGGTAGACTGCAAAAATTTTTTCCCATTCTGTTGGTTGCCGATTCACTCTACTGACTGTTTCTTTTGCCGTGCAGAAGCTGTGGAGTTTGATTAGGTCCCATTTGTCTATTTTGGCTTTTGTTGCCATTGCTTTTGGCGTTTTGGTCATGAAGTCCTTGCCTACACCTATGTCCTGAATGGTTTTGCCTAGATTTTCTTCTAGGATTTTTATGGTGTTAGGCCTGATGTTTAAGTCTTTAATCCATCTGGAGTTAATTTTGGTGCAAGGTGTCAGGAAGGGGTCCTATTTCTGCTTTCTGCACATGGCTAGCCAGTTTTCCCAACACCATTTGTTAAACAGGGAGTCCTTTCCCCATTGCTTGTTTTTGTCAGGTTTATCGAAGATAAGATGGTTGTGGGTATGTTGTATTTTCTCTGAGGCCTCTGTTCTGTTCCATTGGTCTATATCTCTGTTTTGGTACCAGTACCATGCTGTTTTGATTACTGTAGCCTTGTAGTATAGTTTGAAGTCCGGTAATGTGATGCCTCCTGCTTTGTTCTTTTTGCTTAGAATTGACTTAACTATGCGGGCTCTCTTTTGGTTCCATATGAAGTTTAAGGTGTTTTTTTCCAGTTCTGTGAAGAAGGTCATTGGCAGTTTGATGGGAATAGCGTTGAATCTGTAAATTACTTTGGGCAGTATGGCCATTTTCACGATGTTGTTTCTTCCGAACCATTAACATGGAATGTTTCTCCATCTGTTTGTATCCTCTTTGATTTCATTGAGCAATGGCTTGTAGTTCTCCTTGAAGAGGTCCTTTACGTTCCTTGTTAGTTGTATTCCTAGGTACTTTATTCTCTTTGTAGCAATTGTGAATGGCAGTTCGTTCTTAATTTGGCTCTCTTGAAGTCTGTTACTGGTGTATAGGAATGCTTGTGATTTTTGCACGTTGATTTTGTATCCTGAGATTTTGCTGAAGTTGTTTATCAGTTTCAGGAGATTTTGGGCTGAGATGATGGGGTCTTCCAGATATACAATCATGTCATCTGCAAATAGAGACAATTTGATTTCCTCCTTTCCAATTTGGATACCCTTTATTTCTTTTTCTTGCCTGATTGCTCTAGCTAGAACTTCCAGTACTATATTGAATAGGAGTGGTGAGAGAGGGCATCCTTGTCTAGTGCCAGATTTCAAAGGGAATGCTTCTAGTTTTTGCCCATTCAGTATGATATTGGCTGTTGGTTTGTCATAAATATCTTTTATTGTTTTGAGGTACGTTCCGTCAATACCTAGTTTATTGAGGGTTTTTGGCATAAAGGTTGTTGAATTTTGTCAAAAGCCTTCTCTGCATCAATTGAGATAATCATGTGGTTTTTGTCTTTGGTTCTGTTTATGTGGTGAATTACGTTTATGGACTTGTGTATGTTGAACCAGGCTTGCATCCCCGGGATGAATCCTACTTGATCATGGTGGATGAGCTTTTTGATATGCTGTTGCAATCGGTTTGCCAGTATTTTATTGAAGATTTTTGCATCTATGTTCATCATGGATATTGGCCTGAAATTTTCTTTTCTTGTTGAGTCTCTGCCGGGTTTTGGTATCAGGATGATGTTGGTCTCGTAAAATGATTTGGGAAGGATTCCCTCTTTTTGGATTGTCTGGAATACTTTCAGAAGGAATGGTATCAGCTCCTCTTTGTATGTCTGTTAGAATTCAGCTGTGAACCCATCTGGACCTGGGCTTTTTTTTGGGTGGTAGGCTCTTTATTGCTGCCTCGACTTCAGACCATGTTATTGGTCGATTCAGGGTTTCGGCTTCTTCCAGGTTTAGGCTTGGGAGGATGCAGGTGTCCAGGAATTTATCCATTTCTTCCAGGTTTACTAGTTCATGTGCATAGAGTTGTTTGTAATAATCTCTGATGATGGTTTGGATTTCTGTGGAATCTGTGGTGATATCTCCTTTATCGTTTTTTATTGCATCAATTTGGTTATTCTCTCTTTTCTTTTTTATTAATCTGGCTAGTGGTCTATTTTGTTGATCTTTTCAAAAAACCAGCACCTGGATTTATTGATTTTTTGAAGAGTTTTTTGTGTCTCTATTTCCTTCAGTTCTGCTCTGATCTTAGTTATTTCCTGTCTTCTGCTAGGTTTTGAGCTTTTTTGATCTTGCTCCTCTAGCTCTTTCGATTTTAATAATAGGGTGTCAATTTTAGATCTCTCCTTTCTTCTCATGTGGGCACTCATTGCTATATATTTTCCTCTAGAGACTGCTTTAAATGTGTCCCAGAGATTCTGGTATGTTGTGTCTTCGTTCTCATTGGTTTCGAAGAACATCTTTATTTCTGCCTTCGTTTCATTGTTTATCCAGTCAACATTCAAGAACAAGTTGTTCAGTTTCCATGAAGCTGTGCGGTTCTGAGTTAGTTTCTGCATTCTGAGTTCTAACTCGATTGCACTGTGGTCTGAGAGACTGTTCGTTATGATTTCTGTTCTTTTGCATTTGCTCAGGAGTGATTTATTGCCAATTATGTGGTCAATTTTAGAGTAGGTGTGATGTGGTGCTGAGAAGAATGTATATTGTGGATTTGGGGTGGAGAGTTCTGTAAATGTCTATTAGGTTTGCTTGCTCCAGGTCTGAGTTCAGGTTCTGGATATCCTTGTTGATTTTCTGTCTGGTTAATCTGTCTAATATTGACAATGGGGTGTTAAAGTCTCCCACTATTATTGTGTGGGAGTCTAAGTCTCTTTGTAAGTCATTAAGAACTTGCCTTATGTATCTGGGTGCTCCTGTATTGGGTGCGTATATATTTAGGATCGTTAGCTCTTCTTGTTGCAGTCATCCTTTTACCATTATGTAATGTCCTTTGTCTCTTTTGATCTTTGTTGCTTTAAAGTCTATTTTATCGGAGATGAGAATTGCAACTCCTGCTTTTTTTTGCTCTCCATTTGCTTGGTAGATCTTCCTCCATCCCTTTATTTTGAGCCTTTGTGTATCCTTGCATGTAAGATGGGTTTCCTAGATACAGCACACTGATGGATTTTGGCTTTTTATCCAATTTGCCAGTCTGTGTCTTTTGATTGGGGCATTTAGTCCATTGACATTTAGGGATAGTATTGTGTTTTTTTGGTTTTTTTTTTGTTTGTTTGTTTGTTTGTTTATTTTTTTATTTTATTTATTTATTTTTTTTTATTGCATTTTAGGTTTTGGGGTACATGTGATGAACATGCAAGATTGTTGCATAGGTACACACATGGCAGTGTGCTTTGCTGCCTTCCGTCCCCTCACCTGTATCTGTCATTTCTCCCCATGCTATCTCTTCCCACCTTCCCACCCCCCGCCCCTCCCCCATTTCCCCCCAACGGACCCCAGTGTGTAGTGCTCCCCTCCCTGTGTCCATGTGTTCTCATTGTTCAACACCCGCCTATGAGTGAGAATATACGGTGTTTGATTTTCTGCTCTTGTGTCAGTTTGCTGAGAATGATGGTTTCCAGGTTCATCCATGTCCCTATAAAGGACGTGAACTCATCGTTTTTGATGGCTGCATAATATTCCATGGTGTATATGTACCACATTTTCCCTATCCAGTCTATCATCGTTGGGCATTTGGGTTGGTTCCAGGTCTTTGCTATTGTAAACAGTGCTGCAATGAACATTCGTGTGCACGTGTCCTTGTAGTAGAATGATTTATAATCCTTTGGATATATACCCAGTAATGGGATTGCTGGGTCAAATGGGATTTCTATTTTTAGGTCCTTGAGGAATTGCCACACTGTCTTCCACAATGGTTGAATTAATTTACATTCCCACCAACAGTGTAAAAGTGTTCCTATTTCTCCACATCCTCTCCAGCATCTGTTGTTTCCCGATTTTTTAATGATCACCATTCTAACTGGTGTGAGATGGTATCTCAATGTGGTTTTGATTTGCATTTCTCTGATGACCAGTGATGATGAGCATTTTTTCATATGTTTGTTGGCCTCCTGTATGTCTTCTTTTGTAAAGTATCTGTTCATATCCTTTGCCCATTTTTGAATGGGCTTGTTTGTTTTTTTCTTGTAGATCTGCTTTAGTTCTTTGTAAATTCTGGATATCAGCCCCTTGTCAGATGGGTAGACTGCAAAAATTTTTTCCCATTCTGTTGGTTGCCGATTCACTCTACTGACTGTTTCTTTTGCCGTGCAGAAGCTGTGGAGTTTGATTAGGTCCCATTTGTCTATTTTGGCTTTTGTTGCCATTGCTTTTGGCGTTTTGGTCATGAAGTCCTTGCCTACACCTATGTCCTGAATGGTTTTGCCTAGATTTTCTTGTAAGGTTTTTATGGTATTAGGTCTGATGTTTAAGTCTTTAATCCATCTGGAGTTAATTTTGGTGTAAGGTGTCAGGAAGGGGTCCTGTTTCTGCTTTCTGCACATGGCTAGCCAGTTTTCCCAACACCATTTATTAAACAGGGAGTCCTTTCCCCATTGCTTGTTTTTGTCAGGTTTGTCGAAGATCAGATGGTTGTGGGTATGTTGTATTTCCTGTGAGGCCTCTGTTCTGTTCCATTGGTCTATATCTCTGTTTTGGTACCAGTACCATGCTGTTTTGATTACTGTAGCCTTGTAGTATAGTTTGAAGTCCGGTAGTGTGATGCCTCCCGCTTTGTTCTTTTTGCTTAGAATTGACTTGGCTATGCGGGCTCTCTTTTGGTTCCATATGAAGTTTAAGGTGTTTTTTTCCAGTTCTGTGAAGAAGGTCATTGGTAGCTTGATGGGAATAGCGTTGAATCTGTAAATTACTTTGGGCAGTATGGCCATTTTCATGATGTTGATTCTTCCTAACCATGAACATGGAATGTTTCTCCATCTGTTTGTATCCTCTCTTATTTCGTTGAGCAATGGCTTGTAGTTCTCCTTGAAGAGGTCCTTTACGTTCCTTGTTAGTTGTATTCCTAGGTACTTTATTCTCTTTGTAGCAATTGTGAATGGCAGTTCGTTCTTGATTTGGCTCTCTTGAAGTCTATTACTGGTGTATAGGAATGCTTGTGATTTTTGCACGTTGATTTTGTATCCTGAGACTTTGCTGAAGTTGTTTATCAGTTTCAGGAGATTTTGGGCTGAGATGATGGGGTCTTCCAGATATACAATCATGTCATCTGCAAATAGAGACAATTTGATTTCCTCCTTTCCAATTTGGATACCCTTTATTTCTTTTTCTTGCCTGATTGCTCTGGCTAGAACTTCCAGTACTATATTGAATAGGAGTGGTGAGAGAGGGCATCCTTGTCTAGTGCCAGATTTCAAAGGGAATGCTTCCAGTTTTTGCCCATTCAGTATGATATTGGCTGTTGGTTTGTCGTAAATAGCTTTTATTGTTTTGAGATACGTTCCGTCAATACCTAGTTTATTGAGGGTTTTTGGCATAAAGGGTTGTTGAATTTTGTCAAAAGCCTTCTCTGCATCAATCGAGATAATCATGTGGTTTTTGTCTTTGGTTCTGTTTATGTGGTGAATTACGTTTATGGACTTGCGTATGTTAAACCAGCCTTGCATCCCCGAGATGAATCCTACTTGATCATGGTGGATGAGCTTTTTGATATGCTGTTGCAATCGGTTTGCCAGTATTTTATTGAAGATTTTTGCATCTATGTTCATCATGGATATTGGCCGGAAATTTTCTTTTCTTGTTGAGTCTCTGCCGGGTTTTGGTATCAGGATGATGTTGGTCTCGTAAAATGATTTGGGAAGGATTCCCTCTTTTTGGATTGTCTGGAATACTTTCAGAAGGAATGGTATCAGCTCCTCCTTGTATTTCTGGTAGAATTCAGCTGTGAACCCATCTGGACCTGGGCTTTTTTTGGGTGGTAGGCTCTTTATTGCTGCCTCGACTTCAGACCATGTTAGTGGTCTATTCAGGGTTTCGGCTTCTTCCAGGTTTAGGCTTGGGAGGGTGCAGGTGTCCAGGAATTTATCCATTTCTTCCAGGTTTACTAGTTTATGTGCATAGAGTTGTTTGTAATAATCTCTGATGATGATTTGGATTTCTGTGGAATCTGTGGTGATATCCGGGATAGTATTGTTATGTGTGAATTTGATACTGTCATTTTGATGCTACTTGGCTGTTTTGTTGGCTAGTTGATGCAGCTTCTTGATTGTGTTGATGCTCTTTTACCATTTGGTGTATTTTTGGAGTGGCTGGTACTGGTTGTTCCTTTATATGTATAGAGCCTCTTTCAGGAGTTCTTGTAGAGCAGGTTTGGTGGTGATGAAATCTCTGAGTGCTTGCTTGTTCACAAAGGATTTTATTTTTCCTTCACTTATGAAGTTTAGTTTGGCTGGATAGGTGATTCTGGGTTGAAAGTTCTTTTCTTTAAGGATGTTGAATATTGGCCCCCAATCTCTTCTGGCCTGTAGGGTTTCTGCTGAGAGATCTGCTGTGAGTCTAATGGGCTTCCCTTTGTGGGTAACCCGACCTTTCTCTCTGGCTGCCCTTTCATTTTCTGCCCTAGCATTTTCTCCTTCATTTCAACCCTGGTGAATCTGACGATTATGTGCCTTGGGGTTGCTCTTCTTGAGGAATATCTTTGTGGTGTTCTCTGTATTTCCTGGATTTGAATATTGGTCTGCCTTGCTAGGTTGGGGAAGTTTTCCTGGATAATATCCTGAAGAGTATTTTCCAGCTTGGATTCATTCTCTTCATCACATTCAGGTACACCTATCAGACGTAGATTAGGTCTTTTCACATAGTCCCACATTTCTTGAAGATTTTGTTCATTCCTTTTCGTGCTTTTTTCTCTGTTCTTGCCTTCTCTTTTTATTTCATTGAGTTGATCCTCGACCTCTGATATCCTTTCTTCTACTTGGTCAATTCGGCTGTTGAAGCTTGTGCATGCTTCACGAAGTTCTCGTGTTGTGTTTTTCAGCTCCATCAATTCACTTATATTCCTCTCTATGCTGTCCATTCTTGTTAGCATTTCGTCCAATCTTTTTTCAAGGTTCCTATTTTCTTTGCGTGCCGTTAGAACATGTTCTTTTAGCTCACTGTAGTTTCTTACTACCGACCTTCTAAAGTCTGATTCTGTCATTTCATCACCCTCCTTCTCCATCCGGTCTGGTTCCCTTGCTGGTGAGGAGTTGTGATCCCTTTTAGGAGGAGAGGTGTTCTGGTTTCGGGAGTTTTCATCCTTTTTGCGTTGGTTTCTTCCCATTTTTGTGGGTTTATCCACCTGTTGCCTTTGTAATTACTGTCTTTCAGATTAGGTCTCTGAGTGAGCTTCTAGTTCGTGGATGCTGAAGTTACTTCTTTTTTTTTTTTTTTTAAGCTTTCCTTCTAACAGTCTGGCCCCTCTGCTGTAGGACTGCTGAGGTCCTTTCCAGGCCCTGCTTGCCTGGGGGTCACCTGCAGCAGCTGCAGAACAGTAAGGGTTGCTACCCGTTTCCTCTTCTGCTATCTTTGTCCCAGAAGGATGCTCGCCTACTGTCAGTTTGTTCTCTCCATTATGAGGTGAGTCTTTGGATCTATGGGGGTCAGGGAGCTACTTGAGGAGACAATCTATCTTTTATTGGGGCTTAAGTCCTGAGTTGTGAGCTCCGTTGTTCGTTCAGAGCTGCTGGGCAGGTATGTTTAGGTCTGCTGCAGCTGAACTCATAAAGCACTTTTTGTTCCCAGGTGCTCTGTCCCAGGGAGTTGGAGCTTTATGATTTTCCATTGCACTACTGCCTTTTTCGTTTTTTCTTTCAGGTCTGACCCGCCCAGCTAGCAGCACGCCTAGCCACTGCCTGCCCGCAGGGGCTTTGCTGAGCTGCTGTGGGCTCCGCCCAGCTGCCCTGAGCTCTTCCCTTCAGTCGTGTTTATATGGGCGTAGTTAGAACTGTCTCGGCAATGGTGGCCCCAGCTCTGTTATGGTGGACTCTCTCTGTTGTGGCAGGTTGCCTCGGCAACGGCAGCCTGCCTCCCTAGCGGTGAAGAGTCTCAGTAATGGCGGAAGCCCCTCCCCCACCGAGTCGGACCGTCCTGGTTCAGCTGTGTTTGGTTTGAAGGGCTCAACCCAGAGGGTTTCCAGTTACTGTTTTTGTTTTCGTTGTTGTTGGGGGTGGAGGGGTGGGACCAACCGAGCCTGATCACCTGGCTCCCTGACTCAGAGTCTTTTCTTTTAAGTTGAACGACCCCGCGTTCCAGTCGCTTGTTGAAAAGGTGCCAGGATCTCCCGTGCTGCGACTCATGGAGTCGGCTCGAACTGCGGCGCCGGCTCCTGGCGGATTTTTTGCCTAGGAATCTCCTGGCCTGGCTCGCTATTTCAGATGAATGGGCAACTCTGCTGTCTCAGGGCTCTGCTCGCCAGCTAAGAGGGCTCCCAGACCAGTGGCTTTTGTACGGAGAACCGCAGCAACAGGGCATGGTCACAGCAGCCGCGCGGGCGGAATCGGCCCTGCGGGGGCCAAAACAGCCGCACCGGCTGGGACTGCGACGCTGGCGACCCCTCTGCCTGGGTATCTGCTGGTCTGTGGGCAATAAGAATTCGTCTGGAAATGCGGGGTCCACTCACCCTCTGCACTTTCACTGGGAGCTGAAGTCCTGAGCTGTTCTTAGGCGGCCGTCTTCCCAGCATTCCCCAATAATTCATACATTTTAAAAGCTCTGGCAATGGAATCCATTTCAATAAATGCAGTTTGATCCAACATTATGTGTTATCATCCTTGGTAGTTAGTACTGTATCAGTCAGGGCTTAGGCAGAAAAAGAAAACCTTCTCAGGTATTTTAAGCACAAAGTAAGTTAATACCATGGATATTGCTTTAAAGTGTAAAAAACAAAAACCTAGTGAATGAAAATGGAAAGAAGGGAAGAGAAGTACCACCACCCAGAGATCAGGTACTGCAAGAAGCCACTACAGCCTGTGTTAGTTTTCTAAGGCTGCCATAGCAAAGCACCACAGACTGGATGACTTAAACAACAGAAATTTATTTTCTCACAGTCTTGATAGCCAGAAGTCTGAGATCAAGGGTTGATGTCTCCTGAGGTCTCTCTCCTTGACTTGTAGATGGTCTTGGTACCAGCCTGAGTTCTCCAGGGAAACAGAACCAATAAGATTGATGAAATGTTTAATAGAGAGAGATAAAGAGATTATAAAGAATAGGCTCACATGGTTATGGAGGTTGAGAATTCCTGAGATCTTCAGTTAGCAATCTAGAAACCTAGAAAAGCAGACAGTCTCATTCCAGTCCAAGTCCAAAGGTCTGAGAACTTGTGCAACTGTGTAAGTTTCAGCCCAAGTCTGTATCTGAAGGCAGGAGAAGACTATGTCCCAGCTCAAAGATAGACAAGCCGAGAGTGGACTCTCCACCTTTTTGCTCTACTCAGGCCTTCAATCGATTGTATAAGGCCCACCTACACTGGGCAGGTAAATCTGCTTTACTCAGACTACTGATTCAAATGTTAATTTCATCCAGAAACACCTTTGCAGACACACCTAAAATAATGTTTAACCAAATATCTGGGCATCCCATGATCCAGTCAAATTGACACATGAAATTAACCATCAGAGCCATCTTTTCCCTCTATCTTCTCTTGGTCTTCTGTACACATCTGGGTCCCAATTTTCTTTTCTTATATGAATGTCAGTCATACTGAGGTAGGGCCCACTCTAGTGACCTTATTGTAACTTAACCACCTCATTAAAGGCTCTATCTCCAAATACAGTCATATTCTGACACAACAGGGGTTAGATCTCAACATGTAAACTATGGGGCACACAATTCAGTCTATAACCCCTGAAGGAGCCCACAGAGATCTGCCTCACAAATCTGTTTCTTACAGGAGACTGTGTTGGTCTGAGTGCCATCTCCACAGGAGCCTACATGGCCATTCAAAGGCCCCTGGAATCCCCACTCATCAGAGTCCATGCTTCTCTCTCTCTCCATGCTGCTGTGCTCTTTCTACATGAGGTGATTACTTCTATTAATGCCTCCAAGGGGCACAGTAGCCAATAGTTGATGCTGTCACAGGTGAGATCACAGCCCATGGCATACTGGAGCCACCTTCATGGCCACCAAGAATGACTGCTGGAGATGCCGTCACTGCCTGAAATGGGGTAGCTTCTTTCTCCTGGCTTGTAATCTTGCACGAGTGCCTCTCTTAGCAGAACGTAGCTGCAAGTCTACTGGCAACAGAATCTGACTTGCAGCCCCTGCAACACAGGAGAGAACATAGAAGGGCAGCCATGCATCTGAGCACCAACAAGGAGTGTCTGGCACAGAAGCTTTCCCAAAAACATAACATTTGAACAGAAACCTAAACAACAGAGGCTAGTGAGCAAGGCACAAAGCTAACGTATTCACAGCAGAGGGACTAGCTTGCAAACCACTGAGGTGCTTATTAGTTTGAGAAATCCAGAAGACTCAAACTAGTATACCCGGAAGGGAATGGACAAGGAATAGTAGTAAGAGATGAAATCAGAGGGATAGTTGAGGGGCCAGACCACTAAAGTCCTTGTAATTTGAGTGACAATATAATTTATTCTACAAACCAAAACATTTTGAGAATGAGAGTGAAGGAGGTGGTATTACTAATAATTATACTGGGACAACAGCCATAAAACAAATTTTCCCAGACCAATCAAGGCACAATCACTCTACTTATAAGCCACTGTTAGGATTTCTTTTCTTTTAAACTGACTGACAAGGGAAGGTATTGGAGGTTTTAACAACAGTGATATGATGTGACTTACATTTTTAAAGAACCACTCTGGATTTTATGCTAAGAATGGGCTATAAGAAGGCCAAGGGTGAGAGAAGTTAGAAGCTTCTTGCAATCATCAAGGTGAGCAATCGTGGTCTCTGGAAGCAGGGTGGTAGCTGGGGAGGGAGTTAGCAGAGGGATTTATTGATGAATTGGATATGGGGTACAGGAGGAGCAATCCTTAACACAAAAGCTAGAGTGGCCTGAGTCCACGAACCTCTTCTCTTCTCTCTCTACACTCATATCCATAGAGATATCACCCAATTTCATGAATTTAAATGCCATATGTTTCTGTATATACCTCTGATCATGATATCCAGTTCATATATTGTATCTCTAGACTTGTGGATCCAACAATATTCCCAAATGTTTTATTCAAATAACTATATCAAAGTTGTTCTACTCCAAACTGCACTTGTTTCTCTTTTACTTTTTCAAAAGTTTCCCTCCTCTGACATTCCTCCACAACAGTAAAGTGATAGTCTTTCAATCAGTTGATCAGGCCAAAAAAAGTCATGACATAATCCCTGACTTCTCTCTTTTTCTCACATATAACACCCAATCCATCAGCAGTAATGTTAGCTCTACCTTAAAACATAATCTAAATCCACCCACTTCTTATGCGCTCCATGACTACCACCCTGGTTCTTGCCACCACCCCACCACCCTGCCTCACCTACTACAGCCCTAGCTCTCTGGCTGATTTCCTTAGCTCTGTGTTTAAGGCCTGGATTTCCACTGTCCAAACAACAAGCAGAATCATTCTTTTAAAACAAGACAGGTCATGTCTGGTGTCTTCACACTTCCCCTCCCTACTGTATATAATATATTGCCTTCTCTATCACTTACCATTGACATCTGGCTAAAGCAAGGAACAAAAAATAAAAGCCTTCTAAACTTTTCAAAACCATCAAAGCATAAGCTTTGGCCTTCAGGAGGTTTGCAGATTTCTGTGGGCCTCAGATTTGATTATCAGCCTTTTAAACAGATACTTCTTGGCCTTTCCTCTTCTCCTTAGCCCTTTGAACCCTATACCTCCCTTGCACCTGTTTCTCAATATATCCCGGAATGGCTCATAATTCTCAAACTTTATGACATTAAATGTGATAATATATACAAATATGTGATTATAGTCACTTCTCCATAAACACGTTCTTGTCTCCTTCTCTACTCCCTTCCCCTAATATGTATTTACTTTTTCTTTCTTCATATTTTATTCCCCTTTCTTTTTGGATCAGAGTCAACTTTGTGTACATTATTATCCAAATAAAGTGAAAATTGAAGTAGATGCCCAAGTTGTTTAGAGACTCTCGAACCTCACTTTTAATGATGTGAACAGAGACTCTCAGGTTAAAGCAGCAAACTGTGCTGTTTGAAGCTAGCTTGATTCTTTGGCTTCTCTTGCATTGAGGAAACCTGGTTGCTACTCCCCTACTTGTCCAGCCTAAGTTAATATAAGGTGACCAATTTCTTCTGTTGCCAAAAATAATGAGATCTCTAAAATATGGTGGCTCAAAGAGGGGAATTCAGTGTGGAGCTGATTTCATTTGATAAGATACTAAATTTTAGTGCCTGCAGAGAAACTCTATTTTGTTGAACTAAGAATGCATTTGGCTCACACCATATATTTATTTCTTTCTGTAATATAGCTTAGTACAGTGGAGAGGAGAAAAAATATTATATTCACCACCAGCCTGGGCAACATGATGAAACTCCATCTCTACTAAAATACAAAAAATTAGCCAGGTGTGGTGGCATGCACACACAGTCCCAGCTATTCAGGCTGAGGCAGGAGACTCGTCTGAACCTGGGAGGCGGAGGTTGCAGTGAGCCAAGACCACACCACTGCACTCAAGCCCGGGTGACAGAGCAAGACTCTGTCTCAAAAAAAAAAAAAAAAAAAAAAAAATGAAAGAAAGAAAAAGAGAAAGAGAGAGAAAGAGAGAGAGGGAGGGAAGGAGGGAGGGACGGAGGGAAAAAGAAATCTATTCTTAAAATGTGACCCTCATTTTATGATGGAAAACCAGGGAGCAGTAGGTAAACTTTTGTAAGATAATAAAGACTTAAAGAAATCAGGTTCCTGGAAACCTTTGTATCTAGAAAATATGATCATAAATACACCAGAAAGTTGCAGGCAGATATGGTTGCTGGAGTGATTTGTGTCCCAGTTTTATCAAAGTGGAATCCTGATTACACCTGCAAAATGTTATCAGAAAACTGAAAGAGATTAAACAGATCATCTACCACTTAACAGCAGTTTTCTTCTCGTATAATCTATTCCTACATGCTATTCATTCCCTGATTTAATAATATAAAAATTTTTGTTTGAGGTTTTCAAAAACACAGTTTTCTGTTTTGTTTATGAAGAAACAGTTGAACCTAATGCTCAGATTGTGTAATTTTGGGGTCCCTGTTACAGGAAAGGCTGAGGCTGCCAAACTGTAACCAATGTTTCCAAAGTCTTGCACCGTGTCTTCTCTGCAGCATAGCTCAGGAAGATGATGACTCTCCAAGAAAGATGAATGACTACTCAGTTTTCTCGGGGCTTGCCTGTACTCCCACTGGAATAAGTCTGTGGTATGGAACAGTGATACATAGTTCCTGTCAAAATTAACGACCTGCAGAGCTTCATTCAGCAGCAACTCATCTGACTCCAACACATGAGCCGGACCAAGAGAGCAGAAATCACTGTGCATATGTGGGTGATTCAATAAAACCCATGGGGTTTTTCCATGGTCCTTGAATTAAATATGTTCTAACTGAGCTCTCTTTCTAAACACTGTATAAGTATAAACTAATCAGGCAGCTTTTTTTCCATGCTGGTTAACAACAGCAGGGGACAGGAGCAGCTACCACAGTTACTAAAAGGAATCTGTCTTCACTCACGGGAAACTTGACTTCATTTTCCTTTACTTAGAAGTTGATTTCAAGAAATGTAAAGTCCATACTTTTTATGCTATCACAATATGTATCTATTTTTTGGTATATACAATGAATGATTCTGCAACATTTAAAAAAAAAACAGCATGTTAACTCTAAGGCATACCTTACTACACAATCTGCGAGAATAACAAAAAAGTTAAGCATCCCTCTGAAACCCCGAAGTTGGAGACCAGCTGTGGTCCCATACCAGTCACTGATATGGTCCACACAGAAGCCCAAAATATGAAAAAGGGAGTACGAGTTCTTCATCTTGAGGTCACCAAGTTTTGGAGAGAAAATGAGTAACGCAAGGACATTTTCCCTGGGGATCACACCAATATTTGGGAAGCAAATAGAAAGAGGAGTGGAGACTGAGAATTAATAGTCCAAGAAGTAGAAGGCAAACCAAGAGACAAAAAAATCGGACACCAAAATAGAAGAAGGGGTTTAGAAGGGAGTGATCAGGTGAGGGAACGTGATTTTCTAGGTGAACGGCTTCTCTAGCCACATTTAAACTTTGAAATAGTTGTAGTTCCAGTTGGCAGCTTTATTGCAAGCTTGTGAGAAACCCTCAGCCAGCACCACCCAGCTGAGTCTCTCCCAAATTCCTGATCTTCAGAAAATGTTTGTTATTGTAAATTGCTAAGTATTGGGGTAATTAGTTACACAGCAGTAGACACCTAATACAGTGAGAGCCATTTCAGTGGAGCAATGGGGTGGAATCCAAGACACATCGGGCTAAACAGTGATTTAGGAAGGAGGAAATGGGAAAACGAAATGTAGAAGTCTTTCATAAATCTTGACTATGAGGAATTTTAATAATGACAAAAATAGCACGGATTTGGCACCAGGGAAGTTTTATTGTTTTTGTTCTTTAATGGGAACCAGATTTTTATTTCAGGAGCAAAAAGTCGATACACAACCAGGTTTGAAGATAAAGATCCTGTGGGGATCTCGATGGGGATGCCATCACAGACATGAGGAAGGGGATGGGGCGGTGCAGGTAACTGAAACGGTAGAGGGGAAGAAGTGAAACCCTAATGACTCCAGCATTTATGACTCTACCTCTTGCTGGCTCTAGGTCATTCTGTAAACATGCCATCTCTAAGTGACCTAGTCTTTTCAGATTCCAAGGACCATTAGGTTCTCCTAACTGTCCAGCCAGGGACCTTGAATATCAAACTGTAAGATAGGAATGAACTCACAATATGAACACTTTGGTTATGTTTCAGGCATTTAATTTCATCTGATCAAAGCTAGAATTTCATACGGTCTAAGAGCATAAGAGACATGCTGTTCTGGGGTTGTTTGCTAGAGAAGGTGAAAGGACCCGATAAGAACTATAATCAAGTCCTTCAGTAAAAGTTAAAGGCCCATGATTCCAATACTATCAATTCAGAATTTAACATAATTCCCTCCCAGCATGAGCTTTGAATCTTTTGCTTAATGTTTTCCTCAACTTGGTATGCTCTTCACCCCATCCTGTGCTTAGGCTCTGCATGGTCAAATTGTAACCAGTTCAGAGGTCACACACTTCATTCTTTGTCTCCTAATGCTGCCCATTGGTTTTGACATCTCCTTTCTCTGATTCCTGTAGCATTTTCTTTGTGCCTCTTATTTTTTGTGTTGTGCCTTTTTTTAGTCACGTATCTTCTTAAATAATGCCCCAGTTACTCTATCAACACCTCTGACTCAGAGGCCATGCCACATTGACCTCAGTATTCTTAATACTTGGCATAGCATCTAGCATATCATGCTCTGCCTGAGGCATGGTATGTAGAATGCATTTGATGTAGCATTTGATGCATATTAGGTTGTCCTTTAACTTTTGGCTTCCCTTTTTATTGGTTGGAGAAATGACTGGCTGTTTGTATAGACGATGTATGAACTGATAATGGAGGAAGATACTCTGACAGTTTTGCCTGTCCTTGAAACACTCAAGTAAGTAAAATGCTGCATACCTTAGAAATGTGTTACTTCTTCATTTTTTCATAGCTGTAAGGAACACTTGGGACTGGACAATTGTACCGAAGATTATTTTCAATATTATTGAAAGTTATTTTCTGACAATTAGCTGTCATGATTGAGAACTGGTTTAAGTCACTGTAGTTATGAAGATCCAATGTCTCTGCAGTTTCACTTCCTGGTTTCAGAGACCCCTGTGACTGGGCAAGTGTTCATCACATGACACAATAAAGCTTTGATTAAATTTTATTCTATGAAATATGTATATTCATATGTTAGTAGCCTTTCACTTTTCTCAGAAACAATTACTTATGTTTATGATTTTGTTCTTATCCAGACAGATCTCTTTTTTTAGCTTTTAAGTAGGGGAGAAAAGCAGAGAGTACCTAGAAGTTCTGAGGTGTAAAGAAAGGGAAGGAAAATCGGTACTAATGGACATAAGCCTACAGTTATGAGGTGTTAACTCTACCACACACTTGACTTCTACAGTGTCACTTTGACCCTCATGCCAACACTGTAAGGCAAATATTGTGATCCTTATTTTACAAATGTAAAATCGAATGATGTTGAGTTACTTGCTCAAAGTTACATAGCTAAAAAGCAGCACAGTTAGGATTTCTATCTGGGACACCTCACTTCAAAGCTTCAGCCTTTGCCACTATACTAGATTGTATTTGCAGCACATGAGTATGAGTAGAATCCCTTCCCTGTACTTTTATTTGATTGCAATATATTTACGGAGCCTTTGAAACTCAGTCTTTTTAAAAGCTGTCTCACAAATGTAGTTTTCTCATTTACTTTTCATGATGAACTATTTTTAACTTAGAGAAAACTATAGAGAATAACAACACAAGCTGTATATCTACATATACATTGACAGCTTCAACAAAGTCTGACAGTTTGCCATTGTTATTCCCAAACTTGGATTTTGCAAAACTAAAACATTAATAACACAATTGAAATTTCTGATATACCCCTTCCTAATTCTCATTTTCTTCCTTCCATTCCCAGAGGCAATAATTATTATGAAATTCATTTGTATCATTTCTGTTTGTGTCATAGTCTTACTAAACATATGTATACATAAACATTTGTTATTTTTCTGTGGAGTTTTTAAAACAATGAATGAGTGGTATCACGCTTTATGCATACTTCACATAATATTTCATAACTTATGTATGTGAGATTCTTTTCATGCTTGCATATGTAGCTCTAACTTATTTATTTTAATCACTGTATAGAACTTCATGGAAACAAGTTATTCATTATCCTGTTAATGAACAAAGAGATTGTTATTGAATCCTGTGATTGCGAACAATGATACCACAAGCCTTGTTGGGCATGTCCTTTGGAGTAAGTGTGTGAGTTTCTCTAGACAAGCACTGTTCAATAGAAATATCATGCATGCCACATACGTAATTTAAAATTCTAAGGCCGGGCGTGGTGGCTCACGCCCTGTAATCCCAGCACTTTGGGAGGCCGAGGCAGGTGGATCACGAGGTCAAGAGATCGAGACCATCCTGGTCAACATGGTGAAACCCCGTCTCTACTAAAAGTACAAAAAATTAGCTGGGCATGGTGGCGCGTGCCTGTAATCCCAGCTACTCAGGAGGCTGAGGCAGGAGAATTGCTTGAACCCAGGAGGCGGAGGTTGTGGTGAGCCGAGATCACGCCATTGCACTCCAGCCTGGGTAACAAAAGCAAAACTCCGTCTCAAAAAAAATAAAATAAAATAAAATAAAATTCTAGTAACCACATTAGAATAGAAAAAGAAACCGATAAAATGTTAATTCTAAAATTAGAATTTTTAATTCTAATACTATATTTTATTTAACACAGTGTATCTAAAATACTATCGTTTCAGTAAGTAATTAACATAAAATTGTGAATCAAATATTATACTAAGAAAATGTTTTCTTGTACTAAGAAAATTATAACCAATTGAAACTTGTGAAAGAAAATGTTTTTCTTTTAAACCTAGTGTTCCTTTTACACTTGGAGTACATTTCAATTTTTCAATTGCTCTATAGCTACAAGTGGATAGTAGCTACTATAACAGATAGTGTAGCTATAGCCTATATACCTAAAAGAATTATTGAGTTGTAATGTAAGCAAAGCAATAACTTTACCAAATATTATAAAATTGCGTTCAAAGTTGTTGTCCCAATTTCACTCCCAGCAGGAATGTGTGAAAGTTTTCACTTCTCCACATCCTTGCCAAAGAGCTAAGTTATTGAAAGATATTTCAAATTGTTGAAATTTGAAGTGTGTGAAATATCTCATTTTTAAAGTTTTTTTCTGATTTATAGCTTTATTGAGCCTTTCATCACATATTAATTATACATTCATTATTCATCTTCCATGAATTGCCTATTCTTTGCCATTTTGGAAGTATCAGTTTGTAGAAGTTTTTGACATACATATTACAAATAGGTCCTTTCAGACTATGGCTTATATTTTGCCTTCTCTACAGAAAAAAAAAAAAAAAAAAAAAAAAAAAAAAAAAAACACCTGCCACAACCACTATCCTCACTGCTGATGCCCGGGTGAGTTTGGGCTGTCTCAGAATTTTATGTGTATGGAATTTAAAAGTATGTTTCCTTTTTAGTCTGATTGCTTTTTCTTAATATTATGTTTTTGAGGATCATACTCCAAAAATTAAATTTATCTATCTACCTATCCATCTATCTGTCATCTATCTATTTATTTTGAGGTGAAGTTTGACTCTTGTCCCCCAGGCTGGAGTGCTGTGGTGTGATCTTGGCTCACTGCAACCTCTCCCTCCCGTGTTGAAGCGATTCTTCTGCCTCAGCTTCCCACGTAGCTGGGATTACAGGTGCCCACCACCAGACCTGGCTAATTTTTTTTTGTATTTTCAGTAGAGATGGGATTTTACCATGTTGACCAGGCTGGTCTTGAACTAATGACCTCAGGTGATTCGCCTACCGTGGCCTCACCTCATGACATCAGCAGTGAGGATAGTGGTTGCGGAAGCTTTTTTTTTTTTAAGCTAGTCAATGTTATCAATAATATCCTTTCTTGTCAATTTTTAGTGATTCTTGAAAGAAATTCTTGCATATCTCTTTTTTTAAAAACCTTTTATTTTAGGTTCAGGGATAGATGTGAAGGTTTGTTATATAGATAATTTCCCGTCATGAGGTTTTGTTTTACAAATCATTTCATCAATCAGGTATTAAGCCCAATACTCAATCTTTTCTACTCCTCTTTCACCTGCCATCCTCCACTCTCAATTAAATCCCAGTGTCTGTTGTTTCCTTCTTTGTGTTCATGGGTCCTCATCATTTAGGGCCAATTATAAGTGAAAACATGTGGTATTTGGTTTTCTATTCCTGCATTAGTTTTCTAAGGATAATGGCCTTCAGTTGCATCCATGTTTCCACAAAAGAAGATATGATCTCATACTTTTTTATGGCTACTAGTATTCCATGGTGTATATGTACCACATTTTCTGTATCCAGTGTGTCATTGACGGGCATTTAGGCTGACTCCATGTCTTTGCTATTATGAATAGTGTTGCAATGCACATTCATGTGCATGGCAGAATGATTTATACCTCTGGGTATGTACCCAGTAATGGGATTGCTGAGTCAAATACTAGTTGTGCTTTTGGCTCTTTGAGGAATCACCATACTGCTTTTCACAATGGTTGAGCTAATTTACACTCCCAGCAACAGTGTATAAGTATGGCCTTTTCACTGCAACCTGGCCTGTATATGTTTTGTTTTGTTTTATTTTTATTTTTTAGTAATAGCCATTCTGACTGATGTGAGATGGTATATCATTGTGGTTTTGATTTGCATATCTCTAATGACTAGTGATGTTAGTATTTTTTTAATATGCTTGTTGGCTGCATGTTTGTCTTCTTTTGGACAGTGTCTGTTCAAAAATGGCTGGCAAGATGGCCAAATAGGAACAGCTCTGGTCTACAGCTCCCAGGGAGATCAACACAGAAAATGGGTGATTTCTACATTTTCAACCGAAGTACCTGACTCATCTCACTGGGACTGGTTAGAGAGTGGGTGCAGCCACAGAAGGCAAGCCAAACCAGGGTGGGGCATCACCCTACCTAAGAAGAGCAAGGGGTTGGAGAGCTTTCTGTCCTTGCCAAGGGAAGCTGTGAGGGATCGTGCATTCTGGCCCAGATACTACACTTTTCCCACAGTCTTCTCAACCCCCAAACCAGGAGATTCCCTCAGGTGCTACACCACCAGGGCCCTGGTTTCAAGCACAAAACTGGGTGGCTGCTTGGGCACACAGCAAGCTAGCTGCAGGAGTTCTTCTTCATACCACAGTGGTGCCTGGAGCACCAGCGAGATAGAACCATTCACTACCCTGGAAAGGGGGCTGAAATCAGGGAGCCAAGTGATCTAGCTCAGCAGATCCCACCCACACAGAGCCCAGCAACCTAAGATCCACTGGGTTGAAATTCTGGCTGCCAGCACAGCAGTCTGAAGTCCAACTGGGATGCTCAAGTTTGGTGGGGGGAGGGGTGTTTGCCATCACTGAGGCTTGACTAGTTAATTTTCCCCCTCACAGTGTAAACAAAGCCGCCAGTAAGGTCAAAATTGGCAGAGCTCACCGCAGCTCTGCAAAGCTGCTATAGCCGGATTGCCTCTCTAGATTCTTCCTCTCTGGGCAGGGCATCTTTGAAAGAAAGGCAGTAGCTCCAGCCAGGTTTATAGATAAAATTTCCATCTCCATGGAACAGAGCACCTGGGGATACCAAAACCTGGCAGAGACACAACAAAAAGAAAATTTCAGGCCCATATCCCCGATGACTACTGATGCAGAAATCCTCAATAAAATACTGGCAAAATGAATCCAACAGCATATCAAAAAGCTTATCCAACACGATCAAGTCTGCTTCATCCCTGGGATGCAAGGCTGGCTCAACATATGCAAATAAATAAACACAATTTATCACAAAAACAGAACCAATGACAAAAACCACATGATTAGCTCTGTAGATATAGAAAAGGCCTTCAATAAAATTCAATACTCATTCATGCTAAAAACTCTCAATAAAATAGATATTGATAGAACCTATCTCAAAATAATAAGATCTATTTATGACAAACCCACAGCCGGTATCATACTGAATGGGCAAAAACTGGAAATATTCCCTTTGAAAACTGGCACAAGACAAGGATGCCCTCTCTCACCATTCCTATTCAACATAGTATTGGAAATTCTGGCCAGGGCAATCAGGCAAGAAAAAGAAATAAAGTGTATTCAAATAGAAAGAGAGAAAGTCAAATTATTTCTGTTTGCAGATAACATGATTGTATATTTAGAAAACCCCATCAACTCAGCCCCAAATCTCCTTAAGCTGATAAGCAACTTCAGCAAAGTCTCAGGACACAAAATCAATGTGCAAAAATCACAGGCATTCCTATATACCAATAATAGATAAACAGAGAGCCAAATCATGAGTAAACTCTGATTCACAATTTCTACAAAGAGACTAAAATACCTAAGAATACAATTTACAAGGGATGTGAAGGACCTCTTCAAGGAGAACTCAAACCACTGCTCAAGAAATAAGAGAAGACACAATGGAAAAACATTCAGTGCTCATGAATAGGAAGAAGCAATATTGTGAAAATGGCCATGCTGCCCAAAGTAATTTACAGATTCAGTGTTATCCTCATCAAGCTACCATTGACTTTCTTCACAGAATTGGGAAAAAAAATCACGTTAAACTTCATATGGAATCAAAAGAGAGACTGCATAACCAAGACAATCCTAAGCAAAAAAAAAAAAAAAAAAAAAAGCTGGAAGCATCACACTACCTACTTCAAATTACACTACAAGGCTATGGTAGCCAAAACTGCATGGTACTGGTAACAAAAACAGAGATACAGACCAATGAAACAGAACAGAGTCCTTAGAAGTAATGCCACACATTTACAACCATGTGATCTTTAACAAACCTGACAAAAACAAACAATGGGGAAAGGATTCCTTATTTAAAAAATGCTGTTTGGAAAACTGGCTAGCCATATGCAGAAAGCCAAAACTGGATCCCTTCCTTACACCTTATACAAAAATTAACTCCAGATGGATTAAAGATTTAAACGTAAGACCTAATACCATAAAAACCCTAGAAGAAAACCTAAGCAAAACCATTAAGGAAATAGGCATAAGAGAGGACTACATGACTAAAACACCAAAAGCAATGAAAGCAAAAACCAAAATTGATAAATGGGATCTAATAAAACTTAAGAGCTTCTGGACAGCCAAAGAAACTATCATTAAAGTGAACTGGCAACCAATAGAATGGGAAAAATTTTTGCAATCTACCCATCTGGCAAAGGGCTAATATCCAAAATCTACAAAAAAAATTAAACAAATTTACAAGAAAAAAACAACCCCATAAAAAAGTTGGTGAAGGATATGAACAGATACTTTTCAAAAGAAGACATTTATGAAGCCAACAAACATATGAAAAAGACTCATCATCACTGGTCATTAGAGATATGCAAATCAAAACCACTTTGAGGTACCATCTCATGCCAGTTAGAATGGCAATAATTAAAAAATCTGGAGACAACAGATGCTGGAGAGGATGTGGAGAAATAGAAACACTTTTACACCATTGGTGGGAGTGTAAATTAGTTCAACCATTGTGGAAGACAGTGTGGCAATTCCTCAAGGGCCTAGAAACAGAAATTCCATTTGACCCAGCAATCCCATTACTGGGTATATATCCAAAGAATTATAAATCATTCTACTATAAGGACACATGCACACGAATGTTCATTGCAGCACAGTTTACAATAGCAAAGACCTCGAACCAACCCAAATGCCCATCGATGATAGACTGGACAGGGAAAATGTGGCACATATACACCATGGAATATTACGCAGCCATCAAAAACGATGAGTTGGTGTCCTTTGTAGGGACATGATGAACCTGGAAACCATCATTCTCAGCAAACTGACACAGGAGCAGAAAATCAAGCACTGCATGTTCTCACTCATAGGCAGGTGTTGAACAACGAGAACACATGGACACAGAGAGGGGAGCACTACACACTGGGGTCTGTTGGGGAAAATAGGGGAGGGACAGCAGGGGATGGGGAGTTGGGGGAGATGGCATGGGGAGAAATGTCAGATATAGGTGAGGGAGAAGAAGGCAGCAAATCACACTGCCATGTGTGTACCTATGCAACAATCTTGCATGTTCTTCACATGTACCCCAAAACCTAAAATGCAATAAAAAAAAAATTTTTTTTAAATCAGGAGACAACAGATTCTGGAGAAGATGTGGAGAAATGGGAACACTTTTACACTGTTGGTGGGAGTGTAAATCAGTTCAACCAGGTGGAACACTGTGGCAATTTCTCAGGGATCTAAAATTAGAAATACCATTTGACTCAGTAATTCCATTACTGGGTATATACCCAAAGGATTGTAAAACATTCAATTATAAAGACACATGCACATGTATGTTTATTGTGGCACTGTTTACAATAGCAAACAATTAGAACCAACCCAAATGCCCATCAATGATATACTAGATAAAGAAAATGTGGCACCATGGAGTACTATGCAGTGATATATGATGAGTTCATATCCTTTGCAGGGACATGGATGAAGCTGGAAACCATCATTCTCAGCAAACTGACAGAAGAACAGAAAACCAAACACTGCATATTCTCACTTATAAGTGGGTGTCAAACAATGAGAACACGTGGATATGGGGCAGGGGGCGGATCATCACACATTGGAGCCTGTCAGGGAGTGGTGAGGCCAGAGGAGGGATATCAGGAGGTGGGAGGATTGGGGAGGGATAACATTAGGAGAAACACCTAATGTAGATGATGGGGGGATGGATGCAGAAAACCACCAAGACATATGTATACCTATGTAGCAAACCTGCATGTTCTCCACATGTGCCCCAGAATTTAAAGTATAGTTTTTTAAAAAGTGAAAAAAAAAAATTTTAACCAGGCTGAACTGGCTGAAATGACAGAAATAGAATTCAGAATATGGTTAGGAATGAAGATCATCAAGATTCAGGAAGATGGCAAAACCCAATTCAAAGGAACTAAGAATTAAAATAAAACAATACAGGAGCTGAAGGACAAAATAGCAAATATAAAAAAGGACCTAATTAATCTGACAGAGCTGAATAACACAATACAAAAATTTTTCAATGCAATCACAAGTACTAATAGTAGCACAAACCATGCTGAGATAAGAATCTCAGAACTTGCAGACTGGCTTATTAAAATAAGACAGCCACACAAATATAAAGAACATAATTAAAAAGGAATGAACAAAATGTCTGAGAAATATGGGATTATGTGAAGAGGTCAAATCTATGAACCACTGGCATTCCTGAAAGGGTGGTGGGGGGGGGAAGCAAACAACTTGGAAAACACATTTCAGGATATCATCTATGAAAACAACCTTGCTAGAGAGGCCACAGTCAAATTCAGAAAATACAGAGAACTCCTGCAAGATTTTACACAAAAAGATTATCCCCAATACACATAACTGTCAGATTTCCCAAGGTTGAAATCAAAGAAAATGTGTTAAAGGCAGCTAGAGAGAAAGGGCAGGTCACCTACCAAGAGAACCCCATCAAGCTAACAGCAGACTTCTCAGCTGAAAGTCGGAAGATGTAGGAAGCCTATATTCAACATTCCTAAAGAAAAAAAATCATCAACCAAAAATTTGTTTGAAGCCTAACTAAACTACCTAAACAAAAGAGAAATAAGATTCTTTTCAGATAAACAAATGTTGAGGGAGTTTGTTACCACTAGACCTGCCTTACAAAAGATTTTGAAAGGAGTGCTAAATATAAAAAGAAAAGAATGCTACCAACTAATACAAAAAGACATGTAAACTTGCAAACCAGTGACACTGTAAAGCAACCACACAAACATGCCAATGTAATAACGAGCTAACGACACAGTGACAGGATAAAATGCATACATACCAATACTAATCTTGAATGTAAACGGGCCAAATGCCCCACTTAAAATGCATGGAGTGGCAAGCTGAATAAAAAAGAAGGACCCAATGGTATCCTGTCTTCAAGACACCCATCTCATATGTAATGACACACTTAGGCCCAAAATAAAGGGATGGAGGAAAATTTGCCAAGCAAATGGAAAAAAGAAAAAAGCAGGATCACATTCCTAATTTCAGACAAAACAGATATCAAACCAACAAAGATAAAAAGAAAGAAAAAAGACAAAGAAGGGCATTACATAATGATAAAGGGTTCAATTCAACAAGAAGACCTAACTATCCTAAGTACATATGCACCCAACACAGGAGCACCCAAATTCATATAGCAAGTTCTTAGAGATGTACAAAGAGACATGATCTCCCACACAATAATAGTGGGAAACTTCAACACTCTACCAATAGTATGAGACATGTCATCAAGGCAGAAAAGTAACAAAGTTATTTAGGACCTGAACTCAACATTGGTCCATATGGATCTGATAGACCTCTGCAAAACTCTCCACCCAAAAACAACAGAGTATACATTCTTCTCATCAATACGTGGCACATGCTCTGAAACAAACCACATAATTGGACAAAAAACAATCCTCAGCAAATGCAAAAGAACCAAAATCATACCAAACACACTCTCAGACTATAGCACAATAAAAATAGAAGTCAAGACTAGAAATGTTGCTCAAATTCATGCAATTACATAGACATTAAACAACATTCTCCTGAATGACTTTTGGGCAAATAAAAAAATTAAGGCAGAAACGAAGAAGTTCCTTGAAACTTATGAGAACAAGGACACAGCATACCAGGATCTATGGGAGACAGCTAAGGCCGTGTCAAGAGGGAAATTCATAGCACTAAATGCCCACATCAAAAATTTAGAAAGATCTCAAATTGACAACATCACAACTGAAAGAAATAGAAAAGCAAGGACAAATCCACCTCAAAGCTAGCAGAAGACAAGAAATAATCAAAATCCAAGCTAAACTAAGGAAGCAAATAAAAAATTTGAAACATTTACAATGAAACCAAGAGATTTTTTTTGAAAACATTAATAAGATAGGCCACTAGTTAGACTAATAAAGAAGAAAAGAGAGAAGATCCAAATAAACACAGTTAGACATAAGGTAGGGAATGTTGTCACTAAGCACACGGAAATAAAAATAACCATCAGAAACCACTATGAACTCCTCTATGCATGCAAACTATAAAGCTTAGAAGAGATGGATAAATTCCTAGACACATACATCCTCCCAAGACTGCACTAGGAAGAAATTGATTCCCTGAACAGAAAAAGAATGAGCTTCAGAATTGAATCAGTAATAAATAGCCTACCAACCAACAAAAGCCCAGGACCTGGTGGATTCACAGCTGAAATCTGCTAGATGTACAAAGAAGAGTTGTTATTCCTACTGAAACTATACCAAAAATCTGAAGAGGAGGGCCTCCTCTCAACTCATTCTATGAGACAATCACCATCTTGACACTAAAACCTGGCAGGGACACAACAAAAAAAGAAAACTTCAGGCCAATATCCTTGATGAATATTAATGCAAAAACTCACAACAAAATATTGGCAAAGTGAATCCGGCAGCACATCAAAAAGCTAATACACAATGATCAAGTAGGCTTTATCCCCTGGATGCAAGGTTGGTTCAGGATATGCAAATCAATAAATATGACTCATGACATAAACAGAATTCAACACAAAAATCACATGATTATCTCAATAGACACAGAAAAGGCTTTCAATAAAATTCTACACCCATAACTCTCAATAAAGAAGTATTGAAGGAACATATCTTAAAATAATAAACCATCTATGATAAACTCACAGGCAACATCATACTAAATGGGCAAATGCTGAAAGCATTCCCATTGAAAATTGGAATAAGACAAGGATACCCTTTCTCACCACTCCTATTCAATATAGTACTGGAAGTTCTAACCAGAGCGATCAGGCAAGAGAAACAAATAAATAGCAAACAAATAGGAAGAGAGGAAATCAAACTATCATGACATCTGTTTGCAAATGTCATGATTCTGTATCCAGAAAACCTCAGAGTCTCTGATCAAAAGCTGCTTCAGCTGATAAACAACTTGGGCAAAGTTTAAGAACACAAAATCAATATACAAAAATTACTAGCATTTCTATACACCAACAATAGTCAAACCAGAGCCAAATCATGAAGGCAATCCCATTAATTGTCACACCAAAAAAAAAAAAAAAAAAAAAAAAAAAAATTGCCTAGGAATACAGCTAACCAGGGAGGTAAAAGATCTCTACAATGAGAATTATAAAACACAACTCAAAGAAATCAAAGACACAAATAAATGGAAAAATACTCCATGCTTATGGATAGGAATAATTAATATAATTAAAATTGCCACACCACCCAAGACAATTTACAGATTGAATGCTATTCCTGTGAAACTACCAATGACATTCTTCACAGAACTAAAAAAAAATTCTTTTAAAATTCTTATGGAACCAGAATAGAGTCTGAATAGCCACGAAAAAATTATAAGCAAAAAGAACAAAATTGGAGGCATCATGTTACTCAACTTCAAACCACGCTACAGGGATCGCATAACCAAAACAATGTGGTACTGGTACAAAAACAGGCACATGGATCAGTGGAAGAGAATAAAGAGCCCAAAAATAAGGCTGCACAGCTTTGACCACCTGATCTTTGAGAAAGCTAACAAAAACAAGCAATGGGGAAAAGATTGTCTATTCAATAAATGGTGCTGAAATAGCAGGCTAGCCATATGCAGAAGATTGAAGCTGGGTTGTTTTTTTTTTTTTTTAACTATATACAAAAATCAGCTCAAGATGAATTAAAGACAGAAATAGAAAACCCAAAACTATAAAAACCCTAGAAGACAACCTAGGCAATACCATCCTGGACATAAGAATGAGCAAATATTTCATGACACAGCCATCAAAAGCAATAACAACAAAAACAAAGATTGTCAAGTGGGATCAAATTAAATTAAAGAGCTTCTGCACAGCAAAAGAAACTGTCAACAGAATAAACAGACAACCTACAGAATAAAAGAAAATAATTGCAAACTATGCATCTGACAAAGGCCCAATATTCAGTATCTATAAGAAACTTAAATTTACAAAAAAGAAAAACAAACAATCCCATAAAAAGTAGGCAAAGGTCATGAACAGACACTTTAAAAATATATATATACTTTAAGTTCTGGGATACATGTGTGGAATGCGTAGGTTTGTTACATAGGTATACATGTGCCATGATGGTTTGCTTCACCCCTCAACCCATCATCTACATTAGGTATTTCTCCCAATGCTATCCCTCCTCTATCCCCCCACAGACCTGATGTGTGATGTTTCTGTCCCTGTGTCCATGTGCTCTTCTTGTACAACTCCCACTTAAAAGTGAGAACATGCAGTGTTTGGTTTTCTGTTCCTGTGTTAGTTTGCTGAGTATGGTGGTTTCCAGCTTTATCCACGTCCCTGCAAAGAACATGAACTCATCATATCTTATGGCTACATAGTATTCCATGGTGTATATGTGCCCCATTTTCTTTTTTTTTTTTTTTTTTTTTTGAGACTGAGTTTCACTTTTGTTACCCAGGCTGGAGTGTGATGGCGTGATCTCGGCTCACCGCAACCTCCGCCTCCTGGGTTCAGGCAATTCTCCTGCCTCAGCCTCCTGAGTAGCTGGGATTATAGGCACACGCCACCATGCGCAGCTAATTTTTTGTATTTTTAGTAGAGACGGGGTTTCACCATGTTGACCAGGATGGTCTCAATCTCTTGACCTCGTGATCCACCCACCTCAGCCTCCCAAAGTGCTGGGATTACAGGCTTGAGCCACCTCGCCCGGCCTATGTGCCACGTTTTCTTTATCCAGTCTATCACTGACAGGAAAGACCCACACCCATGATTCAATTACTTGCTACTGGGTCCCTCCCATGACATGGGGGAAGTGTGGGAGCTTTGATTCAAGATAAGATTTGGGTGGGGATACAGCCAAACCATGTCATCTGGTTGTGGTGGTACTTCCTTAAGTACATACATTTTCAAAACTCATCAAACTGTACCCTTAAAACTAATGTATTTTATTATGTGTAAATTCTATCTTCATAAGCCTATTTTTAAAAATAATGAGATACCTTTTCTAACCCATAGAAATTATTAATATTAAAAAGACTGACAATACAAATATTGAGAATGTGGAGCAGTTAGAATTCTCAGATACCGCTGATGAGAGTGTAAAACAGTATATTCACTTTGTAAAACTCATTGGTGATTTCTAGTAAAGATAAACACATGCTTTCCTTATTATCTAAAAGTATATACCTAAGAGACATGCAAACATGTTCTCAAAAAGATTTCCAAAAATGTCCATAGCTGCTGTTTCTCGCAGTAGTCAGAAATGGAAAACAAATGTTCATCAACAAATGAAAGAAGAAAAATGAATTGTGGTGTTTAACACCATGAAATAATATGCATCATTAAAACAATAATGAATTACTTATGCACACAAACTCATAGATGAATCTGTTGATAATTCTATACCTGTGTGAATCTGCGTTGGCAGTGTATAACTGGTGACCTGTTTAGCAGCTTTAGATATAAACCTTCCATTTCTCTCATCCTTCTTGGGTTCATTCATTGTCTTGTGAGTCCATTTTTTGCCTGGATTGTAAAGTCATCCTGGAGTTTCCTCTTGTTTGGAAATCCCATTTTCTATCCCCCATCCAGATGGAAAGGTTTGGATACCATGCAAAGGATCATAAATTTTTCTACTATAAGGACACATGCACACAAATGTTTGTTGCAGCACTGTTTACAATAGCAAAGACCTGGAACTGACCCAAATGCCCATGGATGACAGACTGGACAAGGAAAATGTGGCACATCGACACCATGGAATATTATGCAGCCATCAAAAATGATGAGTTCGTGTCCTTTGTAGGAACATGGATGAACCTGGAAACCATCATTCTCAGCAAACTGACACAAGATCAGAAAATCAAATACCGAATGTTCTCACTCATAGGTGGATGTTGAACATTGAGAACACATGGACACAGGGAGGGGAGCATCACACACTGGGGTCTGCCGGGGGGAAATAGGGGAGGGACAGTGGGGGATGGGGAGTGGGGAGAGATAGTATGGGGCGAAATGCCAGATATAGGTGAAGAGGAGAAAGGCAGCAAATCACACTGCCACGTGTGTACCTATGCAACAATCTTGCATGTTCTTTACATGTACCCCAAAACCTAAAATGCAATTTAAAAAAACAAAAGAAAGAAAAATAAATCACATATAAGTTGACTTAGGTGACCTCTGAGCCAGATATTAACAAGAAAATCTCTTTATCTCTTAGTTTTTGATGTACTCTTCCTTGATTTTATCTCTCTTCACCTTTTGTCACCTGGGAGGCTGAAAATAGGGAGTGCCACAAGGCAAGGGGATCAAAAAGTCTCCTCTACCTGCTTTTGATGTCAGAATTAGCCCTGTCTGAAGCTGAGCCATCAGCCCAGCTCACCAAGTATTTGAGAGAAAAACTGGAATGGTACATACAATGTGTTTGCCTGGAGGCAGAGTTACCTGTGATGGTACAAGTGGCTAACCTTCAGGGATCGTGGGAGCTGGCAAAGGATCATCACAATCAAACAAACAGCTGACCTATGAATTGAATCTCATTCCCTAGTCACATGTTCTTTATACAATACAGACACCATGAGGACAAAAATGGCATGCCCCAAGCCCCTTAGAGTTGTCCAGCTGTCTTCCCAAGCATGTTTTTTCACTTGTCTATCCCAGAAGGCATTGGATTTGGCAGTCTCTTGCTCATTCAAAAAGCCCTAAACTACCCCTTCTAAAGAGGATTAACTTGCAAACCAGCGTTAGACTGTACTCTTTATTTCAGGCTATATCAAAATGAGGCATCCATTGATAAATGGTTATGATCAAAAGAAAGACTTGGAGAATCAATTAGTTGTCCATTGATTATAATTTTCTTTGCACAAAATATGGACTCTATTTCTCGTATTGAAGACCAATTCAGTAGGAAGAAGCCTGAGAGGGTTATATCAGATTTCTCTTTATTAGGTCAGGTCCTTTGCTCTCCATGTAAACTTCACATAAATTCTGGAGAAAAACTTCAGTAAGCCATGAAGTACCCTTTGAACATCCATTCCCTCCTGGTTGCAACATTCTGAGCAGATAAGGCAGGCAATTAACTTGGTATGGAGATAAAGTTGGGGACAGGAAGCCCGGCATGATTTTGGGCTCTTGGTAAAGGACAAGATGAAAGAACTCAGCTTATAGAAAAGAGACAACATGTTACAAGAACATACATAACCCCACTCACCACCTCATTGGGTATAGTCCTGTTCAGTCCTACATTTCCAGAAAGGTGCAGCTCTGCCGTTTATACCTGTGGGAGAGCATATTGGTGCCTAGTCTACCACAGGTATTAGATCTACATGTGGTTAGAAGGAAAGTGTCCAAAAATGTGCAAGTCCATCAGGAATTCACCGTATGTTTACACCTAGAATTTAGAGTTGTGTTCAAAGCTAGTGGGTATAAGTTTATCCCAAATCCAACTGAACCTGAGATTACGGATCCCCCCATAACTTAAAGGTAAGAAGAAGAGAAAAGCAAAGATTAAAAGAACAAGAGTGAGTTCAAGTTATTCATTGTCATTTTTTGTCTTGCTTGTAAAGTCATACTGGAGTTTCTTCTTGTTTGGAAACCCCATTTCAATCCCCCAACCAGCTGGAAAGGTTTGGATACCATGATAATAAAGCACATATAAATTGGCTTGGATTCTGGAGCAACCTTTCAAATTAACAGTAGTTTCTGAGCCCTGTGTGGTTCCACACATGCTTTGTGTTAAAGGATTCTTAAGTGTGAGACATGGGCCCTGGACCACAGAAAGGAAAAGACGTGCATGCGTGAGAAAATCAAGAAATCATGCTAGGCAGCACGTAATTCAGGACCACGTTGTGTGTGATTGCTGGTAAATACATTAACAATAAATCAACAAAGGGAGAGAGTCTGTGACTTTCCTTCAGAGATCAGAGAAACTTTAAAGGAGGGAATAAGATTTAAGCAGCATTCTTAAAAAGGATTTGAATTAGCTGAGGAGAAGAAATGGAGAGGGGGAGACATTTTTGCTTTGGCTGAAAAAGGAACAAAAGCTTGGAAGGGAGGACTAAGTGCGAAACACTCATATGACAAGAAGGAAGTAGAGGAAGAGTGAGATAAGGTTCGTAAGATAAGAGCCAAACCATTGAGCGTCTTGTAAGCTGATAGTTTGTTTAATTTAATGTATTAAGAAATACAACACTGTATTAGTAAGTCTATCCGTTCAGCTGCTGACAGTGCAGGGTTAGGTGAGGCACGTGAGGTAAACAAAGTACTCGCCTCCAGTGCAAAATTCAAGAGGACATCAAAAAACTCAGTAATCAAGATAATCAATATTTTAATACAGCCTCATTTACAAGATAAAATTCATGTAGAAAATCCATAATTAATAACATACCAAGATTTTTTAAAAAGCATCAGTAACAGTGGCATCCTAAGCCATGTTAAAGACTGAGAAAAAAGGAAAACTAAGTAATACTAATTTTGTCCTCTATTTGGAAACTCAAAGCACATATTAGTATATTAGGGGCTTTGAAAAATACTCCAAAAAGTTCTGTTCAACTCTGTTTAGTACTACTTATCTCAAGTGCATTTAACCACATGCTTTTGCAAGCAAAATTTTTAGAATATTTATCAGGATAAGCTAATATGTTTTACTATTTTTTGACTGGTAAAGAAACCAAGGCATTGAGAGTCAGAAAGATGTTTCTAGTTAACTAGGAATAAATCAGTGAAAAATGTTGTGAGTGTATGAGTTCTTTTCTTGTATAATTAAGTGTGGTGTAATGAATAGCTTTTAATCTTTAATTATTTTTACAAACCTTAGGTAACTATAATTACAAATTTATTGAGAACTGTCTATGGATATGATTGCATAAATTGTACAATCTGTGATTGCAGAAATTGTGTTAAATCTGTGTTGACTTCAATATAAAAAGAATACCCCTCATTGTATGGGAAATCAGCATCTAAAAAACTGATCTTGCTGTAAACAAGAGCTATAAGATTTGGACAAAACACAAAAACAACTACTCAAGGCTCTGGAAACCGAACAAAAGTAGGCAGTTTTTGGAGGAGAGCTAAAGTCTCCAGCAAGGAACACCATGGAACACAATGAGTTTTCACTTTATGTGGCTTTCCTCTGAAGGTAATACCTAGAAGATGTATCAATAAAAAGCATACAATCTGACCAACAGGAAAAAAGTGAACATGGCCTCACTGATCTATGGAACAATTTCAAGAGATCTAACATGTGTGTAAATGTAGTCAGTAAAGGAAAGGAGAAAAATAACAGGACAGAAAAGATGTTTGAAGAAATCATAGCCAAAAATTTCCAAAATTTAGTTAATGACTTAAATTTGCAGATTAAACTAGTTACACAAATCTCAAACAGGATATATTTGAAAAGAACCATACTAAGGTACATTGTGGTCAAACAGCTGAAAACCAAAGATAAAGAGAAAATTATAGAATGCTGGGAAGATGGCCACCTAAGAACAGCGCAGGACTTCAGCTACCAGTGAAAGTGCAGAGGGTGAGTGGACGCCGCATTTCCAGACAAACTCTTACTGCCCACAGACCAGGAGATACCCAGGCAGAGGGGTCACCAGCTTCGCAGTCCCAGCCGGTGCGGCTGTTTTGGCCCCCGCGGGGCTGATTCCGCCCGCGCGGCTGCTGTGACGTACAAAAGCCACTGGTCTGGGAGCCCTCTTAGCTGGCGAGCAGAGCCCTGAGATGGCAGAGTTGCCCATTCAGCTGAAATAGCGAGCCAGGCCAGGAGGTTCCTAGGCAAAAAATCCGCCAGGAGCCGGCGCCGCAGTTCGAGCCGACTCTGTGAGTCGCAGCACGGGAGATCCCGGCGCCTTTTCAACAAGCAAGTGGAACGCGGGGTCGTTCAACTTAAAAGAAAAGACTCTGAGTCAGGGAGCCAGGTGATCAGGCTCAGTTGGTCCCACCCCTCCACCCCCAACAACAACGAAAACAAAAACAGTAATTGGAAACCCTCTGGGTTGAGCCCTTCAAACCAAGCACAGCTGAACCCCGACGGTCCAGCTCGGTGGGGGAGGGGCTTCCGCCATTACTGAGACTCTCCACCACTAGGGAGGCAGGCTGCCGTTGCCGAGGCAACCTGCCGCAACAGAGAGAGTCCCCCATAACAGAGGCGGGGCCACCAATGCTGAGACAGTTCTAACTACGCCCATATAAACACGACTGAAGGGAAGAGCTCAGGGCAGCTGGGCGGAGCCCACAGCAGCTCAGCAAAGCCCCTGTGGGCAGGCAGTGGCTAGGCGTGCTGCTAGCTGGGTGGGTCAGACCTGAAAGAAAAATCAAAAAAGGCAGTAGTGCAATGGAAACTCATAAAGCTCCAACTCCCTGGGACAGAGACAGACAACAGGTGGATAAACCCACAAAAATGGGAAGAAACCAGTGCAAAAAGGATGAACACTCCCGAAACCAGAACACCTCTCCCCCTAAAAGGGATCACAACTCCTCACCAGCAAGGGAACCAGACCGGATGGAGAAGGAGGGTGATGAAATGACAGAATCAGACTTCAGAAGGTGGGTAGTAAGAAACTACAGTGAGCTAAAAGAACATGTTCTAACTGCACGCAAAGAAAAGAGGAACCTTGAAAAAAGATTGGACGAACTGCTGACGAGAATGGACAGCATAGAGAGGAGTATAAGTGAATTGATGGAGCTGAAAAACGCAACACGAGAACTTCGTGAAGCATGCACAAGCTTCAACAGCCGAATTGACCAAGCAGAAGAAAGGATATCAGAGGTCGAAGATCAACTCAATGAAATAAAAAGAGAAGGCAAGAACAGAGAAAAAAGCGCGAAAAGGAATGAACAAAATCTTCAAGAAATGTGGGACTATGTGAAAAGACCTAATCTACGTCTGATAGGTGTACCTGAATGTGATGAAGAGAATGAATCCAAGCTGGAAAATACTCTTCAGGATATTATCCAGGAAAACTTCCCCAACCTAGCAAGGCAGACCAATATTCAAATCCAGGAAATACAGAGAACACCACAAAGATATTCCTCAAGAAGAGCAACCCCAAGGCACAAAATCATCAGATTCACCAGGGTTGAAATGAAAGAGAAAATGCTAAGGGCAGCCAGAGAGAAAGGTCGGGTTACTCACAAAGGGAAGCCCATTAGACTCACAGCAGATCTCTCAGCAGAAACCCTACAGGCCAGAAGAGATTGGGGGCCAATATTCAACATCCTTAAAGAAAAGAACTTTCAACCCAAATCTCCTATCCAGCCAAACTAAGCTTCATAAGTGAAGGAAAAATAAAATCCTTTATGAACAAACAAGCACTCAGAGATTTCATCACCACCAAACCTGCTCTACAAGAACTTCTGAAAGAGGCTCTATACATATAAAGGAACAACCAGTACCAGCCACTCCAAAAACACACCAAATGGTAAAAGAGCATCAACACAATCAAGAATCTGCATCAACTAACCAACAAAACAGCCAGGTAGCATCAAAATGACAGCATCAAATTCACACATAACAATACTATCCCTAAATGTCAATGGACTAAATGCCCCAATCAAAAAACACAGACTGGCAAATTGGATAAAAAGCCAAAACCCATCAGTGTGCTGTATCTAGGAAACCCATCTTACATGCAAGGATACACGAAGGCTCAAAATAAAGGGATGGAGGAAGATCTACCAAGCAAATGGAGAGCAAAAAAAGGCAGGAGTTGCAATTCTTATCTCTGATAAAATAGACTTTAAAGCAACAAAGATCAAAAGAGACAAAGAAGGACATTACATAATGGTAAAAGGATCACTGCAACAAGAAGAGCTAACGATCCTAAATATATATGCACCCAATACAGGAGCACCCAGATACATAAGGCAAGTTCTTAATGACTTACAAAGAGACTTAGACTCCCACACAATAACAGTGGGAGACTTTAACACCCCATTGTCAATATTAGACAGATCATCCAGACAGAAAATCAACAAGGATATCCAGGACCTGAATACAGACCTGGAACAAGCAAACCTAATAGACATTTACAGAACTCTCCACACCAAATCCACAGAATATACATTCTTCTCAGCACCACATCACACCTACTCTAAAATTGACCACATAATGGGCAATAAATCACTCCTCAGCAAATGCAAAAGAACAGAAATCATAACAAACAGTCTCTCAGACCACAGTGCAATCGAGTTAGAACTCAGAATGCAGAAACTAACTCAGAACCGCACAGCTTCATGGAAACTGAACAACTTGCTCTTGAATGTTGACTGGATAAACAATGAAATGAAGGCAGAAATAAAGATGTTCTTCGAAACCAATGAGAACGAAGACACAACATACCAGAATCTCTGGGACACATTTAAAGCAGTCTCTAGAGGAAAATATATAACAATGAGTGCCCACATGAGAAGAAAGGAGAGATCGAAAATTGACACCCTATCATCAAAATTGAAAGAGCTAGAGGAGCAAGATCAAAAAAACTCAAAACCTAGCAGAAGACAGGAAATATCTAAGATCAGAGCAGAACTGAAGGAAATAGAGACACAAAAAACTCTTCAAAAAATCAATAAATCCAGGAGCCGGTTTTTTTGAAAAGATCAACAAAATAGACAGACCACTAGCCAGATTAATAAAAAAGAAAAGAGAGAATAACCAAATTGATGCAATAAAAAACGATAAAGGGGATATCACCACAGATTCCACAGAAATCCAAACCATCATCAGAGATTATTACAAACAATTCTATGTACATAAACTAGTAAACCTGGAAGAAATGGATAAATTCCTGGACACCTGCATCCTCCCAAGCCTAAACCTGGAAGAAGCCGAAACCCTGAATAGATCAATAACATGGTCTGAAGTCGAGGCAGCAATAAAGAGCCTACCACCCAAAAAAAGCCCAGGTCCAGATGGGTTCACAGCTGAATTCTACCAGACATACAAAGAGGAGCTGATACCATTTCTTCTGAAACTATTCCAGACAATCCAAAAAGAGGGAATCCTTCCCAAATCATTTTACGAGACAAACATCATCCTGATACCAAAACCCGGCAGAGACTCAACAAGAAAAGAAAATTTCAGGCCAACATCCATGATGAACACAGATGCAAAAATCTTCAATAAAATACTGGCAAACCGATTGCAACAGCATATCAAAAAGCTCATCCACCATGATCAAGTAGGATTCATCCTGGGGATGCAAGGCTGGTTCAACATACGCAAGTCCATAAACGTAATTCACCACATAAACAGAACCAAAGACAAAAACCACATGATTATCTCGATTGATGCAGAGAAGGCTTTTGACAAAATTCAACAACCTTTATGCAAAATCCCTCAATAAACTAGGTATTGACGGAACGTATCTCAAAACAATAAAAGCTATTTACGACAAACCAACGGCCAATATCATACTGAACGGGCAAAAACTGGAAGCATTCCCTTTGAAATCTGGCACTAGACAAGGATGCCCTCTCTCACCACTCCTATTCAATATAGTACTGGAAGTTCTAGCCAGAGCAATCAGGCAAGAAAAAGAAATAAAGGGTATCCAAATTGGAAAGGAGGAAATCAAATTGTCTCTATTTGCAGATGACATGATTGTATATCTGGAAGACCCCATCATCTCAGCCCAAAATCTCCTGAAACCGATAAACAACTTCAGAAAAGTCTCAGGATACAAAATCAACGTGAAAAAATCACAAGCATTCCTATACACCAGTAATAGACTTCAAGAGAGCCAAATCAAGAACGAACTGCCATTCACAATTGCTACAAAGAGAATAAAGTACCTAGGAATACAACTAACAAGGAACGTAAAGGACCTCTTCAAGGAGAACTACAAGCCATTGCTCAACGAAATAAGAGAGGATACAAACAGATGGAGAAACATTCCATGTTCATGGTTAGGAAGAATCAACATTGTGAAAATGGCCATACTGCCCAAAGTAATTTACAGATTCAACGCTATTCCCATCAAGCTGCCAATGACCTTCACAGAACTGGAAAAAAACACCTTAAACTTCATATGGAACCAAAAGAGAGCCCGCATAGCCAAGTCAATTGTAAGCAAAAAGAACAAAGCAGGAGGCATCACACTACCGGACTTCAAACTATACTACAAGGCTACAGTAATCAAAACAGCATGGTACTGGTACCAAAACAGAGATATAGACCAATGGAACAGAACAGAGGCCTCAGAGGAAATACAACATACCTACAACCATCTGATCTTCAACAAACCTGACAAAAACAAGCAATGGGGAAAGGACTCCCTGTTTAATAAATGGTGTTGGGAAAACTGGCTAGCCATGTGCAGAAAGCAGAAACAGGACCCCTTCCTGACACCTTACACCAAAATTAACTCCAGATGGATTAAAGACTTAAACATCAGACCTAACACCATAAAAACCCTAGAAGGAAATCTACGCAAAACCATTCAGGACATAGGTGTAGGCAAGGACTTCATGACCAAAACGCCAAAAGCAATGGCAACAAAAGCCAAAATAGACAAATGGGTCCTAATCAAACTCCACAGCTTCTGCACAGCAAAAGAAACAGTCAGTAGAGTGAATCGGCAACCAACAGAATGGGAAAAAATTTTTGCAGTCTACCCATCTGACAAGGGGCTGATATCCAGAATTTACAAAGAACTAAAGCAGATCTACAAGAAAAAAACAAACAAGCCCATTCAAAAATGGGCGAAGGATATGAACAGATACTTTACAAAAGAAGACATATGGGAGGCCAACAAACATATGAAAAAATGCTCATCATCACTGGTCATCAGAGAAATGCAAATCAAAACCACATTGAGATACCATCTCACACCAGTTAGAATGGCAATCATTAAAAAATTGGGAAACAACAGATGCTGGAGAGGATGTGGAGAAATAGGAACACTTTTACACTGTTGGTGGGAATGTAAATTAATTCAACCATTGTGGAAGACAGTGTGGCGATTCCTCAAGGACCTAAAAATAGAAATCCCATTTGACCCAGCAATCCCATTACTGGGTATATATCCAAAGGATTATAAATCATTCTACTACAAGGACACGTGCACACGAATGTTCATTGCAGCACTGTTTACAATAGCAAAGACCTGGAACCAACCCAAATGCCCAACGATGATAGACTGCATAGGGAAAATGTGGTACATATACACCATGGAATATTATGCAGCCATCAAAAACGATGAGTTCCCGTCCTTTGTAGGGACATGGATGAACCTGGAAACCATCATTCTCAGCAAACTGACACAAGAGCAGAAAATCAAACACCGTATATTCTCACTCATAGGCGGGTGTTGAACAATGAGAACACATGGACACAGGGAGGGGAGCACTAGACGCTGGGGTCCGTTGGGGGGAAATGGGGGAGGGGCGGGGGGGTGGGGAGGTGGGAAGAGATAGCATGGGGAGAAATGACAGATACAGGTGAGGGGACGGAAGGCAGCAAACCACACTGCTATGTGTGTACCTATGCAACAATCTTGCATGTTCATCACATGTACCCCAGAACCTAAAATGCAATAAAAAAAAAAAAAGTCCCTACAAACTGGAAACCACGTGACCCTGACATTTGCTGCTGTCCCATCGTCTCTTTGCTAGTGCCGTACCATGTACAAGATTTACAATCTGCGGAGAATATTTAGAATCCAGAAATTTACTCCAGTGACACTGTGGTGGTAAGATTCTAGAGTTCTCAAAAAAAAAGAGAGAAAATTATAAAATCAGCCCAAGAATATGACACACTATATTCAACACTATTTGGATAATCATCGTTTCTTATCAGAATAAAAAAGATACAGTAAAACAATATCTTTAAAGCATTGGCAGAAAAAAAAAAACCTATTAACTAAGAATTTCATATCCTGCAAAAACTTCTTTCAAGAGTAAAGCTGATATAAAGATATTTTCAAATAATGAAAAACTTACGGTGTTCATTGCCACCAGACTTGTACCACAAGAAATGTTATAGTAAGTTTTTTAGACTGAAGGGACATGATACCACAGAAAAATCAGGAAAGAATAAACATAGAGATACTTATAAAAGACCATTTCTTCTTTTGGTTTATTATAATACAGATGACTTTTGAGACAAACTTTTAGTATTGCCTTATATAATTTACAATATATGTGTATGTAATACATATAGTAACCATAACATAGAGCATGGTAAAGGCATAAATGAATAGACTCAAATAATTGCAAGGATTATTTATTTTATGTAAAGTGATATAAGATTAACTTTAAATTACTAACTCTAGATTAACTTACCCAATAAAAATCTAAGCACAGTACATCAACTAGAAAGATTACGCCAAGAAATGTTGCTAAAAATCTAATACAGAACATTAAAATCAAATTATAAAATATACATAAATAATGCAAAAGAAGACCAAAAGAGAATAGCAAAGGAAAAATGGGCAAAGAGAACAACCGAATAAATAATAAATTGGTAGGACTAAATTCAGCAATGCCAATGCCAATAATTTCATTAGACATTAATGTACTAAGCATGCCAAAGATTATCAAAATGGATTTTTTTTTCTTTTTTTTTTTTTTTTTTTTTGAGACAGAGTCTTGCTCTGTCACCAGGCTGGAGCACAGTGATGCAGTCTCGGCTCATTGCGACCTCCGCCTCCTGGGTTCAAGCGATTCTCCCCTCTCAGACTCCCGAGTAGCTGGGACTACAGGTGCGTGCGAAACACCTGGCTAATTTTTTGTATTTTTAGTAGAGATGGGGTTTCACCATGTTGGCCAGGATGATCTTGATCTCTTGACTTCGTGATCCACCCATCTCGACCTCCCAAAGTGCTGGGATTACAGGCGTGAGCCACCATGCCTGGCACAGAATGGATTATTTTAAAGGCAAGATTAAATTTATGTTGTCTACAAGAAACATGTTTTAAATATGAAGACATAGACTGAATCTAAAAATAGATAGCAAATAGAAGAAAAAAGATATACCACCTAAATAGCTTAAGAAGACTAAAATTGATATATTAAAATCAGGTAAAACAGACTCCCAGCCAAAGAGTAAAAAAATACTAGACAAAGACATTACTAGTAAACAAAACTATAGACTAATATCCCTTATGAACATAAATGCAAAAATCCTCAACAAAATATTAGAAAATCAAATCTACTGCATATGATAATATGTCATAACCATGGGGATATATCCCAGGTTTGTTTTAACATTTAGAAATCAATCAATGTAAGTCACAATATTAACAGACTAAAGAAGAAAAACCATATGATTATGCCAACAGATACCAAAAATATTTGGTAAAATCCAACATCTATTTATGATTAAAAAAGAAACCCTCAGGAATCTAAAAAAATCAGGAAACTTCCACATGATAAATGGCATATCACACACACACAAACACACACACACACAACATACAACAAACAATTAACTATAGCTACTAATGTTGAAAAGCTAAGAACTTTCTTCCTAAGCTTAAGAACAAGGTAATGATGCACCCATCACCACTCCTATTCAATGTTTTAGAAAATCTCCAGCCAATGTAATTAGATATTTTTAAAAGATGATTGAAAATAAATAAACTCTCTCTGAAAACATTATTGTTCCTCTAAAACATTCCAAAAATTTATTTTTAAAAGATTCATAGAACTAATTAACAAGTGAGTTTGTCAGGGTTGCAGGATACACAATCAAGGTACAAAGATCAATTGCATTTCTATATACTAGCACTGAATTTCAAAAATATAGAGTTCAAAATTTACAAAACAGTGCCACTTACAATAACATACAAAAAATGAATTTTACAAAATATGCATAGAGTCTGTATGCAGAAAACTATCACACACTGATAAAAGAAAACAAGTAAGATCTAAATAAATGGAGAGATATACTACGGTCATGAAATGGAAGATTTAATCTTAATAAGATGTCAATTCTCCCCAGATTAAGCAATAGCTGCAATGCAATACAAATCAAAATCTCAAAAGATCTATTTCATAGATAATAACAAGCTGAATCTAAAACTTATATGGAAATAACAAAGGAATTAATACAGCCAAAACAGTTTTGAAAAAGAAAAGTTGGACCGCTCACACTACTTAACATCAAAACATATACATTTAAAGTTATCAAAATATTGTGGTATTGATAAAAATATACACATACAGATCAGTCATATAAAAAAACACAGAAATAGATTCTGCAAATGTAGTCAGCAGGTTTGTGACAAATGTGCAAAAGCAAACCAATAAAGAGTTCCTCTTTTCAACAAATGATGCCGAAGTGATTGGATAGTTAGCTGCAAAAACACAAAAACAAAAAGTTAACCTCAATCTGTACCTTACATCTTACACAATAATTAACTCAAAATTCATCATAGAGTAGAATTTTTTAAAGCGTATATGTAAAGAATCTAAAACTAATAAGAAAATGTTTATAACCTTAAGTAAATATTTAGCTACGACACCAGAAATTTAACTTATAAAAGAAATAAATTAATAAATTATGTTCCATTTACATTAAAATTTTTTACACTTTAAAAACACTCTTAAAAAATGAAAAGACAAGACAGGATGGTAGAAAATATTTTCAATAGATATATTTGACTAAACACTTGTATTCAAAATACGTAAAATAGCTTTCAAACTCAACAGTAGGTTGAGCTCAATGGCTCAAGCCTTTAATCTCAGCAGTTTGGGAGGTTGAGATGGGAGGATCTCTTAGGCCCAGGAGTTCAGTACCAGCCTGGGCAACATAGTGAGACCATGGTCTCTACAAAAATGCTTAAAATTAACCAGGTGTGGTGGTGCACACCTATAGTATCAGTTACTCAGGAGGCTGAGGTGGGAGGATTTCTTGAGCCCAAGAGAATAAGGTTGCAGTGATCCATGAATGTACCACTGCACTTCAGCCTGGGTGACAGAGCGAGACCCTATCAAAACAGACAAACAAAAAAAACTCAACAATAAGAAAACAACCCAATTTTTTTAAATGACAAAAGATCTAGACACTTCAGTAATGAGGAAATATAGATGGCAAATCAGCATGTGAGAAGATGCCTAACATCATTAGTCACTAAGGAAATGCAAATTTAAAACAAAAAATTACTACTACATACCTATGAGAGTTGCCAAAGAAAAGGCAATAGGAAGTGCCGGTGGATATGCAGAACAATTGGAACTCTCATACATTGTTTACTGAAATGGAAGATTATGCAGCTACTTTGCAAAAAGAAAAGGTGGTAATTTCTTAGAAACATATGCATACCATAATCCAGCAATCTCACTTCTATGTATTTACCCAAGAAAACTATTTCTTTATCCGTGAAATGTACGTTTGCCTAAAAATCTATGCACAAATATTCATAGAAGCATTATTTAGAATTGTCAAAAACTAGAAACAACACATTCATCAATATTTGAAAGAATGAATAAAATGTGGTATACTTCGAGAAATTTAATGTAATATTACTTGGCAAAAAATAGGGAATGAACTATTGATACATTCAATTACATGAATTAATCTTAGAAATTTTATGGTGAGTGAAGGAATCCACATATAATAGAGTGCACACTTAAGGTTCCATGTAGGTAAACTCTGAACTCACAGAAGAGGGAGTTTAAAAGTTTGTGAAAAAATTGAATGAAAGGATAAAATAGAGAATGTAAACTTTATTTCTTAATGTAAGCTCCATCAAAGTCATGACACTTTTGTATGTGATGGTATCAGACATTAGGTTCATCTTTAAATAACTGAAAGTCCTGGGAACTTAAATAATGTCAATGCAGTTTTTTAACATTGTTAACTGAAGAAAAATGAGTATCCTTTACATATTTTTTTTTAAGATTAGGAAACAAAAAGCAGGAGCCAAATCAGGACTGTAAACCTAACAATTTCCCATTAAAACTCTTGCAAAATTGTCCTTGTTCGATGAGAAGAATGAGCAGGAGCATCGCCGTGTTGTTAAAGGACTCTCTAGTGAAGCTTTCCTGGGTGTTTTTCTGCCAAAGCTTTGGCTAACTTTCTGAAAACATTCTCATAATAAGCAGATGTTATCATTATTTTACCCTCCAGAAAGTCAGCAAGCAAAATGCCGCGAGCATCCGCCCCAAAAAAACTGTTGCTGTGACCTTTGTGCTTGACTGGTCTGATTTTGTTTTGACTGGACCATTTCCACCTGTTGGCTGCCATTATTTTGCTTGTCCTTTGTCTTTAGGATCATACTGATAAAGCCATGTTTTATCTCCTTTCATAATTCTTGAAAGAAATGCTACAGGATCTTGATCCCACTGTTTAAAACGTCCATTAAAAGCTCTGCTCTTGGCTGTAGCCTATATGGGCATCTTTCAGTCAGAATGTGTAACCTGAACCAATTGAGATGTCTGTGCTGTTGGCTATTGTTCATGTTGTTAATCATCAGTCCTCTTCAATTAGAGTGGAACAAGATTATGTTTTCCCTGACAAATTAATGTGATGGTTGGTCTGCCAGTGCAAGCTTCATCTTCAACATCATCTTGTCCCTTCTTAAAATGAGTTATCCATTTGTAACTGTGGATTTCTTTGGGGCATTGCCTCCATAAGCATTTGTGAAGCATCGATTTCACCCTTCCTCCACCCAAGCTTCAGCATCAAGCGGATGTTCGTTCTTGTTTGAATTTTAGCAGAATTCATGTTACTGTGATAGGGGGTCTTTCAAACTGATGTCTTTCTTATCCTTCTTAGTGCCTCAAACTAGATCCTGTTCAGATATGTTATAACTAGCTAATAAAACTTTATTTTGGTGCAAAAAAAATTAAATCCATCATAGTTTTTCCATAATATGCATTGTCTACGAATTATTTGAAGACTCCACACACATAGTGAAGAAAAGAAAATCAGTGGTTGTCTGCAGCCATGGGTGAAGAATAGACTGTAGCATGAGAAAGCTTTCGAAGGTAAGGAAATATTCTGTATCTTGATTGTAGTGGTTGTGACATGGGTGTATACAACTGTCAAACTCATTATATTGTATACTTGAAATAGATGAAGTTTATTGTAAATAATTTCTCATCAAGTAGATTAAAGAAAATATATTTCTAATGTCATTTTGCTCTCTTATGATGTTTTTCTTTCTCCTAAAAGTGAATAAACAGAATTTTTTTGTCTAATGAAGTAATTTGCATAATCAAGTCACTGATACATGATCCTTCTAGAGTTTCTGACCAGCTATTATAATTTCTCTGTCTTTTCTCCCTCACCTGCTCCATTGAATGTGAATAAAGGGTTTGAGTACTGACCCCACTTCTGTAGTCACTGTCCATCCCCCTACCACAAAAAGCTAGCTCTCCCCAAAGATGCTCACCCAGGTAATATGTCGCCCAGGTCATATATTCACCACGCTTGACTCCTAGAACAGCTGTGACCCAGAATTCGGAAGTTAGTGCTCCAGGAGATAGATTTTCTTTGGATTGAACTAAACTTCTTGGACCCTGTGTTTTTTTACTGACTCATATTCAGATGTTACTGGCTCTGCCTCAGAGCTTAATGCAACTGAATTATTGATGCTTCAGAAAATTATACACAGACCTCAATTGATTCTCATAAACCACAATAATCTACAGGCGAAGTTGGCCCAGGCAAACTGGTGAACCAGGAATTTTGTTTTCAAGGCCTGGCACTTAGAGTTGCAAATCTAGAAGGAGCCCTAGAGAACCCAAGTCCAAACCTGGCCCTCTGTTCAACCTGAGCTTTCCCAGCAAGTCATCCTCCAGCCTCTTCCAGAACACTCCAGTGATGAGGAGTTCACAATCAGATGTGTTGTCTTCTTTACAGTTAAGCAGGTATCTCTCCTCTGAAGTTACTCCTTATTATCTTTCTGGCCTCCCAGTTTCTGGGGTGCCCAGCGTTCAAATCTACACCCCACCTGCCCATGGCCCCATCTGTGCACCTAGGCAGTTCCTACTGCCAGAGGGCACCCCAAGTACCACTCAGCCAGCCCCTTCCCTCTGCAGGCTCCTACCCTGCTTCTGTTTTCTCACCTTGTTCTCTGCCCTGGAACAAGTGATCAACGAAACCATTTAATCCTTGCCAAGATACATTTAATTTAGAGCAATTTCAGGTCACTTGCTGCTTTAAGTTACATACAAGTGGCTGTCTCCCAAAAACAGTGCCAGGGTAGGAATATTTGACCTCATGGGCAGCTAGAAAGGAAGATATTTGTGTCACAGGACTCTTGTGGACTTTTTTGAATCAAACTGCAAGGATAGGTAGAAAGTTAGCCTATTATAAGATAAAAAGCCAACTACACTGTCCTCAGTGTTTAATATGCATAAGAATCATCTGGCCCACTTCCTTAACCAAGATCCACAGACAATCACCTCTGTGTTACTCTGTTCTCACATTATTATAAAGAACTACATGAGACTGGGAAATTTACAAGAAAAAGAGGTTTAATTGACTCACAGTTCCATAGGCCTACCAAGAAGCATACCTGGGAAGCCTCAGGAAACTTACAATCATAGTGAAGGTGGAAGGGAAGCAAGCACATCTTACCATGGTGAAGCAGGAGAGAGAGTGAGGGCGGAAGTGCTACACTTTCAAACAACCAGATCTCATGAGAACTTACTCACTATCATGAGAACAGCAAGGGGGAAATCCATCCCCATGATCCAATCACCTCCCACAGGCCCCTCCCCTGATGTGTGGGGATTACAATTCAACATGAGATTTGGGTGGGGCATAGAGACAAACCATATCACCGTCTATGGGAGTTCTTCAAGAAAATGACCCTTGTAATGAGACTTTTTGTCAAAAGATTGTTTCCTAATGTACTGGAATGTTGTGTAGATCTTAAATATTAAGCTGCAAATGCAATGTAATTACAGTAGGACAGGTTGAATTTAGGGACCAGAATGAGAGTTGAAATATGGTACTGTGTGTGTGTGTGTGTGTGTGTGTGTGTGTGTGTGTGTGTGTGTATTTAAAGGGTTACTGCAGGGGATGCTGGGAAGATGGCCGCCTAAGAACAGCTCAGGACTTCAGCTCCCAGTGAAAGTACAGAGGGTGAGTGGACGCTGCATTTCCAGACGAATTTTTATTGCCCACAGACCAGGAGATACCCAGGCAGAGGGGTTGCCAGCGCCGCAGTCCCAGCCGTTGCAGCTGTTTTGGCCCCCGTGGGGCTGATTCGGCCCGTGCAGCTGCTTTGACCACGCCCTGTTGCAGCAGTTCTCCGTACAAAAGCCACTGGTCTGGGAGCCCTCTTAGCTGGCGATCGGAGCCCTGAAACAGCAGAGTTGCCAGCGAGCAGAGAAATAGCGAGCCAGGCTAGGAGATTCCTAGGCAAAAAGTCCACCAGGAGTCGGCACCACTGTTTGAGCCGACTCAGTGAGTTGCAGCATGGGAGATCCCGGTGCCTTTTCAACAAGTGACTGGAACACGGGGTCGTTCAACTTAAAAAATAAAAGAAAAGACTCTGAGTCAGGGAGCCAGGTGATCAGGCTCGGTTGGTCCCAGCCCCCACCCCCAACAACAACAAAAACAAAAACAGTAATTGGAAACCCTCTGGGTTGAGCCCTTTACACCAAGCACAGCTGAACCTGTGAAGGTCCGGCTTGGTAGGGGAGGGGCATCTGCCATTACTGAGGCTCTCCACCAATACGGAGGCAGGCCACTGTCACCGAGGCAACCAGCCACATCAGAGAGAGTCTGCCATAACAGAGGCGGGGCCACCGTTGCCGAGACAGTTCTAACTACACCCATATAAACAGGACTGCAGGGAAGAGCCAGGGCAGCTGGGCGGAGTCCACAGTAGCTCAGCAAAGCCTCTGCGGGCAGACAATGGCTAAGTGTGCTGCCAGCTGGGTGGGGCAGACCTGAAAGAAAAATCAAAAAAGGCAGTAGCACAACGGAAACTCATAAAGTCCCAACTCTCCGGAACAGAGCACCTGGCAACAAAAAGTGCTTTATGAGTTCAGCTGCAGCAGACCTAAACATACCTGCCCAGCATCTCTGAACGAACAATGGAGCTCACAGCTCAGGACTTAAGCCCCAGTGAAAGATAGACTGTCTCCTCAAGTAGCTCTCTGACGCCCAAAGATCCAAAGACTCACCTCATAAAGGAGAGAATGGACTGACAGTTGGCGAGTAACCTTCTGGGACAAAGATAGTGGAAGAGGAAACTGGTAGCAACCCTTACTGTTCTGCAGCTGCTGCAGGTGATCCCCAGGCAAGAAGGGCCCGGAGAGGACCTCAGCAGTCCTACAGCAGAGGGGCCAGACTGTTAGAAGGAAAGCTTAAAAAAAAAAAAAAAAGGAAGTAACTTCAGCATCCATGAACTAGAAGCTCACTCAGAGACCCAATCTGAAAGACAGCAACTACAAGGACAACAGGTGGATAAACCCACAAAAATGGGAAGAAACCAGTGCAAAAAGGATGAAACCTCCCGAAACCAGAACACCTCTCCTCCTAAAAGGGATCACAACTCCTCACCAGCAAGGGAACCAGACCGGATGGAGAAGGAGGGTGATGAAATGACAGAATCAGACTTCAGGAAGGTGGGTAGTAAGAAACTACAGTGAACTAAAAAAAAATGTTCTAACCCAATGAAAGAAACCAGGAACCTTGAAAAAAGATTGGATGAAATGCTAACGAGAATGGACAGAATAGAGAGGAATATAAGTGAATTGACGGAGCTGAAAAACACAACACGAGAACTTCGTGAAGCATGCACAAGTTTCAACAGCCGAATTGACCAAGCAGAAGAAAGGATATCAGAGGTCGAAGATCAACTCAATGAAATAAAAAGAGAAGGCAAGAACAGAGAAAGAAGTGCAAAAAGGAATGAACAATATCTTCAAGAAATGTGGGACTACGTGAAAAGACCTAATCTACGTTTGATAGGTGTACCTGAATGTTATGAAGAGAATGAATCCAAGCTGGAAAATACTCTTCAGGATATTATCCAGGAAAACTTCCCCAACCTAGCAAAGCAGGCCAATATTTAAATCCAGGAAATACACAGAACACCACAAAGATATTCCTCAAGAAGGGCAACGCCAAGGCACATAATCGTCAGATTCACCAGGGTTGAAATGAAAGAGAAAATGCTAAGGGCAGCCGGAGAGAAAGGTCAGGTTACCCACAAAGGGAAGCCCATTAGACTCACAGCAGATCTCTCAGCAGAAACCCTACAGGCCAGAAGAGATTGGGGGCCAATATTCAACATCCTTAAAGAAAAGAACTTTCAACCAAGAATCTCCCATCCAGCCAAATGAAGCTTCATAAGTGAAGGAAAAATAAAACCCTTTGCGAACAAGCAAGTACTCAGAGATTTCATCACCACCAAACCTGCTCTACAAGAACTCCTGAAAGAGGCTCTACACATATAAAGGAACAACCAGTACCAGCCACTCCAAAAACACACCAAATGGTAAAAAAACATCAACACAATCAAGAATCTGCATCAACTAACCAACAAAAAAGCCAGGTAGCATCAAAATGACAGTATCAAATTCACACATAACAATACTATCCCTAAATGTCAATGGACTAAATGCCCCAATCAAAAGACACAGACTGGCAAATTGGATAAAAAGCCAAAACCCATCAGTGTGCTGTATCCAGGAAACCCATCTTACATGCAAGGATACACAAAGGCTCAAAATAAAGGGATGGAGGAAGATCTACCAAGCAAATGGAGAGCAAAAAAAAGCAGGAGTTGCAATTCTCATCTCTGATAAAATAGACTTTAAAGCAACAAAGATCAAAAGAGACAAAGAAGGACATTACAAAATGGTAAAAGGATCACTGCAACCAGAAGAGCTAACGATCCTAAATATATATGCACCCAATACAGGAGTGCCCAGATACATGAGGCAAGTTCTTAATGACTTACAAAGAGACATAGACTCCCACACAATAATAGTGGGAGACTTTAACATCCCATTGTCAATATTAGACAGATCAACCAGACAGAAAATCAACAAGGATATCCAGGATCTGAACTCAGACCAGGAACAAGCAAACCTAATAGACATTTACAGAACTCTCCACACCAAATCCACAGAATATACATTCTTCTCAGCACCACAATACACCTACTCTAAAATTGACCACGTAATGGGCAATAAATCATTCCTCAGCAAGTGCAAAAGAACGGAAATCATAACAAACAGTCTCTCAGACCACAGTGCAATCGAGTTAGAACTCAGAATGCAGAAACTAACTCAGAACCGCACAGCTTCATGGAAACTGAACAACTTGCTCTTGAATGTTGACTGGATAAACAATGAAATGAAGGCAGAAATAAAGATGTTCTTCGAAACCAATGAGAACGAAGACACAACATACCAGAATCTCTGGGACACATTTAAAGCAGTCTCTAGAAAAATATATATAGCAATGAGTGCCCACATGAGAAGAAAGGAGAGATCTAAAATTGACACCCTATCATCAAAATTGAAAGAGCTAGAGGAGCAAGATCAAAAAAACTCAAAACCTAGCAGAAGACAGGAAATAACTAAGATCAGAGCAGAACTGAAGGAAATAGAGACACAAAAAAACTCTTCAAAAAATCAATAAATCCAGGAGCTGGTTTTCCGAAAAGATCAACAAAATAGACAGACCACTAGCCAGATTAATAAAAAAGAAAAGAGAGAATAACCAAATTGATGCAATAAAAAACGATAAAGAGGATATCACCACAGATTCCACAGACATCCAAACCATCATCAGAGATTATTACAAACAACTCTATGCACATGAACTAGTAAACCTGGAAGAAATGGATAAATTCCTGGACACCTGCATCCTCCCAAGCCTAAATCCGGAAGAAGCTGAAACCCTGAATAGACCAATAACAAGGTCTAAAGTCAAGGCAGCAATAAAGAGCCTACCACCCAAAAAAAGCCCAGGTCCAGATGGGTTCACAGCCAAATTCTACCAGACATACAAAGTGGAGCTGATACCATTCCTTCTGAAACTATTCCAGACAATCCAAAAAGAGGGAATCCTTCCCAAATCATTTTACGAGACAAACATCATCCTGATACCAAAACCCGGCAGAGACTCAACAAGAAAAGAAAATTTCAAGCCAATATCCATGATGAACAGAGATGCAAAAATCTTCAATAAAATACTGGCAAACCGATTGCAACAGCATATCAAAAAGCTCATCACCATGATCATGTAGGATTCATCCCAGGGATGCAAGGCCGGTTCAACATACGCAAGTCCATAAACGTAATTCACCACATAAACAGAACCAAAGACAAAAAACACATGATTATCTCAATTGATGCAGAGAAGGCCTTTGACAAAATTCAACAGCCCTTTATGCTAAAAACCCTCAATAAACTAAGTATTGATGGAACGTATATCAAAATAATAAAAGCTATTTACGACAAACCAACAGCCAATATCATACTGAACGGGCAAAAACTGGAAGCATTCCCTTTGAAATCTGGCACTAGACAAGGATGCCCTCTCTCACCACTCCCTTTGAAATCTGGCACTAGACAAGGATGCCCTCTCTCACCACTCCTATTCAATATAGTACTGGAAGTTCTAGCCAGAACAATCAGGGAAGAAAAACAAATAAAGGGTATTCAAATTGGAAAGGAGGAAATCAAATTGTCTCTATTTGCAGATGACATGATTGTATATCTGGAAGACCCCATCATCTCAGCCCAAAATCTCCTGAAACTGATAAACAACTTCAGCAAAGTCTCAGGATACAAAATCAACGTGCAAAAATCACAAGCATTCCTATACACCAGTAATAGACTTCAAGAGAGCCAAATTAAGAACGAACTGCCATTCACAATTGCTACAAAGAGAATAAAATACCTAGGAATACAACTAACAAGGAACGTAAAGGACCTCTTCAAGGAGAACTACAAGCCACTGCTCAACGAAATAAGAGAGGACACAAACAGATGGAGAAACATTCCATGTTCATGGTTAGGAAGAATCAACATCATGAAAATGGCCATACTGCCCAAAGTAATTTACAAAGTCAATGCTATTCCCATCAAGCTACCAATGATCTTCTTCACAGAACTGGAAAAAAACACCTTAAACTTCATATGGAACCAAAAGAGAGCCCGCATAGCCAAGTCAATTCTAAGCAAAAAGAACAAAGCAGGAGGCATCACACTACCGGATTTCAAACTATACTACAAGGCTACAGTAATCAAAACAGCATGGTACTGCTACCAAAACAGAGATATAGACCAATGGAACAGAACAGAGGCCTCAGAGGAAATACAACATACCCACAACCATCTTATCTTCGACACACCTGACAAAAACAAGAAATGGGGAAAGGATTCCCTGTTTAATAAATGGTGTTGGGAAAACTGGCTAGCCATGTGCAGAAAGCAGAAACAGAACCCCTTCCTGACACCTTACACTAAAATTAACTCCAGATGGATTAAAGACTTAAACATCAGACCTAACACCATAAAAACCCTAGAAAAAAATTTAGGCAAAACCATTCAGGACATAGGCATAGGCAAGGACTTCATGACCAAAACGCCAAAAGCAATGGCAACAAAAGCCAAAATAGACAAATGGGACCTAATCAAACTCCACAGCTTCTGCACAGCAAAAGAAACAGTCAGTAGAGTGAATTGGCAACCAACAGAATGGGAAAAAATTTTTGCTGTCTACCCATCTGACAAGGGGCTGATATCCAGAATTTACAAAGAACTAAAACAGATCTACAAGAAAAAAACAAACAAGCCCATTCAAAAATGGGCGAAGGATATGAACAGATACTTTACAAAAGAAGACATACAGGAGGCCAACAAACATATGAAAAAATGCTCATCATCACTGGTCATCAGAGAAATGCAAATCAAAACCACATTGAGATACCATCTCACACCAGTTAGAATGGCGATCATTAAAAAATCGAGAAACAACAGATGCTGGAGAGGATGTGGAGAAATAGGAACACTTTTACACTGTTGGTGGGAATGTAAATTAATTCGACCACTGTGGAAGACAGTGTGGTGATTCCTGAATGACCTAGAAATAGAAATCCCATTTGACCCAGCAATCCCATTACTGGGTATATATCCAAAGGATTATAAATCATTCTACTATAAGGATACATGCACACGAATGTTCATTGCAGCACTGTTTACAATAGCAAAGACCTAGAACCAACCCAAATGCCCAACGATGATAGACTGGATAGGGAAAATGTGGTACATATACACCATGGAATATTACGCAGCCATCAAAAATGATGAGTTCACGTCCTTTGTAGGGACATGGATGAACCTGGAAACCATCATTCTCAGCAAACTGACACAAGAGCAGAAAATCAAACACTGCATGTTCTCACTCATAGGTGGGTGTTGAACATTGAGAACACATGGACACAGGGAGGGGAGCACTACACACTGAGGTCCGTTGGGGAAAATGGGGGAGGGATGCGGGTGTGGGGAGGTGAGAAGAGATAGCATGGGGAGAAATGACAGATACAGATAAGGGGACGGAAGGCAGAAAACCACACTGCCATGTGTGTACCTATGCAACAATCTTGCATGTTCTTCCCATGTACCCCAAAACCTAAAATGCATTAAAAAAAAGAAAAAAATAAGAAAAAAAAAGTACAATAAAATAAAGGGTTAGTGCATTACTTATGACCAAAATCCCCACCTGAAGGCCTGGCCACTCTTGACAAGTAGCTAAACTATCCCAAAAAGAAGGAGCAAAATGACCATCTGTCCAGGACTACCTGAGGCATCAGAACATGCACCTCATTCAGTGGCCACTGCCAGTCATCCATCACACCTGCCACCTGCCTCAACACTCTGCTCTATGCTTAATTGGATGAGACCAGGCCTAGTGTCCTTGGAGACCCATAAGCTGATGCAAACATCACCACTTTCTCTATCGTGGGCAGGAGTCATGTATTAATTACCTGGAATAGCAAGATCCAGCCTTTAAAATCCCATTCAGCTTGACATTCTTTTATATATTTCTCCCAGGTCTCAGGATGATGGGAAGCAGCATTAAAGCTTGCACACGTATTAGTCGTGTTTAGGAGTCCTTGTCTCTCCAAGTACCCCCTCATTTAGAAAAAAGAAAATTTGCTTTTAGCTCTTCTCATAGTATAAATATTTACTAAGCTCTCATTTTGTGCAAGCACCCATGCAAATATGGATGACACAGCAAAGAACAAAGCACACAAGTCCTTGCCCCCAGGAGGCTTATAGTCTAGTGGGGAAAGACAGGCAGTGAACACATAAACTAGGAATTGTCATGTATTAGAGGGTGGTAAGTGCTTTGAAAACCATTATAGCGATAAGGGAGAAAGTGTACCAGGGTAGGAGTGGGGCACTCTGTTGAACAGGATGGGCAGGAAAGACATTTCTTACAAGGTGGTGTTTGAACAGACACCTGAAGGAAGTGAGAGATGAGCCATGTGGGTGTCTGAAAGAAGAGCATTCCAGCCTAGGAGTGGGCATGTGCAGAGACCCCGGGGCTAGGGGGTTTTTGAAGATCTTCCAGAAGTCAGCATGGTGGTGGACAGTGGGAGAGCAACAGGAGATAAAGTCAGATAGGTAATGGGGCCCAGTTTCTGCAGAGCTTTGTAGGCCACTGCAAAGACTTACTCTTTTGCTCTGGGTGAGATGGGAGCCCAAATAGTGTTTGAAAGTGATGCAAAAAGGTTTACAAGTACTTATAAAAGTATCACTCTGGTCACTTGCTGTATTGAGAATACACTATGGGGAGGCAAGTATGGAAGTGGGAAGATCATCTGAGAAACTTTTGTGACAATTCTGAGAGATAACGGTGGCTGTGAAAAGGTGGGATAAAGTGTGGTGAGAACCTGACTAAGCGTCAAAGGTAGATCGGACAGAATAGGAGCACCCTGGCAATTCTGATGGAGGGGTCCAGGCACCACACTTTGAAAAGCACAACCATAGGGCAACTGTTGGAAGGACACTTGGTGGCTCTAGATGGTCTGCTAGACTCTCTGGTGTTGGGGACTGTCTTAGTCCTGACCCTCCAAGTTTGTGCATCAGTCTCATAGAGCACAGGAACAAAAGTACTGACCCAGGAAGCAGGCTCATAGCTCCAGCCCCTCAATGCCCTGTGGTTGCATCCTTTTGAGCCACAACTGAAACAATGGGTATAAAATTCCAGCCTTTATCCTAGAAGGTTTAATGTGAGTACCACTTCGAATGATGCACAGGAGTGGTCTTAGATGAGGTCTGGACCTCAAATTAGTCCCATTAACTAGGCAAAGGGTGTGATATTTCACTGTAAATTCATTAATGTGAACCTTGAAGACCTTTCATTTTTATGCAAATGTTCACTCAGTGAAATGCAAATATCCCCTGGATACAATCAGACCTTGTGCTGTCCACAGCTAACACAGTTTGGAGATTCTTTAACAGGTAACCAAAAGAAGGTATGATATCGGAAGAAAGAGGATAATCACTTGTTCACATTAGATTTCACCCACTTCAGTTTCCAGATGAGGACTCTGCTTTCTCTTTACACATTTGCTTAAGAAATCTCTCTCAATTTCTCTCTCTCTCTCTCTCTCTCTCTCTCTCTCTCTCTCTCTCGTTGTCTCTCTCTCTCTCTAATTAACTCTCTCTCTCTATCTCTCTTTCCCACCCCTTATCCCCCACCCCCTCCCTTTTGGGAATCTAATTACACATTTTTTTTCTCTTTGTTTCAGTTTGGATAAGTCTATTGATCAATCTTCAAGTTTACTGATTCATTACTGTATCTAGGCTGCCAAGCTCATTAATTCTTTATCTCTTGATATTGTGAAGAAATTTTTCAGCATTTCCCTTGGAATTTGTTTAGTTTTTGTCTTTCTGCTGACATTCTTCATCTGGTCATGCATGTTGCCCACCTTTTCCCCTAGATCCTTCAATATATTAACGATAACCCTATCTGATAATTCTAATATCTGGACCACTTCTTTGTCTCATTCTGTTGACTGCTTTATCTCTTCATAGTGAATTATCTTTTTGTATTTATCCCTTCACAGTGAATTATCTTTTTGTATTTTGCTGTGTTTTGTGTATGTGTATGTGTGTTCATACATTTTATTCAATGCCAAACATAAAGAAACAGTAGAGCCTGAGGTAAATAGAATGTATACCCAGAATTAAGCTTGCCTTTTCTACCAGATCGTAAGTTGGGGGTTAAGAGGACAGACACGATTTGGGGTTTGTTTTACCAAATTTACTTGTGATGTACCACACACTTCAGAGTCTTTTCACGATGAGCTGCTGCTGCCTTGTGCTTACTGTGAGGCCTGGAGGGCCAGAGGGGCTATTCCTTGTTTCTTCTCTACTCTCAGTTCTCAGCATGCCTGTGCCACCTTGGTGGTTCTCTCTGTGTGCTCCCCAGCAGCAGAGATCAGCTCATCCTGGTTTGCAGGGGGACTTTTCCAGTTTAAGCATGGAAAGTCCTGTGTCCCAGGAAACCCTTCATCTGGGGAAGAACAGAATGTTTGGTCAATTAAGTATCTGAGGCTCCCGAGGATTCTAAGCACTCATGCTAGGCCCCACTCAACTATCAATAATTCGTCAAATTTTCCCTTCTTTTTTTCTTTTCTGTTGCTCATTATGGGGTGTGAGGTGTGTGCTGGGTTTAGCATAGTTCCTCAGCTCTCCTACTCAAGCCTCAAGTCTTAGGTGAGCCCTAAGGGGCCAGGCCACTATGGTGGGGAATTCTCAGCATTCCTGTGCCATATCCCACCCTCTGCAGCCAAATGCTGAACTGTGGGGGATACTTAGTCAGGAGGGACCCCAGTGATGCATACCTCTTCTTTGTAGCCCTGCAGGCTTTTGTCCTGATTGGATTTCCTGCCCTCTCCTTGGGGACCAACAGCTTCTGCTTCTACCCTTCCAACAGCATCTGTGTAATGTTGCCTGAGACAGGGGCCATTTCCTGATGCCCGTGCAGTAGCCTGCTAAAGTTTGCTACTTAGCACAAGGCTCCTGGTGGGAGTTGGTGGATTTCCTGCCTGCTCTCTGCCCCCCACCCAACCTCCCACCCAGGGAGAAATTGTTTTTTGCTTCTACCCCTTTCTCAGTGACAGTATAATAGGACATGGGGACTGGGGAAGGGGCAGTTTCCTGAATCCCTTCTTTTCTGTTGTTTTTTGCTTTATCCTCCCCCCTAGAGTCAGTGGACCTTTGCCTGGGTCTTAGAGAAGGATTTTCTATCCCTCCCCAAAAGGTTTGCAGCTTTTGCTTTCCATAACAGAAAGGCCTGGAAGATGGTGGGTGATATGATTTGGCTATGTCCCCACCCAAATCTCAACTTGAATTGTATCTCCCAGAATTCCCATGTGTTGTGGGAGGGACCCAGTGGGAGGTGATTCAATCATGGGACCAGTCTTTCCCATGCTACTCTCATGATAGTGAATAAGTCTCACAAAATCTGATGGCTTTATTGCTTCTTCCTCATTTTTCTCTTGCCATTGCCATGTAAGAAATACCTTTCACTTCCTGCCATGATTCTGAGGCCTTCCCAGCCATGTGGAACTGTAAGTCCAATTAAACCTCTTTTGTTCCCAGTTTCAGATATGTCTTTATCAGCAGCATGAAAACAAACTAACACAGTAAATTGGTACCAGTAGAGCGGGGAGTTGCTGAGAAGACACCAAAAATGTGGAAGTGACTTTTGAACTAGGTAACAGGCAGACAGAGACTGGAACAGTTTGGAGGGCTCAGAAGAAGAGAGAAAAATGTGGGAAAGTTTGGAACTTCCTAGAGACTTGTTGAATGGCTTTGCTCAAAATGCTGATAGCGATATGGACAATAAGGTCCACTCAGGGGTGGTCTCAGATGGAGATGAGGAACTTGTTGGAAACTGAAGTAAAGGTGACTCTTATTATGTTTCTTGAAGAGACTAGAGGAATTTTTCCCCTGCTCTAGAGATTTGTGTAATTTTGAACTTGAGAAAGATGATTTAGGGTATGTGGTGGAAGAAATTTCTAAGCAGGAAGGCATTCAAGAGGTGACTTTGGTACTATTAAAGGCATTCGGTTTTATAAGGGAAGCAGAGCATAAAAGTTTAGAAAATGTGCAGCCTGACAATGTGATAAAAAAGAAAAACCCATTTTCTGGGGAGATATTCAAGCCAGCTGCAGAAATTTGCTTAAGTAGCAAGGAGCCTAATGTTAATTCCCAAGACCACAGGGACTATGTCTCCAGGCCATGTCACAGACCTTCACAGCAACCCCTCTCACCACAGGCCAGGAGATCCAGGAGGAAAAAGTGGCTTCATGGGCTGGGCCCTGGGTCCCCATGCTGTGTGCGGCCTAGAGACTTGGTGCTCTGAGTCCCAGCCACTCCAGCATGGCTGAAAGGAGCCAACACACAGCTCGGGCTGCTACTTCAGGAAGTGGAAGCTCCAAGCCTTGGCAGCTTCCATGTGGTGTTGAGCCTGCAGGTGCACAGAAGCCAAGAATTGAGGTTTGGAAACTTCCACCTAGATTTCAAAAGATGTATGGAAACTCCTGAATGCCCAGGCAAAAGTTTGCTGCACAGGGGATCCCTCAGGGAGAACCTCTGATAGAGCAGTGCAGAAGGAAATTATGAAGTCAGGGCCTCTACACAGAGTCCCTACCAGAGCACTGCCTAGTGGAGCTGTGAGAAGAGAGCCACCATCCTCCAGACCCCAGAATGGTAGATCCAACAGCTTGCACCATGTGCCTGGAAAAGCCACAGACACTCGATGCCAGCCTGTGAAAGCAGCCAGGAGGGAGGCTTTAGCCTGAAAAGCCACAGGGGCAGAGCTGCCCAAAAGACCATGGGAATCCACCTCTTGCATCAGCATTACCTAGATGTGAGACCTGGAGTCAAAGGAGATCATTTTGGAGCTTTAAAATGTGACAGCCTTACTGAATTCTGGACTTGCATGGGTCCTGTAACCCTTTTGTTTTGGCCAATTTCTCCCATTTAGAATAGCTGTATTTACCCAATACCTGTACCCCATGTTGTATCTAGGAAGTAACTAGCTTTCTTTTGAGTTTACAGGCTCATCGGTAGAAGGGACTTACTTCGTCTCAGATGAGACTTTGGACTGTCTGGGTTAATGCTGAAATGAATTAAGACTTTGGGGACCTATTGGGAAGGCATGATTGGTTTTGAAATGTGAGGACGAGATTTGGAGGGGTCAGAGGTGGAATGATATGCTTTGGCTGTGTCCCCACTCAAGTCTGAACTTGAATTGTATCTGCCAGAATTCCCACATTATGGGAGGGGCCCAGGTGAAGGTAATTGAATCATGGGAGCCAGTCTTCCCTGTGCTATTCTCATGATAGTGGATAAGTCTCATGAGATCTGATGGATTTATCAGGGGTTTCTGCTTTTGCTTCTCCCTCATTTTTTTCTTGCTGCAGCCATGAGTCTGAGCCCCCCGCCACCAGCCATGTGGAACTGTAAGTCCAATTAAATCTCTTTTTGTTCACAGTTTCAGGTATGTCTTTATCAGCAGTGTGAAAACAAACTAATACAGTGGGCTTTTGTGACTGTGCACCATCAAGGAAGGGCCCTCTCAGGTCTCCTTCTTGTCCCCAATCCATCTCATAAGCTCTAGGTGGAGGTCGGGGTAAAAGATCCTGCAAAAGACCCAGCAAGCAGCCTAAGGTGACCAGGTCACCCCAGTTTGCCTAGGACTTTTCCAGTTTGAGCACAGAAAGTCCTGTGTCCCAGGAAACCCCTCATCCTGGAACAGATATGAATGCTTGATCGGCCAAGTGTCTGAGGCTCCTAGAGATTCTAAACTCATGCCAGTTTCCACTCAGCTGTTGATAATCCATTGAAATTTCTGTTGTTTTCTTCTTTCCCACTCTTATGGCCATTACCTCTTTCTCCCATACTCTGCAAAAGTTAAACCGTTGTGTGTTTCCTTTGAAATTCAGTTCTTCTGATTGCTTTCCTATCTCAGTTCATTAAAAGGCTCAAAAAGTTGTAATTGTATAGACTATCTGGCTTTTCCTCATTTTTGGATTAGGGATGATTATCTATGGTAGCTTTCTCCATCCTAAGTGGAAAAAAAAAAAAACCTCCTCATCCCCTTTGCTTCCAAAGAATTGAGCTGTGGCATAAGCATATTGTCCTTATGGAAAGACATTATAAGAAGCTGCACAATGTGACCCCTGAATTTATTGTTAAGATGTTCTCATGAATGTAGTTTTCCACATCACACAGCGTAGAAATTTATCATGAGTCAGTACCAGTAATAGTTATGTTTCCCTGGTCAAGCTGTTTTTCTTTTATGAATGCTGTGAATTTAGCAACTGGCATTTTCTTTCTGTACTTTGAAGACTCAGCACCCAATTTATGTTTGGATTTAGCCACTGTACATGATGTTCTGGAGGGCATTTTCACATTTTAACTTTATCTTTGGCTTTATTTTATTTTATTTTTGAGACAGAGTCTCACTCTTGTTGCCCAGGCCGGAGTGCAATGGTGTGATCTCAGTTCACTGCAGCCTCAGCCTCCCAAGTAGCTGGAATTACAGGAGCCTGCCACTACGCCTGGCTAATTTTTGTACTTTTAGTAGTGACAAGGTTTCACGATGTTGCCCAGGCTGGTCTTGAACTCCTGACCTCCAGTGATCTGCCCACCTCGGCCTCCCAATTATTTTGTTTTACTCCTATTTTTACTTACCCTCATTTACTTATTTATTGAGAGATTATCCTGTTATAAACCACAACAAATAATTATTTTAATGAAACAGTATCTGAAAGGCAATTTGTAACAAATGAAAGCATTAATAAATTGCCAAAATTTAATTGATTTTATGGTATTGCTTTCTAGTCAACACTGCAAAAATGCATCTCTATAGGGAAGGATTCTTTTTTGGGGAGAGTGTTTCTGGAGTAAAGGAAAACAAAGGCCTTGAAAAGGGGAACCCAGGTGGTGGTGTATTCCTCTAGATGCTCCCATCTCCCCATTGGCCTCAGCAGACTTGGATGCTACCACACACTCTCAGAGCAATTACTTCACCTCTTTCTCCAATGTCACTGCTACGCGGGACTAAAACTATCTTTACGAGGTGAGCTGACAGAAATACAACTATTTATAGTGAAGCACAGCCATATGGCTTGCGTTTTTTAAAAGTCAGCTTCTTATGAAATGGAGCTCTAATAAGTGTTTATTCTCTCTCTCAGAGGGGCTTCTTTTCCTGGGGGGATAAAGAAGGGACCAGGCTTGTGCAGCCTAGACACAGCAAAGGGAAGACACCCACTCTGTCAGTGGGAGGCCTCTGTCTCCCAAGGACCTTCCAGTGCCAACCCTCCCTTATACACTCTCCCTCATTACTCCCCTCCTTCCTCCACTTTCTTTGTTCTTCTTCTCCTCCCAGCCAGCTTGCCATGTCGGAGGGATATTGAATATCCCTCCAATAAAAAATCTAGATTCTGACTGCATTGAACAAAACCAAACAAAACCTGAACCCAAAAAAAGACAGGACTAAAGAAACTAACACAGCTTGGTGCATACTTTAATCTTCTGATTATTTATTTGATTCAATAAAAATGATTATTTCACCAATGACTTATTTCATTCATCCAAATCCCAAGCTAAGATTGATGGGGAGAAATGAGGCACAATACAAATAGCATAGAACCTTTTAAGATCCATGGACTTGTAGAAAGAATGAACAAATCTCTTACTTAGAAATTAAATCCACTCAATGGCTTATTAAATCATCCAAGCACTCACATTGCCATCTGGCTCTATGCCTCTTTCTTTCATCATAGGATAGTGTAGATGCTATAAAGTAATCAGCATCCTTCTCTAGAAAGATTCACTTTACATTGCTGTTACTCTCCTTGTTTGTCCTGCCTGGACCTCGGCCCATAGCTTATTAGAGAACCAAAGGACCAAGCAGGAAAAGGAATGGCTCTTCATGAGTCTATTCCTTCATGTGCCAAGAGCTTGCTCCCCTGCTTCTTAGTGAGATTGCCATGAAGTAACCACAAAAATCCAGGAGAGCTATTATCATATTGCAGGGTTGTAAAATCATAGGTTTATTTATTTGTTCCTGAAAGGGTCTAAGCCGCCTAAATCACTGCTAAATTTCATATTTCTCATTAGAGCTCCTTTTTCCATTTAGAATACAGTGGAGCCAGTGCTCTTCTTTATGAAAGTAAGCATTAGGGATAAGGGGGTTTCAAAACCTTTTTCCATGCTAAACATCCATGTTGTCTTGACTACTCCGCGGAGGGAAAACTCTCTATTCTGTCAAATAGGTTTATGAAAGGGCATGAGCCTGATCCTCCCACAGAGCGAGGGAAGCCTCACACACAAACAGGCATGCGACAATAGGTGTATAACTGAATTGTGCAACAGCACTTAAGCTCTGGCTATTTCTCTCCTGCATGAGCTCTGTAGAAATCCAGATGGCAGCCCTAAAGCCTGTGCCTTAAGCAGAAAAAACGTACTTCTGACCTTCAAAAGGGCAAAATGAGATGGCTGCTCTGACCAGCTCTGTACCAGCTATGGGGAGGCCTTTTAACTCTGTGGGTCTCAGTGTCACTACGTATAATATGATGTGGTGGGAGTAGCTGATGTCTGAGGTCTGCTTCAGCTCCTTAAGTCTAAATTCTGAAAAACAAACAAAACTCAACATCTTCGTCAAGGTTGGCAGGAAAACGCCTCTTCCGTGAAAGCTTCAGCAAAACCAAGACAGAGTACCTTGTGAGCTAGGACACCATTATATTACTTTAGTCAAAACCACTCCATGGACACCTCAATTAACTATAATTTTGTTGCACTCTATTTTTAGAAGTGGGAAGAAATATATTTAGAGATAAGCACACATTCAGACCTTTATCATATTTAATCCACATACATATTCCAGCCCTAAACAATGACAAACTATCATTGAACATGATGGCCCTAGAACACTGAGAATACTTAAATTATCAAGGGAAGATTTCAGCTTTTATAGAGTTCACGCTCTCCTACCCTATATTCAGATTAAGAAGTTCCACGATCATGCTATCTTGAAAGACCCATCATCAGGCAAGCCGATTAGGGTTTCCCCAATATGTCAATTACCTAAATCAAGGTTGACTACATACAATTTTAGAAAGCGCCCTCTTGTGGCAAAAATAAAATAAAATTGCAAATGGCAGCATTGTCCTGAGACTATGAGTACTGCCATTTATTGTACACTTATTTCATCTCAAGGACTGGCCTGGATGTTTACATGGTAGTGAAATAAAGGACTTAAAAAAAGTAGTTTTCAACGTCATAGAGAGAACTGAAAGTCTTTTATGTCACAGAGCTCAAGCTACACCTGAAGATTTATTTTCCCCTGTGTATGCCTGAGTACCAAGAATGGTGTCTAAACTTAGGACATTTTCCTGTGCCTTTATTGTACTTCCTTGTAGTTCTGAACTGTGGCTGAGAGGCACTATAAGTCATGCTTTTTTACTTCCAGCACATAGCCCCTAATTTCATGAAGAGAGAAGAGAAGAAAGGAAACAACACTACAGACAGGGTGAATGGGAACAGGGGCCTGGGGGAACAGGGAAATCAATACCTTGTGAAAAGTTCTAGAAGTCCCAGGATATTTTAATTCAAACAAAATTCCTTGAGATCCATGACCATGGAGGTATTTAATGAACAACAAAGACACTTATTTATATGGTTACAATTTGTATTTTTCAGTAATCTACATCATCCTCAGACCTTTCTAGTTTCCTATGTGACTTATATAGTGAGTTTCTATACTTAGCACCACTGGTGCTCATTTCTCAAAACAGTTTGCTAAATATTGGCAATGCATTCCACACACATAGGCCTGAAAACACAAATATTTCCACATATTTCTTTTTTTCTATAACAATTTCTTGATTTTTGTTCAAACACATATTTCAATTACAAGTGTTCAGCCCCGTACTTAGAGAGTCCCATATCTCAGCATCCTTGGAAGAGTGACCCCCTCACAAGAGTTTGCAAACTCAAATGCTTACTAGCTACATAGTTCCAGTTCTGGTGTGGAAATGTGGGCTCTATATGCTCAGATCCTCCAACGTTTTAAATGAAACTAGAATGCTAGCGTTTTATGAAGCAAGCCCCCAATTTTTAAGTTTTTGAAACTTTGTAAAATAAAAAAAAAAATCTATATGTCCGAGCCAAACAAAGCAAGTTTTCTACCCAGATGTCCCTCTTAGTCTGCACTTTTCAGCCTCTGCCTTCAAGTCCTTTGATGGGTGGCTTCCAAGCTGCCCCTAGCAGACACCTTCTTGAACAGGTCCTGAGAACTCCAATGAAGAAGTTCCCGGAAAGGACAGTTGCTCGGGGCTTCTGCTGTACTTCACATTGTTGTGGACATCTGGTGGAGGCAAGCAGCATGTAACCTCATCATTCATTCTCTTTATTTCACATTTACTCATTATTTGGATATTGGCACCAGTTTCCAAGACTGTGGGAGTTTGCAACGTCTATTATAAAACTCTTCTCCCCACTCTCAGTAGCCATCCAGGGTCATGTCATTCTGTTATTAAAACCTGGCCTTCAAGAAAATTGATACCAGTCTTCTGGGGATTGTGAAATCTTCTGGAAAACAGAAGCTCTCATCAACAAAGACACTGCAAAAATTTGAAATGAGGTCAATGCATCAGTATCTTTTCAACAATATGAGGAGAGGGCTCCTGTATTAAAGGTCTATCTAATAATTTCATATATTTCCCGATTAACCAAGATAAAGAAAGACATGACCAGGGTTTTCATTTAGGGGTGGGTTTGCTCTGGGTCTTTGTGACTTCAGAATTTAAATTTCTGCTACTCTGTATGGATACAAAATGCATTTAATAAGGTCTATAAGCACTGCCTTCAAGCCAAAAAATTCTTCACTACAGAGTTGTCTTCCATTGATAGGGAGTGAATGTGAAGCCACATGTACTTAGATTGCCCAGTGAAAGAAACAGGAGAAGTTTGTACTTTCTCAGAGCAATAGCTAAGAAGCAACTGTCGCCATTTGGAAAAGGGTCTTTTTGAAGCTTTGGTTGGAGATCAGGATAGGGATCCCTGGAAGGGTGGTAGTAAACTCTAAGCAGGCACCACTCAGAATCCCCAGGTGGGAATTAGGCCAGCTGGCAAAATGCCAGGAGACCAACTATTATATATATACACATACACATATATATGGAGGACTACTATATCATGCAAATTACAGTTTCAACAGCTTGACAGTTTTCATCAGCACTGTGGGAGTTTTGCTCCTTTTTAATTTGGCTTCTTTAAAAGATGAATGGAATAAGGGCTTTCCGAGATTTGGGGTAGTCCTCAAACATCTTGAGGTAGAACCTAAAAGACAAGAAAGAAATAACTGTAAATACAATGGAGCCATGGCTGACAGCTGAGGTTTGCTCTGTCCAAGATCTTTGTTACAAGTCAACCTGCAGGTATTTAGGGCCTGACTATTCCCGATGGTCATTTGTGATTCTTATTTCTCCTTCCCACAGCCTATTTCTTATCAATCCTGAAGCTTCTTGTGCTGGGAAATAAAAAGTAATACGCAGAGGGTAGTGGTGATGGCTGTGCAACATTATGAATGTACCTAATGCCACTAAATTTTACACTTCAAAATGGCTAAAGTGGTAAAATTTTTGTTATGTATATTTTACCAGAATTTTTTTTAATGTGGTATCCAGAAGGAAGCACTCATTTGAATTCAGCTGAGAAATACAGGGAAGCAAAGATGATGGGCAAAGAGAACCGGTAATATTCCCCAATATCCTTCCATGAGGCCTGGGAATGCCAACAAAATATCACCTTGTCTTATGGGTTGAATTTGTCACCCCAAAAGATACGTTGAAGTCCTCACTCCCAGTGCCTGAGAGTGTAATTTTTTTTTTTTTTTTGGAACTAGGACTATTACAGATATAATTAAATTAAGATGAGGTTATACTGAAGAAGGGTGTGCCCTTAATCCAATATAGCTGTGTACTGAAAAGAAGAGCATAAGAGACAAAGAGATGGAGACAGAGACATCCAGGAGAGAAGGCCATGTGATGGCGAAGGCAGAGATTGGAGTGAGGTTGCTATAAGCCGCAGAACACCAAGGGTTGCCGGCCACCACCGGAAACTAAAAACTAAAAAGAGGCAAGGAAGAATTCTTTCCTAGAGCCATTACAGGGGGCGTGGCCCTGCCAGTGCCTCGATTTCAAACTTCTTTCCTCCAGAACTGTGAAAGACAAATCTGTGTTCTTTTAAGCCACCCAGTTTGTGGTAATGTGTTGCAGCAACCACAGGAGACAAATGCATCTTAAAGAATTCTTTCTTCTTAAGTTACCAGGCTGTCCTTCTAACTAGTTGTGACGGTAGCCCTCAAGATATAATCAAGATGATACACTCTGTTAAAGTACCTTAGTTTGAATTAGGGGGCAAATAATCAGGTACGAAAGGTGGCTGGGTTTGGGGACTGTGATTTGAGAAGTCTGGTGAGCTGCCTCTGTGCGTGCTGCCTCTGCTATGAAGGTCTGCCTTTGTTTTATAGAGGCCTTCACAAAATCCTGTTAACCTATTAAAAACTATGTCTTTTGGCCCTTCTCTGGTGGTCTGACATAACAGGATGAGGCCTCAGTTTCGGTTTCGTTGTTGCAGTAGCTGAAAATGTCTGGTGGAATTACTGTCCCTCCCCTAACCAAGCACGGTGGAGTCCACACTTCCCAGGGACCCTCCAAGTGCTGAGTGATGCCTTCTCTTCTCCCACTCCCAGTCTGCCTCTGGTGGGCAGCACACCCAGCCTGAAATGGTAATGTGGGAAGTAGAAAAGTTCCTCTTCAAAGTTTCCTTTCTTATTAAAGAATAATCATAATAAGTGTTAGAAATAAGAGTTTGTTTAAACACTTTCTTCAAAGCTTTCTTACTTTTTGCTAGTAGTTCTCTGGTAAGCCCTATCCTATGTAGCTGTTAGGCTCACAGGCATGTAGTACATTCTATGTCCTTGTACTTTAACAAAGATATTTATGCTATTACTTTTGTAAGTCCTTTCCTAAGCAACTTCCTGTCCCTTCCTTATTTGGACTTCCTCTTTTCCTTTTGTTCTCCATTGCTTTTACCTTTTAGAAAAGTTTCAAGTTGTTAGCCAATCAGGTTTTAGTTTAGATTGTGAGGTCTGGCTCCAACCAACAGAGATCAGACACAGCAGTAAGGATGACCCCAAATGCATAAAGGATAATTATGTCTGCTTTTCCTTTGTTCATTATACTCTCATGGCAAGACTGCTGGTGAGTATAACCTTTCTCCAAGAAGTAAAGATTGCCTTGATGAGAGATCCTTTGTCCCAGTGCTGACTTTTCTTTGTGGCACTGAAAATTTACATATAACAGTAAGAACTGTTTTTTCTTTTTTTAATTGCATTTTTGGTTTTGGAGTACATGTGAAGAACATGCAAGATTGTTGCATAGGTACACACATGGCAGTGTGGTTTGCTGCCTTCCATCCCCTCACCTGTATCTGTCATTTCTCCCCATGCTATCTCTTCCCACCTCCCCACCCCCCCCGCCCCTCCCCCATTTCCCCCCAACGGACCCCAGCGTGTAGTGCTCCCCTCCCTGTGTCCATGTGTTCTCATTGTTCAACACCCGCCTATGAGTGAGAACATACGGTGTTTGATTTTCTGCTCTTGTGTCAGTTTGCTGAGAATGATGGTTTCCAGGTTCATCCATGTCCCTACAAAGGACGTGAACTCATCGTTTTTGATGGCTGCGTAATATTCCATGGTGTATATGTACCGTTATGACTCTCTTATGGACTAGGAACCTTCTGCCACTCTTCCCCACAGAGTCTAGGAAGTGGTAGGAATAGGTCACGAGCTGCTGCTTCATTCATTTCAGAACTATTATCCTCAAACAATTCTACTCAGAAAAAAAGAAACTCATTCTTACCTAAACTTTCAAAATTAGGCAATGAATCATAACCCTAGGGTTCTGGTTACAAGACCATACATTCCTTCTTTGAGTATCCATACAGTCTCCAGTAATTATAGGCTTTCTCTTTCCACAAAAGGTATTTTAGGAAAAGGATCTGAAATATACACTTGAATTAAAGCCTGATAACAACTTAATACGTTACCTTTCACTTCCAGCAGTGCTTTTAGTTAATTCGTTTGTCCCCACTTCACCCCAGGTTAGCGGGTTAGTGAAGCCTTACGCCAGACCTTCAGAGGGAGGGTTCTGAAACACCTGCAATTCCTAGCATTTCCCAGCAGATGGGACAGCCCTAAGATTGCCCCACACATGCAATTGTTTGTCCTACCTTCCCCAGAAGCCAGTGTTGACCTTGGTTATGACTTATAGAGGGTGGATGTCAGGAAGGAGGGCAGTACCAAAATAAACACTGGTATTGCACGGATTCTAGAGGAAATCATCTTTCTGGAGTTTCCAGGGATCTGTGATTACCTGAACTGTTAGCACCAAATCTTGTAGCCAAAAATAGCAGCCACATAGGCATTGAAATAGTATTTTTTTAGTAGCTTGCTAGCCTGCTATGACTCCGAACTATCCACAGAGGCCAGGCATGGTGGCTCATGCCTGTAATTCCAGTACTTTGGAAGGCCAAGGCAGGTGGATAACTTCGGGTCAGGAGTTTGAGGCCAGCCTGGTCAACATGGTGAAAACCTGCCTCTACTAGAAATACAAAAAGTTAGCTGGGCATGGTTGTGGGCTTGCAGTCTCAGCAAGGGAGGCTGAGGCGGGAGAATTGCTTGAACCCTGGAGGTGGAGTGAGCTGAGATCACCCATTGCACTTCAGCCTGGGCAACAGAGTGAGACTCTGACTCAAAAAGAATTATAATAAAAATAAATAAAATTTTTTTATAAAAAGAATAAAAAAAAAACAACTATCAACTATTATCAACTATCTGTGTAGCTTTGGAAAGTGCTGGCCATGGTCCCGCACATGGAGCACACTTCCAGAAATGCGGTGGGAGAGGATGAAATTGAAGCATGGTAATGGAAGCTGCTGCTTCTGCTTCTTGAAGCTTTATCTAAGCATCTGCCTGGTGGGCACAGAGCCTGGTCAACTAACTCATGTTGTTGCAAGGCACTTCTTGCTGGACAGTCTTCCTCAACAAGACAGGCACAGGGCATTCCTGGCCGTCACCTCAGTTACCTCTGTCTCCATGGACTTATTTTTGTTCTTAGAAAAAAAAAATTATTACTGTAACTCTCATCCAGCTAACTTCCAACTTCAGTAAAAGCCCAATATGTCAGAATATACTAACCCAGATTATTGTTATCAACCTTCCCTTATGAAAATAAATATCTTCGGTTTCTAAACCTTGCTCTGCAGGTTAAAAGCCTGTTTAGAGAAGAAAAAAAGCTACATGAATGCAGCTACTTTTATTGGCAAGTTTACCTATGGTGGTGAAAAGCTCGCAGCCCAAGGAAACAAAGTGAGAAAAATGCAAATGCCAGTGCAGGGAGGGACCAAGTGGCCAGGGCAAAGCCGATCCATTCAATGATCTCACCGAAGAAATTGGCTCCAGAAACATACGTAAACATGCCACCTGCGTGCAAAAGAATGGGAAGGTCAATCATTGCAACTGAATCACTGTGACATTAAACCCCTCTGTGTTGTTCCAAAATACACAAAGGCACCAAGAACAAATGTGGGGCTGGAGACTCCCTCCATAGTCTTGGAATTTTGGTGGAATCCTCTTGGAGAGAAGGGGAAGCAAAGCAACAACAGCCTGTTGCCTGGAAAACATTCTGGAGTTGCGAAGAGCAGCCCCAACGGCTCAACGGGCTCTATCCAAATCTCTAACAACTGCCGGACCGCTAACTTTGGGTAGGACAAGGGAGAGGTGTGGGAGGTCTGGATTTTGTTTCATTCTATTGAGGAAGGGGCCACCTCTTACCTCCCCACTTCTTTCCTGGACACACTCACACTTTCACATTCACAGTCCCAAAATGTGAAACTGCGAACTGCGCTAAAATAATACAAATCTGAACTTATGGGAGAAGGAATTTAGATTCTCTTTTGGAATTTGCCCCTCCCCACCCTGCTGCAAAGCACTCTACTCTGTTCATGTTTAAAGTAGGGAGTAGGAGCTACAGGAATTTGTCCTGCTGGAGGCTGGTGAGGTTGGCTTCTTGATTTTAAATGTTTCATCTTCTATCCAATCAGGTATTTCTTCTCTCAGAACTGTATCTAGAAATCAACATATTTCTAATGATAGTAAATATATCCGCACTCAAATTTTATGGCCCACATTAAACTAGGGAAGTTTCAACCAAAACAATTTTGTTCTTTCTATAGTTATGTAAAAATACTTTGTTTTTAAATCATTCTCTATTATAAATCAAAAGTTGGAAACTAATCTTGGCAACTGGTTTTTAAGCACTTTCTCTGCTCTTCTTTATTTATCTAGTTATGGAGCGAATGTTTTTAAAATCAAAGCTCCTTAGAGTTGAATCTTTCTTGAACATAAGATTGTATCAGTGGTTCTGAACCTGTTTTTCTCTAGGCCCTGGGAGGAATCATAGATCTAGTGCAAAGGATCTATAAATCATTTATGAATACAGTAAATAAAACATCTTAACCTACTAAGTTATTTTTGTTTCATGTATATACTGTTAGGATATTAACAACTTTCAAATTCATTTGAATACGTCACTGAATTCATAGGAACTTTGTCATTAATTTTTTATTCAATTACTATTACTGTGTACTAACATCATGTCATAATTGAGGCAATTTTTGGATGTAAATAAAGGGTTGTATTTCCATCAGAAAGAGTGGAAGCCACAGACCTACACAAATACCCATCTAAATCTATTGAAGGATTATTTGGACAGATTCACTCCTATCTGCCTGTATTTGTCCGTCTCTTACCCTGGTTTCTTTGAAACAGTTATGATTACAAATATGCTGCAAAAATGCGCTCGTGCATGTAAGACCTCCCACCTTAAGTTTTGATCAAGTAAATATGGTTCTCTACACCTTTAAGAGCATACAAGTGGCAGGAAATACACAAGTTCTACCCTTAACTGCTCATAAGACAAGTCTAGATCAATTGGAGGACACACGTTTATTGGCCAAACATTCAGCAGCATTTGCAAACCTAGAAAGGATGAGCCCTCCGTACATGACAATCTTATCTACTGCAATGAGGTTGTAGGTAGCTGATTCCAACCCTACTCAAACCTCCCACTCTCTCCCACCTTCCGGGTATTGTGGTCTCACACCTTCCTGAGGGCTCTGGTAGCTCTCTGGAGCTTCTGGGTTCAGATCAGAAGAGCAGTCGCACTGTGATGGGACTGGATATGCAGGGGAAGCCAAGAGCAAGCTGAGAGCCGTTGCATCATCTGTGCCCTCACTGTCCCGTCCCCATCTGCTACCATAGTGTCATTCTTGAGACAGGCTCCAGGGAAGACTGGGAGTCTGAGGGCAGGAGAGGCATTACCTTGTGGAATCCTATAGGTGATTTCTCCAGGCTTCCTGAGCTGGCACAATATGTAGTCACTATGAATGTTGATTCCCATTCCCAAAAGAAATAAGAAGATACCTTGACAAAGAAGAGAGAAAAGAGAATTTCTTTTTAAATGTGTGCAGATTTTGGTGCTTTCTTCACAAGCTAAGCTAAAATGAAAGAGGGGCATTTAATTCCTAATTATGAAGGGTGGGGCATTTAATTTCTAAAGAATGGTCCTAAGATATGGCAGAAAGCGGGGAGGGCCATGAGTCCTGGTTCTGACTGGGGAGCGGGTGTGCTGTTTCCTAGACTCAGGCTGAAAGTGCACAGTGGCACCACTAATGGAGACAGACAGGAAGAGAGAGGAGAGCAGGAGGCGGCACCATTGACCAGTATTCAAACAGATAAACAAATAAATGAACGGATCATAATAGTAAGCCTTTAGCTCATTCACAGTCAGATCAAGGTTGCATATCTCAACAGCCGATTCCAGCCCCTTTTCCTTTGCCATCTCCCACTATAGAGGTTGGACTGAGAAAGGTGGTCACATGAGCTAGTTTCACCAATAAGATGTAAAGTGAAGTGCTGGTGGAGGGACTTCCTTGGAAATTGTTTGCTTTTCTGATAAAAAGGTGCAGGCAAGGCCAGTGCCCCTACTTCCTCCTTCTTCCTGTCTTGACTGCCGGATGTAATGCCTTGAGCCTCAGTCACCATCTTGCAACCATGAAGTGACTAACAAGAAGACCACAGGTAAACATGCTGAGAACAGTGGAGACAGAAAGTGCCCGAGTTATTCACGGTGTCGGTAAGCAACAACAGGAATGCAGAAGCCACCTACTTTGACACTTCTTGTTCTGTAAGAACTATGAATTCTGAATTATTTAGTCACTATTGTTTGGTTTTCTGAGCGCATTCTTGACTGAAACACTCACTCTCATGAAAATAAGGTGAGCTAGTTTGGAGGGCTTGACCACTAACAAACTAACTCCCACCACTGTCAGTTCACACACACACACACACACACACACACACACACACACACCCTGACATACTACACACACTGTTCACATCTTTATTTATTTTACTTAGCCACATATCCTGGAGTTGCCTCCACGTGCACTATCTACTCGTACAGAAGGGTTCTTGTTCTGAGGTGAGGAGAGCCAGGATCAGGATGCTAGATCCTGCATCCAAAAGGACATTATTACAGCCCAGAAACACTCACTGTCCCACATAGAGGTCCAACCAGACCTCCCAGCAAAGCACATTTGTGCTTTTCAAAATATATTGGGCCAAAAGCAAGAACAAGTTTAGTAAAAGCGATCAGGTCTATTCTCACCTTATTTGATATGATATAAAACAAGGATTTTCCACCTTGTCTAGTCAAAAGATCATTGGCCTGGAAGAAAGGGTATCTGAGGAGGGACGGTAGAGGAGCGGGGAGGGAAGGGGGACAGCACACACCGCAATGGAGAAAAGCAGGGACCTGGGACCAGCTGTCTGTGTGTCCTTGAGCAAGTCGCTTCAGCTCTCTCAGCCTCAGTTTCCTCATCTGTAAAATGTAAATTCTAACAGAACCAATCTCACAAGAATGGTATGAAGACCATCAATGCGTTCATTCCATCATTCATTTATTCAACTAATATTAATTGAGAGCTTACTACATACCAAGCACTATCCTAAGCACCAGAGTTGCAGGAGTGAGAAAACAGTCAAGGTATCTGTTGCCATGCAGCTTACATTTTAGTGGAGGAACACAGACATGAATTTTTCAAAAAATTAAAGTAAAAAAAATCACATAATGATCACAGCAAGGCAGAAAAATCAAAGTAGGGTCATGAGATGGAGAGTAAGGAGGGGTGGGGGCTGTCTCAATTTTAAGTGAGGTAGCTAAGGGAAAGTTATTCTGAAGATTTGACATTTGTCCTGTGATTTGAATCATGAGAAAGCAAAACATCTGAGGGACAACAATCTGGTAGGGGGACAAGAAGGACAAAGGCCCGGTTCACCTGAAGCTTGAGGATGCAGTGGGCTGGAGGAGACGGGGACAGGATGCTAAGTAAAAAGCCACAGCAAGCATTCTAGGCCTTGGTGAAGGGTTTGCATTTTTAGGTGACATAGGAGGTCCTTGCTGTTTTAAGCAGGAGAGAAATGGAGTCTGATTTCTGTTTATTATTATTGCAAATGAAATAAAAAGGTTGTATAGAATATTGAGCAGTAATTAGCAGACATAAGGAAACCAAGACACTTATTCCTACCACACACAAATTGCTACTGTTAAACACTTTAGTGCCTATCCTTCCAGATTTTCATCTGACTTAATATTCAGGCCATATTTCAAATTCCTCAGGTATCTCCCAAATGTCTACTTAAAGGTGGTTTGTGCAAACCAAAATCCAATATAGGATTATGCCTAGCATCTGCTAGTTATGTCCAGGCTCTTTTAATCTAGCTCAGATCCCTGGCTTTTTTTCCAGGACACTGACTTGTTGAAGAGATCTGACAGTTGTCCCTTAGAATGTCCTTTTTTTTTTTTTTTTTTTTTTTTATTAATACAACCAGCTTACTTCCACTGTGTTTCCTGTAAAATAGCATAAGCTATTTTCCTATGTGGTTATATTAAAAGCTTAATACAGATAGGTACATTTGTGTCTTTGTTCTCAAGTTCAGGAAACTTTTTTTCAATTTAGGTTTTTTTAAAAAGTAAGTAATGAAATTTCATAATTCGAAGGACAAACTGTATTGAAGGAAAAGCTCTGCCTGCCCACTCTGCCCCCTTTACCCTGAGATATGTAGGAAAACTTTTTATTAAGTTTTTTACAATTTCAATATTTCAGTTTCCAAGTATACACAGCAGCACACGTTATCCTTCTATTCCATTCCTACATAGAGAGTAGCATACAATACCTGCTACTTATAAATGTGTAGTGGGCATCCTATGCATAAGTTATTTGTTTTTATTTAACCATAGATTCTGGAGGTGTCTCCAGAGATCTTGGTTTGGTCTGATTTTGTTTTTGTGTTTCTTTCTTTGTGTTTGTGGTCACAGAGTATTCTATGCATATACCAGTACCACACGGCTAATCCTCTGGTCATTTGTGTTTTAAAATGTTCGCTGACTGCTTTGTGGAGAAAACAGTACACAGGATGGAAATGGAGGTAGAAAGTTTAGTTTGGAGGTTATTTTGGAAGACCAGGCAAGAGGTGATTGTAGCATGGACTATGATGAAGTAATTTAGGGAAAAGTGAGCCCAGCGGCACATGTTTTAGAGGGAGAGCCAGAAGTATTAAGCTGATGGAAGGACTGTGATGTGTGATTCTAACAGGAATTAAGCATAATTCCTGCTATCCTATTATTTTTTCATTTAGGCCAAAATAGTGTGAAAAAATGAATCTTTCTAGATTTTAACTCCACTTAAAGAAAATGAAAAAAAAAAACTCAATAATCAGTGTCTTCAACTATTTTAGATAGAATGGTCAAGAAAAGTCCCTTTGAGGAGGTACAAATTGGTGAAGACCTAAATATAGTGAGGGACCAATCCCATGAATACATGGGGGCAAAGGTTGTCCAACCCGCAGCCTGTGGGCCACTCGCAGCCCAGGACAGTTTTGGATGTGACCCAACACAAATTTGTACAGCTTCTTAAAACATTATGAAATGTGTTTTAGCTCATCAGCTATCGTTGGTGTTAGTGTATTATACGTGTAGCCCAAGGCAATTCTTCTTTTTCCAGCGTGGCCCAGGGAAGCCAAAAGACTGGACACCCCTGCACTAGGCAGAGGGAGAAATCCTGAACAAAAACACTGGGGCTGGAAAAGCTTGACAGGTTCTGGCACAGCAGGAAGGCCACTGGCACAGGAGCACAGAAAAGGAGGTGGAGGGAGCCAGGAAAAGATGCTGGAAAACTGGAAAGGCCAAGAACATTTAGGATTTATAGGCTGTGAGAAGGAATTTGTATTTTATCTTGAGAGTAAATCTACTGGAGAGTTTTGAGATAGGAAATGGCATGATATGTGTTTAAACAGTCTCTCTGGCTACCATATAGAGAAAAGACCATGGTAGGTGTGAGGTCAGGGGAAGATGAGATCATTAGGAGGTTATTACAGTAGAGAGAGGCCACGGCCACATAGACTGTGGGAAGGGTTGTTAGCTGGGGAGTAGGTGAGAAGTGGCCAGATTCACTTACCCAAGCTAAATCGTATGTCCGTGTACCATTCATCAGGGTATTCAGCACAGTAAATCAGATAGTAGCCTTGAAGGAATCCATTTCCAGCACAGAAGGCAATGCCTTTGAAAATGAGTAGAACTGGATAAGGCCTCCCTCGACTGAGCAGTGGGTAGACAAATGTCCTAGAACACATGGGAGGAAACGTTAGGATCCATTGTTAAAAAAGAAAACAGTCAGACAATAAGAGGAAAAGGTTTCAGACAGATAACCATATCAAACCCATTTTTACAAACTGTTTTCCGTTACATCTGTGGAATGAAAGAACATTATTAGCTGGTTCTAGAACAACAATTTATGGTATAATTTGGCCCTTTTCATTAGAATTTTTAGTAGCCATAATTATCTTATTTTAATCTCACAACAGCCTTGAAAGGTGAGTATCATCCCCATCCAGTAGTTAATAAATTGAATTTTATGAGCTCAGGCTTGGAGAGCAGCTTTCTATAAATCTAGAAGTGAAATCTAGTTTATATTAGAAGAAACGTAAAGGCTGGTTTACCCCAAAAAGTGGAATGGCATTTTGATAGCAACCACTTAACCACATGGCTTTCCATAATGTTTTTCTGATATGATTAGTTACTGATATTATGCATTCCCAGAAAGTGGACTGCAGGGTCCCTTGAGAAAAGACACACACACAACACACACACACAACACACACACACACACACACACACACAAGCGGAGAGAGAGAGACCCATCTAAATATCAGAAACGATTAATCTGGAGGAATCTAGGAAGAAGGGCTTGAAAAATATAAATACCCCCCAAATAAAAATTTACCCAAGATATAATACTATACTAGACCACAATCTATATCCCTTTATGACTGTTCTTCCCTTATGGTGCAGCATAATGGTTCTACAGGAAAGTTCATAAACTTTTGTGAATAGCTTAATAATTAACTATCAAGTAAACAGCCCCATAACCAGCAATGAATTAAAGAAACATAGCAATACCATCACTCAGAAACCTCTCATGTGTCCCTCCCTGTTCACAGTACCACCATCACCCCGCAGGTAACCACTATATGGGGATTTTTTTTTTAATAATTTTTCCTTCTTTCTTTTCTTTCTTTCTTTCTTTTTCTTTCTTTTTTTTTTTTTTTTAACAATCTTACCACATTTGGGAGCTTTCCTAAAAACACAGTTTATTTTGCTCATTCTTAACTCCATAAGAGTGGAATCATACTCTGATTCTTAGTCTATTCTTTAACACCTCTTTCTTTAACTCATTACTATGTTTGTGAAACTCAAGCATGTTGTTGTGTACAGCTACATTTGGGTTGCTTCCTGAATGTTCATACCCACTCTGAGATTATTTTGCTATAGCTCCCACCTTTCCCATATTTTAATGATTTCCTTTTTATGTTTAGATCTTTGATATGTCTGGAATTTCTTTTGTTCTGAGAAGTTAGATAAGAATTCAACTTAATTTTTTTCTGATGTTAGTAAATTTACTAAATGTCTCTTTCCTACTGATGTGCATTGCTGTTGGTATTATACACTAAATTATCATATGTATTGGTTCTTTTTCTGAGTTCATGGTTCTGTTCCATTGATCTATTTATTGCCAATATCACACTGTTTTAATCATTGTAGTTTTAAAATATGTCTTAATTTTGATTGAGCCTATTCTTACATTACACTTTTTGAGATATTTTTAAGTCCAGAATGGGTAAGTCCTTAGAGACAGAGAGTAGATTAGTGGTTGCCAGGGGCTGGGGCAGGGAGGAGTGACAGTGACTGATACAAGGTACAGAACTTCTTTTGATGGGTGATGAAAATGTTCTGGAATTAGACTGTGGTGATGATTGCTCAACTTTTTGAATGTACCAAAGCCCACTGAATTGTACATTTTTAAACTGGATTTTATGGTGTATGAATTCTATCTCAATTTTTAAGTTAATTGAGAGAAAATTCAGGCAGTGTTGTATAGAGGTTAAAATTTATGGTCTTGCACTTGCTGCATGACCTTGTCACTTCACTTCATTGTGTCTGTTTCTTCATCTGCCCACCTTATAAGACCAGGCCATGAGGATTTAGAAGAAAAGGGCTTAAAACAGGTCAAATAAGAGAGCTCAATACATGTGTATATTTTTGTTGTTACCTTTATTATGTTGTGGTTAACATCACCTTTCTGTTCAGGTGCAGGTTGTACCTTTCTACTTATTCAGATCTTTTCAGTCTCTCAGTAGGCTTTAAGGTGTACATGAGATTTTCCATTTACATCTTTTAACTGTTTTACATGTAAAGGAAGACCTTTGATAGTATTAATTTTGTTCTCAGCCCTATCCTGAATTTTCTTATTTATAATCATTTTTCAATTTATTTTCTAGAATTTTTGCAGCACCTGCAAATAATGTTTGACTCTTCTCTTAGAAAGAATCTCAACATCTTCATCTTTTGACCATGCTCTGGAATGACATAAATAGCAATGGCATTACCTTGTCTTTAAAGATTTTGAAATCCATCTAGACCTATTTTATTGGAAGGACAGGCTGTTGATATTTGTGATGGCTCATCTTACCTATCAACTTGACTGGACTGAAGGATACCCAGATAGCTTGTAAAACATTTCTAGGTGTGTCTATGAAGGTTTTTGCAAAAGAGATTAGCGTTTGAACCAGTAGACTGAGTAAACAAGATCCACCCTCAGCAACATTGGGAGGTGTCATCCAACCTGTTCAGGGCCCTAATAAAACAAGACGTCAGAGGAATGGTGAATTTATTCTTTTTGCTTGAGATGGAACATCCATCTTCTCCTGCCCTGAGATTTCAGAGCTCCTGGTTCTCAGGTCTTTTGATTCTGGCACTTACACCTACTCACTCCTATCCTTCCAAAACCTCCTGATTCTCAGGCCTTTGGGCTCAGACTGAATTATACCACCGGCTTTTCTGATTTTGCAGCTTGCAGAAAATATATCAGGGGACTTCTTGGCCTCCATAATAGAGTAAACCAATTGCCATAATAAATCTCTTGTATATTTATACATATACATCCTATTGGTTCTGTTTCTCTTGTGAACTCTAATACAATATTATTGACAATAAGATTTCTATTTGTCTCATGGTAATTGGTTTGTGTAGATTATGTCTTCAGGGACCTCTTATGAATTCTGGAAGATTTATATTTTCATAGAAATAGAAGGTCATTCTTATTATTCAAGTTTTTAAGTGTATTGTATAAGACTGACAAGATAATATCTTATGAAATTTTTAAACTGTCAGTATATTTTCTTATTACCCCATCAGCACAAGCATCTGCTATGCTGCCCTTTCATAGTTACAGCCATATGCCCTCCTCCAACCCCTAGTAACCACTTTCTGTTATCTCTTTCTATATTTTTATCATTTCAAGATCCTCTAAATGGAATCACACATATGTAACTCTTGTAAACTGGCTATTTTTATTCAGTGTCAATTCCCTCAAGATTCATCCAAGTTCTATGATATATTTTTAAGCAAAAAAAGAAATCTGAAAAATAGTATATATATATAGTGTGCTAATCTTTTGTAATCAAGAAAGGGAAATCATAAAACATACATACTTACTTGCTTCTTTTTTATAAAAGTATTATCAAGATATAATTTACATACATAAAATTTACTCTTTTGGGTATTCAAAAGAATATTGACTGTAGTTAACTATAAACACTGAATAAATAGAGATCTATAAGTTGATAATGATACTTTTAAAAAGATGTTAAGACATTTGTTACCATTGGAGGTGACTATTATTATACTAAATTCTTACTCTGATAAAATGTAACTAAAAGGATAATTAAGTATCCTACATCTCATGTTCCCACCTTCTTAAAAGGAACTATAATTCATATCTTTAATTAATAAGTGAAACCTTTTATTTTTGGAAGGACAACTAACATATGGAAGACTAATTTTAAAGTTTGAAGAAAAGGATTCCAAAGTATTATCCCAGAGATTATATGTTGATAACAAAAGAAAACGATTTTATAATGGTGAGCTCTATAGGTCATTATTTCAACAAAATGACCAAACTTGGCACCACTGAGAATGGGAGAATTCATTATTACTTACCTCCTGATATGATACACCATGAGTTCTGCAGCATCACCAATGAAGTATTCTTGCCAAAACTGTAACCTGAATCTAATGGAAACCTTACAACTAACTTTCACTAAGATGAAAAAGAGGAGATAGAGCAAAAATTTAATTGACACCAAGATGAAAAGATAAATTCAGAGTATGAGATATTCTATTACTGGCCCTCTTCAAAAAGTCATTGTCATGGTTAAAAAAGATACCTGGGGGAGAATAGTCAGTTCTAGATGAAAAGAGATTCAAAAGCAATAGCCCTTAATGTATGATGTTTCAATATATCTTTTCAATGTTTTGAAAAATTAGCTATTAATAACATCTGGAAGAAAAGGCATTTGAGGAAATCTGAATATGAATTGGATACCAGATTGTTACTGATAGCAGTGGCCACTCCAGATGTCTTGCTGCTGCCATCATGCCAGCTGCAACAGGAAGACACAGCTGGGGCTGCACACTCCATGGCCCCTTCTGAGTTGGAGCAGGAGCTCCCTGGGTACTGCTGCAGCTGCCCAAACCACAGCTGCAGACCCAGGCTTCTCACTCCACAAAGCAGGCAGGAGCACCACCCTCCTGCGTGTAGCTACCCAAACTGCAGCTGCAGACTCAGGCATCCCTTCACTCTTGGGGGCCCAGGAAGGACCCCCTGCTCTCAGAGCCTCAGAAGTATTTTTCCCTGCTTCCTAGTTTCTCCCTGCTGAAGGCACCCTCTTCCACCTCCAAGCAAAGTCTCAGCTGAGCCCGGGGACCATGAATGGCAGCAGGAGGCAGATAGATTCCTGGGCAGATGAGAGTAGGTCCCTGGAAAGGCCCCACCTTCAGGCCAGGGAGGGCCTGAAAGCTGTGAGCCAAATGGCCAGACCCACGCCAATGTGAGTGGGGACTTGTGATGCCTCTTCTGGACCCAACCACGGACCAATTGGCATGCACCTTCTCCCCTCGGAGGTCCATAAATGCCACCCTGAGCTTAGCCAGAGCAGGACAGAGGATGAAGAGATGACCAGCTGCAGAGAAGATCTACCCTCTCTGGGCCTCCTCTCTGCTGGGAGCTGCAGACATTGGAGTAACCTGCCTGCAGAGAGGAGCCACCCACTCCAGGACCTCCTCTCTCCTGAGTGCTGAACATTGGACAAGATGATCTGCTACAGAGAGGAGCTACCCACTGGGGTCTCCTCTGAGCTGTTCTGATACTCAGTAAAGTTCCTCTTCATCTTATTCACTCTCCACTTGCATGCATACCTCATTCTTCCTGGATGCAGAACAAGAACCCTGGCAAACGTACCACTGACCAGAGGCTTCTGGTCAGAAAATCAACACCCCAAAATTCCCATACCATTGTTATTAAGGACTTGTTATTTTTCCTGGATGTGTTGTTTTGTCAGAGAACATCCTTATTCTTAGTAGAGGCATACTGACATGGTTCCTAATGGATCATCAAAAATATAATTATTTTTATTAAAATTACATAAATGAGAAATATAAAGAAAAATTTCATAATGTTAATAATTGTTGACTCTAGGTGTCAGGTATATAGGTGTGGGGTTTCTTTATCTGTTTGAGATTTTTCACTGGGAGAAAAAAATGTTGGGGAAAAGAAAACTATTTAACTGAGAAATCTAACCAAACAAAAAGCAACCAAAAGAAAAAGTTTAAGTGGAAAAATCCAGGTAAAAGGACAGGGGGTGGGCATTGAATATACTGAAGCAAAGAACTAAGATTAAATAACTACAGTAATTATGGTTACACTGCTGAATATAAATGTGAAAAACCTTAACAACAACGTAAAACTGTAACCAATAAAATTCACAGGGTTGAGAGAGGTGGTGAAAAGACACGTGGATGAATTTTTTTCTTTCTCATCCTTTGTAGCGGCAAGTCAATAGGTACACATGTAGTTGGAGGAGTAGGAGAAAGAAGAGAACTTGAAAAAATATGATGACCTCAATCTTTTTTAATTTTTGAATTTTTTTTCTTGTCTTTTTGAGAAGTTAGCAATATCTCTTGAGGTGAAGAAATAAGGTTTTAATATTCAGAGATTTCTTCAGTTTCATCTCAGTTTCTTTTTCTCCAGTTAAATTCAGATAAAACCACATTGAGTACATTTTATTAAGATATCATATTTTGTAGATGCTTGTTTTTTTGAAAACTTGTCAATCTATCTCATTTCCTACCTGCACATGCATATAGAGGGATGCCCAATGAGTGGTTTGTTCAATGTTAACAGCACTTAATTCTAGAACATGGATTTAAGGTGTTTTATTTCTTCTCTATGCATTTCTATATTGGTTAAATTTTTGTACTAGTGATGGATTATTTGTTTCAAAATGAGTCATTGTCAAAAAAAAAGAGCTTCAATTTACAAACTATTAGCAGCTTGTATGATGTCTAAATAACAAAAAGAAAATGGAAAAATTCAGTCTTTTAACTCATTCATGATCTTAGCCTGACCCATTTGTTCTTCTGTATTTATCAGCTCTTTTAAAATAAATAATCAAATGGCAACTTCTGGGGCTAAATTCAATTATAAAGTTTTCTGCAAATTGTGGGTTGACTTCACTTAAAAGCTGAAAAAAGATTTTTGTTGTTGTTGTTGTTCTTGTTGTTGTTGTTTTTAAGTAGGAAACTAGCATGGGCTGTTGCACCACTTGCTCTCAAATTCAGTCCTAGAGAAATGACAGGCTGAAGGGTATTATCTGGTGGGTGGGTTGGGAGCTGTGGCAGCATCTTAGGACAAACAATAACCTGATGCAGCACAGAGGAAATTTTACATTCTACTCTTGCCTTACCTATTCTCTTATGTTCCTCTGCCCCTTCCTCTCCCATTGTCACTGTGATGAGAAACAGCCCAAGCTGCCTGGGATCTATGAAATCGTATCTGGGGAGTGCAGAAATTCCACTGGAGTAGGCAGTGATGAAAACAGGCACAGACTAGCCAGCTACCCTAAGCCATTCTCTCAAAATACCCATGGCCAGGCTAGAGGATTGCAACCTACAATCTCCTTGTCCCAGTGCTGCTTCTTAATAGTCTGACAGCCAGTTGCCTGGAAGGACATGGGAATTTTGGGGACAGCAGTTTTGTGGTGTTGGATGTCTCACCCTGAGTTTCATCCACACCTCTTCTTTAAGCTCACACCAGAAGGTACAAAGACCAGGCTCCAGCATTTAGCCTTAACCCAATACAAATTGTCTTCTCCAGGAAGATGTGTATCACAGGCCAAAATAATTACGTATCTGAAAAGTACAACCACTAAGAAATATTCAACAACATATAATATATAATGTATGTAACAAATAATGAACAACATGTACCATGCAAAGTGGAATTATCGTGATAGAACAACAATTTTAAATAAGTACAATAAATATCCTTAAAGAATTTTTTTTCAAAGCAGAAAAAATACTTAAAAAAGAACTGAATAAAAATAATTTGTCAAAAATTATAAACCCTATTAGTGACAGAGTAAGAGCAAGAGCTAGGTCTTCTGATAATCCCAGTTTTCTACACTAAAGCTTTCTAATTAATCCTGAATTGGCATTTTCAAAAAGATGTACTGTCACTGTATGTGAATGAGTGACAAACTCAAAAAAGAGAATCCATAGTTAAGTAAGTTTGGGATCTATAAAATCAGACAAGACCTAACATTTACTCATTGTGGGATTTCTTCAAGTCACAACAGGCTAGGGATAGGGTGAGTCTCTGAGAAGGACCCCCTAGTTTGGCACGTTTATCACAGAACTGGAGCTCCACTCCAGAAAATGCTTGTCTAAACAAGACAGATAATCCTATACAGACAATTGGATCCTGCAGCTTTGAAAACTGATATTTGATTCTGTAAATTTCATATTCATTTTTTCCCTCTCTCTTACACATACATACACATGCACACACACAAGCACAAATACCTACACACATGCTCATGCTAGACAACCACACACATCCCCAGGGCATTAATCTGATCTTCTGCAGACAAGAAAAAGCAGGCAAGATCTGTAGATTTCACAGATAATCACAGCTGCATTTTGGATAGGAATACCTATTCTTCAAAGTCAGGGAGGTTTGTCTTAGATCTCCTCCTGAAAAACAGGAAGTCTAAGAAAAGCCCTGGGATTCACGTCAGGGATAAGGGTCACCATTTTTTTTTCACCCGGATTATATGTGAGTGTTGCCTCCTAAAATTGCTATGAGGATGAAATTATCTAATTTGATGCTTCCTATGAAGAAGTACATTTTAAACTATGGATTAACTGGCACAAGTATGCAGACAGGTGTTGCATTATGTGTAAGCCAAATTTTATTTATTTATTTATTTATTTATTTATTTTTGAGATGGAGTTTCACTCTGTAGCCCAGGCTGGAATGCAGTGGCACGATCTCAGCTCACTGCAACCTCCACCTCCTGGGTTCAAGCAATTCTCCTGCCTCAGCCTCCCAAGCAGCTGGTACTACAAGTGCACATCACCACGCCCAGCTAATTTTTGTATTTTTAGTAGAGACAGAATTTCATCATATTGGCCAGGCTGGTCTCTTGAACTCTTGACCTCATGATCCACTCACCGTGGCCTCACAAAGTGCTGGGATTACAGGCATGAGGCACCATGCCCGGCTGAGCAAAATTTTATAAACAAAACATCAAGGTGGTCTTGAAGACCTGCACTTCGCCCCTTGGCAACAGCAGTTCCACATCTTTCCTCTCTTGGCTTGAATATCGACAATTCTGTTGGAACAGGGAGGCTGCCCAGATGTTCTTAGGATGATGAAACTTCTCACTTCTATCATCTGCTCTCCTAGCCAGTTAATGGATTATGAGGCTCTTTAATTATCTATATTAAAAAGTTGAAGAGGAAAGAAAGGTCAGCTTCTTGTGCTGTCTCCCTAGAAACTAAATGCTATCTGCTATCTCCCTCTCCCCTTCACACCTAGACTCAGGCCTCCTATGTCATCTGCAGATAGATTGTCTCCCACCCCACCCAATCACAACAGTGTCTACAATTCATGTCTTTCATTAAATAATTACTTTATCTGCTTCTCACTCCTTCAAAACACAAATACACACAAGAAGGGAAAGGAAATTGAGTCTCTAATACCAGGGTGTGCATAAGTGAAATACATTCATGAGTTTTTCTTCCTTCTCCAGAGGGAAAGCCAACAGAGTGAGGACATGGTGGGAGAGCAAGTACTCTGTGGTTAAAGGTCAGGCTTGAAGGATTTCACTGTTTCATAACTCTGTGATCTTGGACAAATTTCTTCATCTGTAAACAGGTTAATCATTAACCTCATTACATTATGAGGTTGGACTCCTTGGACTATTATAAGAATCATTGGATTCCCATGAAAATTAAATAAGATGATGAAAGAAAAAGTAACTGATACACCATTGTTGCTGACTATGTGTTTCTCCTTGCATTTACACCCCATGAGAACTTTAGGAGACTGAAGGTGGCTTCTTAGAAGGAAAGGATCCTGAAAGGCTACAGAAAGACATTTTAAAAAGTTGTATTTTTGTAACACTTGTAGTCGAAGTATGTATTAATCGGGGGAGGCTCATTACTCTAACAAACAACTGCAAAATATCAAAAGATCAACAAAATGAAAGCTCATTTCTTGTTCATGCCACAGTGAAATGCTATTCAAGCCTCTATTCCACAGTCATTCAGGACCTAGGCTCTTCCAAGGAATCTTCTGCATCCATCCAACAGGCAAAGGAAGAGAGAGGAAGGAGGATTGTGTAGAAGGTTTTCTTAATGGCCATATTTCAGGCTGGAAGTGGCATAAATTCCACCCTAATTCCTTTGGCCCTGCCCAACTGCAAGAGGGGTGCTGGGAAATGTAGCCGATTGGGCTTCCCAGCAGGAAAAGGAAGGTTTGGTGAACACATGGCACAGACAGAAGGCTTTGGAGAACTAGAAGTCCCAGAAAACAAATAAAGTTCATCTAATCTGAATACCTTTGCTATTGGAAAGCTGGAAGTAGTTCAAAACTTGTTTCAATGTAGAAATAGACAAAGACAATGACAAGAAGTGGGAGAGAAGAGAGTCTATTAGCCCAAGAGGCTGGTAATTGGTGCTATAGAGTTGTAGGTGAGTTTCCCCTCTGATCTCTTGCTGCACCTATAGTCTGAGACTCAGTTTCCCTGGTTTGGGACCACATCACTTTAATTATCTTCTACAACTCTAATGTAAATTTTCATTCTTTTATGTTTGTTCTCATAGAGAGACTAATAAGTACTCTGTAAATATAAAGTTTTCTATCACTGCTAAGTAAATATTCATTTGGGGGGACTCTTTGGAAAGGGTTAACTGAAACTGCAAATCCAAATTTAACCAAAGGAAAAAAGCTTTAAAATTACACATCTTGCATAGACCAACTCATATTTAGCTAAATCTTCTTCAAATATAAATGCTAATGCTAAGATTATCAAGTCAATTTGAAGACTTTTCACTATATGAAATTTTAGACTCATTGTCAATCAAAATGAATTCAAACTCTATGTATAAATACAACGTTTCCATGTATATATTTAATTATTCTGTATAGTAATTACTCCTTTCTTGACCCTGTATCCTTGTTCATCTACTACTCCATTTTCCTGCTTTCCTTTATAGCAACTCCAGAGAGTTGCCTATACTTACCATCTCTGTCTTTTCCTCTCCTTTTCTCCTTCCCCCTCCTCTCATGGAAATAAATCTTGGTGAGGTCACCAGAGACCATCACACTTCCAAATCAAAGAACCAATTTACAACTCTCTTCTTATTTGACAAATTAATCACTCCCTCCTTCTGGAAACATTTTCTTTACTCAGCTTCCAGCACACCACACTCTCTTGGTTCTCCTGCTTCACTGATCTGTTCTCATTTTCCTTTGCTGGTTTCTCCTGATCTTCCTGACCTCAAAATACGAGAGCGCCCCCAAAACTCAGGACTCTTTTTCTTCTTCATTTACGGTCTCTATCTATGTGATCACATCTAAACATATCATTAAATAACATTCCTATAATCTGAATGTGTCCCCCAAAATTTATGTACTAGAATTTAATCCCCAATGCAACAGTGCTGGAAGGTGGGGCGTTTTAGGAGGTGTTAAGGTCATGAGGTCTCCACCAACATGAACGGATTAATGCTGCTATAAATACGACCTAAGGGAGTGGATTTGCTCATTCTTGCCCTTTCCCCTTCTGCCTTCCTTCATGTGAGAATACACCAAGAAGACCTCCATCAGATGCTGGCACCTTGGTCTTGTACATCCCAGACTCCAGAACCATGTGAAGTAGATTTCTGCTTTTTGTATATTACCCAGTCTCAAGTATTATGTTATAGCAACACAAAACAGACAAAAGCAGTTATCTACAGAATAGCAAGTTCCAGATTGATATCTCCAGACAGGATGTCTGCAGTCCTTAAACTCAGACTCATATGGGCAACCACTTACTATACCTGTAGTTTAATGGACATTTCCATTTTAACACTGTCAAACCCAAACCTCTGATTCCCTATTTTTCCCCAAACTTGCACTTCCCTCAGTCTTCCCCATCTCAGTAAATGCCAAGTTTATTCTTCCAATTGTTTGAGCCAAAAACCTTAGACCATCTTTGACTTCTCTCTCTCTCTCTCTCATACCCCACATAAAATCTGTTAGCAAATTGTGTCATCTTCATCTGCAAAATATTTTCAGAATCTGGCCACATCTCACCAACCCCACTATTTCATCTGAGTTTAAGCTTTCATTAAACCACACCTGGGTATTTGTAAAAGCCTCCTCATTAGACCACCCCGCTTCCTCTGCTGCAGTCTTTTCTCCATATAGCAGACCAAGTAACTTGATCATATTACTTCCCTCTGAAAACCTCCTTCATGACTAAACAAAAGTCCAGATTTTTGACCGCCTTCAAAACCCTAGACAGTCTTATTCCCCAACTACATCTCTGCTCTCTTCTACAACTTTTATCCTTGTCCATCTCACTGCAGCCATTCTGCTCAAATGTCAGCTTTCTTGACCAACTTATGTAAAACAACTAACCTCCAATGCCTCTAGCACTCGCTAGCCTCACATATATGCTTGACTTTTTTTCAGTAGCACTTTTTATTAATATATCCTACTTTCTGTGTTTATTGTCCATCTCTTCCCATAAGAATGTATGCACCATAAAGAGAGAAAATGTTATCTATTTTCTTCATCACTACATCTGCAATGCCTTGAACAGTGCCTGACACATAGTAGGCCTAGAATGAATTTTGAATGAATGAGAGTCTATCACGTGCTATAATTGACACACATCATATGCATCCAGAGCTTCAAATTTTATCCCATTATGTATGAATCATAACTGTTACTTCCAGGAGGGTGTGAAGTAGATACACTTTTCCACATTCTTCCTGTTAAATATAATTCAGTCTCTGGACATTATTTGTAAAGCAAACATGAGAAGATACTAAAAGTTGGAGAGAACAAGGCACATGGACTGGAGACTTTAGGATTTGAAGAAAAACAAAGCAATATGTTCCCGGGTTTTCATTTTGCCTCATATATTCTAGACTTAGAGGTGATGAAGTTGGCAACCATAAAATGGAACAGTTACAGATCAAAAAAGCCAAACTAAATTGTACTTCTTCTATGATTGGGATGAGAAAAAGGGAAAACCTAGAAAGACAAAAACTTTTAGAATATAATTGCTCTGCTATAGCAAACACCACAGAAAAACTGGCTCACTCTCACCCCACTAGTAAAATCTGACAGAAGTGCAGAAGCCTGCACTTCCCCCTTACCAAGCTGTGATAGGCACTCTAATCCCTTGCCAGGCTGTGTCAGAAAAGGCTGGGTAGGGAGTCAGAAATTCCTACTGGGAAGTAACAAGTCAGAAATTCCTACTGGGAAGTAACACTTCTCCACAATGTTAGTAAAGACCACATGGGGAGCCAGGACTTCTTAATTCCACATCGTCCTGCTGGCCTGGGTAGTATTAGAGAAGCCCTAGCGGAGAGTTGGAATATTCACCATTTCCCACTGATAACAAGGCCAACTTCCCTCCTCCACCATCATGTCGGTGGGGAAAGGAAGAAAACATTCCCTCCAGTTGGGAGGAGAAAGGAAACATTCCTAACTCTCAGCCAGACATATCAGTGGAGCCAAAACTCCCACCACCACGCAAAGTAAGAAGGAGCCTCTACATTCAGGTTTCAAAATGTCCAGGTTTCAACCGAAAATAACTTCACATACCAAGAACCAAGAAAGTCTCAAGCTGAATTTTTAAAAATCAATAGATACCAATACACTGTATTATGTAATTCTAATCGTATGAAGGGCAAATATTTAAGACAATTATATTATGAATGAGGAGGAAAAAAGAGACATTGTAGGAGGGATCTTTTCTACACTCAAACTGGTAAAATGACAACACCTTTAAACTATGAAAAAATTGTGCATTTATAATTTAACACTAAGAGCAATCACTAAAAAAATATGAAAGATACTCTCATATCAAATCTAAGGATAAATCAAAATGAAATTCTAAAAAATGTTCATATAATCACCAGGAAGCATAAAAAAAGAAAAAAGACGTAGAAAAACAGAGAACAAATAGAAAACAAAAAGTAAAATGGCTGGGGGGCAGGGGCTCATGCCTGTAATCCTAGCACTTTGGGAAGCAGAGTTGGGTGGATTATCTGAGGCCAGGAGTTTGAGACCGGTCTGGCCAACATGGTAAAACCTTTTCCTTACTAAAAGTACAAAAATTAGCTGGGTGTGGTGACACACACCTGTAATCTCAGCTACTCAGGAGGCTGAGGGAGGAGAAGCACTTGAACCCAGGAGGTGAGGTTGCAGTGAGCTGAGATTACACCACTGCATTCCAGCAGCCTGGGCGACAGAGCGACTCCATCTCAAAAAAGAAAAAAAATTAAAAATTAAAATAATAAAATTTCAGACTTAGGCATTAGTATATTATAATTTCAATAAATGTAAAAGACTTAAATCATTGGAAAGACAAGAGTTGGCTAAAGACAATTAAAAGGCAAGAGTTGACTAAAACATGACCAAAGTATAGGTTGATGACAAGTAACTCACTCAAATATAAAAATATAAGCAGGGTAAAAGTAATAAAATTGGGAAAGATGTATCATACAAGCATTAATTAAAGGAAGGCAGGGAGAACATTCTAGGGAGCTGGAAGAATAAAAAACATGAAGAATCTGTCTTCCTACCTAGGAAACAATTGCACTGGCGGAGTATGTCTGATATAACTATATTGGAATTCTGGAGTCTATTGAAGGCTTGCAACTTTCAGGATAACATTTGGATGGTACATTGCAGTTAATTTTGATTTCAGCTCAGTCAGTTTTAGCTCTTAGTACAGTAGCAGCAACCCATTTCTTATCCCCATCCCTGTGGCAGACAGCTGTGTATGTATTCCTGCAGCAGCTTGCACAGAGCTTAAAGGAACCAGAGTAAGCAAAAAGGACCCTGTCCTCTAAGTATCAGGCATGTGTGCATAGATTGATGATTGCTACTTCTGAACAGAGAGATATAGACAGAGAGGTGATGGTTTTTGCTGTTATACCTTATTCTATTGTTGCAAGCCCCTCCCCATATAGCTGAAATGACTTCCAGGGATTTAAAGAGGTGGCATCCTATTTCTACTCTCTTTTTCATTTTTCTCCTTTTGGGAGCCAGATGCTAAAGAGGGACATTCAAAACAACTGAATATATGGGGAAAATTAGAAAGTTAACACACATGACTAAAGAAAGTTGCAAGCTCAGAGAATACCAGTAAAGACCTTATGTTTATACCTCAGGCTGATCCTTGGCAGAGAGAGACAGACTAAAGCAATTTTTATAAATAAATAAAACAGTAAAACAATAACAAAAAGCAAAAATCCAGATGAAAAAGAAGAATCTGTGCTCCAGAGTTACATTATTAAATTCAAATGCCAAGTTTAAAAAAAAAAATCATTCAAAAAAGAGTAAAATACGGCCCATTCAAAGGAAAAAACAGTCAACAGAAACTGTCCCTGAGGAAGACCTAACAGCAGATCCACTCAAAAAAGACTTTAAAATGAGTGTCTTGAAGATACTTAAAGAACTGAAAAAGAGGGAGTGGGGAGCAAGATGGCCAAATAGAAGCCTTCAACAATGGACCCTCAAAAAAAAATCTACCCTGAAGGAAAACCAATTTAACAAATATCTATACACACAAAAAGTACCTTCGTAAAAACAAAGAATCAAGTAAGCAATCAGTACTTGGTTTTAACTTCATATTGCTGAAAGAGGCACTGAAGAGGGTAAGGAACATAGTCTTGAATTGCAATGATGCCCCTCCCCTATCTCTCTGGCAGCAGCCAAGTGGCACATAGAGAGAATTTGTAAACCTGGGGAAGGGAAAGTGTAGTGATTGTGGGGCTCTGCATTGAACTCAGTGCTTCTCTGTCACAGTGAAAACTAAAACTGAGCTAAACTCAGCCAATGCCAACACACAGTGAGCATATAGTTCAGCCCTAGCCAGAGGGGAATCACCCATCCCAGCAGTTGGAGCTTGAGTTTTGACAAGACTTGCCACCATGAGCTAAAGTGCTCTGGGATACTAAACAAACTTAAAAGGCAGTCTAGGCCACAAGGGTTGCAATTCCTAAGCAAATCCTAGTGCTGTGCTGGGCTTAGAGTCAGTGGACATGGAATACTAGCCAGAGTGGCTAAGGAAATGCTTGTGCCATTCCTCCTGCAACACCAGGCAGCACAGCTCACAGCAACAAAAGTGACTCCCATCATCTCCTTAAGGAGGTGAGAGGGAAGAGTAACAAGGGCTTTATCTTGTATCTTGGATGTGATTATTATGCACTGCATGCCTGTATCAAAATACTTTATGTACCTCATGAATATATACACTTACTATATACCCACAAAAATAAAAAATAAAATTAAAGAGCCTAGGCAACAGAGTGATATCTCATCTCTATTAAATTTATTTGTTTATTTAATTATTTATATAATTATCCAGACATGGTAGCATGCACCTGTAGTCTTAGCTACTCAGGAGGCTGAGGCAGAAGGATCACCTGAGCCAAGTAGGTTGAGGCTGCAGTGAGTTAATTGAACCACATACTACAGCCTGGATGACAGAGCAAGACCCTGTCTCAATAAATAAATAAACTAAAAGAAAATGTGCAGAAAGTCAAGAAAATAATATATAAAACAAAGTAACAATATAAATAAAGATTTTGAAAACCTAAAGAGAATATTTGGAGCTGAGAATTAAAATAACTGAAATTTTAAAATTACTAGAGGGCTTTGAGGGAAGATTTGAGTAGGCAGAAGAAAGAATCAGAGAAGTCAAAGATAAGGCAGTGGAAATTATCAAGTCTGAGGAGCATAAAGGGAAAAAAAAATTGAAGAAAAGTGAGAAGAGCCCAAGAGACCTGGGAGACATCATCAAGAGGTCCAACATACACATTGTGGGAGTACCAGAAGAAGCAGAGAGAAAGAAAGGAGTAGAGAGAATACTGGAAGAAATAATGGTGAAAAACTCCCCAAATTTGAAAATAAACATGAATAAAAACCTTCAAGAATCTCAATTAACTCCAAGTAAGCTGAATTGAAAGAGAATCACATGGATATACATTATAATCAAACTTGACAAATATAATGGCAAAAAGAAAATCTTGAAAGCAGCAGTAGATAAAAATGACTCGTCACATACAAAGTATCTGCGATAAGATTATTAAGGATTTATCATAGAAACTTTACAGATCAGAAGGCAGTGGGCTGATATTTTCAAAGTGCTAATATCAAAAAGAAATTGTCAAGCAAAAATGCCATATCTGGCAAAACCTGAAAATGAGGAGAAACTTAAGACATTCCCAGATAAATAAAAGCTGAGAGAGTTTGCTACCTTACACTTGCCATGCAAAAACTGCTAAAGGGAGTTCTGCAGGTTAAAAAGAAAGCATACTACACAGTAACTAGAATGTATATAAAGAAATAAAAATATAACTGAAGGTAAATATAGGGACATTGTAAAAGTTGGTATCATTACAAAATGGTTCTTAACTTGACTTTTCGTTCTCTACATGATTTAAGAGACTCATACTTTTTTATAAACAACTATTAGTCTAAATGTTAGTATCCCTGAAACTATGGTTTCTAACTCATCATTTTGTCCATATAAGAGTTTAATGTATTTCAAAGAATTATTTATTCGTGTTTTGTGACACACGATATGTAAAGTTGTAATTTTGTGACATTAACAATCAAACGAGATGGTAAGGGAGCTGTTAAAGTAGCAGAGTTTTATGTTATTGAAGTTAAGTTGGTTTATAAGTTAGAATGTCATAAATTTAGGATGTTAAATGTAATTCACATGGTAATCACAAAGAAATAGCTGTAGAATGTATATGAAAAGAAACAAGGGATGGATAGTTATACAGAAAACAAATATAAAAATTACAGAATTTTTCAGTGATAACATACATGAAAATGTATTAAACTCTTCAACCAATATAGATGGACTGGATGGAATTTTTAAATTACACAAATATATGCTGTCTACAAGAGACTCACTTAAGATCCAAAAGCAAAAATAAATTGAAAGTGAAAAAATGAAAGATGACATTATATGCAAATGAAAACCAAAAAGAGCAGAGGTGTCTGTACTAATGGGTGAAATAGACTTTAAATTTTTAAAAAATGATTACAAGAAACAAAAAGTACAATTATATTAAAAGGTTCAGTATCGCAGGAAGATATAAGACTTATAAGCATTTCTACACTTAATGACAGACCATCAAAGTAAAGACAGCAAAAACTTCAGAATTGAATAAGAGTCATTTCTGCAGTAATAGTTAAAGAATTCAATACCACGTTGTCAAAAATGAATAGAATAACTAGACAGAATATAAGTAATGACATAGCGGATTTAACACAATAAACCAACTAGATATAACAGAAATATACAAAACACAACTCTAACCACAATGGGACACAGTTAGAAATCAATAACAAAAGTAAAACTGAAAAATCTATAAATATTTGAAAATTTTAAAACACATTCTTAAAATAAAATCAATGGATCAAAGGAGAAAGCAAAGGGAAATGAGAAAATACTTAGATATGAATGAAAATGAAAGCATAACATGCCAAAACTTATAGAATGCAGCAAAAGTAGTACTTACTAAGCATGAAATTTGAAACTATAAATGATTGTATTAAAAACAAGGAAGATCCCATATTAACCACCTACCTTTACAACTTAAGGAACTAGAAAAGAACAAGCTAAACTTAAAGCTAGTAGAAGGAAGAAAATAATAAAGATTAGAAGAAAGATCAAAGAAATCAAGAATAGAAAAACAGGAAAAAGACAATAAAACCAAATGTTCCTTTTTTTTCCTTTTTTTTTTTTTTTTTTCCTTTGAGGTGTGGTTTCAACCAGGTTGGAATGCAGTGATGCAGTCTTGGCTAACTGCAACCTCTGCCTCCCAGGCTCAAGTGATTCTCCTGCCTCAGCCTCCCAAGTAGGTGGGACTACAGGCTTGTGCCACCACACCTATCTAATTTTTGTATTTTTAATAGAGACGGGGTTTCACCATATTGGTCAGGCTGGTCTTGAACTCCTGACCTTGTGATCCTCCTGCCTTGGCCTCCTGAAGTGGTGGGATTACAAGAATGACCCACCACGCCTGGCCCTTCTTTAAAATAATAATTTTAAAAATGACAATTCTACACCCAGATGGACTAAGAAAAAAAGAGAGAAGACTCAAATTATTAAAATCAGAAATAAAAATGGGACATCACTACTAATTCTATAGAAACAAAAATAATTATAAGAGTGCACTATGAACAGTTCTACCCCCTGAAATTGGATAACCTACATGAAATGTTGAAATTCCTAGAAATACTAAACCTATTAAGACTAAATAATGAAGAAATAGAAAATTTGAATAGACCTATGACTAGTAAGGAGATTTACATCAGTAATTAAAATCTCACAATGAAAAAAGAAAAGCTCTTGATCTGACAGTTTCACTGATAAATTCTACCAATAGTAGAAATCCTTCTACCTTTTAAAGAACTAACCTCAATTGTTCTCAAACTTTTCCCAAAAAAATGAAGAGGAGAGAACACCTCCTGACTCATTCTATGAAGTAAGCATTACCCTGACACCAAATTAAAACACAGACACTACCAGAAAATAAAATTATAGGCCAGTATCTTTTATGAACATCAATGCAATTTTTTAAACAAAAACTAGTAAACCAAATTCAGCAGCATATAAACAGAATTATGCACCATTATCAAGTGGGACTTAATTCTGGAATGCAGGAACAACTCAACATACAAAAATCAATCAATGTAATCCATAACATTATCAGACTTAAGAAGGACAAAACAAATGGCCATTTTAATTGATGCAGAAAAAAGCATTTGACAAAATTCACTTTTTCATGTTAAAAGCACCCACCAAACTGGGAATAGAAAGAAACTTCCTCAACATAATAAAAGCTGAATATTAAAAACCCAAAACAAACATATTCAAAGATGAGAGCTCTTCCTTTAAGATCAGGTATAAGTCAAGGATGCCTGCTTTTGCCACTTCTATTCAACCTAGTACTAGAAGTTTTAGCCAAAGCAATAAGACAAGGAAAATAAATCAAAGGGCTACAAATCAGAAAGGAGGAACTAAAATTATCTCTGCTTACGGATGATATAATCATGTATCTAGAACACTTAAAGATTCCACATACATTTTTTTAAACTGTTAATAAATGAATTAAGCAAAGTAGCAGCATAGAGAGTTGGCACACAAAAATCAGTTACATTTTTATATACTTACAAAGAACAATATGAAAAAGATATTAATAAAGTTTCATTTACAATAGCATCAAAAGGAATAAATACTTAGGAATTAACCAAAGATGTGAAAGACTTGAACAGAAAAAATTATAAAATATTGCTGAAAGTTAAAGAAAACTATAAAAATGGAAAATATTCCATATTCATGGGTTGAAAGACAATATTTTTCAAATGTCCAGACTACCAACACAATCTATTGACTCAATGCAATCCCTATCAAAATTCCAATGACATTTCTTTTTTATGCAGAAATAGAAAAGTCCATTCTAAAATTCATATGGACCCTCAAGAGACATCAAAAAGCCAAAACAGTCTTGGAAAAGAAAAAAATATTGAGGGCTCACATTTCCTGATTTCAAATCTTACTACAAACTATAGTAATCAAAGCAATATATAACTGGCAGTTACACAAGTAAAATCTATAAAGACAAAGACATATAATCAACTTAGATGCCCATCAGTTATGTCCTTTGCAGCAACATGGATGCAGCTAAAGGCCTTTATCCTAAGCAAAGTAATACAGGAACAGAAAACCAAATACTACACATTCTCCCTTATAAGTGGGAACTTAACATTGAGTACACGTGGACATAAAGACACAAACAACAGGCACTGGGGACTAACAAAGTGGGAAGAGTGAGAAGGGGCTGAGGGCTGAAAATCTACCAGCTGGTGACTATGCTCACTAACTCTGTGATGGGATCATTCACACACTAAACCCCAGCAACGTGCAATTTACCCATGTAATAAATTTGCACATGTGCCCCCCTGAACCTAAAATAAAAGTTGAAAAACAAAGTCTAAAAATACACATAGTTCAATGAAATACAATTGAGAGTCCAGAAATAAACCCTCATATATATGGTCAAGTGATTTTTGGCAAGGGTGCTGTGATTGTTGATTTTGGATGTCACCTTGACTGGATTGAGGAATACCCAGCAGCTGATAAAGTACTAATTATTCTCAATGCTTCAATAGAAACTGATCATGTCTCCCTTCTGTAAAAGGGAAACCCTGGTGGGTTTTGATTGAATGATTTGATTTGATTTGGCATTTGATTTGAATGATTCGGCTACCCCAGGTATATCTGTGAGGGTGTTTCTGGAAGAGATTGGTATTTGAGTTGGTGAACTGGGTGAAGATGATCTGCCTCAATGTAGGTTATGGAATAAAAAGGTAGAGGAAGGGCAAATTTTTTATCTCTCCTCTGGAGCCGGAATTCATTTCTTCTACTCCTTTCAAGTGCCTATGGTCTATATACCATGGTAGATTATATATTGCATCATGAGACAAGTTCAGATTCTCTGGTCTTTGGACTCTAGGATTTGCATAAGTAATTCTCCAGGCTCTCAGGCTTTCAGCCTTGGACTGAGAGTTGCAACATTGGCTTCCATGGTCCCAAGGCCATCAGACTTGGAACAAGCCATGTCACCAGCTTCCTTAGTATTCCAGCTTGCAGATAATCTGTTATGGAACTTCTCAGCCTACACAATCAAGTGTGTTAATGCTCCTAATAAATCCTTTCTTATATCTCCTCCTGCCTCTCTCTACATAGATAGATATAGATGAAGTTAGATAGATAGATATAGATATAGATATAGATCTCCTATTAAGTTCTATTTCTCTGAAGAACCCTGATTAAAATATATGTCAAGATCATTCAAAGGAGAAAGAACCGTCTTTTTAGCAAATGGTGCTGGGAAAACTGAATACCCATAGGCAAAATAAATAAATTGGACCCTTGCCTAATATTATACAGAAAAATTAACTCAAAATTGATCAAATACCTAAATATAAGACATAAAACTATAAAATTCTTAAAACATAGGACAAAAGCATCATGATATTTTATCTGTCAGTAATTTCTTGGATATGTTATCAAAGGTACAGGCAACAAAAGAAAACCAGAAAAATTGGGCATCAATTTAAAAAAATTTTTAATTGTCCATCAAAGACACTATTAACAGAGGAAAAAGGCAACACACAGAATAGTAGAAAATATGTGCAAAGCATATATCTGACAAGAGATTGACATCCAGAATATATAAAGCACTCCTAAAACTCAACAACAAAAACAAAACAAATAGATTCAAAACTGGGCAATGGACTTGATTAAATATTTCTCCAAAGAAGCTATACAAATGACAAATAAGAACCTGAAAAGATGCTCAACATCACTAATTATTAGGAAAATTAAAATCAAAACTATATGAGACACCTTCTCAAACCAAACCAATTCAGATGGCCATTATTAAGAAAACAAAAAACAGCAAGTCTTGGCAAAGATGTGGAGAAACTGGAACACTCGTGCCTGTTAATAGAAATGTAAAGTGGTGCAGCCACTGTGGAAAACAATATGGTGGTTCCCCAAAAATTAAAAATAAGATTACTACATGATACAGCAAATCTACTTTTGAATATGCATCCAAAGGAACTGAAAACAGAATCTTCAAGCAATATTTGCACACTCACACTTATAGAAGCATTATTCACAATAGCTAAAATGTGGAAGCAACCAAGTGTCCATTGACAGATTAATGAATGGATAAGCAAAATGTGGTATATACTTACAATGACTTTTTGAAGGAAGAAAATTCTGGCATGATCTACAACATGGATGAACCCTCAGAGCAATGTGCTATGTGAAATAAGCCAGTCATAAGAAGACAAATTCCATGTGATTCACTTATATGAGGTAGTTAAAAGTAGTCAAAATCATAGAAAGTGGAATGGTGGCTTCCAGGGGCTAGAAGTCTGAGGGAATTCTTTTTTAAAAAGACACAGAGTTTCAGTTTTATAAGACAAAGAGTCATGAGCTGAATAGAAGTGATAATTGCACATTAAGAATGTATTTAATGTCACTTGAAATAAGGGTTCAAGTGTTAAGTTTATTATGTTCATTTTACCACAATAAAAAAATTTTAATGTTGCACATTAAGAATGTATTTAATGTCACTCAGAATAGTTCAAATGTTAAGTTTATTATGTTCATTTTACCACAACAAAGCCGCAATTTTTGTGAAGCAAAATCAAAAGGAAAAATAAATAGATCCACTATTATAGCCAAAGGCTTCAACACCCGTTTCTCAACAATAGATAGGAAAACTGGAAAACTAGAAAATCAGCAAGGATATAAAAGAATGCAACAACACGATCAACTGACAAGATATAATCAACATTTCTATTACACAGCATCCAACAACAGCATAATACACATTCTTTTCAAGTGGCCATGGGATATATACCACGGTAGACCACATCTTATATCATAAGGCAACCCTAGACAAATTTTTAAAAAATAAAATTATATAGTATATGTTATAATAATAATAGAAGCAAAACAGATATCAGACATAAAAATAACAAGAAATTCTCCAAAACTCAGAAACTAAACAGCATACTTTTTTTTTATTGCATTTTAGGTTTTGGGGTACATGTGATGAACATGCAAGATTGCTGCATAGGTACACACTTGGCAGTGTGGTTTGCTGCCTTCCGTCTCCTCACCTGTATCTGTCATTTCTCCCCATGCTATCTCTTCCCACCTCCACACCCCCCGCCCCTCCCCCATTTCCCCCCAACGGACCCCAGTGTGTAGTGCTCCCCTCCCTGTGTCCATGTGTTCTCATTGTTCAACACCCACCTATGAGTGAGAATATATGGTGTTTGATTTTCTGCTCTTGTGTCAGTTTGCTGAGAATGATGGTTTCCAGGTTCATCCATGTCCCTACAAAGGACGTGAACTCATCGTTTTTGATGGCTGCGTAATATTCCATGGTGTATATGTACCACATTTTCCCTATCCAGTCTGTCATCGTTGGGCATTTGGGTTGGTTCCAGGTCTTTGCTATTGTAAACAGTGCTGCAATGAACATTCGTGTGCACGTGTCCTTGTAGTAGAATGATTTATAATCCTTTGGATATATACCCAGTAATGGGATTGCTGGGTCAAATGGGATTTCTATTTCTAGATCCTTGAGGAATCGCCACACTGTCTTCCACAATGGTTGAATTAATTTACATTCCCACCAACAGTGTAAAAGTGTTCCTATTTCTCCACATCCTCTCCAGCATCTGTTGTTTCCCGATTTTTTAATGATCGCCATTCTAATTGGTGTGAGATGGTATCTCAATGTGGTTTTGATTTGCATTTCTCTGATGACCAGTGATGATGAGCATTTTTTCATATGTTTGTTGGCCTCCTGTATGTCTTCTTTTGTAAAGTATCTGTTCATATCCTTCGCCCATTTTTGAATAGGCTTGTTTGTTTTTTTCTTGTAGATCTGTTTTAGTTCTTTGTAAATTCTGGATATCAGCCCCTTGTCAGATGGGTAGGCTGCAAAAATTTTTTCCCATTCTGTTGGTTGCCGATTCACTCTACTGACTGTTTCTTTTGCCGTGCAGAAGCTGTGGAGTTTGATTAGGTCCCACTTGTCTATTTTGGCTTTTGTTGCCATTGCTTTTAGCGTTTTGGTCATGAAGTCCTTGCCTATACCTATGTCCTGAATGGTTTTGCCTAGATTTTCTTCTAAGGTTTTTATGGTATTAGGTCTGATATTTAAGTCTTTAATCCATCGGGAGTTAATTTTGGTGTAAGGTGTCAGGAAGGGGTCCTGTTTCTGCTTTCTGCACATGGCTAGCCAGTTTTCCCAACACCATTTATTAAACAGGGAGTCCTTTCCCCGTTGCTTGTTTTTGTCAGGTTTGCCGAAGATCAGATGGTTGTGGGTATGTTGTATTTCCTCTGAGACCTCTGTTCTGTTCCATTGGTCTATATCTCTGTTTTGGTACCAGTACCATGCTGTTTTGATTACTGTAGCCTTGTAGTATAGTTTGAAGTCCAGTAGTGTGATGCCTCCTGCTTTGTTCTTTTTGCTTACAATTGACTTGGCTATGTGGGCTCTCTTTTGGTTCCATATGAAGTTTAAGGTGTTTTTTTCCAGTTCTGTGAAGAAGGTCATTGGTAGCTTGATGGGAATAGCGTTGAATCTGTAAATTACTTTGGGCAGTATGGCCATTTTCACGATGTTGATTCTTCCTAACCATGAACATGGAATGTTTCTCCATCTGTTTGTATCCTCTCTTATTTCGTTCAGCAATGGCTTGTAGTTCTCCTTGAAGAGGTCCTTTACGTTCCTTGTTAGTTGTATTGCTAGGTACTTTATTTTCTTTGTAGCAATTGTGAATGGCAGTTCGTTCTTGATTTGGCTCTCTTGAAGTGTATTACTGGTGTATAGGAATGCTTGTGATTTTTGCACGTTGATTTTGTATCCTGAGACTTTGCTGATGTTGTTTATCAGTTTCAGGAGATTTTGGGCTGAGATGATGGGATCTTCCAGATATACAATCATGTCATCTGCAAATAAAGACAATTTGATTTCCTCCTTTCCAATTTGGATACCCTTTATTTCTTTTTCTTGCCTGACTGCTCTGGCTAGTACTTCCAGTACTATATTGAATAGGAGTGGTGAGAGAGGCATACTTTTAAAATTCATAGATCAAAGATGCAGTTTGGAGGCAAATAGAAAACTACATTGATATTTGATTTGGTTTTGTAACCACTTTACAAAATAAACTAGGTAATTTATTTAATAATTTTCAATATCTCCAAAATAGAGATATTCTGGCCCAGATGGCTTTACTGGAGAATTCTACCAAACATTTAAAGAATTTCTTTGTGATTTCTTCCAAAAATAGAAGAATTTCCCAATTCATTTTATAAAGCTTGTATTATCACAAAAAAAAAGGCAGATAAAAAAAAAGACAAAGACAGTGTAAAGAAGAACAAGGGAAAAAATTACAGAATACTAGTCCCCATAAAAAAAAATGACACAAAAACATTTAACAAACAGAATTCAGCAATTCTATAAAAAGAATTATATAATATGACCAACTGGGGATATATTTCAGAGATGCAAGGCTGGTATATTTAAAATCAATTGATGTAACCCACCATATTAACAGAATTTAAAAAAGAAATAACCTGATCATATCAATTTAAAATTTTATAAAATTCAACACCTATTTATGATAAAATTATAAGGAATAGAAAATAGGAGTAGAGGAAAACTTCCTCAACTTGATAAAGAACATCTACAGCTAACATTATACCAAATAGTCAATGACTGAATGCTTTTTTCTTAAGATTGTGAGCAAGACAAACATGCATTCTTACTCCTTTTATTCAACCAAGTGCTAGAAATTGTAGTCAGTGTAATGAGGTAAGAAAAGAATTTAAGCCTACAGATTAGAAAAGAAGAAATAAAAGTAATTTGCAAATAACATGATTATCTATGTGAAAAATCCCCAAAGTAAATGGAAAAAACCCCTCACTCCTAATAAATTATTTCAGTGAATTTGCAGGTTACAAAATATACAATTAAATTTCTATTTGCTAGTAACGAATATATTGACACTGAAACTTTAAAATACTATACAATTTACAATGACTCCCAAACTATGATATTTATTTGTTAACCTAACCAAACATGTACAAGAGTTCTATAGTGAAAATGCCAAAGAATTAATAAAATAAAAGATCTCTTTAACATGGTGACATGTCATGGTCATGGATTAAAACACAGTAATAATATTAATTATCTCCCAAAGTGACAATGCAATTCTTATTAAATCCCATAAATTTTTTTATAAATATAGACATTCTAAAACTTATGCATGCTCCTCAACTTACAATGAGATTTCCTCCTAATAAAACCATTGTTTTTAATATATCACAAGTTGAAAATACACTTAATACACCTAATCCACCAAATATAACATTTTAGCCTTGCCTTACCTTAACTTACTCAGATGACTTACATTATCCTACAGTTTGGCAAAATAATCTAGCACAAAGCCTATTTTATAATAAAGTGTTGAATATGTCATATACTTTATTGAACAATACTGTGCTCAAAGTGAGAAACAGAACAGTTGTGTGTATACTCAAAATATGGTTTTTACTGAATGCATTTTACTTTCACACCTTTATAAAGTCAAAAAATTTTAAGTAGAACCATTGAATTTCAGGAACCATCTGTACATGGAAAGTCAAAGGAACTTGGATAACTAAAATAACTGGAAAAAAAAAAACAATAAAGAGTAATTATCCTACCAGACTTAACACATTAAATAGTTACAGTGATTAAGACTATGTGCTGCTGGTGGAGAGATAGACACATAGATTGACAAAACAGAATATAGAACCCAGAAGGAAAACCACAAAAATAGGCTTAAATATTTTTTTATAAAGGTGCAAAAGCAATTCAATGGAGGAAAATTAGCCTTTCAATCAGGAGAAAATACTCAGTATCTAGGATTAAGCAAGAGGTCTTGGGCTTGACACCAAAAGCACCATCCATAAAAGGAAAATTTATAAATTGGACTTCATCAAAATTTAAAACTTGTGCATTTCAGGAGAGGGATATCAGCAGGATGGTAAAATAGGTAATCCCACCCCTCCTTATTCCACAGAAACATCAAGCCAGCAATAATATACACACCAAAATACCTTTACTAGACTACTTTTATGAGAAGTTTCAAGTATCCTAGATGAGCATAAAATGATGAACAGCCACATTAAAACAAAAAGAACCAAACAAATTCTAGATCTGAAGAATCTAATTGCTGAAAAAAAAAAAAAATAGAAAACTTCAAAAACAGAATTGATCAAACCAAAGAAGGAATCAGTGAAATCAAAGACAAGTTATTTGAAATTATCCAGTTAGAGGTGCAAAAGAAAAAAGAATGAAAGAGTTAAGAAAGCCTAAGGGACACATGAGATACTATCAAGAGAACAAATACATATATTATGGTGATTCTAGGAGAGCAGAAAGACAAAAGGACAAAAAGCTTATTTAAACAAATGATTACTGAAATTTTTCCTAAATTCCAAAAGGGAAATGAACACTCAATAATTCTTATACAAGAAAGACGAGAAGAAGAAAGGCACACAGAGGAGGAAGTAATATGAAGATGGAGCAAAGAGGGATGTAACCACAAGCCAAGGAATGCCAATAGCCACCAGAAGCTGAAAGAGAAAAGGAGATTTTTCTTCAGAGCTTCCAGAGGAATTGTGGCCCTAATGATACATTAATTTCAGACTTCTGGCCTTCAGAATAGTAAGAGTAAGATTTTTTTCCATTTTGAGGTAATTTACAGCAGGAAGTTAATATAACTTGTTGGAGTAATATTAAACCATTGAGATCAATTTCAGTTCAAACATCCAGTAAGGGAAATGTCAGCAAAGGACCACAGACAGCTAATATTTATGTATTGCTTACTATGCTCCAGGTAATGTTCTAAGTACTTTGCCCATATTAACTCATTTAATCTTTATAACAATCCTAGAAGACAGGTATTTTTATTCCCTTTTATACAGAAAGAAACTGAGGCACAATTAGATTAAATTAGCCCAAAGTTCATAGTTATGAGATATCAGAGTTGGGATTCCGGTCTAGGTGGCACTGATTCCAGAGTTTCTGCTCTCTAGTATTTTCCTCTATTGCAGTCACATGTCCAACCATCAGAAGATTACACTGCTGGTTGCAGAAGCAAATCACCTGAGTGGCTTTAGAAATATTAAAGGAGGTCAGGTCCAGTGGCTCACACCTGTAATCCCAGCACTTTGGGAGGCCGAAGTGGGCAGATCACCTGAGGTCAGGAGTCTGAGACTGACCTGGGCAACATGGTGAAACCCCATTTTTACTAAAAACACAAAAATTAGCTGGGCATGGTGGCAGACGCCTATAATCCCAGCTACTTGGGAGGCTGAGGTGGGAGAATCGCTTAGACCTGGAAGATAAAGATTGCAGTGAGCTGACATAACACCACTGCACTCCAGGCTGGGCAACAGAGCAAAACTCCACCTCAAAAAAAAAAAAAAAAAAAGAAAAGAAAAAAAGAAATATTAAAGGGGCGAAATCACCCTGAAGACAAATTAATCATAATCTCGGTCACACGACTTTGAGCAGTATTCATTTTTAAGGGTTCCCCAGATGATTTTAATGTGCAGCCAGGTTAAAAGTCAATGACATAATGATGACTACCAGAGGCAGATTTAATTAATTTGTCTAAATCTGCATTGCTTAGATGTTTTGGCTTTTCCAAAGTCTACATCTACACAGAAAAACTGTACTGCAAAACCTAGTAAAAGGCTTAACTCAGTAAAACCATATTTTTTTCCTTCTAATTGCCTACTTGGCCGATGTTTATCAAGGGTTGTACATAGGAAAAACTCAATGTGAAGGCTACCTAGTAATCAATTATTTGTTTTAATTTTGGTATTGAGGGAGTAGAAATGGAGAACGAAAAACTGGAGATAAAGTAGAAGTGGGTGAAAAATGGAAATTCACCCACATCCCCAGAATCTGTTCTGGCCAACTCTGGTCTGGACACTTGTGACCTAGAAATCCAGAGTACAGCACCTTGGGGACTCGATTCTGGAACTGCCCTAGAGCAAACTCAAAAGCTGTTATTGCTTCTAAAACAGGACCAACTTTCTTATATTCTCCTGAACAAAAAGGAATTCATCATGAAAGCAGCCTCCTAGAGCCTGCTCCAGGCCTGACACAAGTCAGTGCTGCTTGACCTTCTGATGCAGAGTCTGAGGTTGAACAATCAGAGACAGGGCTAGTGCTATCTCACTTTTAGATCAGCACTGTAAAGGACTTCAGAAACTAAGCTCTACAGCGTCTAAATCTGCCTATACTAATGGATTTTAAAGCTTTTTAGCCATGGAGCACTTTCTTAAATGGAAATCTTACTTGGAAGGCCAGCAAATAAAAATCAGGGGGGAGTAAAAAAAAAAATCAGGGGGGAGTTTCCATACTTGAAGAGAATCTGAACCCCAATTGGCCAGACCTTTAATGTAGGAAAATACAAAGAGCCTTTGGCCAAGAGATAGCCAGGTAAACATCAAGAACTGCTCTGCCATTGTACATAATTCTAGTAACAAGGGATCTATTTGGTTATCCCTTGACCTGTCCTGCTCTGAAGTGTGCCTAGTGTTAATTTCCCAGGCTGCCATAACAAATTGCCACAGACTGAGTGGCTTAAATAAACAGAAATGTATTATCTCACATCCCTCTTTTTCTTAATGATGGCTAATATCTTCCAGTTCTGAAGGCAGGAAGTAGGAGATCAAGGGGTTGGCAGAGCCATGCTTCCTCTAAAGGATCTGGGGAGGAGTCCTTCCTTGAGTGTTCCTGGCTTCTGGCAATGGTCTGCAATCCTTGGCATTTCTTGGCTTGTCATTGCATCACTCCAATGTTTGCCTCTGTCTTCAGATGGCCATCTTCCTGGTATTTCTCTGCATTTGTGTCTGTTTCTCTCCTCTTATGAGAGCACCAGTCACACTGGATTTAGAACCTACCTTAATCCAATATGACCTCATCTTAACTACAGTCATGAATCATAATGATATTTCAGTCAATGGCAGATTACATACACAACTATTGTTTCGTAAGATTATTGTGCCCTAATTACCTATAGTATTCAGTACAGTAACATGCTGTACAGGTTTGTAGCCTGGGAGCAATCAGCTATACTATAGTCTAGGTGTGTAGGAGACTATACCATCCAGGTATGTGTGAGTACACTCTATGATGTTTGCACAGTGATGAAATCACCTAACAACACATGACTCAGAATGCATCCCTGATGTCAAGCAATGCATGACATCACAAAGACCCTATTTCCAAATAAGGTCATAGTCTAAGATTCTAGGAAAAACACGAATTTAGGAGAGACAAGCTTCAACCCAATACACAGCTTCAGTCCTACCTCTGAACTTGTTAATATGGCTGAACCCCACTACCATAGCCAGATCTCCCCCAGCAGCTTCCCTGACACCAGATACCCGTGGCTCTGGTTTTTTGCTTCCATCAGCTTTTATTGCCTAAATGTTTGAGCTCCCAAACTGTTTGATCTCCAGGCTCCAGATGTTGCCACTCTGGCTTGACCTGCTGCCGAGTCCAAAATAGAATGTTTTCTTGCATGTTTTCCTTTCTGGGATTTTAATCAAGAAAAAAACAATTAAGCTCTCTGCAGAAAATCCTAAGGTGTCTTTCCAGAAAGATTGCCCTGGAAACCACTCTTTAACTCATTCAACTTCCCTCTTTTATATTAATGATGGCTAATATAAATTGTTTTTAGAAAGTGTTTCTTAAGTGATATCACATTTTAACATGAGTCATGCCAGAACCTACCATTTTTCTTTTTAAAAAACTCTTTATTCTTTGAATAAAATTTGCATAAAACAAAGAATGTTGATTTGTATTTTATTTTTATTTTAGTTATTCACAATTTGCTCCAAAAAAAGGAAAAAAAAAGATTAAGGCCATACATAAAGATGTATAAAGTCCTGCAAGATGGCCTAAAATTTAAAGAAAAAGGAGGCAAATGAAAGTAAAGATATAAAGTAAGGTGAATTGATTAATGAAGTTAGCACCTAGACTCTATGTCAACAAGTCAGGTATGTTTGTCTATTCAATACAACAAAAATTTAACTATGAACTTTCTAGTAATGAATACATCAGTGCACATAAGTAAAAGTAAAAAACCAACACACACACACACACACACACACACACACACACACACACACACAGAGCCAAGCAACACACTCCCAACCACCAAAGTCAGCTCTGAAGAGTAATCTCACAGTTTCCTCCAGGAACTGTTAGGATTTAAGTAGAACGGGGTGGTTTGTGAGATTACACATAGAACTTCATCAGTTTTTTAAAAACTGTATATTCCTAACAATATCTATGTACACACCAATACCCCTTATTTTAAAAAAAAGTCACTGACCAGTGGGAATGAAGTATTTTAGGTAGGTAATTGGATAGGTGCTCCAGGATATTCTATGACACATGATTAGTATATATGACCTCTTTCTGAAGACCTGGCCCTATATCCACTAATAGGACATTCCATTCTTTTTTCACCTTGTTGCTACTGCTATTTAGAAATCTGTCAAGCAATCACTGCCTTTGATGTAAGCATCTAGATAGACTGTGGGGATAGGGAAAGAGGTCTGACCAATGAAACTAAAACCAAGATGGTCTAAGGGTGTCTAGAGGCTCTATCTCCTGTCCTTCTTCCCTTGATTTTTCTTCTACATCTCACAGTTCCCTGAAGTTCTCTAGTATTTTTTGTATTTCTGTTTAACTATCCTAGGCAATAGCACTGATTCTTAAAAAGTCCTTGTTTTTTGAGAACAGGCACCTAATTTCAGGCTCCTAGTCTTTGGGTGTAACTTGTTCAATGCTTTGCCCAATGCTTTGCCCCTGGAAAACCTGCATCAGCACTCTCTCTTCTTTTCCCATCTTTTTTCCTGTGCCTCCTTTCTCCTTTCTCAACTTCTCTTCTTTTTACTGCTGTATCTCCTTCCAATCTCTTTCCTCATCTCCTTTTATTCCCTTTCCCTATTCTTTTATGCATCTGCTTTTCTTCTTCATACCCTTGCCCTCTCTCTGAGTAGCCTCTCTATAATCCTATAGCCCTACAGAGCTTGTCACACATTACTTCATGACTTTGTTTCTCAGTCTCTCTACAAGAATGGAAAGAGACCAAAAAAAAAACTGAAGGGAGACAAACCAAAAAACTGGATACCAATTTTAGGGAGATCAGGAGATACAGTATCCAAGGGCTGTGCAGAGAAAGGCAGCAACCCATCTAGTTTCCTGGATGGGTGCCATCCCTAAAATGTTACTCAAAGTCCCCAAAATATTATTTTATAAATTCAAGAATCAAATCTTCTATAACCGATCCCATTCCTAGAAAAGCAATAGAGAAGTGCCTCCCTGGGGAAAGCATAGTGATTCCCTCTGCATCTGATCCCTTTTTCTAAAATGAAGGCTCAATGCCTTTCCAAGACCTCAATAATAATGCAATGATATTTGTAAAAGAGCACACCTGACTCCTCTCTAAGTGTGCCCTAATGACACAAATATTAAGTTAGCAATATGAAAATGGCTGTTATAACTGCATTCCATGTGTTTACAAAATTAGTGACATGAAAGATAGAAACAAAGAACAAAATCCAAAATTCTAGAGATGAAAACTACAATCAATATCTGAGATAAAAATACCAGAGATGACATTAACAACAGATAAGACACTGTAGAATAAAAGATTATAAACTTGAAGAATAGCAATAGAAATTACCCAAATGAAGCACAGAGGAAAAAAAAAAAAAACGATGTAGGTTTCATAGATACTTTCCTGAATAAAAGAAAGGAGAAGGGTATGAGGGGGTGGAGGGGGGAAGAAATGAAGAATAGTGTATGAAAACCATCCAATTTTGATGAAAGTCTTAAACTCACAGATACAAGAAGTTTAAAGAACCCCAGAATAAGAAATATAAATACACCAAGGAATATAGTAACCAAGCTTCTCAAAACCAGTGATAAAACAGAAATGTTAAAAGCAGGCAAAGTTAAGAAGACATGCTAAGTACAGAGGACAAGGATAAGGGCAAGAACAGCTTTCTTGTTGGAAACAACACAAGCAAGATGACAGTGGAATATCTTTAAAGTAAATGAAAGAAAGCAGCTGTCAATCTGTAATGCTATATCCTGGAATTTTATATTTTAAAAAACAAAGAAGAAACAAAAACACTTTCAGAAATACAAAATCTGATTTCGAGTAACAGAAAAAATGATACCGCATAGAAACATAAATCAACCCTCAAAAATAAAAAACATCAAATATGGCAACCACATAAGTAAATATACAAGCTTTTTACTATTTTATTTAAAACTGTTTAAAAGATAATTGGCTATTTAAACAAAAATAATAGTAATAAGCTGATGCTTTTATAGCAGATATATAAGTAAAACAACAACAATAACATAAGGGCAAGAGGGAAGAAATGGAAGCATATTATTTCAGATTTTTATACCATACTTGAAGTGGTATAATATCACCTTAAGGTAGGCTGATAAATTTAAGATATAGGCAATAAATCTTTAAGCAAATTAACAAAAGAAGAAAAGAAAGAGCTACAATGGATAAACCAACAACAATATAAATTGAAATAAAATAACACAATTCAAAAGATGGAATATTAATAGGAAATAGGAACAAATAACAGAGACACAAATGGAAACAAATAGCAAGATTATAGACGTAATCCAAACTATATAAATAATCTCATTAAATGTAAACATTCTAATGTCTCAGTTAAAAATCAGAAATTGTCAGAATGGCAGAGGGGAAAAGAAAACTTCAATAGTATGCCACCTTCAAGACACACACATTAAATCTAAAGACAGAAACAGATTAAAAGTAAAATGTTGGGAAAAACACAAATACATATACCATGTTAACCCTAGTAAAAAGAAATCTGTAGTGGCTACATTAACATCCGACAAAAGTAGATTTCAAAGCAAAATATTACCAAGAATAAAGAAGATTATTTCATCATGATGAAAGAATCAATTCATCGAGGGCATAACAATTCCAAATGTCTATGCATACAATAATAGACCTTCAAAATACATGAAGCAAAAACTGATAGAACTGTAAGAAAAAAAGGCAAGTCTTCAATTTTAATCAGACATCTCAATACTCTTCTCTCAATAATTAGTAGAATAGGTAGAAAGAAAATCATCAAGATATAGAAATTTGAAGCACACTAACAATCAAAATAACCTATGGACATTTTTAGAACACTCCCCCTCTTAGCAGTATACACATTCTTTTCATGTTTACACAGAACAATTATTATGATTGATAGATCAAATTCTGGACCATAAAACAAGTTTTAAAAGGACATATGTCATACAAAGTATGCTCTCTACCCACAGTGGAATTAAATTAGAAATGAATACAGAATACGCCTGGAAATTTCCTAAATATTTGGAAACAAAATAACATCCTTCTAAATACCCGACGGATATGAGAATGAATCAAAAGACAAATTAAAATATTTGAAATAAATTAAAATGGAAACAATATATCAGAATTTGTGAGGTGCCATGAAACAGTATTTAGGATGAAATTCACAGCAATAAATGCCAATATTACAAGAAAGAGAAAGTCTCCATTTATAACCATGGTTTCCACTTAAGAAAATAGAAAAAGGAGAGCAAATTGAACTCAGAATAAGCATAAGAAATGACATAATAAAGATCAAAACAGAAAGCAATTAAATGAAAACAAAATCAATAGTGAAACTCAATGAAATAAAAATCTAGATCTGAGATGATCAAAAAAATTTCTAAAGCTCTAGTCAAAAATATCTGGAAAAAAGTAAGAAAACAAAATTTACCATGATTAAGGATGAAAGAGATGAGATTCTCACAGATTCAAAATATTAAAAGGATAATAGTTTGGACTTTGCCAGGTACTGCTTTGCTGGGTAATGTACGTACTTTGCTCAGTAACATGATTACATGTTAAGGGATCTTCAACATCTTGATTCAAAGAAGAAATAGAAAGATGACAATTTCAGAAGTGAATGGTGCCATAGCAGCTCAGTGGGGGAGATTTCACACATGAAGGATAACTTCTAAATCTCTCATTGCAGTAACATCTTAATGGGGTGTCATATCTCTGCTCAGATTTAATTGCATGGTCATTTTGTAAGGTACATCTTAAAATCTTGTAAAACAGCATTATTTCTTCTATTAGGTATAATAGTTAAATCATTAAATACTTTAATAATACTACAAGAAAAAAATATATACCTAAAGTATCAGCTATTTACATCACTTTATATTCCAATCATGGTCAATTTTCATTATACATGTCAACACAGATTAATTCAGAGTGTACTCTTTAGGTGTTACTTTTTAACTAAATGGCTTTATATATTTATTTCCATACATATAATCCATGAAATTAATATTTTTGAAGTATATATGATAATTTAATCATACTGATTACAAGCAATCCCTAGTTGTAAAGCGTTTAGGTAACTTCCAGGGTTTCACAGTTGTGAACAATAGCACTATAACTTTGTATAGACTGATTTCTTTCTTTTGGATTATTTCCCTTGATTAGAATTCCTGGCCCTCCTCCTACATCCTCAAAAAAGTGAAACAGTTTTTCAGCACTTGTTGAACATTGTCAGATTAACTTCACAGAAAGTTTGAACAATTCTCAGTGACACAGGGCCATATGTATATATATATATACACATATATATACCAGTTTTCTTATTTTTATTGAAGTAAATTACTATACAGTCAACTGAACATATTTAAAGTGTGCAATTTGGTAGCCATATATATATATATATATATATCCATGAAGCCATGTGACATAAAAGTAATGAACATATCCATCACAACAAAAGGTTCTTCATACCCTTTGTAGTTCTTCTACCTTCTTGTTCCTCTTGTGTCCTCAGGAAACCACTGATGTATTTTATGTCACCATAGAATTTTATATAAACATAATCATAAAGCATGAACTCTTTCTAGTTTTTGGGTTCTACAACTAAAGCTACTACAAACATTTGTATACAAGTCTCTGTGTCACAGGATCCCTGGTGTGTCACTTCACCAGCTGGAAACCTCTGTGGCCAGAGGTGCCTTCTGCGTGAGAATTGCTAATGCCCACTGGGCTCAATCTGCCCACTCAGTCTGGCAGGCTGCACTTGGCTTGTGCTACAGGCCTGGACCCCACACCTGTCAAGGGTGAGCCAGGCACTGAATGATGAGGAGTGTGTGAGTGAGTGCCAGCTCCATGTGAGGCTGTGGCTGGACCAGATGTACCACAAGTGGCTTCCACTGTAGGCATTCACATCTGGATGAGGAGAACATGGTGGTGCCTGGAAACTTGGAGATGTCAGGAACCACAAAGCACCAAAGAGGGTGTTACAGCCCTGGCTCAGGGATCCCCTAGTTCTGGGCTCCCCAAAGGGCCACAGCTCCTCTCTCCTTCTTGTTACCTGCAATGCGATAAGCAAGAGGGCATATTTCAGCCCTGTTTGTGTTACAGCTCTTTGAGTACCCCCATTCGGCAGGTCCTCAGTTCTTGTCCCATATCCAGGAAGAAAGAGGTATGCAGACAACTGGAGGATGAGCAAGACAGAGAGGAGCTTCAGTGAGTGACAGACCGGATCTTGGGAGACTGAACGTAGGTAGCTCCTTCCCACAGATAGTAGTCCTGACTTTTGTCCAAGTCTGTCTGAAACCAGAGTTTTTATGGGCTCAGAAGGGAGGCAGTACATGCTGGTTGGTCCATGGGCAACCATGAGTAGGCTCAGAAAAAGCACCATAAATTGTCACTCTGGGCCACTGACTCCACACAGAACTGATAGCCCAGCCCTCAGGTTTTAGGCCATCCTGGCTTGAAGGTTGGGTTTCACCTGGGACCTGCTTCTTACTCCCCAGGAGCCTGTCTGCCTTCTGCCACCATCCACATGCCATCCATGCTCATGCCAAGAGGTCCCTGCAGGCCTGAGCCAAGCTAACCTCAGCCCCTACTTGCCCCCACTCCTATGTTCATCAGCACCCTAAGTCTGGAGGGTGCCAAGGAGGCAGGGGGCTGATGTGTCAATGCTGCCCTGAGTGTGTGCACTCCAGGCTGGGCTGCAACAGCACTTGGACTCAGCCACAACTTTGCTCTGTTCCAGAGCAGTCATCTAGAACAGAGAGAGGTCAAGGAGTGGGAGCAGGCATTTCCAAGCCTGTAGGGGCAGGGGGGCTTCCCAGGCCCCTGAGAGCACAAGAAAGCCCGGGTTCAAAGCCATGGCTGAGCAGCTACAGCTTCTCCCAGGAGCACTGGGCTTTTGCCACCCCCCATCAACTTGGTAGGGGGTGGGGCTCATGCTTGTTCCCAGCCATGACAGCTCTGCAGAGTGCGCAGCCCTAGCCAATTCTCTCCCATTGCAGCCACCCCAGATGGGATGCTGCTATCATCATTTGTATGAACACATGCCTTTAGTTTTCTTAGAAAAACAAATAGAAATGCAATGGCTAGATTATATGATAGGTATATGTATATCATAGGTATATGTTTCACTTTTCAAGAAACTGTCAAACAATTTCCCAAAGTGGTTGTCATTTAAATTCCCATCAACAATTTATGAGAGTTCTCGTTATTCCACATCCCCAAAAACACTAGGTATGTTCAGTATTTTTTATTTTAGCCATTCTATCAGACACATAGTGATACCCCACTGTGGTTTAATTTGCATTTACCCTAATCGCTTATAATAAGGATCTTTTCATGTTCTTATTTGCCAGCCATATGTTTTCTTTGTCAAAGTATCTGTTCATATAATTTTCCTACTTTTAAAGTTAAGGTCCAAAGGCAGTTCATTGGAGAAAAGGTAGTATTTTCAACAAATGGCACTAAAACAATTGGCTGTCCACATGCAAAACAAACAAACAAAAATCTTTCATTCACACCTGTAATTCTACTTTAAAATTTAATTCAAAATGTATCATAGATCTAAAAGTAAAACCTAAAACTACAAGTCTTGTAGAAGGAAATATAAGAGAAAATCCCTGTGATCTTAGATTAGGCAAAAATGTTTTAGATACGACATTAAAAGCCAAAGAAAAATAGAAAAATGAGACTTCATCAAAATTAAAAATTTCTGATTTTCAAAAGACAGTTAAGACAAATTCTACCAGATGTATAACGAAGAGCTGGTACCATTTCTACTTAAACTATTCCAAAAAACTGAAGAAGAAGGACTCCTCCCCAACTCATTCTATGAGGCCAGCATCATCCTGACACCAAAACCTCTCAGAGACACAACAAAAAAGAAAACATCAGGCCAATAAACATCAAGGCAAAAATCTTCAACAAAACACTGGCAAACTGAATCTGGTAGGACATCAAAAATCTAATCCACTACAATCAAGCAGGCTTTATACCCGGGATGCAAGGTTGAGTCAATATATGCAAATCAATAAATGTGATACACATAAACAGAAATAAGAACAAAAACTACATGATTATCTTAATAGATACAGACAAGGCTTTCAATAAAATTAAACATCTCATCATGTTAAAAATCCTCAACAAATGGGGCATTGAAGAAACATAATTCAAAATAACAAGAGCCATCAATGACAAACCCACAGCTAACATCATACTGAATAGGCAAAAGCTGGAAGCATTCTCAATGAAAACCAGAACAAGATAAGGATACCCTCTCTCACTGCTCCTATTCAATATAGTACTGGAAATCCTGACCAGACCAATCTGGTAAGAGAAAGAAATAAAAGGCATCTAAATAGAAAGAGAGGAGGTTAAACTATCCCTGTTTGCAGATGATGTAATTCTATACCTGAAACATCCCGCATAGGCTCTGCCCAAAAGCTTCTCAGTCTGCTAAACAACTTCAGTAAAGTTTCAGGATACAAAATCAATGTACAAAAGTTACTAGCATTTCTATACACCAACAACTTCCAAACTGACAGCCAAATAAAGAGTGCAATCCCATTTATACCTGCAACAAAGAGAATAAAATACCTAGGAATACAACTAACCAGGGAAGTGAAAGATCTCTGCAATGAGAATTATGAAACACTGATGAAAGAAATTAGAGATGACACAAACAGAAAAAATATTCCATGCTCAAAAATATTCCATGGATGGAATCAATATTGTTAAAATGGCCATACAGCTCAAATCAATTTACAGATTCAATGCTATTCCTATCCAACTACCAATGACATTCTTCACAGAATTAGAAAAGAACTATTTTAAAATTCACATGGAATCAAAAAAAGAGCCCAAATAGCCAAGGCAATCCTAATCAAAAAGAACAAAGCTGGAGGCATCGTATTACCTGACTTCAAACTACATTACAAGGCTACAGTAACCAAAACAGCATGGCACTGGTACAAAGCCAGGCCTATCAACCAATGGAACAGGATGGAGAGCCCAGAAACAATACTGCACACCTACAACCATCTCATATTTAATAAAGTTGACAAAAACAACCAATGGGGAAAGGATTCCCTATTCAAACTGGTGCTGGGATAACTGGCTAGCCATATGCAGAAAATTGAAACTGGACCTCTACCTTACACCATATACAAAAATCAACTCAAGATGAACTAAAGACTTCAATGTAAAACCTAAAACTAAAACACCCTAGAAGAAAACCTAAAAAATGTCATTCTGGACATAGGCCCTGGCAAAGACTTCATGACAAAGACACCAAAAGCAATTGCAACAAAATCAAAAATTGACAAATAGGGCCTAATTAAACTAAAGAACTTCTGCACAGGAAAAAAAAAAAAGCAACTATCACAAGAGTAAACATACAACCTACAGAATGGAAAAAAAAATCTGAAAACTGCATCTGACAAAGATCTAATATCCAGCATCTACAACTTAAACTAATTCACAAGCAAAACCAAACAATCCATTTAAAAGTGGGCAAAGGACACAAACAAATATTTTTCAAAAAAGACATATGCAGCCAAGAAGAATATGAAAAAATGCTCTGCATCAAATGTAAATCAAAACCACCATGAAATACTATCTCACATCAATAAGAATGGCTATTATTAAGAAGTCAAAAATAATAAATGTTGTAAAGGTTGTGGAGAAAAGAGAATGCCTATACACGGCTAGGGGGAATTTCTCAAATAATTTAAAACAGAATCACCACTCAACTCAGCAATTCCACTATTGAGTATATCCCCCAAATAAATATATATTGTTCTACCATAAAGAGACAGGCATATGTATGCTCATTGCAGCAGTATTCACAACAGCAAAGACATGAAATCAACCTAAATATCCATCAATGGTGGACTGGAGAAAGAAAATGTGGTACATATACACCATGGAATATTATGCAACCATAAAAAATGAGATCATGTCCTTTGCAGGCCATTGGCAAACTAACACAGAAACAGAAAACCAACTGCATATCCTCACTTATAAATGGGAGCTAAACACCAAGTACATATGGATACAAGGAGAACAACAGAATTGGGATCTACTTGATGGTAGAGAATGGAAGGAGGGTGAGGATCAAAAAAATACCTATCAGGTACTATGCTTATTACTGGGGTGATGAAATAATCTGTACACCAAACCCCTGAGACATGTAGTTTACTTCTATAACAAAACTACATATGTAACCTTGAACCTAAAAGACAATTTTCTAAAAAACAAAAGACAGTTAAGAGAATAAAAAAGAAAAGCCACAAATGGAGAGAAAATATTTGCTAAGTTTATACCTGGCAAAATACCTCTATCCAGAATATACTAAAAACTTTTAAAACTCAATAATATGAAAACAAACAATCCAATACACTGGAACTTAGACTTGTTTATCACAAATTTGTTGGCAAGTAAAGAACATTGACTAAGAGCATGAGACACAGAGTTAAGTTCTGAAAGATAACTCTGTAAGATTGTATACTGCTGATATAACAGGACAGGCAGAGAGGCAAGAGAGAACCAGAGTCTGTACATGAAAAAAATCTTGAGATGTTTCATGGTCAGAGAGAAAAAAATATCAAAAGCAGATTAACCTGTTTTCTTCACAGTAACTTCTAGGATTAACCTCAACAATATGGAGCAAATATAAGAAAAAAACTTGAAAATGGCCCAGACTCTAATTTAAGACTTGGGTAGTAGGACTAGATAATATGGCATAGTTATAGACGATGTTTGAAATCTTCTAAAAGTGGAGAAAAATTTAAGACCGAGTATACAGAGTATAAGGCAAATTTAAGTCACAGATTACCAAATGGGCCCCTTTTCCCAACAGATGTCACATCCCCACCCAGAAATCTGGGAATAGGCCATTTTTCAAGGACCAGGTCAAGTCTCCCATCCTCACTCCCACTCACTCCACCAATGTTCTGCACTGCAATCACTTGTAAAATAGCACTAATAACAGGGATTGTCTCAAGGACAAAATGAGATAACCAATGTAAAGCACGTAATATAATCCCTGGAACACCCAGTGCTCAATAAATATTGGTTTCCCTTCTCTCCCTTCTATAACCAAATGGAAGACAAATTGCACTGTTGGCCCTAGTTCAGAGGTTTTTAAAATGTAGAGCTCCTATCTTGAGCTGAGTCTTGTTAAAGACTCCTGGGTTGAGCACAGAAACTTTTTAAACAACTTGAATCCAGACTTTGATGTCCTTATTGCCATACATGGCAGGGAGTCAATGGTAGGACGGGAGATACTCGAAGTGCCAGAAATAAGTTGCCAGGCTGTGGCAAAATTCAGGAAGTAGACAACTTTTGCATTCTATCTAGTAACAAAAAATATTTATGCTCCCCCTCCAACTGGCTGAGGGCCCTTCACTAGAGCATCACTGCAAGTCTTTCCACTGTCCCTCACTCGTTTCTTCTCAGGCAACAAAACATGAATTACCTGCTGGATCAATCTGACAGCAGGACCTGCCAAAGGATGCGTACAGCTCAGTCCTTCTGCTGCCTTTTGAGAACAGGCACTAATGTGAGAGGCCTGTGGTTGCCCAGCCGTGATTGTAGCTAAGTATTTCTGAGGTACAGTGTTAGAGGCCCACATGATCTAAAATAAAAGCCGCAGTCCCACAAACCAGCTTTACCAGTAATAAAAGGTGGTAAATATGTCTCTAGTTGCCTAATTCCTGGATCTCTCAGGGAGCCCCTGGCAGTGGCCCATACCAACCAGGCCTCTTTCCCTCTCATTTTACATTTTCCCACCTGCCTGATACTCTCTGACATTGCTGCCACCCAAGTTTCACACCAGAAAGAGTGAGAAGCACACAATGAAAGTTCTTTCCTGCCTTCTTTTTAGAGGGCAATCACTAGGCATTGTACTCCTGTGACTCCTATAAGACCTATCATAATTCTGAGCATGTAGAACTCTGATAAAGATCAGAAGCCCTGGCTTTAAGCTCCACTCTGCCCTTTCTTGCCATGTAATTTGGTACATGTCACTTTGCCAGTCTGAATCCTTGAATTCTAATTGCAATGAATTCCAATTGTAATTCTTTATTTTGTTTGTTCTTTTTAAGTGACATTAAATTGGATTTTAAATGAACAAGAAGTTGGTTCTTTCTTCAGTGTGGTTAAAGTGAAATGGTCACGATCCCTAAAGCTGGTTTATATACATAGCTATATATTTTTCAGATGTACTTATGATGTCATTCCAAAATGAAAACTACAAGAGTCCTACTATTTTCCCATAAGGGTTCAAACAAAAAACTTGAAACCCAAGAATTCACAGAAAGCAATGTTTACTATCAAGTCCCCACTTACATGTAGCAGAAATTTTCTAAAATGTGCCCATTGCTTTGCTATAGAATATAACCAAATTTTATTATAGAATTAATTACCAGAGCACTGAATGTAAAGCTATGCCATTCATAGTTTTCTTAAGAAGGGATTGGTAAACTGTGGTCTACAGGCCAAATATGGCCCACTGCTTGATTTTGTAAATAAAGCTTTATTGGACTACAACCACATTCATCTGTTTATATAATGTCTGTAGCTGCTTTCCTGCTATAACAGTAGAGGTGAGTTGCTGCAATAGAATTCATGACCTGGCTTTTTACAGAAAATGTTTGCTGGCTCTCATTCTAAAAAATCCTTCAGTTAATCTTAATTGATCCAAATTATGCCTCAGGGACATCCTTAACACATGATCAAGTGACCACAGAAATATTTCTTATCTTGTTTGGTCTTTTTTTTATCTTAATCTGTAAAAGGAGAGATTTTTTTTTTATCTTAATCTGTAAGAGGAGAGTCTATTGTTTCCAATCTAGGTATTAATTCTCATACTGATTCTCAGCAAATGAGTAGTTTCCTTAGAGAGGTTTGATTACTTCTGAATGGTTGTGACACCTGCACCTCTCATGAAATAAGAGAAGCATTGGCAGGGCCCATGAGGAGACTCAGTTTCCAACTCCTGCTTTGCCCCTAACTGACCCAACCTTTGGTGCTTTGCTTCTGTAAAACGACGAGGCTGGACAGATGAGAATTACATTTCCTTAGAACAGAGAATTAATGATCCAGTGTGTGAAATGCCTCAAGGAAAGCCACACTGGCTACTATGAAAGCCCAAGGAACAGCATCACAACTGGATTTAGGGAGAAGAAAAGACTCAGACAAGGCTTCTTGGAGGAAATGATGCCTGACCTGAATCTTGAAGGATGAGAAGTTCTGCTGGAGAATGAACTCACCAATAAAGCAAAAAGGCATTTTATTGAGGCCATGATTTTATCTGGACAATTAAGAAAATGTTTTAGCATCTAAACCTTAGGGAATATCTCTCTGAATTAAAGCAGACTCTAATGCGTGCATTATGCTCTGCTTCTAGGTGTAATCATGAATGTTACACTGCCCAAAACCTTTTCACAATGTAGTCACCTTTTTCTAGAAAAAAAAAAAAAATGTTTCTTTGTGTCTTGTTCATTCAGTTATCAAAGTCCCATCAAAGTATTGAAAAAGACATCAGCTACCACATGCATAAGTGGTATGACTGACCGCTGTATGGAACACCAAGACTTTTTGTGAAAGCGAAGATCAATCAGAGTTTGGACAAAGGGTCATTCCACAGCTGTAATCACAGCCAACAAGAGGTGAGATAACTCTTGACTTCAAATAACTTTGGCAGTGGGATTAGGCAATATGCTTAGGCAGCAGTCACTTTCATGTGGCTAAACAACCCAGCAGCCACAACAATAGATTCTGAAGGGAGGAAAGTTATCTGAATTGACCTAACTATGCAATCTCAGCAATGATGATTCCCAAGTAATTGCTGCTAGCTCTCCTACAATACTGTCTGTACTGTTGTTGTAAGTAGAGTTCATTCATGCATTCAACAAATGTTAGTGAGTACAAACTATGTCCCAGCTCTTCGTATACACTGGAGATACAACCATTAAAAAGTGAAACGAAAACCCTTGACCCTGTGAAGTCTACAGTCTTGTGCATCATCTTTGCATTGAGAAAAATGTAACAAGTTTTAACTTCCATTCAATAGGACATATTGCTGCTCTGCACAGTCCCCAATGGACATTTTGCAAAAGAGTCTGAACCAAACCTGAGCCACCGTTCCTCCTTGTCTCTCCATCTTATTCTCTGTCATAGCAACACACAGGACAAGATAAAACCAAGAGAGCCTGATGCTTCTTCCTTAATGCAACCTTATTATCAAGCCAAATGACTTTTTAAACCTCAAAACAGATATGTGTGAATATCAAGACCCTAAAGAATGCTCATAACCTTTGAACCACTTCTGGGAATCCTGACTAAGAAGGCAGACTAGCTTTTGAAAAGAATTTAGATGCAATAAGTGCACATCACAGCTTCAATGAACCTAGCCCCACCCCAAGACAAATTAAATGCCCAACTATAAATGAATGTATAGGTAAATTATTGTTTTTACATTAGATGAAATCAGCAGATTTTAAGAAATCTATGATAATGAGGGAAAGTACTCACTATAAAATGTTAGGTAATTAAACAGAACAAAAAACCATATGTTCAACATAACAAGCATGCGTGAAAATCTACTAAGAAAAAAGATTTGATAGATAGGGACACGGATGAACCTGGAAACCATCATTCTCAGCAAACTAACACAGGAACAGAAAATCAAACACTGCACGTTTGCACTTAAAGGCGGTTGTTGAACAGTAACACATGGACACAGGGAGGGGAGCATCACACACTGGAGTCTGTGAGAGGGAACTGGGGGAGGGGCAGTGGGGGGTGGGGAGTTGGGGAGGGATAACATGGGGAGAAATGCCAGACAGAAGTGATGGGGAGGAAGGCAGCAAACCACATTGCCATGTATGTACCTATGCAACCATCTTGCATGTTCTTCACATGTACCCCAAAATCTAAAATGCAATAAAATATATATTTTTTAAAAAAAATAAAGTGAAAAAAAAATTTCTAAAGCATTAACATTTAATATACTTAGATGCTGTAATTATGATTCATTTTTCATTAGGAAAAATGATTTTTAGAATAAAAAATTTAAATAATTTTAAGCATACAGTTTTAAAAAGCAAGAATGAGGTCTCATTTATTCAACAAGTATAAAAGAGTTTATTATCATACCTGAAGAGCCTCAGATCTGGATTCACACTGCCTGGGTTTGAACTCTGATTCCTCCTTACTGTGTGACCTTGGGCAAGCAAGCTATTTAACCTCTTCTTGCTCCAGTTTCCCACCTGCACCTCCAGTGCCTACCTAAATGGGTTGGTAGGAGGATGAGTGAACAATTTACTTGAAGTGTTTGGCACAGAGTGTAACACCCAGTAAGCACTCAAATGCCTCAGTGGCCTCATAGAAAGAGTTCAAACAACAGGAAAGATAAACATCATATCCCAATGCCTCAGGGACAAGTAATTCAGAGCTGTACTTCTAGTGGGCAATTTCCCTCGGGCAGAATCAATCTCCAAGACCTTTGCTAATATTTTTAAGTTTCTTCCAAAGAAGGACGGTAAGTAGATATTTCTTTTATGTGTAATTACTCCTTCGGTTTTTTTTTTTTTTTAATGTACTGGTCATAATTTATTGTGCAAAGTGCCTTTCGATTTCAAAAACAAGCCTACACATTATGTTAATAGAATTGTCATAAAACACTAATCATTACTCTAAGATTAAATGACCTCATAAAAATATTGTTTATGTTGCCAACATACAGTGGTTAATTTAAAGATAAAAATAATTGTTGATAAAAATCACGTTTCTCTGTCAAATGTCTATTCAAAAATCAGTGAAATAAAAAACTAATCTCTTATCTCCTGTATCCAACATCCTTCTTTCTGTGCAAATTAAACTATCTAAATATGAGTAAAATAAAATCTGTGTAAAATAATCTTGTTCACAATAGACTTTTAGTAAATATTTGTTGAAAAGATCAATTTAGTTCTTATTGCTTAACAATAGACAATATCTGACTTTTTGAAAGAGTGAGAATTCAGTTAAGATTGCATAAATATTGAGTCTTGACCAATAAAGAAGATTCAGAGGATAAGAGGGAATTAAGAAAGAAAGATTGAAATTTGTCTCTGACACCTTCTCTCGAAATGAGACATCACTTTTTCTTTATGAGAGAGACTATGCCAGAGGCATTCTTTATCCTAATTTCTAATCCAAACTTTTTGATCTTTTGACCCTAGGAATCTTCTACTCAAAATAAGGCAGTTCTTCTTCAAAGTTTTGATTTTGTTTGCTAACCTTTCTCTGTTTATGGGATCTGTTCCTTTCTTGCATGGAATATCTGCCTACTTAAAATGGCTAAAAGGTCTTAAACCTCGGAGATTCACAGGCTCAGATTTGAATCTTAGTGCGCACCAGCTGGATTGTCTTCTTTCAGTCCCATAACCTTACTCAGCCTCAGTTCCTTTGTAAAGTGGACATAATAAATAATCTCTCAAAAGGTTACAATAGAGTTAAGTTAAACCATAGATACTAAACGATTGGGCATGATAGGCAATTTAACAACGTGTTTATTCTTCCCTTTCCCTGTGACACTTTGCTGAGGCTGGACAATCTTTCTGTGAACCCTGACATTCCTCGGTCTCTTTCCTGTCTTTCCTTCCCAGAGCAGAAGGTAAAGTTCTCCTGAACTCGTATATATATATATATTTTTTTTAATCTAGAGGAACACTTGAGCTCTATGTTAACTTTCATCCACTCACAATTCAGGTCCCAGGGAAACTGGAAAGGTAGATGAATTAGTGGTGTGCTTGGTCCCTTTTGAGAAGGGCCTAAGAAGCAGGGACCCTTGCTTAAGTCAGTGGGATCTCAGTATATTCTCTTGACCATCTTTGAAATCTGGATTTGGGCTCTGCCCACCTTCCTTCTTAGACCCGAAAAGACTAAATCTGTGAGCTGCGTTTTCCGCAGGAGATGCCAAATGCGTAAGACTCTCCCAAGATCCCAGAAATAACATATTAACATTATGTTAATATGTCCCCACCCGGCAAGGAAAAGGTGAAGGAAGAAAGAGAAGCGGGGCGGGGTGCGAGATGCCACAGGTACCTGCGGATTAAGGAACAGTCCTAGCCAATAGCTCTGCCCAGTCTGAGCTTTCCAGCTCGCCTCTCGCCTTTCGCCTCTCGCCCGCAGCGCCTTTCTCTGGAGCAGCCAGAGCATTTGGAGCGGCTGAGAGGGGATGAGGTCCCGGGGGAGTCAAGGCGGTGTCTGTCCCGCAGCCGCTTCTCAAATCTCTAGCGTCCAGCCCCGGCCCGGCCCCCGCCAGGTTCGCCCCGCAAGCTACCCTCAGCGTTCCTCGCAGCGCCCCGCGCTGCCTCCTTGGCGTTCCTAGGTGCGCGCTTCGCGCTGCGCTCCTGGACGCCGGGAGCGGGCAGTGCTCTGCACTTGGCGGCCGCAGGGGAAAAACGCTACCTGTAGAAGTAATGTAAGCAGAAGAAGCCCAGAAGCACCGGCCCAGGTGGCCCGAAGAGGGAGAGCGGCTGACGGGCGAGGATCCCAGCGGGCACCACGAAGGAGGGTAGCTCCTGCAGGAACCAGGCGGCTGGGGCGGACAGGCTGGTAGCCGCGGGCGTCAGGATCTCCGTGTGCTTCCCGTAGCTGGCGGGCTTCGCGAAGTACAAGACCAGTGCCCCGAAGGCGGCCAAAGTGACGCTGCCTGCCAGCACTGGGCTCTGTTGGCACTGAACCCCCATCGCGCCGCGTTCCCCGCCGGTGGCCGCTGCCCTAGCACAAGAGAGCGCGGACCCCTTTATGGAGTGCGAGACACCACCCCATGTCCGCCCCCCTCGGCCTTGGCTCCCGCCCCTCCATCCTGCCTCCCACCCCGGCGCGGCCAGCCCTGGCTCGGCTTCGCAGGAATACCCCTTTCTCAGGGATTCAGCCAAGGGAGACAGGGAGGACGAAGGTTTCCTTAGTTCCACAAGGTGTCTGCGCCCGCGCGCCCGCCCTCTCCACCGCTTTATATTCACCTCCGCCTTAGGCTGCCCTTCGATATCTTGTTCCTCAACTATTACCTTCTGATGCGGCAACTTGTGGAACTAAGACACTGGAAGAAAAACCCACGGAGACAATTCAGCTGGGGTGGTTCTCCCGCCCCAACACACACCCTCTGTGCAGTCCGTAGCCACTCAGCCCCACCCTCGAACACCCCAGCCGGGGTCTTTCCAGCTCCTCCGGTTCCTTATGCACCTTCACTCCCCCACCGCTCCTACCCAACCTTGTGACCTTCCTTGGACTCTGAACCATCTCGGCTCTTTGAGCGTCTGCCAGCCCCTCTGCTCTGGGGCGCCGCGATCCTTAGCCACTCTCAGCATCAGTGCCAGCTCTGCCCCACCACGCGCGCCAAGCAGGTACCAGTCTCTCCCTGCCCTAATTCCTCAGCAGTTTCTCTCTGCGTCCCCGCACGCGTCCCTGGGCCGCCCGCCTGGGTCAGAGAGGAGCGTCCGCTGAGCTCAGGCGACCAGGCACAGATTGGGGCCAGAAGTCGAGGTTCTGTCTGTCGGTCCTCCCCCGCCACCCTGTCTAGGTCCCCCAGAGTGGCGCAGACTCAGGCTAAAGTCTAAGGGTACTTTTCTGGGACGCCCTTTCCCAGCTCCTACAGCCAATGAGCCGTGGCCCATAAGGTAGTGGCCTGGCGACCCCGCTGCTCTCTGAACTCCTGTCTAGCCATCACACACCCAGACGACTCTTTCACTCTTCCATTTCCCACCTTTATCTTACCCTCCAGCTCCTCCTTCTCCTACCTCTCCCCTTCTATGAATCAGCATCCAGGCTTTCTTGGCTGCCTCCTCCTCTGTTTCCCATCCCTTCTTTTCTTCTCTACCTTCTTTCTTCGACCTGGCTTTCTCCTTCCGGGTTGACCTCCTCTTCTCACCTGCTGTTTACCTCATTATTCCATCTTCGTGTCCCATCTCCCTTGATTACTTTATTTCTATTTTCTCCTCTGGTCCCTACTTGGGGCTCTACCCCAGTCCCTCCCATTTTTCAGTCTTCCCTTACTTTGGAGGTCTCTTGTTCCTTCCCCTTCAACTCACACCTCCGAGAAGCCCCATTCAGTACTTCCCCATCCACTTCTGCTGGGTCAGGCCAGCTGGTCCAATGTCAGACACAGTCCCTCATCTGCTCCAGTTTGGATCTCCTGATTGTTGGCACACATGATATACAGCAATGCTTTAGTGCTACAGGACATCCTCTGCTTGCTGACAAGAGACGTTTATTAATTATATTCTCATTGAGTTATAATTAATATTAATCATGCTTCGGTTTTAATTTGATCACCACTTCCAAATCACCCATACTGACTGAAGTATTTTTCATGGAATAACCAGGTGTTAGCCATCACAGCTGTTTCAAGCTTTTTTTGCACTGACTTTAGAGTTCAAGTCCAGTCCCAGCTTCCTCAGCTACAACCTGCTTGTTGAAGATGGCCAAATCTGGATCTCCAACAAAGACATGAGCTTTAGCTCTGCATTTTCTCCCTGCTGGAAAACTCCACTTGCATGTCCTTCAGAGATCTCAAACCCAACCCTACTCAAAAGTAAAGGTGGTTATCTTTCCCTCAACCCGTTTAGACCCAAATCCTCCTATGTTCCTGAGTGTTATCTCTTCCCTGTCCTCAGTCCCCTTAGCATCCCTAGGAAGCTGGCTGATAGACTCGGGAAACTATAGATTTCATGTATGGCAATACAGCATTAGGAGAACAAACAGTGCAATATTTCAAACCCAGCTCAATGGAATAATTTTTTTAAATGAAATGTCTTCTGTCTCAATTTCATTCTCTCTTTTTCTTCTAACTCTGCCCAATTTTTGTCCTCCTGAACTTTTCTCCACTATTATAACAGTCAGCTTGATAAAACCAGTGATCTTCGGTTTATACATCTGTGGATTCGCTGTGGGTCAGAAATCTGGGCTGAGCTTGACTTATCTTGACAGTGTTCACTTATTCATCTATCTAACAACTTAGAGCCCAGCTCCAAGCTGTGTTTGGATGGAGAGACTTAGCTGAGACTGTCATCCTGGGATGAGTGAGCTAGTTCTACCATGTCTATACAATGTTCATAACAAAAGCACAAGAGTAGAAGAAACACACAAGGCCTCTTGAGGCTCAGGCCAAGAGCAATCACACCTTTACTTCTTATTTATTTTATTGACCAAATCAAGTCATATGATGGATTCTAGAGTCCGAGTGAGAGAGTATCTGTAAATTTACATGGTAAAGGGCATAGATATAAGGGGAGGTAGAAAATTAGAACCAATAATGCAACTGGTCTGTATTACACACATGAAGGAAGTGCTCAAATTATAAATATACAGCTTGATTGATTTGCACAAATTGAACACACTCTTGCAAGCTGCACCTAGGTCAAGAAACAGATTATCAGCATACCAGGAACTGTGCTCCTGCCTCCTTATATCCTCCTTCCAGGAAAAATAAAATAAAATAAACTACCCTGACTTCTTTTTTTTTTCTTTCTTTTTTTTTTTTTTTTCTTTTTTTTTTTTTTTTTTTTTTAATTGCATTTTAGGTTTTGGGGTACATGTGATGAACATGCAAGATTGTTGCATAGGTACACACATGGCAGTGTGCTTTGCTGCCTTCCGTCCCCTCACCTGTATCTGTCATTTCTCCCCATGCTATCTCTTCCCACCTCCCCACCCCCCGCCCCTCCCCCATTTCCCCCCAACAGACCCCAGTGTGTAGTGCTCCCCTCCCTGTGTCCATGTGTTCTCATTGTTCAACACCCGCCTATGAGCGAGAATATACGGTGTTTGATTTTCTGCTCTTGTGTCAGTTTGCTGAGAATGATGGTTTCCAGGTTCATCCATGTCCCTATAAAGGACGTGAACTCATCGTTTTTGATGGCTGCATAATATTCCATGGTGTATATGTACCACATTTTCCCTATCCAGTCTATCATCGTTGGGCATTTGGGTTGGTTCCAGGTCTTTGCTATTGTAAACAGTGCTGCAATGAACATTCGTGTGCACGTGTCCTTGTAGTAGAATGATTTATAATCCTTTGGATATATACCCAGTAATGGGATTGCTGGGTCAAATGGGATTTCTATTTTTAGGTCCTTGAGGAATCGCCACACTGTCTTCCACAATGGTTGAATTAATTTACATTCCCACCAACAGTGTAAAAGTGTTCCTATTTCTCCACATCCTCTCCAGCATCTGTTGTTTCCCGATTTTTTAATGATTGCCATTCTAACTGGTGTGAGATGGTATCTCAATGTGGTTTTGATTTGCATTTCTCTGATGACCAGTGATGATGAGCATTTTTTCATATGTTTGTTGGCCTCCTGTATGTCTTCTTTTGTAAAGTATCTGTTCATATCCTTTGCCCATTTTTGAATGGGCTTGTTTGTTTTTTTCTTGTAGATCTGTTTTAGTTCTTTGTAAATTCTGGATATCAGCCCCTTGTCAGATGGGTAGACTGCAAAAATTTTTTCCCATTCTGTTGGTTGCCGATTCACTCTACTGACTGTTTCTTTTGCCGTGCAGAAGCTGTGGAGTTTGATTAGGTCCCATTTGTCTATTTTGGCTTTTGTTGCCATTGCTTTTGGCGTTTTGGTCATGAAGTCCTTGCCTACACCTATGTCCTGAATGGTTTTGCCTAGATTTTCTTCTAAGGTTTTTATGGTATTAGGTCTGATGTTTAAGTCTTTAATCCATCTGGAGTTAATTTTGGTGTAAAGTGTCAGGAAGGGGTCCTGTTTCTGCTTTCTGCACATGGCTAGCCAGTTTTCCCAACACCATTTATTAAACAGGGAGTCCTTTCCCCATTGCTTGTTTTTGTCAGGTTTGTCGAAGATCAGATGGTTGTGGGTATGTTGTGTTTCCTGTGAGGCCTCTGTTCTGTTCCATTGGTCTATATCTCTGTTTTGGTACCAGTACCATGCTGTTTTGATTACTGTAGCCTTGTAGTATAGTTTGAAGTCCGGTAGTGTGATGCCTCCCGCTTTGTTCTTTTTGCTTAGAATTGACTTGGCTATGCGGGCTCTCTTTTGGTTCCATATGAAGTTTAAGGTGTTTTTTTCCAGTTCTGTGAAGAAGGTCATTGGTAGCTTGATGGGAATAGCATTGAATCTGTAAATTACTTTGGGCAGTATGGCCATTTTCACGATGTTGATTCTTCCTAACCATGAACATGGAATGTTTCTCCATCTGTTTGTATCCTCTCTTATTTCGTTGAGCAATGGCTTGTAGTTCTCCTTGAAGAGGTCCTTTACGTTCCTTGTTAGTTGTATTCCTAGGTACTTTATTCTCTTTGTAGCAATTGTGAATGGCAGTTCGTTCTTGATTTGGCTCTCTTGAAGTCTATTACTGGTGTATAGGAATGCTTGTGATTTTTGCACGTTGATTTTGTATCCTGAGACTTTGCTGAAGTTGTTTATCAGTTTCAGGAGATTTTGGGCTGAGATGATGGGGTCTTCCAGATATACAATCATGTCATCTGCAAATAGAGACAATTTGATTTCCTCCTTTCCAATTTGGATACCCTTTATTTCTTTTTCTTGCCTGATTGCTCTGGCTAGAACTTCCAGTACTATATTGAATAGGAGTGGTGAGAGAGGGCATCCTTGTCTAGTGCCAGATTTCAAAGGGAATGCTTCCAGTTTTTGCCCATTCAGTATGATATTGGCTGTTGGTTTGTCGTAAATAGCTTTTATTGTTTTGAGATACATTCCGTCAATACCTAGTTTATTGAGGGTTTTTAGCATAAAGGGTTGTTGAATTTTGTCAAAAGCCTTCTCTGCATCAATCGAGATAATCATGTGGTTTTTGTCTTTGGTTCTGTTTATGTGGTGAATTACGTTTATGGACTTGCGTATGTTGAACCAGCCTTGCATCCCCGGGATGAATCCTACTTGATCATGGTGGATGAGCTTTTTGATATGCTGTTGCAATCGGTTTGCCAGTATTTTATTGAAGATTTTTGCATCTATGTTCATCATGGATATTGGCCTGAAATTTTCTTTTCTTGTTGAGTCTCTGCCGGGTTTTGGTATCAGGATGATGTTTGTCTCGTAAAATGATTTGGGAAGGATTCCCTCTTTTTGGATTGTCTGGAATCGTTTCAGAAGGAATGGTATCAGCTCCTCCTTGTATGTCTGGTAGAATTCAGCTGTGAACCCATCTGGACCTGGGCTTTTTTTGGGTGGTAGGCTCTTTATTGCTGCCTCGACTTCAGACCATGTTATTGGTCTATTCAGGGTTTCGGCTTCTTCCAGGTTTAGGCTTGGGAGGTTGCAGGTGTCCAGGAATTTATCCATTTCTTCCAGGTTTACTAGTTTATGTGCATAGAGTTGTTTGTAATAATCTCTGATGATGGTTTGGATTTCTGTGGAATCTGTGGTGATATCCCCTTTATCGTTTTTTATTGCATCAATTTGGTTATTCTCTCTTTTCTTTTTTATTAATCTGGCTAGTGGTCTGTCTATTTTGTTGATCTTTTCAAAAAACCAGCTCCTGGATTTATTGATTTTTTGAAGAGTTTTTTGTGTCTCTATTTCCTTCAGTTCTGCTCTGATCTTAGTTATTTCCTGTCTTCTGCTAGGTTTTGAGTTTTTTTGATCTTGCTCCTCTAGCTCTTTCAATTTTGATGATAGGGTGTCAATTTTAGATCTCTCCTTTCTTCTCATGTGGGCACTCATTGCTATATATTTTCCTCTAGAGACTGCTTTAAATGTGTCCCAGAGATTCTGGTATGTTGTGTCTTCGTTCTCATTGGTTTCGAAGAACATCTTTATTTCTGCCTTCATTTCGTTGTTTATCCAGTCAACATTCAAGAGCAAGTTGTTCAGTTTCCATGAAGCTGTGCGGTTCTGACTTAGTTTCTGCATTCTGAGTTCTAACTCGATTGCACTGTGGTCTGAGAGACTGTTTGTTATGATTTGTGTTCTTTTGCATTTGCTGAGGAGTGATTTATTGCCAATTATGTGGTCAATTTTAGAGTAGGTGTGATGTGGTGCTGAGAAGAATGTATATTCTGTGGATTTGGGGTGGAGAGTTCTGTAAATGTCTATTAGGTTTGCTCGTTCCAGGTCTGTGTTCAGGTCCTGGATATCCTTGTTGATTTTCTGTCTGGTTGATCTGTCTAATATTGACAATGGGGTGTTAAAGTCTCCCACTATTATTGTGTGGGAGTCTAAGTCTCTTTGTAAGTCGTTAAGAACTTGCCTTATGTATCTGGGTGCTCCTGTATTGGGTGCATATATATTTAGGATCGTTAGCTCTTCTTGTTGCAGTGATCCTTTTACCATTATGTAATGTCCTTCTTTGTCTCTTTTGATCTTTGTTGCTTTAAAGTCTATTTTATCAGAGATGAGAATTGCAACTTCTGCCTTTTTTTGCTCTCCATTTGCTTGGTAGATCTTCCTCCATCCCTTTATTTTGAGCCTTTGTGTATCCTTGCATGTAAGATGGGTTTCCTGGATACAGCACACTGATGGGTTTTGGCTTTTTATCCAATTTGCCAGTCTGTGTCTTTTGATTGGGGCATTTAGTCCATTGACATTTAGGGATAGTATTGTTATGTGTGAATTTGATGCTGTCATTTTGATGCTACCTGGCTGTTTTGTTGGTTAGTTGATGCAGATTCTTGATTGTGTTGCTGCTTTTTTACCATTTGGTGTGTTTTTGGAGTGGCTGGTACTGGTTGTTCCTTTATATGTGTAGAGCCTCTTTCAGGAGTTCTTGTAGAGCAGGTTTGGTGGTGATGAAATCTCTGAGTGCTTGCTTGTTCACAAAGGATTTTATTTTTCCTTCACTTATGAAGCTTAGTTTGGCTGGATAGGAGATTCTGGGTTGAAAGTTCTTTTCTTTAAGGATGTTGAATATTGGCCCCCAGTCTCTTCTGGCTTGTAGGGTTTCTGCTGAGAGATCTGCTGTGAGTCTAATGGGCTTCCCTTTGTGGGTAACCCGACCTTTCTCTCTGGCTGCCCTTAGCATTTTCTCTTTCATTTCAACCCTGGTGAATCTGACGATTATGTGCCTTGGGGTTGCTCTTCTTGAGGAATATCTCTGTGGTGTTCTCTGTATTTCCTGGATTTGAATATTGGTCTGCCTTGCTAGGTTGGGGAAGTTTTCCTGGATAATATCCTGAAGAGTATTTTCCAGCTTGGATTCATTCTCTTCATCACATTCAGGTACACCTATCAGACGTAGATTAGGTCTTTTCACATAATCCCACATTTCTTGAAGATTTTGTTCATTCCTTTTTGCGCTTTTTTCTCTGTTCTTGCCTTCTCTTTTTATTTCATTGAGTTGATCTTCGACCTCTGATATCCTTTCTTCTGCTTGGTCAATTCGGCTGTTGAAGCTTGTGCATGCTTCACGAAGTTCTCGTGTTGCGTTTTTCAGCTCCATCAATTCACTTATTCTCCTCTCTATGCTGTCCATTCTCGTCAGCAGTTCGTCCAATCTTTTTTCAAGGTTCCTATTTTCTTTGCGATGGGTTAGAACATGTTCTTTTAGCTCATTGTAGTTTCTTACTACCCATCTTCTGAAGTCTGATTCTGTCATTTCATCACCCTCCTTCTCCATCCGGTCTGGTTCCCTTGCTGGTGAGGAGTTGTGATCACTTTTAGGAGGAGAGGTGTTCTGGTTTCGGGAGTTTTCATCCTTTTTACGCTGGTTTCTACCCATTTTTGTGGGTTTATCCACCTGTTGTCTGTCTCTGTCCCAGGGAGTTGGAGCTTTATGAGTTTCCGTTGCACTACTGCCTTTTTTGATTTTTTTTTTTTTTTCAGGTCTGACCCGCCCAGCTAGCAGCACACCTAGCCTCTGCCTGCCCGCAGGGGCTTTGCTGAGCTGCTGTGGGCTCCGCCCAGCTGCCCTGAGCTCTTCCCTGTAGTCCTTTTTATATGGGCGTAGTTAGAACTGTCTGGGCAATGGTGGCCCCGCCTCTGTTATGGCGGACTCTCTCTGTTGTGGCAGGTTGCCTCGGCAACGGCGGGTTGCCTCGGCAACGGCAGCCTGCCTCCGTAGCGGTGGAGAGTCTCAGTAATGGCGGAAGCCCCTCCCCCACGGAGCCGGACCGTCCCGGTTCAGCTGTGCTTGGTTTGAAGGGCTCAACCCAGAGGGTTTCCAATTACTGTTTTTGTTTTCCTTGTTGTTGGGGGTGGAGGGGTGGGACCAACCGAACCTGATCACCTGGCTCCCTGACTCAGAGTCTTTTCTTTTAAGTTGAAGGACCCCGCGTTCCGGTCGCTTGTTGAAAAGGCGCCGGGATCTCCCGTGCTGCGACTCACAGAGTCGGCTGGAACCGCGGCGCCGGCTCCTGGCGGATTTTTTGCCTAGGAATCTCCTGGCCTGGCTCGCTATTTCAGATGAATGGGCTATTCTGCCGTCTCAAGGCTCTGCTCGCCAGCTAAGAGGGCTCCCAGACCAGTGGCTTTTGTACGGAGAACCGCAGCAACAGGGAGTGGTCACAGCAGCCGCGCGGGCGGAATCAGCCCCGCGGGGGCCAAAACAGCCGCACCGGCTGGGACTGGGACGCTGGCGACCCCTCTGCCTGGGTATCTCCTGGTCTGTGGGCAATAAGAGTTCGTCTGGAAATGCGGCGTCCACTCACCCTCTGCACTTTCACTGGGAGCTGAAGTCCTGAGCTGTTCTTAGGCGGCCATCTTGAAAGTCCAGCCTTTTTTTTCTTTTTTATTGCATTTTAGGTTTTGGGGTACATGTGAAGAACATGCAAGATTGTTGCATAGGTACACACATGGCAGTGTGGTTTGCTGTCTTCTGTCCCCTCACCTGTATCTGTCATTTCTCCCCATTTTATCTCTTCCCACCTCCCCACCCCCCGTCCCTCCCACATTTCCCCCCAACGGACCCCAGTGTGTAGTGTTCCCCTCCCTGTGTCCATGTGTTCTCATTGTTCAACACCTGCCTATGAGTGAGAATATATGGTGTTTGATTTTCTGCTCTTGTGTCAGTTTGCTGAGAATGATGGTTTCCAGGTTCATCCATGTCCCTACAAAGGACGTGAACTCATCGTTTTTGATGGTTGCGTAATATTCCATACTACCCTGACTTCTAATACCAAAAATTAGTTTTGTCTGCTTTTTAATTTTATGTAAATGAGTCATACAGTACTTACTCTTTGTATATGTTTTAATGATACCTGGGATTTATTTTAATCAGGTGTGGTAACGTACACATAAATGACTATCATGAAGAGAAAGGTTTATATCAACAGATCCCTGCAAATAGGAGACACAGCACACCACCCAAGACCACATGGGAAAGCACCAGTGTTAGGAGGCAGGCAAAGAGAGGGGACAAGGTGGGCAAGAGCCTTTACTGTGGTTTATGCAGGAAGGAATGGGCATGACAAGGTAATCAGACTTAGGATTAGCTAGTTTGAATACTCCTAGGAGGATCGGGGGTAGAAGGGCTGTCTTTAGTTTTCTGTTACCTGGACCTGGCTGATTAGGACAGGAGAATGGTGGCCCAGAGTGTAAAGCCCTGATAAAGGAAGTGGTTGGGCAATGCATGAGCTCTGAATTAATTGGTTTGCATATGAAAGCTGTGTTAGAGTCATTTACAATTTCTAGGAAACAACTAGCTGGGAGATCCCAGATGGACATGGTTTAATGGTAGAAATAATCTACAGAGTATTAGAATTAGGTAGAATAAAAGCTATCTCCTTAACAAAACATAAAATAAATCCCCAAAAGGATCAAGTTGACTCATAAGTAACCTAACACAGTCCAACACTGTTTAAAGGACATCAACTAAATCCAGACAAGTAAGAATATAGCATTTACAATATCCAGAATTCCTAAAATTACTAGACATGTTACACTAAATTTCAACAACAACTACTAGAGTCGAGGCAGACTTCAAAGGTTAAGGACATGGTCCTCCATGAGACTGCTTTTACTTCAGACATCAGCTGCAAGTTCAAGGTTATGTAAGCCACCTATCTGAACAGCTGGCTACATACTTAGGAATCCCCACTAACCCTTCAAGCTTGATAATTCACTAAAAATATAATAATAATAATAATAATAAAGAACTCTGGAAAGCACTATACTTATGACTACAGTTTTATTATAGCAAAAGATACAAATCAGAAGTAGCCAAAAGAAGTGATGTATAGTACTATGGGAGGTGGAGCAAGACGGTGGAAGAGAAAGCTCCACTGATTGTCCCCCTAACAAGGACACCAGTTAAACATCTATGCAAGCAAAGCTCCTTCATAGAACCAAAACTCAGGTGAGCACTTGTAGTACCTGCTTTTAACTTTGTGTCACTGAAAGAGGCACTAAAGAGGTCCAAAAGCAGTCTGGAATCACTGAAGCCACCCCTTCATCACACCCTGGCAGCTGTGGTGTGGAGCAAAGAACATTTGTGCACACTAGGTGAGGGAGAACACATCAACTGTGAGACATTAAACTCAGTGCTACTTGTTATAGCAAAAAGGAAAGCCAGACCAACTTCAGCTTATGCCCACTCATAAAGGGAGCATTCAAACCAGTCCTAGCCAAAGAGGAATCACTAATCCCAGCGGTCAGAATTTCATTTCCCACAAACTTTACCACTGAGGGCTGAAGTCCTCTGGGTCTCTAACTAAACTTGAAAGGCAGTTTGGGCTAAATGGACTGTGACTCTTAAACAAGTCCTAGTACTGAACTAGGGCCAGAGACAATGGACTGGGGGGCACAAAATATACTGAGACACCAGCTTGGGCAGCCAAGGGAGTATTGGCATCACCCCTCCCCAACTCCCGGCTGCACAACTCACAGCTCTAAAAGAGACTCCTTCCTGCTGCTTGAAGAGAGAAGAGGAAAGAGTTGGGGAGGACTTTGTCTTGCATCTTGGATACCAACTTAGCCACAACAGATATGGCACCGGTCACAAGCATGAGGTCCCCGTTCCAGGCCCTAACTTCCAGGTGACATTCCTAGAAACACCCTGGGCCAGAAAGGAACCCACTGCTTTGAAGGGAAACACCCAGTCCTGGCAGCATGCATCACCTGCTAGCTGAAAAGCCCTTTGGCCTTGAATAACCAGCAGTGATACCCAGAAACTACATCAAGGGCCTCAGGTGAGTCTCTGAGACTTGCTGGATTCAGATACTGGCTCAGCCACAGGGAAATAAAGCACCAAGCAAGCTCTTAGGGTCCTTGATTCCAAGTGTTGACTCTTCAACAGCATTTACAGACCTTTTCTGGGCCACAGGGGAGCCCACTGCCCCAAAGAGTGAGTCCCAGGCCAGGCAGCACTCACCACAATAGCCTCTCTGCCTTAAAGGAATATCCGTGGTGATCTGGCAGTACTCTTTGTGAGCTTCTCTGCCTTGGGAAAGGGGTGGAAAGAGTGGGAAAGACTGTGTTTTGTGGTTTGAGTGCCAGCTCAGTGTTTTTATTTATTTATTTTATTATTATTTCAATAGGTTTTGGGGGAACAGGTGCTGTTTGATTACATGCATAAGTTCTTTAGTGGTGATTTCTGAGATTTTGGTGCACCCGTCACCCAAGCAGTGTACACTGGACCTAATGTGTAGTCTCTTATCCCTTGCTCCCCTACCATCCTTTCTCCTGAGTTCCCCCCAGCTCAATTTTAATGCCATAGAATACCAGGTAGACTTCAACCTTTTTTTTACTCTAGTCCCTGACTCCTATATAACACCTCTGGACCCGTCTGGGGATTGGGGAAACTTGCCACCCTGAAGGGAAAGGCACAGACCTGGCTGGCTTTTTCACCTGCTCATTGTAGAGCACCAAGGCCTTGAGCAAACATAGGCAGTAGCCAGGAGTGGTTACAGCAGGTCTTGGGTAAGACCCAGTGTTATACTGCCATCAAGTCTGACTGAGTACAGTTATAGTGGTGGTGTCCTCAATTGTGCTGGTTTCACTTCACTCCCAGCTTCAGGTCGCTCCGAACTGAGAGAAGTACTCTGTCTGGGAGAAAGTAAAGAAAGAGAATGAGAGTCTCTGCCTGGTAATCCAGAGAATTCTCCCGGATCTTGTTCAAGACCATCAAAGCAGTACATCTATAAGTCTGCAAGAACAACAGAATTGCTGGGATTGTGGTACCCTCTAAAGCAGATACAGCATAGATCACAATACTCAGGTCTTTTCAAATATCTGAAAATCCATCCCAGGGAGGTCAGGCACAAAAAAAAACAAAAAAAACAAAAACGAACAAACAAAAAACTCAGACAGTGAAGACTACAATAAATCCTGCCACCAAAAAAAATTTACAAGTATCAAGATAATCCAGGAAAACATTACTTCACCAAATGAACTAAGTAAGGCACCATGGATCAATCCTGGATAAACAGAGCCATATGACCATTCAGACAGAGAATTCAAAATAGCTGATTGGAGAAATCTGAAAGAAATTAAAGATAACACATAGAAGGAATTCAGAATTCTATCAGATAAATTTAACAAAGAGATTAAAATACTCCAAAAGAATCAAACAGAAACCCCAAATCAAAAAGTAGATGAAGGATTTTGAAAGATACTTCTCAAAAGAAGACACTTAGGCAGCCAATAAACATGTGAAAAACACTCGTCATTACTGGTCATTAGAGAAGCGCATATCAAAACCACAATAAAATACCATCTCACACAAGTTAGAATAGCAATCATTAAAAAGTTAGTAAACAACAGATGCTTGAGAAGCTGTAGAGAAATAGACATGATTTTACATTGTTGGTAAGAGTGTAACTTAGTTCAACCCTTGTGGAAGACAGTGTGGTGATTCCTTGAGGGTCTACAACCAGAAATACCATTTGACCCAGCAATCCCATTACTGGGTATATACTCAAAGGATTAAAAATCATTCTGCTACAAAGACACATGCACAGGTATGTTTATGGCAGCACTATACACAATAGCAAAGACTTGGAGCCAACCCAAATGCCCATCAACGATAGACTGGCATATATACACCATGAAATACAATGCAGCCATGCTGAAGAATGAGTTATGTCCTTTGCAGGGACATGGATGAAGCTGGAAGCCATCATTCTCAGCAAACACACACAGGAACAGAAAACCAAACACTTCATGTTCTCACTCATAAGAGGGAGTCGAACAATGAGAACACATGGACACAGGGAGGGGAACATTACAGACCAGGGCCTGCCAGGGGGTGGGGGCAAGGAGAGGGAGGGCATTAGGACAATTAACTAACGTATGTGGGGCTTAAAACCTAGATGATGGGTTGATAGGTGTAGCAAACCACCATGGCACATTTATACCTATTTAAGAAACCTGCACATCTGCACATGTATCCCAGAACTTAAAGTAAAATTAAAAAAAAATTAAAGAATCAAACAAATTCTGGAGCTAAAAATGCAATTGGCATACTAAAGAATGCATCAGACTCTTTTCATATCACATTAGATCAAACAGAAGAAAGAATTAGTGAGCGTGAAGACAAGCTGTTTGAAAATACACAATCAGAAGAGACAAAAAAAAAAAAAGAATCAAAAAGAATGAAGCATGCCTACAGGATCTAGAAAATAACCTCAAAAGAGCATATCTAAAATTTATTGACCTCAAGAGGACATAGAGAAAGAGCAAGAGGTAGAAAGTTTATTCAAAGGGATAATAAGAGGGAACTTCCCAAACCTAGAGAAAGATATCAATATTCAAGTACAAAAAGGTTGTACATTATGCATTATACAAATGTAGCATTAAGCAGATTTAACCCAATGGAAACTGCTTTGAGGCATTTAGTAATTAAACTCCCAAAGGTCAAGGATAAAGAATCCTTAAAAAAGCAAGAAAAAATAAACAAATAACATACAACGGGACTCCAATACACCTGGCAGCAGTCTTTACAGTAGAAACATTAAAGGCCAGGAAAGAGTGACATGATATATTTAAAATGCTGATGGAAAAAAACTTTTACTCTAGAATAATATATCCAGTGAAAATATTCTGCAAACAGGGTGGAGAAATGCCTTTCCCAAACAAAAGCTGAAGAATTTCATTAACACCAAAACTGTCCTACAAGAAATGCTAAGGGGAGCACTTCAATCAAAAAGAAAAGGACATTGATGAGCAGCAAGTATTTGCTCATTAAGTAATAATAAATAATATAAAGATATAAAACAAACTGGTTATAGTAAGTACACAGAAAAACACTGAATATTATAACACTGTAACTGCAGTGTGTATGCTACTCTTATCCTAAGTAGAAAGACAAAACAATAAACCAGTCAAAAATAATAACTACATCATAAAATTGGAAAATGGTGGATAGGAGACAGGACTAACATGCAAATCCCCCTTGCATGGACAGAACAGTGTGTGGAGACTCACACTGTGAGCTTTCGCTGCAAGAACCACCACAGGAACATACCAGGAAAAATGAAGAAATTCACAGATCCTTTGAAAGGAGCAGTTTTATTGCTGCAAACTCTGTGAGATAGCCAAAAAAAAAAAACTATGAGTTCCCAAAGTGTGAGTTCCCAAAGTGTGAGTTCCCAAAGAGTTCCCAAGTGTATGTCTGCCTCCGAACATATATCCCCACTGGGGAACCTGAAAATCCAGATCACAGGAGAAGGAGCTAACCTTACCCGGAGCTGAAACAGATTGAGGAAGCTGAGCAAAAAATAAAAATAGAAGAAGCAGCGGGAAGAGCCCTATAGGCACTCCTGCTGAGCTGCCCATGTCAAGAGAGCTTGTACAGTGCACAGGCAGCCCCCAGTCCCCAGGCCCTCATTCATCACTGGATTTCACATGGTGGAACTCATTCCCAGTTGTTGGGATAATGAATTTACATGAGCTGATAATGTAGACAAGAATTCAGTCAGTCGTCAGGAGTGCAGACATTAATAAATACCTCTCTAGTGAGGGCAGGTGGATGTGCTCTCCCAGGGCCTCCTTCTCCCCTCTGCTTGGATGCCCCTGGGGGCTCCACAGACACCTTGACATCTGCCGTGGTCTCAGCCAGAGAACACCTCCATTGTGGGGAGATTCTCATCTGCCTCCCTCAGGAGGGCTGAGGGCTTTGTGCTGAGGCCTGGGGGAGCCCAGGGAAGCCATATTTGGCCTCATCTCACAGAAATCCTTTGGGAAGAGAAGACAGCCAGCAGAATTGGGAAGAGGCCACAGGGTGAAGGAAACTCCTAGCTGATCTTTGTTATAATTTTGGCTGTGCATGAATTTTCCTGAGCAGAATCTGGTGGGGGAGAGGGGAACAAAAGGGAAGTGCAGAAATTATTGCAGAGGCCGCAGCTGAAGGTACGAGCAGGCAGGGAAGGGGAGGCCTTAGAGCCCTGCTAGCTTTCTCAGTGAGAAGGATTGTAGCCTGGGGAAAGATCTCAGCCCTGCTCAAAGGCTGCCTGGATACAAACTCAGTGCTGTTGAAGGGGCATGGCAGGAGTCACAGTGGCCTTGCTGGCAGAATGAGAGCTGAGTGAGGCTGGTCACTCACTGCCTGTTTTCCCCTGCTTACCTGGTGACCAGTATAATGCAGTAGAGACGGCTATAATCCCCCTGGGAACATAACTTAATTGGCCTAAAAACCACCTCCTTGTCCTCCACAGTGGCTGCAGCAAGCCCTGCCCAAGGAGTGTCTGACCTGCCCAACCCTGCCCCCACCTGATGTTTTTCTCTACCCATCCCGGTGGCTGAAAATAAAAGACATAAACTTTTGGGAGCTCTACTGCCCTGCCCATCACCTGAGAAACCTGAGTACTAATGCTGGCCAACACAGGGCAAATTTATATTCCCCTTCTACTACCACAGCTGGTGCTCTTTTGAAAGTGCCACCTCCGGCCGGGCGCGGTGGCTCAAGCCTGTAATCCCAGCACTTTGGGAGGCTGAGGCGGGTGGATCACGAGGTCGAGAGATCGAGACCAACCTGGTCAACATGGTGAAACCCCGTCTCTACTAAAAATACAAAAAATTAGCTGGGCATGGTGGTGCGTGCCTGTAATCCCAGCTACTCAGGAGGCTGAGGCAGGAGAATTGCCTGAACCCAGGAGGCGGAGGTTGCGGTGAGCCGAGATCGCGCCATTGCACTCCAGCCTGGGTAACAAAAGCAAAACTCCGTCTCAAAAAAAAAAAAAAAAAAAAAAAAAGAAAGTGCCACCTCCTGGCTGGAGGTCATACAACTCAAGCTAGTATAGCAACCCATAACAGAACAAACCTGATCCTAAGAAGGAGAAAACATCAGCTAATTCTATCACCTGTAACACCCTGGCTAACCTGAAGTCCTGAGTCTGTCCATGTGACAACTTCACTGCTCGCATAATCAGCATTTGAGAAAAACAGTGCACTAAACAAAACTAATACCAAGGACTTCCACAGAGTCCACTTCTCTCCCTAGATGCTTCTACCAGAGCAAATACTGGTATCCACAGCTGGGAGACCTGAAGATGGATCACATCACAGGACTCTTGGTAGATATTCTTCAGCACCAGCCCAGAGCCTAGTAGTCCCACTGGGTGGCTACACCCAGAAAGGCAATAGCAATCACTCCAGTTAAACTCTAAAAAGGCCCCATCCCTGGGGGATAAGGTAGAGCACCACATCAAGGGATTACCTGTGAGAAAAAAGAATCCGAACAGCAGTCCTTGACTTCCAGATCTTTCCACTGACATAGTCTACCCAAATAAGAAGGAACCTGAAAAGTAATTCTAGTAATATGACAAAACAAGATTCCATAACACTACCAAAACATCACACTAGCTCTCCTGCAGTAAATCCAACCCAAGAAGATATCTTTGAATTACATGATAAAGAATTTAAAATGTTAATTATCAAGCTACTCAAGGAGGCATCAAAGAAAAGCAAAACCCAACTTAAGAAAAATTTTTTTAAAAATACAAAATATGGATGAAAAAGTCTTCAGAGACATAGATATTATAAAGAAAAGACAATCACAATTTCTTGAAATAAAAGTCACACTTGAAATGCAAAACACATTGCAAGGGTTCAACGATAGACTCAAACATGTAGAAAAAAGAACTTCAGAGCTCAAAGACAAGGCTTTTGAATTAACCCATTTTGACAAAGACAAAGACAAAAAGAATTTAAACAATGAACAAACTGTCCAAGAAATTTTAGATTTGCTAAACAACCAAACATAACACTAATTGGTGTTCCAGATGAAGAAGAGAAATCTAAAAGTTTGGAAAATTTATTTGAACAAGTAATTGAGTAAAACTTCCCTAGTCTTGCTAGTGATCTAGACATCCAAATACAAGAAGCTCAAAGAACACCCAGGAAATTAATTGCAAATGATCATCCCCAAGGAATATAGCTACCAGCTTATCTGAGACAAAAAAAATCTACAACAGATTATAAAAACATTTTTCCAGACACTGCCTTGGTCAAAGAGTTCATGAGTAAGAGCCCAAAAACATATGCAACAAAAATGAAGATAAATAGATGAGACTTAAACTAAAATGCTTCTGCGTAGCAAAAAAAAAAATAATAATCAGCAGAATAAACAGACCCAAAGAGTGGGAGAAAATCTTCACAATCTATACATTCAACAAAGGACCAATATCCAGAATATACAAGGAACTCAAACAAATCAGCAAGAAAAAAACAAATAATCTCATCAAAAAGTGTGCTAAGGACATGATTAGACAATTTTCAAAAAATATATGCAAGTGGCCAACAAACATATGAAAAAATGCTCAACATCACCAATAATCAGGAAAATGAAAATCAAAACCACAATGCAATACCACCTTAGTCCTGCAAAGTTAGCCATAATTTTGAAATAAAAAAATAATAGATGTTTGCATGTGGTGAAAAGGGAACACTTCTACACTGCTGGTGGGAATGTAAACTAGTACAACCACTATGGAAACCAGTATGGAGATTCCTTAAAGAACTAAAAGTAGAACTACAGTTTGATCCAGCAGTCTCACGTCTGAGTGTCTACGCAGAGGAAAAGCAATTATTATAGCAAAAAGACACTTGTACACACATGTTTATAGCAGCACAATTCATAATTGCAAAAATATGAAACCAGCCCAAATGCCCATCAACCAATGAATGGATAAAGAAAATGCAGTATATATACTATGGAATACTACTTCTCAACTAAAAAAATAATAAAATAATGACATTCACAGCAACCTGGATGTAATTGGAGACCATTATTTAAGTGATACAACTCAGGAATGAAAAATCAAACATTGTATATTCTCACTTGCAAGTAGGAGCTAAGTTATAAGGATGCAAAGACATAAGAATGATATAATGGACTCTAGGGACTCAGTGGGAAGACTGCAAGGGTGGTGAGGTATAAAAGACTACACATCGGGTTTAGTGTACCTGCTTAGATGATGAGTACATCAAAATCTCAGAAATCACCACTTCGGAACTTATCCATGTAGTGAAACACCACCTATTCCCCCAAAAATTATGAAAATAATAGTAACAACTATAACTTTTCAAGATATAGACATTACAATAAGAAAAAAAAAGTTTAAAAGAAGGGGGATAAAATAAGACATGGAGTTTTTATTAGTTTTATTTTTTTTTTTTTTTGCTTTCTTGTTTGTTTCTTTATATAAATAATGTTGTTATCAGCTCAAGACAATGAGTTATCAGGTAGTATTTGCAAGCCTCATGGTAACCTCAAACCAAAAAACTTGCAATAGATAAAAAATAAACAAAAAACT